>NC_141689.1:383822995-384422995 GCF_964263255.1 Lissotriton vulgaris
AGGGGATGGGGGACGCCTGGTCCCTCACGCGTCGGTCAGGCCCTCCCCAGGGGGAAGAGGCCCACCGAAGTCCCAGTCCTAAACCCGAGTGCCCCATGCGGCCACGGACCGCTCTGCCAGCCGGGGCACGCCAGGGCAGGGCCGGGGCCTGTGCCTAGGGTGCGTGCTTGCAGGAGGCAGCTGAGGGCTTCAGGCTGGCGCCATCGGTTGCCCGGGCCACTCCGCCATTAATGATCCTTCCGCAGGTACACGTACGGAAACCTTGTTACGATAGTAAAGCTCGATCAAACTGGAGGGTTTACCCTGAACGTGATGACCACTACAATAGTGAACACAATGCCACCCACTTGAGCACGGTGAATCGGGTAGTGGCCTAAACAACCCAACCCCACTATACTTCTAGGCCTGGTACACCTTCCAGGCCCTTACCTTACAATGTTGGAGGTACAAACCGGCCGTAAGCACCCACGTAACTAGAGCCATGCCACAACAGCTAGACCATTCGGTCAGGCGAGTAATCTCTAGCCCACGTGGCTCCCAGGAGCGGTGGAGTGCAGGCCTGTTAGTATGCCCTTAGGTATCCCTTGCATGATGCACTAGCTGTTCAAGATGAGATGGATCCTCTAGAGCTCTTGACACCGTTGTTAGGACTCTTGTTTCACCCCATAATCAAAAGAAACAGATCAAGAGTAACCCCCCCCCCCGGTCAGCACCAAGACCATGGGCGAATCCCAGGCACGCACTGCAATCACTGCTATAATGTCACGTAGACTTACAAGGCTGCAACACACCATGAGCCCATTCAAAAACTGCATGTCTTAGAATACCATAACCAGTTACACAGAACTTTAAGAACTCTTGAGGGCCACTCAGTACCAATGCAGAAAATGTAAAATATTTCCCTGCTGACCCTTGCTAAGGATATGCTTTCCAACCCCACTTTGCTGCAGCAAAATCATGCCCCCTCACTCTGCATGGTTGCCCAGCAGGCAAAAGCTCGTCAGCTTGGGAGGCTCATGGGAGCCCTTATGTAGAAAAAACAGCAATGGACCGCACACTTCTAGCCCCTCCTCCGGGTCGCCCTTAAGCACTCTGGTATGTGAAGTGCCTGGAGTCCGAAGAATTACTGACATTTCATAAGTGGTTCACCTATGTAGGTGCAAGTAGATACTTGTTATTACCCCGATCTCTAGACCCGGGACATGGCCCGGGTTTCGAGATATCTTCCCTCATCAGTAGAGAAAGTCAATAGGGGTGGAAGAGAAGGCCATCTCGTAACCGTCACGGGCCTTGTTGCCCAGCACGCAGGTGCGTCGTCCAGAAGCTTGTCAGCTTGAGAGGCTCATGGGAGCCCTTATGTAGAAAAAACTCAGTGATCATAATCACTTCCGGGTCACGTCGGGACCCGCGACATATCGCGATCGAGGCACACCTGCCGCGTCACTACTGCACACGACAGACCCTCCTCTGTGGTCGTCGGGGGCCGGCATGACCACCATAATTTTGGCGTGTCCGATGCCTGCCCCGTCTTTTCTCCATTTGCTGGGCAGAAACATGGCAGAAAACCCGTAACATGAAAACCAAATGAGGCTGGCTATTGTTAAAATAAACATTTAACCACATTTCAATCTTCCGGCTCAAAGTGATGAGGAGAAACACAATGACCTGAATTTCTGCCAAAAGCAAAGTAAGAAGTGTTAGCCTCTTAATCTCCCTGCTCGTCCTGTGCATTATGGTGTGGAGAGCAGGCAGAATAGAAGATGGCTGGCATTCTTAAACATTTGCGCAGGGCCCAGAAGAGTTTGTAACTCAGTTGAATGTCCAAATTATCTAACATGCAAGCACATTTTTTGTATTTAAGTTGAACGAGGCGGTGTCTACACGGTATAAAGTTGTGCTCGTGCCACATTTGGGAAGCCTATTGCACGATAACAGAGCTATGTGTTTGTACCTCTGATCTCTCCTAAGAACACTTCCCCCACAAAGAGTATTGATTCATGCAGTATGTTTACTAGTTCTGCCAAACTCTAACTGTTGAAAAGTAAATTGCTTCAAGGGAATTGTTTGATTGTGGTGCTTATTTTGTCTTTGTTCTTCTCTCCTGGTTTGCTGCCATTTACTTTATTTTTTTCCAAAAAGGAACATTTTTAATTGTTCTTGTTTATCTTTTTGTTAACTTCGTTGAGTATTCTTTCACTACCTATTTCCTCATGTGTTGTCAGCTGGCCCTATGGCAAACATCATCAAAGGGAAGCTAAGGCAGCATAACAGAGACACATAACCAATGCGAAACTTAATTCTTCTCAGAAAATTGAGAAAATATGGCTTGCAAATATCTGATCTGAAACAAAACTTAGGTAAACACGCACTTCCTGAGGAAACAACCTTGCTGGTCTAGTGGGCTCTAATGAAATGCAGGCCTGACTGGACACCGTTCAACCACCCACACGTCTGGCGCTCACCAGATCACAGTATAGCAGTGGCGGCTGGTGACATTTGAAAGTGGTAGGGCGTAACTATATTGTCCTAATGAACCGCAGCGAGCGAGCGAAGCGAGCAAGCCGGAACAACTTACGGAGGGTTCGGGGGAGAAAATTTATGAAAAAAGAGTGGTCAAATGGTGCATTTTCAAGCAAATTTGAGAAAGCAGGAAGGTTAATAAAGCAATTGTGAAAGTGCAGTTATTACATTAAAAAAGAGATGTCATATAACATAGGTAGCTGCTTATTCAGTATGTGTGTCTTTGCTCTCCCTGTGCCCTTACATATCACTCCTCTGTGTCTTTGCTCTCCCAGTGCCCTTACATATCACTCATCTGTATCTTTGCTCCCCCTGTGCCCTTACATATCACTCCTGTGTGTCTTTCCTTTGTCTGTGTCCTAACATATCTCTCATCTGTGCCTTTGCCTCTCCATGTGCCCTTACATATCACTACTGTTTGTTTTTGCTCTCCCCCTGTCATTACTTATCACTCCTGTTTGTTTTCCTCTTCTTGTGCCCTTGCATATCACTCCTGTCTGTCTCTGCTCTCACAGACCCCACTAGCTGGACACAGCAAGAACAATTGTCACAGTTAAAATCGGAGCAGAACATTTCATACGTAAATGGTATTATTGCTGCTGATATTAATCTTTTACATCACACATAACAAATAGCATTGTATCTCGATGCTTCATCGTCATACCTGATATACACCGTCACTAAACAGCAGAAGTGCGAGAATCCCTAACCGTGTCCCCAGTAATGATCGTCATGTAGCAGCAGCATATTGCTTCGATTTGAAAAACGAGCTGCCCCATTGAAGGAAGGAGATAACAGCCACAGAAGCCGTCAGTGCATTGTTTATTTTAGAAAGCACTATATCGTGATAAACCAGTTCAAATGTCACTTGTGCTACTGCTCCTTATTTTTTACATATGTGCGTCTGTTTGTTATTAATTAGAGAGTGGCAGAATTCTATACAAAAGAACAATCCGTGGCTTAGGCCCTCATTACAGAGATGCAGTTTCACTCGGAGAGCTAACTCGGAGTTCTATTACTCCGCCCACAATCACAGTGTCTCCAAGTGTGCCCCCCCCCCGCTCATTTTACTGCGGCAGGACTGTAGACTCTGGGCAGCAGCACAGTCTGCCACCCACAAACAGTCTCCCCCCCCCCCCACCCACCAGCAGACTAGTACCGTCAGAAACCCAAGACTCCCACCCAAGCCACCCGCCTGACTGCAGCTCTCCAACTAAAACTTTCTGCCTGCTCGGAATTAGTTAGTAGTAGAAAAAGTCTGCCGTTTTCTCCCTGGAATGGGGGGAAATTCATGGCAACACATCGTGTCTTTCACCCGGTATATTCGGTTTTGAGCCTACCGCAAATTTGCTCCTCGCTACCCCCCCTCCCCGCCCCCGATATCCCCTCACCAAGTTCCAGCCAACTACTAATGAGTATTTATTTTAGTGGTTTAATGTTCACTCTTCTCGGCTGGAGCGCCCAAACGCCGCATGGAGGATCCGCCTCTGCAAGAGAGTTAGAATGACTCATTTCTTTCCCCCTCTTTTAGTTTGTTTTACAGGCCATAACTGTGCTATGTTCCACAAACATGTACATTTTAAAATCAAGCATATATACAGTTGCTCACTGTGTAAGTGGGCATGATAACCACTTGCTAGAGATTAGAAGATTGTTTATCTGTGGCTGAATAATATTCCATAGACCCAACTGAACAGGCTATTAGCGAGGGGAAGGCAGTACGAACCAGGCTTGGATTTTCAGTTGAGAAAAGTAAATAATAAACTTTTACTTAACTTACCTATACCATCCCAAGTTCCCGCCTTCAAGTTCCGACTCGGACTCCAGCAGACTCCCGTCGTCCTGTTCAACTCCCATGGTGCTCAATGTCGTCACGCAGGAAGGCTGCAGGCAGCCTCCCTCCACCACAGCACAGCGCTGGGATTGGTTCGGCCGGCTTCCCCAACACCACGTGATTTCTCTGTATGCTGCAGCATACAGAGAGCAGGGAGAGTGGGAGGGGTTACTCGAGGGCAGGGGGGAGCGGCTTTCTTAATACAGTTAATACTGTCTGTTTGGACAGCCTATGTGAGGCTGCCCAAACAGACAGTATTTACAACAGAAGGAAAGCCACTCCCCCCTGCCCTCGAGTAACCCCTCCCACTCTCGCAACCAGGAACTTCATCTTTCTCGTCGTGCGAGAAGGCAGAAACAAATGGTAGTTCTCTACTATTTGTTTCTGCCTTCTCAGCACGGCGAGAAAGCAGTGGGGCGGCGCCCAAACGCCCCCATGGAGGATCCGCCTCTGCAGTATAGTGGCCATGATGGTGAAACGAAGGTAGCGCATCAAACCTGTACTGGACAGGCCGCGTGGGGAGGAGGGTCGCAATATAATGTGCGGTTAGATCCCTCCTCAAAATTCCGTTTAGAGGCCTACTCTGCGTTGACATGTGGAAACATTTCAGGGTTGAAAAAAGATGTATCGAATCAACTCCTCTGTCAAATCATTAATTGGTTGCTGTGAGACGTGCTCTGTTCTTATTCCATTAGGTTAATTGGGAATTTGGTTGGTCTTTCCTTTATTTGTCAGCTTGAAAATCTCACACACTAATGGTATTCTTGACAATGTGTTAGACGAAATGTGTACTAGCAACACTTTGCTGTGCCTCAGTTTTCCTAACAATCACTTTAAACAGATGCCGTTCTCAGGTGCCTTTTCAATGCTTTTATTAACCTGGTGCCGTATTGTTATAGACTTAGAAGTAGAGTAAAGTGTTTTTAGCTTTTTGGGGCCTAAACAAGCGTAAAACGCTAGCCATTTTACCACTTAACTAAACTAGAGCTCAGAACTCTCCAGTTATAAAAATAGCAACAACGATTAGAAGTGAAGTGTTACATCAGAAATAAGTAGAGAAAATCATTGATGAGAAGCAAGAAGCTACAGGACTTATGAAAAAAAGTTTAGTCGAATTTGGGACTTCACCTTTAATTATTTGTTTATTGATGCTGACACAACCGCTGTTGTTCTGACAGCAGCTAGTTGTATTTTTTTAAATATGTATTTGTTGTTTTTTGGCTGAAATTTAGTAAATTAGATTTAGCATCTGTTCAGTAGGAATGATTTCCAGATCATTTTGAATGCACAGGGGAATGCACTGGTTACGAAGGTTTTATCATTAGAGTGTACTTAAGATCATTATGGCAAACAGAAATACTTGCACGTGTTAATATTTCGAGACTGTGAAACGTGCAAGTGTTGCCAACGGCGCCGGTCCTGACGTTCTTAAAATCGACATATTGGTGCATGGACATCTTCCAGTCTGGAAAACTGGGCTGAGCAACATCAAACAACAAATGGTGAGAATTAACTGAACAGTCCGACAATGATACCTAATATAGAATTAACTGTTATCAGCTGAACAATATACCTTTGACCAAAAAAGCCTTCTGACGTCCCGAATATACAACATGTAATAGAGAGCAGGAAACAGGGCTTTGTAAATATTCGGCCCTGCTGATGTAAATTGATACCCAGTCAACTTTCGTTTTGTAAAAAGATTCCTCAGATTCTTCAAGGAGGAGTAAAAATCTAAGGGGTATATTCACAAGAACGTGTGCTAAACATCACCAAAAAATGCTAACGCAACATTACACATCGCAGCCTATCGCGGGAAAATAATCCGGTGTCAACGTGGAATTCACAACAAGGCGGTACCATGCGATAGTCGGCTGAAACCACGGCCAATGTCTGCGATACAGCCACCTCGACGGAGATAAAAACACAAACCTCAATGCGAAAAAGCATGCAATGGGCCAAAGCGCGATGAGGAAATAAACAATAAGCAGCGCCAGGCCTGCAAATCACACATGGCAGGTGGAAAAATAAATATAAAAGTAGAAAAAACACTCAAAAACAAACTGACCAACACCCAAGCACCATGGAGGCAGCCGGAGCAGGCGCACAGGAGGAGCGCAACCCCACAAGCACCCCGGATGACTAGCTTGGGACCTCGGGAACAAGGAATGGCAAGGACAAGAAGAAGAGGAAGACAAAGTTCAGTCCGCAGAAAAACAGGATCCTGGCAACGGAGGTGATGGAACACCATCAACAACTACTCGTCACCTCCAATCTGTCATTGGGCACCAAAAATGTGATATGGCGGGCCATCGTGGGCAAGGTGAATGCCACCAGAGAGCACAAGAGGTAAATGGATGAGGCCAAGAGGAGATGGATTGACATCAAGCGCAAGACCAAAGAGAAACTTGCAGCCAACCAGAACGCAGCAATGCAGACTGGAGGCGGGAGCCCAGCGCCACAGCTCGTGCTGGATGACATGGAGGAGCTGGTGTCGACAGTCATCAGTGTGGAGACTGTGGCCGGAGTCGGGGCACCGGACACTGCTCGATGGGACACAACACAACCGCAACAGGGTGAGTGACCACCAGATACTGGGGCGAAGGGTGGAGATGGTCACAATGGCACACATGTACAATCAAGCAGAGCACAGTGCACACCCACAATGATTCTGGGTCATGGCCCTGATCTACATACTGTCACAATGTACAATGCCATGCTGTCTGTATGTCAACATGTACCATGCGGCTATATACATGTGGACACATTTTAATTCACCATCTCCCCTTCACATTGTAGAGGCACCATCCCCTCCTGCACTGCAATCCCAGCCACTCTTCACTGATGATGAGGAAGACACCCCCAGCATCGACACCCAAGCCCTCCAAGACATAATTGACATCATCCGCAACTCACCTCCAGGATCAGGGCAGCCCAGTTGCATCGATGAGACCCCACCCACTACCCAAACCACCCAGCAGGAGGAACCCACAGCCCTGTCAGTCTCCCAAAACCCCTAGGAGAACCCATGGCCTTCCAACGCCGTGTGCTGGAGGGCTAGAGAGAGACGGCTGCGCAGGTGCGGATGGGGTTTGACCTCATGGTTACCAAACTGGACACCATCCATGGGTGTCTAGGTCCCATCAGAGACCAGCTCCAGTCCCTAACGGACACCCATGGTCTGCTCAATGGTCTCCAACAAGCCCTGACTGACATCGCTGGAGTCATGACGAGGAGAGGAGAACACCTGTCTGCTCAGACTGGCTCCAGCGATCCCAGCTGTGAGCTGCCACACATGCGGAGGCTCATGGAAGACATGGTGCGGATGGAGGTGGAAAGGATGGCACCCACCACTGCACATCAGCAAAATGTTGCTAGGATCTACCCTGCCCTGCAGATCATCATCATGGCATTGCTGCCTTAAGCCGTGGTGCTGATGAATGCTGCTGCCCCCACACCATCCACATCTCTGCCCCTGGTGTGTCAGTGCCTCACAGTGCGGCAGGCGTATCCACTCCAGCACCTGTGTCACTGCCACACAGTGCGGCCGACAATCCTCCTCCGGCCCCTGATGTGTCAGTGGCACACAGAGCTGCAGCCGTTACTGCAACACCCACAGGTGGGGCAGAGCACACATCTGAGGACGAGGACGTGGATGGGATTGTGTTCAGAAGGAGGTACTAGCTTTCATTTCCGTCACCTGGCCTGTTTCTGCTTGGTGCCACACATGGCCTCATGACCTTCCACTGACCCCCAAAACTCTCCGCTGCACTCACCTTGGACTGAGACATGGACTGCCATATCTTGTTTGATGACCAATGACACCGCAACCAGACTGCGGACTGTACCGTTCCTCTTCCACAGTATCTGTCATCCCCAGATGGACTCTGGCAGGCCATCCACGGGCCCATAGTGTGTAGTGTGCTTGGTATGGCCCTGTACTGCTCCGGCTGAAACAATCATCCTGGGCCTGGTTTCTGGTTAACACCCCTCATCAGGCAGGCTAGCTTGAATCCAGTGGCAAAGTGAGCAAGGCACCCACGTCTGGGCATACCCAGGCGAACAAAGCAAACACAAGGAGCTAATGGATGGAGGGCTGAAACTTTTCAACCACTCAGCCCCAGTCACAGATCTGGGTTTTATCCATCATCATTCTTTAGGTCACTTCGTCACCTCAGTTCATACCCAGCTATATGCAAATCAGTCTTGACCCTGTGCCTCATGGGAACAGTCCAGCCCAAACTGCCAAGCCAGGCCTTCTCTGAACCGGAAACAAGCATCCTGGGTCTGGTTTCTGGGTAACATCTTCATCAGCCAGTATAGCTTGAATCTAGAGGCCATGTTAGCAAGGGATCCATGTCTGGGTATACCCTGCCACCTTAGGGTGAACAAAGCAAGCACAAGGAGATGATGGATGGAGCGCTGAATCTTTTCAGGCACTCACCCCCAGTCACAGATCTGGGTTGAATACATCATCATTCTTTAGCTCACTTCGCCACCTCAGTTCAGACCCAGCTTTATGCAAATCAGTTTTGACCCTGTCCCTTATTGGAACAGTCCAGCCCAAATACCCAAGCCAGATCTTCCCTGAACCGGAAACAAGCATCCTGGCACCAGTTTCTGGTTAACACCCTTCATCCGCCATGCTAGCTTGAATCCAGTGGCAAAGTGAACAAGGGACCAACGTCTTGGCATACCCTGCCAAATTAGGGCGAACAAAGCAAACACAAGGAGATAATTGATGGAGGGCTGTAATTTTTCAGCCACTCACCCCCAGTCACAGATCTGGGTTTTATCCATAATCATTCTTTAGCTCACTTCGTCACCTCAGTTCAGACCCAGCTATATGCAAATCAGTCTTGATCCTGTGCATCATGGGAACAGTCCAGCCTGAACTGTGAAGCCAGGCCTTCTTTGACCTGAAAACAAGCATCCTGGGTCCGGTGTCTGGGTAACATCTTCATCAGCCAGTATAGCTTGAATCTAGTGGCCATGTTAGCAAGGGATCCACTTATGGGCATACCCTACCAACTAAAGGCGAACAAAGCAAGCACAAGGAGATGATGGATGGAGCGCTGAAACTTTTCAGACTCTCACCCCCAGTCACAGATCTGGGTTGAATCCACCATCATTCTTTAGCTCACTTTACCACCTCAGTTCAGACCCAGCTATAAGCAAATCAGTCTTGACCCTGTGCCTCATGGGAACAGTCTAGCCCGAACTGCCAAGCCAGGTCTTCCCTGAAACCGAAACAAGCTTCCTGGGACCGGTTTCAGGGTAACACCCTTCATCAGTCAGGGTACCTTGAATCCAGTGGCAAAGTGAGCAAGGGACTCACGTCTGGGCATACCCTGCCAACTTAGGGCGAACAAAGAAAACACAAGGAGATGATGGAGGGAGCGCTGACACTTTTTAGACACTCACCTCCAGTCACAGATCGGGGATGAATCCATCATTATTCTTTAGCTCACTTCGCCAGCTCAGTTCAGACCCAGCTATATGCAATGCAGTCTTGAACCTGCGGCTCATGGGAACAGTCCACCATGAACTGCCAAGCCAGGTCTTCCCTGAACCGTAAACAAGCATCCTGGACCTGGTTTCTGGTTAACATCCTTCATCAACCAGGCTAGCTTAAATCCAGTGGCAAAGTCAGCAAGGGACTCAAGTCTGGGCATACCCTGCCAACTTAGGGTAAAAAATACCAACACAAGGAGATGATGAACTGAGCGCAGAATCTTTTCAGACACTTACCCCCAGTCATAGATCTGGGTTGAATACATCATCATTCTTTAGCTCACTTCGCCACCTCAGTTCAGACCCAGCTATACTCAAATCAGTGTTGACCCTGTCGCTTATTGGAACAGTCCAGCCCAAGCACCCAAGCCAGGTGTTCCCTGAAATGGAAACAAGCATCCTGGGACCGGTTTCTGGTTAACACCCTTCATCAGCCAGGCTAGCTTGAATCCAGTGGCAAAGTGAGCAAGGGACCAACGTCTGGGCATACCCTGCCAACTTTGGGAGAATAAAGCAAACACAAGGAGATAATGGCAAAGGGCTGAAACTTTTAAGCCACTTACCCCCATTTACAGATCTGGGTTTTATCCATCATCATTCTTTAGCTCACTTTGTCACCTCAGTTCAGACCAACTATATACAAATCAGTCTTGACCCTGTGCCTCATGGGAAGAGTCCAGCCCAAACTGCGGAAACAGGTCTTCTCTGAACCTGAAACAAGCATCCTGGGTCCAGTTTAGTGGTAACACCTTCTTCAGACAGTATAGCTCGAATCCAGTGGCAATGTGAGCAAGGGACCCAGGTCTGAGCATACCCTGCCAACTTAGGGCAAACAAAGCAAGCACAGGGAGATGATGGACGGAGCACTGAAACTTTTCATCCACTCACCCCCAGTCACAGATCTGGATTGAATCCACCATCATTACTTAGCTCACTTTGCCACCTCAGTTCAGACCCAGCTATATGCAAATCTTTCTTGACTGTCAGCCTTATGGGAACAGTTTAGCCCGAACACCCAAGCCTGGCATTCCCTGAACCGAAACAAGCGTCCTGGGTCTGGTTTCTGGGTAACGCCCTTCATCAGTCTGCCTATCTTGAATCATGTGCCAATGTGAGCAAGGGACCCACGTCTGGGAATAACCTGCCAACTTAGGGCGAACAAATCAAACACAAGGTGATGATGGACGGAGCGCTTGAGACTTTTCAGACACTCACCGCCCAGTCAAAGGTCTGAGTTGAATCCATCATCATTCTTTAGCTGCCAACTTTGGGCGAAAAAAGCAAACGCAAGGAGATAATGGATGGAGCGCTGAAACTTTTCAGCCACTCACCCCAGTCACAAAACTGGGTTATATCCCTCATCATTCTTTAGCTCACTTTGTAACCTCAGTTCAGACCCAGCTATATGCAGATCAGTCTTTACCCTGTGCCTCATGAGAAGAGTCCAGCCCGAAATGTGAAGCCAGGTATTCTCTGAACTGGAAAAAAGCATCCTGGGTTCAGTTTCTGGATAACACCTTCATCAGCCAGTATAGCTTGAATCCAGTCGCAATGTGAGTCAGGGACCCACGTCTGGAGATACCCTGCAAACTTAGGACAAACAAAACAAGCACAAGGAGATGATGAATTGAGCGATGAAACTTTTCAGAAACTCACTCCCAGTCACAGATCTGGGTTGATTTCATCATCATTCTTTAGCTCACTTCTCCACCTCAGTTCAGACCCATCTATATGCAAATCAGTCTTGATCAGCAAAACAGAAAGGTCCATAGATTCCCAAATTTAAACAACGCTTATATAAGCTCCTTTTTTAGGTGGTTGGAGACACACTCGAAGCTCTGGACCTCTTGAGCTTCATAAAAGAAGACAGGTTTAAGAAAAGAAGAGTGTGTACTCCAAAAGAGATCAACAAGTACTTATTTGGATTAATATCCGTTCTTTAAGGTTGTCATACAAGACCAGAACTCCTTTAGAATGCAGTGCGACATCTTTATTGTTTGATGAGAAACATGGACAGCCGACACGTGTTTCGATCCCTATTGGCGAATTGCGCCGGGGCTTCCTCAAGGCTATTTTCACATGTACAGCATATATTATTTCACGCCTGGTTCCAAATTAAAAGTTTTAATACTCAATGAGCAGAGTTCTTTTTAGAGCTGTTGGGTCTGATGTAACCCCTGCTCGTCGCTCTAGGGCTGAAGATTAGTCTGTGGGTTAAATCCCGGAATTCCCGAAGTACGAGAAACTCCCGGCGGTTGTACTCAAGTGAGTACAACCAAACAATAAAGATGTTGCACTGCATTCTAAAGGAGTTCTGGTCTTGTATGACAACCTTAAAGAACGGATATTAATCCAAATAAGTACTTGTTGATCTCTTTTGGAGTACACACTCTTTTTTTCTTAAGCAAATCAGTCTTGACCCTGTGCTTCATGGGAATAGTCCAGCCTGAACTGTCAAGTCAGGTTCTCCCTGAACCGGAAACAAGTATCCTGAGACAGGTTTCTTGCTAACAATCTTCTTCAGCCAGGCTAGCTTGAATCCAGTGGCAAAGTGAGCAAGAGACCCACCTCTGGGCATAACCTGCCAACTTAGGGTGAACAAAGCAAACACAAGGAGATGATGAACGGAGCCCTGAAACTTTTCAGGCACTCACCCCCAGTCACAGATCTGGGTTCAATCCAACATCACTCTTTAGCTCACTTCGCCACCTCAGTTGAGACCCAGGTATATGCAAGTTAGCCTCAACCCTGTGCCTCATTGGACAGTCCAGCTATAACTGCCAAGCCAGGCCTTCTGTGAACCAATAACAAGCATCCTGGGTCCAGTTTCAGGGTAACACCCTTCATCAGCCAGGCTACCTTGAATCCAGTGGCAAAGGGAACAAGGGACTCATGTCTAGGCATACCCTGCCAACTTAGGGTGAACAAAGCAAATACAAGGAGACGATGGATGGAGTGCTGAAACCTTTCAGACACTCACCCCCAGTAACAGACCGGAGTTGAATACATCATCATTATTTAGCTCACTTCACAACCTCAGTTCAGACCCAGCTATATGCAAATCAGTCTTGACCCTGTGCCTCATGGGACTCATCCAGCCTGAACTGCCAAGTAAGGTCCTCCCTGAACCAGAAACGAGCATCATGGGACCGGTTTCTAGGTAACACCCTGCATCAGCCTGGCAATTTTGAATCCGTTGGCAAAGTGAACAACTGACTCATTTCTGGGCATACCCTGCCAACTTAGGGCGAACAAAGCACACAGAAGGAGATGATGGACGGAGCGCTGACATTTTTCAGCCATTCACCCCCAGTCACAGATCTGGGTTTTATCCATCATCATTCTTTAGCTCACTTCGTCACCTCAGTTCAGACCCAGCTATATGCAAATCAGTCTTGACCCTGTGCCTCATGGGAACAGTCCAGCCCGAACTGCAAAGCCAGGTCTTCTCTGAACTGGAAACAAGCATCATGGGTTCAGTTTCTGGGTAACACATTCATCAGCCAGTATAGCTTGAATCCAGTGGCAATGTGAGTCAGGGACCCACGTCTGGAGATACCCTGTAAACTTAGGGAAAACAAAACAAGCACATGGAGATGAACAACGGAGCGCTGAAACTTTTCCGACACTCACCTCCAGTAACAGATCTGGGTTGATTCCATCATCATTCCTTAGCTCACTTTGCCACCTCAGTTCAGACCCAACTATATGCAAATCAGACCCTGTGCCTCATGGGAACAGTCTAGCCCAAACTGCCAAGCCATGTATTCCCTGAAACCGAAACAAGCATCCTGGGACCGGTTCCAGGGTAACAACCTTCATCATTCAGGCTACCTTGAATCCAGTGGCAAAGAGAGCAATGGACTCACATCTGGTCATACCTTTCCAACTTATGGCGAACAAAGCAAATGCAAGGAGATGATGGACAGAGCGCTGAAACCTTTCAGACACCCATTGCCCAGTCACAGATCTGAGTTGAATCCATCATCATTCTTTAGCTCACTTCGCCAATTTAGTTCAGACACAGCTATATGCAAATCAGACTTGACCCTGTGCATCATGGGACTTGCCAAGCCTGATCTGCCAAGTCAGGTCCTCCCTGAACCGAAAACAAGGATCCGGGGACCTGATTCTGGGTAACACTCTTCATCAGCCAGGTTAGCTTGAATCAAGTGGCAAAGTGAACAATGGATTCACGTCTGGGCATACCTTGCCAACTTAGGATGAACAAAGCAACCACAAGGAGATGATGGACGGAGTGCTGAAACCTTTCAACCACTCACCCCCAGTCACAGATCTGGGTTCAATTTATCATCATTCTTTAGCTCACTTTGCCACCTCAGCTCAGACCCAGCTATATGCAAAACAGTCTTGACCCTGTGCCTTATTGGAACAGCCCAGCCTGAACAGCCAAGCCAGGTCTTCCCTGAACCTGAAACAAGCATCTGGGGACCAATTTCTGGTTAACACCCTTCATCAGCCAGGCTAGCTTGAATCCAGTGGCAAAGTAAGCAAGGGACACACGTCGGGGCATACCCTGCCAACTTAGGGCGAACAAGGCAAACAGGGACGGAGCGCTGAAACTTTTCAGACATTCACCCCCAATCACAGATCTGGGTTGAATACATCATCATTTTTTAGCTCACTTCGCCACCTCAGTTCAGACCCAGCTATATGGAAATCAGTCTCGACCCTGTGCCTCATGGGACAGTCCAGCCCAAACTGCCAAGTCAGGTCTTTCTCTGAACCGAAAACATGCATCCTGGGTCCGGTTTCTGGGAAACCCCCTTCATCAGCCACCAGGCTACCTTGAATCCAGTGGCAAGGTGTGCAAGAGACCCAGTTTTGGGCATACCCTGCCAACTTAGGGTGAACAAAGCAAACACAAGGAGATGATGAACGGAGCGCTGAAACTTTTCAGACACTCACCCCAAGTCACAGATCTGGGTGGAATCCATCACCATTCACTAGCTCATTTCGGCATCTCCATTTAAACCCAGCTATAGGCAAATCAGTCTAGACCCGGTCCCTTATGGGAACTGTCCAGCCCATACTTCTAAGCCAGGTCTTCCTTGAACAAAAAAGAAGCAACCTATGACCAATTTCTTGGTAACATCCTTCATCAGCCAAGCTAGCTTGAATCCAGTGGCAATGTGAGCAGGGGACCCAGTTCTGAGCACACCCTGCAAACTTAGGGCGACGAAAGCAAACACGTGGATGAAGAACGGAGCGCTGAAACCTTTGAGACACATACCCCCAGTCACAGATCTAGGTTGAATCCATCATAGTTCTTTAGCTCACTTTGCTACCCCAGTTGAGACACACCTATATGAAAATCAGTCTTCAGCCTGTGCCTCATGGGAACAGTCCAGCCTGAACTGCCAAGTCATGTCTTCCCTGGACCAGAAACAAGCATCCTAGGACGTTTGGGCTAACAGCTCACATCAGCCAAGCTAGCTGGCTTTCCCATGGCAAAGTGAGCAAGGGCCCTGTCGACTTAGGGCAAATAAAGCAAACACAAAGAGATGGTAGACGGTGTGTGGAAACTTTTAAGAGACTCACCTCCAGTCACAGATCTGGGTTGAATTCATCATCGTTCTTTAGCTCACTTCGCCAACTCAGTTCAGACCAGCTATATGCAAATCAGCCTAGACCCTCTGCCTCATGGGAACAGTCAAGCCTGAAATGCCAAGCCAGATCTTCCCTGAACCGGAAACAAGCATCCTGGGACGAGTTTCTGATAAACACCCTTCATCAGCCAGGCTAGCTTGAATCCAGTGGCAAAGTGAGCAAGAGAACCACATCTGGGCATACCCTGTTTTTTTAGGGCAAACAAAGCAAACAGAAGGAGATGATGGACGGATCACTGAAACTTTTCAGACACTCACCCCTAGTCACAGATCTGCGTTGAATCCATCATCGTTCCTTAGCTCATTTTCTGGTTCAGGGAAGACCTGGCTTGGCAGTCCATCATCTCCTTCTGTTCGCCCTAAGTTTGCAGGGTATGCTGAGACGTGGGTCCCTTGCTCACTTTGCCACTGGATTCAGGCTAGCCTGGCTGATGAAGGGTGTTACCCAGAAACCAGTCCCAGGATGCTTGTTTCCGGTTCAGGGAAGACATGGCATGGCAGTTCGGGTTGGACTGTTCCCATGAGGCTCAGTGTCAAGATTGATTTGCATATAGCTGTGTCTGAACTGAATTGGCGAAGTGAGCTAAAGAATGATGATGGATTCAACTCAGATCTGTGACTGGGAGGTGGGTGTCTGAAAGGTTTCAGCACAATTTACTTTGTTCGCCGTAAGTTGGCAAGGTATGCCCAGACGTGAGTCCATTGTTCACTTTGCCACTGGATTCAAGGTAGCCTGAATGATGAAGGGTGTTACCCTGAAACTGGTCCCAGGATGCTTGCTTTGGTTTCAGGGAATACCTGGCTTGGCAGTTCGGGCTAGACTGTTCCCATGAGGCACAGGGCTAAAACTGATTTGCATATAGCTGGGCCTGAACTGAGGTGGCAAAGTGAGCAAAAAAAATAATGATGGATTCACCCCAGACCTTTGACTGGAGGTAAGTGTCTGAAAAGTTTCAGTACTCCATCCATCATCTCCTTGTGTTTGTTTTTTTTGCCCTAAGTTAGCAGGGTATGCCCAGACGTTGGTCCCTTGCTCACTTTGCCACTGGATTCAAGCTTATCTAGCCGATGAAGGGTGTTACTCAGAAACCGGTCACAGGATGCTTGTTTCCGGTTAAGGGAAGACCTGTCTTGGCCGTTCTGGCTGGACTTTTCCCATGAGGCACGGGGTCAAGACTGATTTTCATAGCTGTGTCTGAACTGAGGTGGCGAAGTGAGCTAAAGAATAATGATGGATTCAACCCATATATGTGACTGGGGGTGAGTGTCTGAAAAGTTGCAGCGTCCACCATCTCTTTGTGTGTGAAGTGCAATCTAGTGAACACTTTTAAGATGCCCACATTACAAAAACCTCTATCACTGCCATTATCAGGTGAAACCTGAAGTAATACACTTTATCCTGACCAATGCAAGTCAAAATAACATAAATTATTAATTCAGCACATATTCTGTGACAGGTAATGGATAATCACATGAATCAATACATATTACATTTAAAGCATTGGGCACAGCACCCCGTGCTCTTATTAAGTATTATACAGTAATTTAGGAATCAAGTGCAGGGCATAGCAGCACCTTCATGCTTATTATGCATAATATGGTAATTTTACTAATTGTTATGCAGCTGGTTCCTGGTCAGTGAAGGACTTGAGGATTCACCATACACGGCCACAACAAAATAACAGGTGCCCCAAAAGTATGTCTCCCAAGGAGAGTGGGGACACACACCCACCCTGCCCAATCCAGCGGGGACAGTATAGAAGTGAAAATGAAACCAGTCTAAGTCCTCCGGGACCTGGAAACCAATGCAAGAAGATGCAGAGCCAAAAAAGAAACAAGCCTCGGCCCCTTGGGTCTGCTGCCAGCAACACACTGTGCCCCTCCCACAGTATGTCGCAACAAGGGGAAGTGTATGCCAAATTTGTTACAGCTTTGAATTGGAAAGGCGGGCCCACGGCCAAACTCCCCCAGGGCCTAACTCAACCTCAGGGCCCATCGTAAATCAGGTCAGGCTGTTTCAGTTGTGTTGCCGGCCTCAAATCTTGAGCTCACGTCTCCCTTGACCCACACTTGAATCCCGGAGGAGGGGCCTGGTGGACGTGCTTTGTGTATCCGATTACCAGGCAATGCGTCTCCCTTGCAGTAAGGTGGCGCTGATGTTGCAGGTGATCTCTCTGTTGCCCCAGAAACAAGTTTTCTGTGGCAGGTCAATTCGGTCTTTTATACTCCTCAGTGCAGCGCGCAAAAGAACAGGTGCTGAGTCACAGAAATTGTGCCCGACCACGCTTCCCTTAAAGCACTCTATCCATAGAGAGGCAGAAAGGCCCACGCTGCTCACATAAATGAGGGGCGACCACACACCAGTACCTGATAGGAGATATGGGCAAAATGTCACACTCACCACGTGCTCCACTTCTTGGGAAAGATAAATGCAACATAAAGCACTCACCAGCGCTATGTTTTCACCAGCACATGGCAAACAACCAGGAACAGTCAACAGCGCTCAACTCACGCTGAGCTCCTTTGAGAGCACCAGGGGGAACGCAGGTTTATGAAAGCAGGCAGCATGCCAGCACACAGGGTCCTTGGGGCAAAGATGCACTCACTCCAGCAGGTCAGCAAAACAAGGCACAGTCAAATTGGCGGTTCCCTGGCAGCACAGCAATCCTCTGGTGCAGCATGCAGACCCAGCATCACCTGGTTACAAGTCCCACAAGATAACTAACAAACTTGGGTCACAGCCCCTGTTCTTATACTTCAAAAGTCTTTGCTCTGGGGGCACTTCAAACACCTTTTAGAAGTGCACAACACCCCCAATCAATCTCCAGACCTGGCTCCAAACACACTACAGGAGGGCGGAGACAGCATTGTGAAAGGTAGGCACAGCCCTATTCAGGTGCAGGTGACAACTCCTCTCACCACTCTAATTAAAGACCAGGCCTGTTCAGCACACTATGAGTCACCCAACCCTCCTTGTGACTGCCTACATCAAATGCACATCCTGTTCTCCTGTCAGTCGAAAAGAAGACATTGAATACACAACTAGGCAGGGCACAAAGAGTCATAAGCACCTAGAAATGCCCACTCCTAAAAGCGGCCTTTCTAAAATTGTATTACCAAATCTGTTGTTACCAATAAGCAGGATTTATCACCTTTATTGCAGACATACCAAACATGGCCACGCAACCCTTTCATGTCAGAAATCACCACTGACACACATGTCAGGGAATTCCCAATGCAAACCCGAGAAAGGGCAGCCTCACAGCAGTGAGAACCAAATAGACTGTCTGTCATTTCCAGGACAGGCCACACAACAAAGGCACATGTCCTACCTTTTACTTACACACCACCCTTCCACCAAGGGCTACCTAGGACCTATATGTAGTAAAAAGGGGTGTTTTAGACGTGGCAAACACTTTAAGTGCTACGTAACTGCAGCAGTAAACTGCTGAGGCAAGCCCTGCAGCGACAGAGGCCTGAGACTGGTTAGAAAGACTACTTCAGTGGGTGGCGCAAGAACAGCAGGCCCACTAGTAATATTTAATTTACAGGCCCTGGGTATATGAGATACCACTGTTCAAGGGACTTACAGGTAAATTAAATATGCCAAACAGATACAGACCAATTTCACCAAGTTTACAAGAGAGAGCACATGCACTTTAGCACTGATCAGCAGTGGTAAAGAGCCCAGAGTCAGGAAACCAACAAAAACAGGTCAGAAAAAAATACAGGAGGAAGGCAAAAAGTTCTGGGATGCCCTGCAAAAAAAGCTCGGTCCAACAACCTTTTTATCGGTAAATTGACATTAGTGTTCAGCTACAGTACTGCCAGTGAAAATAGCTTTTGGGTGCTAATCATTGTGGAAAATTGAATTTCACACATGTTCAACTTTTATATATCAGTCCACCTGTAGTAGGCAACAAGGTTGACTTAGGGATGATTTATTATTATTCAAAAGCAAGATTTTGTCAGAAAGGGTTAATTTAACAGGTTTGATAGGCCCACCCTATTAATGGCACAAAAGGTGTTGCAGTCCATAGGTTGAATTTAAATACCATGCCCTGGGTGCTTTTTCTACACCATATAAAAGGGAACTGTAGGCACTTTAACATGTCACTAATACACATATCTAGAGAGTAAGAGGGATAATCTTAAATATTTCCTCCCAACACATTAATGCACAACCAGTGCGATGGATTACTAATCCAGGGATTATCCTACTGCAAAATCTAATGTCACATCAGAAATATACAAATGTATTAGGTGAAGAAACCTTACCCACAGCCTCACCCATAATCAATAATTACATGCTTCATCATAGCTGTCTTCTCTTCATGCAAGTACGTACACCACACATGTGGGCTCAACCACTTGCCGTAATAAAGGTTTTTCTGGAAAGATGTAGAGATCCAGCCATTTATATAAAAATTACTCAGAGTTTAGTAAATGTGTATTAGTAAATTGAATATGTCAATCAGGGATAAAAAATGTAATCTTGTTTAAAGGGGGAGCACAGATACGTTACTCTAGTTTACCAGTAGTAAAAAAGGAGTAGAGTGTTAAGTACAGGAAAAACAGAAATAGGCGAAAAATATTCAGTGACCATGTATAAATGGAAGATTTTGCTACATGTAGGAATTGAAATATACTTGTTAACAGTAATTTTTAAAGTTATAGAATGGACTTTTATGTTTACTAAAGTTAAAGTGTTGCAATAGTGAATTTTGTTAAACATGCTATTCGCAAAAGGAAACATCATTCTCATTTAGAAGATTTGTGCTATAAATTGTGTTGAGATGTATTGATGAGATAGGAACTTGTTTTTATCTCTATTATTTTTTAATTACTGTACTGTTTTATTTTTTATAGTTTATCCTTATATAAACGGAATAAAGATTGATTCATTTGAATTGAAATCACATAGGAATTTAGCACTCTCAGAGAGATGCTATCTGACCAACATAGGCACTATGGGCCACGTGTACAAAGCATTTGTGACATAAAGAAATGATTTTTCAAATGTTCAAACACCAAACTGGTATTCAAGTGAATTGCAGTTTGGATTTGCAACCAAAAACAGAAATGCTATTTGGAAGTGGCTTGTTCAGGGCATCCCTTCTAAATAGGGAAACTGAATGGTATGTACTAATGCTTTGCTACCAAAAAGCTGTTGCAAAACATTTGTACTTTGCCACCAACTCAAAATTGGTGGTAACCCATTTGCATATGGGAAGTGGTCCCCTAGGGATTCTTCCTCTTATGAGAATGCTTTAAAAAAATATATTTTTAAACGTTTCCTTCAAGAAAAAGAGGGCACATTAAAAAAATAAAAAAAAATTACGTTATTTAAAAGTCAACCCCAGCAGGCCACGATCCCTGTGCTTGAAGCAAATCTTAGTGGATAACAAATTGTGACCTACCTCATTAATATTCATGAGATAGATCTATTTGCAACCCGCTGTAAATTGCTAATTAGGAAATGAGGACCAGATATTTCTGTAGTACATTAACAAAAGTGATTACTAAATAGTGATTCATTGAAACATCAGAAGAGGTGGTGTGCACACCGTTGTTTTCCATTTTAAACATTGCTTGAACGTTCCTCTCTTAAGATGTGTGCGTGAACTGGGTGTATTGCCCTAACGCTGGCAGTGCACCCGGAATAAGAGTAAAAACTTTGAAGAAGAAATACCACACACATGACTACACAGCATGCTTTAAATGAACGTACACTGAATTTCTACGAGGTTGCTACAATCATGGATGAACAGACGGACTATACAGATTGACAAAATATTTGCATTTCTGGAGTTTTCTTGCACGGTTTTCTTTCATGGTTTTATTTTTGTGTTGGCTTTTGTTTTTTCAGTACATTATGGTTCGTTTACAGCGAATTATGGGACCGGTAGTTTAATAGATGAGTGCAGGGCGTGATCCGAGCTACGGGTTTGTTTTTGTAAATTGGGGGAGGAGCGCCATGCTTAAAAGATTGAGTCAGGAGGTGTTGATAGTTGCACGGAAGTGGTTTTGAAGAGGAAAACCTCGTTTGGCAGGTATGTACCGATGAATGGAATACGTGAGTTCTTTTTGCTTGAAATCGGGTAGTGGAGAGAATGGGGAGGGTGTGTTTATGAGTGATTGATGTAGTGTCTTGCAAAGGCAATATGAGCATGGCGTGAGTACAGGGTGATGGAAGAGAGTGAGTGATGAGTGAGGAGGATGATTGGTGAGGGGGCAAAAGATAGCACGTAGGTGCTTGGTAAAACTCGTAGTTAATGTTAAAAATAGTTTATACATGCGTGTTGAGTTAATAAGTAAGAGAGTGTGACACGGACATGAACGACTGAGGGTACATGCTTGGTATTATGTTGCAAGAAACACAGCACAGTTCATGGGGGAAGTTTATTGGTTGGGTATACAGGGGCCAGTAATTACCACTAATTTGCAGCGGTTTTGGTTTTGGTGGCATGGATGGGGACATTGTTGTATGCAACTAATCAATTGCAAATATGATGAACTGTAGATGATGAATGAAGGATAATATAGTAACGATGTGTCTTTGTTTGAAATCTTTTAATTGCAGCAACTCCTGACGGAGGGCTATTTCAAGCCCGAAGTGCATTGGGTGCAATAAAGAGATGCTGTTTTGAAAGAATCCTTTGTTTTGTTCATATTCTTGAAGAGACCTGGATGTACACATTTAGAATATGGGAAGCATACAAAACGCAGGGTAAATTATGTTTGTGGATTCACGGATTCACGGTTCGCGAATTCATGCAAATTTGAAAAATAAACTGCAAATTTGTGGATTTCCCAGAGAAATCGTGGATTTGTTGGCAATTGCACTATACTCAACTGGAGTACTTTCTACTGGCTAATCAGTAAGTGCTACCTCGTTGGGTAAATGTATCGTGCTTTTCCTATACTACAGCAGCGTAAAGGCCCGGAAGAGTTGTCTTCAGTGACCACGTGTCTGTAACTTTCCCACCGCGACCATAGGTGCCGAGGTCCCTCAAGTGAGCTGTCCATCACAGTGGGGGAAAGGGTCGGAAGAGGTTGCATAGCCTAGTATGTGTGGGGCCGGGCTTCTGTGCGAATTCACATGCCTCTTGTTTATAAAGGTCAGAGACCGATCAGAGCAGTAGATAAGGAGAAAGCAGTAAGTGCCACCTCGTTGGGTAAATGTTCGTGCTTTTCCTACATTACAGCAGCGTAAAGGCCCGGAAGAGTTGTCTTCAGTGGCCACGTGTATCTGTAACTTTGCCACCACGCCCAAAGGCGCCGAGGTCCCTCGAGTGAGCTGTCTATCACAGTGGGGGAAAGGGCGGGAAGAGGTTGCATAGCCTAGTATGTGTGGGGCCGGGCTTCTGTGCGAGTTCACATGCCTCTTGTTTATAAAGGTCAGAGACCGATCCGAGCCGCAGATAAGGAGAAAGCAGTAAGTGCTACCTCGTTGGGTAAATGTTTGTGCTTTTCCTACACTACAGCAGCGTAAAGGCCCGGAAGAGTTGTCTTCATTGACCATGTGTGTCTGTAACTTTGCCACCACGCCCATAGGCGCAGAGGTCCCTCGAGTGAGCTGTCCATCACAGTGGGGGAAAGGAGGGAAGAGGGGCCAAACGGGTGGGGCTTCTGTGCGAGTTTACATGACTCTCATTTATAAAGGGTCAGAGACCGATCAGAGCAGCAAATGAGGAGAAAGCAGTAAGTGCTGGTCACTGGAAGTACAGGGGGATTGCGCTCGAGAAACTCGTGGATGCCTAGACCTCCATCACGGATTACAGCTAATTGTAGATGGTAGATCTAGGGAGAAAGCACACCTGCCTAGCATCGACCGTGCTCACTAGATTCTTGGGCTGATTATAATGCTATACTGAATTTGAGCTTCAACTCAGCACCTGCTTTATTTATATCTGTAAGTGCTTCCTGCTGAGGTTTAATTTTTGTGACAGGAGCCTTGTTGCCTAATTGTAACTATTCTCTGACCCTGCTTCGAGGGTCAGAGCAGGGTCAGAGAATAGTTGCAAGTAGGCAAAGAGGGGCCGCTCAGGAAGCACTTACAGGGTTACAGCAGGTGCCCAAGTTGAAGTTAATTTCTTTGTAACCATTTTGTAAATGGTTACAAAGAAATTAGCTTCAACTTAGGCACCTGCTGTAACCCTGTAAGTGCTTCCTGAGCAAAATTCGTACCGCTCGCGGATTCGCGGATTTTGCGGCGATTTCGGGCAATTCGCGGATCGCAAAATCGCTGAAAATATGCATACTTGCGAGCGGAACGAATTTTCCGCCCATACTTAATTAAAATGAATTAATTTGGATCAAAATGGAATAAATTATATGTGGTAATATGAAACTGGATGACACATCCTTTCAGCGTAGTGCGACTGGGAGCGGAGCACAAATTTGCTCCCCACATTCACATCAAATTACTTGTGTCGAATAGGGCAAGGCATTGCCCAGTTCACTCAAGCATCTTAAAAGAGGAACGTTCAAGCGATGCTTAAAATGGAAAACAACGGTATGCACACCTCCTCTTCTGATGTTCCTCTGTATGTTGCACCACAAGTCCCAGAATCCTTTGTTATAGAAATGGCAAATCCCTCTTCCATAAATGAAAACATGGGCACAGTACTGCTGCCGTATATACCTAACCCTGATAAGTAGCAATTGACAAAGTGCCCTTTCCACTCATCCAGATGTGTCTGAGTCAGTCAAAACTGTAAGGGGTTGCGCAGCATATGAAAATCAACTAACAAATGAATTTGGACAATAAAAGGGGGCAGATTTACAAGGAATAGTGCATCGCTGCATATTAGCAGGGATACGCCAGCACCAATGCGACACGCAATTCTACCCTTGTACCACCACGGATGCGTCGCATTAACAATGCTGCGCACTGTGGCACAGGGATAGACAGATTTGTATCTCTTCTGATGGCGTAAGGGCGGCACTTTGCTGGAGTTGTGTCGCAAGTGCAATGCAACTCCAACAATGTTTATGGACCGCCCATACCTAACGTGCTGCACCACTCCTTACGTCTGCTTCAAGCATGCGTAAGGTTTCATCGCAGCGGCCTATGAAAAGTGACTCAGAGGAATCTTGTAGATTTCACTGCATCACTTTCACAAGGCATTTCACAAAGGAATGCCCACCCTGCTCACATTAAACCTGATGCAGTTTTAATGTTGCGCAAGGGTACACAACGTGACGTATCTCCCTAGATGCATCATGTTGTAACTAAGTCGCAACATGGCACATGGTTTCCGCCACAGCTGTGTCACAGAAGTGACGCAACGGCTGCTTAAATATCTAGCAAGGGGTCTGTAAATCTGCTACAAATTATCCAAGAAGTAACTCACCCTGTGCCAGCAAAAATCACAAAGCAGGAGGTGAGAGAATCCTCAGATCAAAGTATGTCATTCACATATTCTGTTGTTCATTTCCCACCTTGCCACACTATTACATCCCAAGCGCCCAACTGCACCTACCTGCCCCATCTGCTGCAGAACTTCACAACACTGTTAGCATGTAGAAGATATGGGGTGATGCCTGAAAAGTTCTACATGTACATTTCCCATTTGGTTACTTTTATCTCTTCTCACCTTTTGACATATTCATCCAGAGCACAGACAACCGCAGTAGCAGAGGTCCCTGCATCTTCTGGGAGGAAACAACATCGCCCAGAGCAAGGCATACCACCCTCACAAACTGGTAAGTCAAACTGGTCGGGAGATGGTCAAAAGGCATACATTTTCAGGAGACAACAGAGGGACATGTAGTGCCCGAATGTAAAAGGAAGCCAGAGATGAAAAACTAGCTGAACAACTATTGGATTTGTCAATGGAAATTCACCTTTAGCAAATGACATATGTGAATAGCGAAACATAAAATATAATATGTCTTGGCTCTTCATACCTTTGTAATTGGTGAACATAACATGTACTCCACCAACAGTCCCAGACCTGGGAATTAAATCCTGCAATCGAGTGACACAACAAGTCAAGAGGGTGTCCCCACTACATTGTAATAGTGTCTGTAGACATAATCAAGAATTCAAATGTTATGGCCGTGGCTTGGAGCCGCGGATGGAAGCCGCTTAATTCGTGAGCTCCGTAACTGAGCCTGCATTTATCCTGGAACAACGACTCTCCGGGCCCCCTGACCCACTGAGGTGGTAGACAAAGGGGTTGAGCCTACTCGGCGTCGGACTGGGGCATGTGCCTGCCGATATCCCGAGTTCTGGTGACTGGGAGCTTGGCCGGTGAGGACGGAGACGAGCAGCCTTAAATGGCAGCCTGACGGAGAAAATGAAACCCAGAGACACTCAGAGAGATCGGACACCGAAGCCCAGCTGGAGCAGTTAGCGGGCGATGGACTGAGAGGCAGTGGGTGCTGCGGCACAGGTGTGTTGATACCAGAGAGGGGGGAGTGCAGAGTAGACCCCCCCATACCCTGGACAGCGGAGACCTCAAGACTGCCCTGAGAAGACGGCGGTATAGCTGCGGGACGCGGTGGAACGCTGAGGCAGAGCACCTGTGGAGCCTCCGCTGCGGTGACTGCTGGCGGTGCTCCTGGATCCTGCACAGGAGCGGACTGTGAGGCAGGTCTGGAGCAGTAAGCGGAGGGCCCGGTCGGGGGCCAGGGAGCATTGCTGCCTCCGAGGTGGAAAAGGGTGGATCGCAGTACCGAGAGGTAGACCCTGAGAGGCCCGGATGCACTGGAGGGTTGACGGCCGCTGCCTGGAGACTGCGGGCCAGGATTTGAATGCCAGCTGTTGGCGATAGTGATGAGCTCCGACCCCACTGGGCAGTACTGCATAGCTCGGGGCTGGGTGCTGGGCATTGCTCATTCCCTAGATGGAGTGGCGTGACTGTGTGGCATATAGGAGCTGGCAGATCCCCTCTTAGGTGTTTGACCGTTGAGCTTTGTGGCACCCCACACATCTCAACCTCATTGTTCGATGCCCTGATGATTGGAGGCGGTGGAGGCACCACCAGTAAACACATTTGGTAGTCCACGAAGGACTAAATACAGGAGGCACCGGGAGAAGGCTGGGGGAGTCTGCCGGCACTGGTGCTAAGGCGGAGGTGATGACTGGAGGGTCTGGAAAACCTGAGCGGTGCCCACGTGGCTACCCCGCTTGAACTGCACTTGATTAGGATCTGCTAGGGGGTGTGCTGAACACCGGCCTGGATATTAAAGGGAGATTGGGCGCGCCCCTATCGGTGTGGAACCCTAGAAGCCCTTTGGGTTTGACGTGCAGAGGAGTTTCACCCCTGCGACAACCCACCATGGGGAAACCTAAAGGCAAGAAAGAAGGGGCTCAACCGCAGTCGGACACTAAACTACCCGGACATGGCGAGCAGGAGGAGCAGGAACAACCACGCGACCCACATCTACAGCTGCAATTGGACAAAATCTTGGCGGCGATAGCGGACTTCAAGGCAGCCTTACAGCAGGATATAGCGCAGGTGGCCACGGGCCAGGGTCTCTTGCGAGCAGACCTTGGTAAACTTGTGGACAGAGTTGCAGCGGTGGAGGGTACACTACAGACCATTGGACTGATGCAAAACGGCCTTAAGGCCACTATGTCTGATGTTCTGGATAGAGTTGGAGCGCTGGAGAAAAGGGCAGAGGAGGCGGAAGGGGGCAATTGCCGGAACAATGTCCGCATAGTGGGATTACCAGAAAAAACGGAAGGGATGATATGGTGAAGTACCTGGAGGGCTGGCTCAAGACGGTGGTAGCTCCCGAGGGCCTATTGACCTTCTACACGCGGGAGAGAGCTCACAGGGTCCTTGCCAGACCGCCTCAACAAGGGCGACCCCCACGACCGGTGGTAGTGAGGCTGTTACACTATCGCGACAGAGACCTCCTGCTCCAGAGAGCGCGAGTGGACGGTCCCTACCAAGTGTGGAACAGCAAGGTAAACCTATTCCCGGATTACACCTATGAAACCCAATGGCGCCGGTCTTCCTTTATGGCTGTTCAGAGAGAACTGAGGGGGGAAGGACTCCAGTACTCGCTGCTGTTTCCGGCCAGGCTGCGAGTTATTGTAGATGGCTCATCAAACTTCTATGACACTCCGGAGGAGGTCTGTGCATGGTTGGAATTATACAGAGCAGGGAAAGATGGCACGGGGCAAAGTGAACGGGTCCCCACAGACCTTCTACATCAGAGGAGATCAAGGAGGCTCTGACGCCGGCAGAGGAGCTTAAAGAGACCACTGTCGCAGGAAGCAGAGGGGGAGCGGCAAAACGCACTTGATGCGGTGATGGCGCTGATGGCGCTGTCGAACTCGCAGGGATGACAGTCTCCAGAATGAACAGACTCCGACAAGGACAAAGATGGGTCAGATGCTGAACAGTCTGAAGCGGAAGATGCACACCTGCCGGAGGTCACGCCGGTAACGGCAGACGGGATGTTGGACGAAGGTTGAGGCAGGTGTGGGGTTGATAATGGCGAGCCGTACCAGACTTGCCAGACTGATTGCCGCAGGTTTGAAATGGGAGTGAGGGGAAGGGGGACAGCGGGAGGCAGCTGAGGGAATGCTGAACGAGGGGTAAACGAACCTGGAGAGATGTCCGGATTATAGCCTTGGAACCACCATAGACTCCCAGGCGTGAACTATTAAGACAGTTTGGCTCTGTTCTGTTGAGAGGAAGGGGGTAACCGAGGGGCCCATTTATAGAGGGCTCAGTTGGACAGTGGGATCTAGAAGAGTGGTGGCGACTGCCCGTTGGAATTCAGTTTCACCTCATTGCCCTTAAGGCATGCCCGCAGTGTTTGCTGCTGGGCTTAGCAGTTGTTTGGTAGATGTCATGGTTTGGATGGGAACTAGATGGGAGTTACTAGGTCCTGGGGGGGAGGGGGGCGGGAGGTTTGGAATGTTTGGGGTGGAGTTTGGGAGGTATAATCACTGGCGCAGAAACAGAGGTATGATTTCAATTGCACAGGAAACTATGGGAGAATGGGTGATTCAGCTAATTTGAGATGTATAACCTGGAATGTGAGGGGACTTCATACTATGACAAGAGGACACACGATTCGTGCCTATCTAGTCCGCAGGGGAGTACACAGTGCACTACTCCAGGAAACACACTTAATGAAGGCTGAAGGAGTAGCGCTGCAGCGTAGATGGAGGGGCCAAGTGTACAACACCACATACTCTGCGTTTGCTTGAGGAGCACTGATCTGGATCAGAGCGGGGGTCTCTTTTCAGATGACTAGGCAGACGATTGACCCTGAGGGTAGGTTTGTGGCCATTGAAGGGAAACTAAGAGGTAGGGACATCTCCTTCTGTAGTATATATGCACCTAATGTTGATCAGTTGAGCTTTCTGGCGAGGGTATCTGGGGCTCTGGCGGATTATCTTGCGAGTCCTCTGGTAATGGGGGGTGATTTCATTTCCATTACGGACATCTCCCTAGATAGATCGCATCCCCCCCTGGCCGATTCCCCGATACATCGCTTGACCAAAGGTAGGCTAGATTGGCAGTCACGATGGGGGCTGGTGGACGCCTGGCGTGCGCAACACCCGAGGGACCGAGACTACTCCTATTTTTCTGGCATGCATGAGTTACACGTAAGATTGGACGTGGTGCTGTGCTCCCCCGGTAATGCCAGCTATTGTGCGGACTGAATATCTAACCAGAACGATATCTGATCATTACCCTTTGCTAGTCACCATGCAGTGGATGGCTGGAATCTCGTGCGTCCCTACCTCGAAATTGCGCCCCGAAACGTTGGATGATCCGCTTTTCCATGCCGCGCTGGAGGAGGGAATTACTCAGTATTTTATGGAAAATACTGGTACGACCACGACGAGGGTGACCGAATGGGATGCCTTCAAGGTGGTCATCAGGGAGCTCTGCATAGGGAAACATGCAGGAGTACGGAAGGTACTCTTAAGCGATCTGTACAAAGCTGAAAATAAGCTACGTGAGGTACAATTATCAAGGCCTGGCCACCCTGAACTACAGGAAGAGGTTAGTGTAGCGAAGGAAGCGGTGGCAGCTGAAGTGGAGTGTTTACGTAGTTTTGACCATAAGGCTTACACGATGAGAACACCTGTTGGCCAACCCCACAAAACGAAATTCCCCCATCTTAGCTTTAGAAACGGAGGGATAAGAAGTGGTTCATACCCAAAATGAAATTATGCAATGTTCCATGCGCTACTAAAGGCACTTTATAAAAGAAAGCTAATAGCCGTAGACCCTGCCATCGATAGTTACCTGGAAGAACTGCATTTACCAGGTTTAGACCAAGAGCAGGCGAAAGATTTGGGTAAAGACATAGAGTTAGGAGAAATTTGAGGTGCCATTAAACGTATGGCCCGCTACAAAACCCCGGGACTAGATGGGCTGCCCATAGAATTTTATGGGAAATATGTTGACCTATTGGCACCGAGACTCCAGGAAGTCTACAAGGAGGCGAAAGAGTTGGGGCAGTTGCCTCAATCTATGCGGGAAGGCTCTAGATGTGAAAAATTATTTTGAAGTTTAGACCATATACTGTTATTCACGGTTAGTAGACAAGATTTTCCTTTCCTTCTGGAAATCACACAGGGACATTGGTTACCCTTAGGAATATTTTTCTTTAAGGGGTTTCTTTGTTCTTGAGGGGGATAGTAAGAGAGATATATATAAAGAAAAAGGCACTAAAAAGATTTTTTGTTTAAATACTCTTTATTCATTTGCACTTAGTCACTCCTTAGTTGTTGTTAATGTATTGCACCCGTATGCACCCAAAATACCTCTTGGGATGGTGACGGCGCTACCACACGGCGGAGACTGGTCACAATTGCAGAATTGGGAGGAAGCGGGACTCCAAATGTTATGTTGTCACATGTGCCTGTTTGTCAATTAGTAATGCTGATCATTGAGAATGCTGTCACTTCCCTCTGCAGCTGCTGGATCCTGGACAGCTATGTCAACACCATCAATGAGCAGACAGGTTCAGCATTTGAGAACAGGGGTGGTCGCGAAGTGGCAGAAAGTTGTGGCTTGAGTTGGTGAGTTTGCTTGTATAATGTACATCTCAGTGTAAACCTCAGTGCTATGGTGTGAGCTGCCATTTGTGGTGGTACACTGTCCAGGACACATTATCCTCATCTGTTGATGCAAAGTACAGTTAATCCAACCCTTTTGTTGCATCACATGCATGTAATAACAGGTCAATCACACGGTTGCAACCTCTGTGTTCCAGGGGTTGAAGAGGAAGAAAGACCTACAACCATGGTGGGCCGACGGGCAATCAGAGGGGAAAATCCACTGACCCTCCAGGTAGTTATGTCGGCAGCAAGTACTGTGCAAGAGGAGGAGGAAGGCACTGAGGACGAAGACTTGGAAGAGGATGTCAACTATATGTCCATCTACTCCGCAGATGATGATTCGGATGCCATCAACAGCAATCGTACCACGTTGCTAATATCATTCAAGGCATCACATCCTCCACCCAGCAACGTCCGTCAGCCTCCTCTAAAACAAAAATTGCCTGTCCCCAGCATAGGGCGACCAAGCCACTGCTCTCACGCCACCAAACACAGATATCACTCTCTCACAGCCATGTCCAGACATCACTCCCTCACACCCCTCATATCCAGGACAGGCATGGTGGTTCCCATACACATACTTCCCAATATAGTGTATCCCCGGCATTCTCTCCACCATCTGGAGGAAGTACCAACAATGTTGTGGGGCAGGTATCCCCTGTGCACCATTCTCCTGCCCACAGGCTTCAACCTGCCACCCCCCCCCCCCCCACTGCTGTTGGACCTGCTGGTCCCATCCAAGGAAGACACCTACAGAGGGGGCCTGCGCCTGGCTATGGTGGCCAGTGGGAGCTGGACTTCCTTCAACAGCAGACAAATGTGAGACAGGACATTTGAGCCATAGGGGCTACCCTGTCAGACATGTCTGAGTCCCTACAGGACATGGTCCAATTCCCTCATGTGGTGGACAGACTGAGCCATGCTTTGGATAGGATAGAGGGAACTTGGCTGGACATGTCCAGGAATATGAGAGACATGATACCCATCCAAAGGGAGGAGAGTACACAACACCATGCCTTGGCCATGAAGAAGATGGAGGGCATGTTGAAAGTGATCCAAAGTCTCCCTTCACAGTCAACGCAGGGAGGGGAGCCATCATATCTGCCTGGAGGACAGCACATTCACAACACCTGTACCACCAACTGCCCAGGACCGCAGCAAAGGTACACATCCACACCGGCACCCTGAACAGGCACTCCCACCAAGTGCACAATTACCAGCAACCCCTATACAGGCACTCCCACCACCTGCACATCCACCTGCAAACCCATGTACAGGCACTCTCACCACCTCCACAACCACCAGCAACCCATTTACAGGCACTCCCACCACCTACACAACCACCAGCAACCCCTGTACATGCAGTCACACCACCTGCACAACCACCAGCAACCACTGTACTGGCACTCCCACCACCTGCATAACCACCAGCAACCCCTGTACAGGCACTCCCACAACCTGTACAACTACCAGCAACCCCTGTACAGGCACTGGCACCACCTGTACAACCAGCTCTTGTCCAGGCACAAGCACCAACTGTGCATACACCATCAGCCCCTGTACATGTAGGTCACCCTGTACAGACACATGGACAACACCCACATACTCGTAGGCGACACGCCAGACCTTATCCCTCACAGCGATCATCACCTCCGAAATTGTGATGTCGCAAGCACGATCGCCATTGACAACATCCCAAAATCAGATTGACCACTGTGAATATGTGTACAGAAAAAGTAAAGATCGTCCCAAGTAAGATTTTGTTGTGTATCATGTCCTGTATAACGATGTAGGTGGCCTGGAGATGTGAGGAGGTATGTGTGTGTATGACCAAGTTACAAGTGTAACCTATAATTGCAACAACCCATAATGTGCAATACAGATGACTCACCAGATACGAGTCCATTTTCTGTACCAGACATTCACAATGAAGTCAAACAAGTTAAAGTAAGTAGGATTCGTCAAACGTATTTATGTTAGATCATTAGAACAACCGTCCGTTTTGGAAGAGAGAAAGGACAACAAATGATGATCTTAATGCAGATGGAGAGGGGAACTTGTATTGGTGTTGGGCAACAAAAATATAACACGTCAGGGAAACCAGTCTATGTACAAGGGGAAAATACATTTTTGTCCACAAAGATGCAATAGTCAAAAAGTCAAGTGTTCTTCTGGTCTTCCTATAACACCACAATGTCCAGATCCTCCGAGTCTGATGCAGCCACACCTCTGGTCGGTACAGGAACAGGCACCACATGGGTTTGTGCCACATGAGGGATACAGGGGGAAACAGTGGGGGCCAACAGACAGGGGGAGACATTGACGGTGGTATGGAAAGGGAGTTGGGAAACTCCAGACGACATGGCTGTGGCCAGGGAATTGACGCTAGTGATGATGGTGGCCAGAGTTGCAACGAGCTCAGCTCTTATCATGCGAATCTCTAGAAAAATCTGCAGTGTGATGTGAGTGGACATGTCTGGCTGATCCTCACACATCCACCTTAAGTCATCTGGGAATTCCACAGGAGGAAAAACACAGGGAGGGGCTTGGGTGGTGGTGGAGGGATGTGGTGCCTCAGGCCTGGAGTCGATGTTGTGGTCGATCAGGCAGCTTTGATAAGGGGGACTGATTGCAGGGGATGCAGCTGGAGGCCCCAGTGGAATGGGGGCCTCTGGAGATGGGGAGGGGCAGATGGCAGGCCCAGGATGTGCATTGGCCTGCCCCGAGGATACCTTGAGCGAACACTCAGGAAGAGTATTACTCCACCACCCCATGGCCAGAGGTATTGGGTTCTCCCCCCCAACTTCAATGTCCACAACCTCCACCCGGGCTGTAGCACCGGATCTGAGTTCTTTATCAGTCTGTATGGGCGCAATCCCCTTGCCTCCAGATGTTGAGGGTCCCTCCTCATCCTCTTCTTCCTCAGTTGTCAAAAGAGTTTGTAGCCGCCTGCGCACTGATGGCGTCCCGCTCCGGACCTAGTCCTGCTGTTCGGCCATTTGGCCATCTGTGCCTGCTGAAATGTAGGGACACATGCATAGATGAGCCAAGGTCATACTTTGTTTTCCTCTGACCACACTATACAGTTGTCAGTGTTTATGAGCTTACATTACGTGTATGTTCACTGTCATCTCCTGAATTGAGTCTGACATGGACATCTCACATGAATATTTGTGACTTACACAACTATATTGGCCAACCCTCAACTTTGGCATTCTTGTGATTGGTGTGTCCTGTCACTGCTACATGTGCAGGTTCCAAAACCAGTCCACCAAAGGGGAACAGAAAGAGTCCAGATGTAATTAAAATCGCCCAGTGATATATAGTCACAGCTTTTTGACGTCTGGACAAATGTCATCTGCTGTATAGCATTGTATAGGACAAGACAAATGCTGAATGTGGGTCGCACATCCACATGGGTCTGGGTTACTTGATTTGCTTTATTGTGAGTCTAGCTTTTTGATGTCCCCTCACAAAATCTGACAATCCAGTGCCACATATTGGCTTTGGTGACTGATAAGGTAGTGCAGTACACCGGTGACCCACGGTGGGTTGTTGTGTCAGCTACCTGTACATGTGAAATGGCACACAAGCCACTGAGGGTAAGACATTTGTCAGTGGACACACTTTGCAAGTTTAGAAACACTTAAGTTAGGAGTGAGGCAAGGATCTCAAAGTCTGTTTTGACTCCATGGCACATGATGATCTGTCTCAGTTAGAACCCAAGCACAACAAATGCAATGCAAGTCACAGCATCCAATACCGTTTGGACTGCCATACACACATTGGACAGTGTCTGCACCATTGCTCATCCAACGCACACATCAATTATGATTCTCTTGGTTCACTGGTAGTGGTGCTGGCAGAGCAAATTATGACACAAATGCACAAGTGTGGCTCATTTACCCAGTTGTCAGGAATAAACTACAACTTCCAAAATTCACTCTGCCCTGTACAGTCCGTATGCCACTGTGTGGCTTTTTATTCTTTATGACTGCTGCATGCACATGGGATAGGTGAATGGAGGCATGGAACACACAATGGTACCGCACTGTCTTCACTCACATCATACACCCAGACACATTTTGCATAGGATGCACTTATCAGGTCTCTCCTGCTCATGCTCCTCCAGCTGAGCATGGAGGGTGGGCCAAGTTACTCGCAGGACCCTCCTGTAAGGTGGGGAGAGGTGAGGACGATGCACATGGTGCTGAGAAGACTGGCCCACCAGCTCCTCAACCTTGTGCCAGGACCAGCGTTTTAGGTCCTCCCAGTGCTTGCGGCATGCCCTAGCACTCATGGTGTGGACTTCCACTGCACTGGAGCGCTCACCGATGGCCCGCGCTGCAGTGCTCAGCTGGTACTCAGGGTCCCCATTTAGCTGAGGATATTTGGCAAGCACCCCCTCTACCAAGATATCTAATTGCCTTTTTGTGAAATGGGATGCTTTCTCTTCATGACCCTCAGCCATTTTGGGGCAAATACGTTTAATGAGAGCAGCAGGATGGCAGAGGATCTGATCTGCGATAGAAGATGACTCAGAATGAACACAAAATAGCTTCCAACAACTCCCTGTGATGTCTTTCCTGTCTCCCACCTCCTGTATAAAATTTCCTGTATGAAATTATGTGTTCCGGGTTATTTTTGGAGGTTACCGCTTGAAAACGGTGTTTCTGGAGCAGCGGGTCCACATCCGCGCATTATGCTCCAAAACCGGAAATTACGTTTTCGGGCCGTAACCTCCGAAATTGACCCGGAACACATTATTTCATACAGGAAATATTATACAGGAAGTGGGAGACAGGAAATACATCACAGGAAATTGTTGGCAGCCATTTTGTATTCATACTGATCCATCCACAATCACTAATCAAATCCCTTGCCACCCTGCAGTTCTGTTGTGGAAAAACCTGAATGACAGTGCAGTTTAAAATCATGAACAAGTGACAAAAGGGGGAAGAGACCATTTAATGAAATTTCTGCACAACATCAAACCTCAGTTTCGTTTACTCCAATTTTGCATTATTGTACATGTAGTCCATATAGAGTGCTCATTACAAGAGTTGTGTGATCTGTTATGTAACAATGGGGTGGAGCAGTGCTGTATATCACAGACACATTGTGCCTGATTCACCCATGACCTCCTCATTCACATTGTGGGCCCATTATTTGTCGGGGAGTCAAATCTGCAATGGTTATGACCTTTTGTGATTGAGTGACCCATCCTCATAAGGACCAGGTAGGTCTCTCAGAACATGTATAGTTTTACATCTACATGAATATAGTGTTCAGGGAAACCCACTACACTGATCGCTGACATGGGCACATGACCTGAGGCACGCTCAACCTTTTGGCTACTGTTCAACAGCTGTGATTTACATGCAGTGAGTGTGGCCTGCAAAGTAGTCTCAGGATGGAATATATTGACACAGTCATGTCTATCCAAGTTTCATCATTGTCAACAGACAGCAAACCACATTTTGTCTATGGCAATACAGGTTGCTCATGTCAAAAATGTGGCAACGAGCTGATCACGGACTTGCATACCCTGAGCTTGGTTATGTGCAATGGCCCGGTTTCCCAGATTCAGAGCTAGCCTAGGTTCCAAAGGTATGTATAAGACATGCGTTAAAGCAATGTTGTGCAAAACACAAGAGGCTAATATGATCTTGCCCCCAACTTCAGGAGAGTACAGCAGCTTACCCCCTGTACGGTCAAGACATCTGAAATGGGACTTCAACAGACCAAAAGGGCGCTCTATGATGGCTCTAGTCCATATGTGTGTCCTATTGTACCTACTCTGAGGTACAGTGTTTGCACGCCTGTAAGGGGTGAGGAGATGTTGGGAGAGTGCATACCTAGAGTCGCCTGAGTAGGTAAGAAAGGGCAGTTGGTTGCATTTCCCTCTTTGATTTGCACAGGACATGATCTATACTTTAGTACATGCAGTGTCTGTTGTGCCATGTATGTAGCTTTATGATTCTTATTGTACAATGGTTAATGTTGTGTGGCATTCAGATATTTCAATACCACATATCCCAAATTTTTAGTGCTTGGTACTTACCCAGTAGCCACATGTTGCCAAAGTCTCCCACAGCCATCCGCCGAGCAAGAGGTGAAATGCGGAATACAAAGCTGTCATGGGTACTGCCTGGGAACACTGCATGCACATCAATGAATCTCCCACTGGCATCACAGACAGCTTGCACATTGATGGAATACCATCGGTGTCTGTTGCAGAAGGTGTGTCCACATGTGTACAATCAATTGCACCCTGCACACATGGGAATTGTGCAATGAGATAGCAATCTTGTGCTGTCCTTTGTCTCCTAGCCAGTGTACGGGGCATTTGTACTTGGTTGTGGGCTCTAGCAGTGCATCTAAGTACCTGATGCAGGCACCGCGACTGGCTTGCCTGAGAAATGCCCACATGGTCACTGGAGACCCTTTGGAAAGACCCAGTGGCAAAGAAATGGAGAGCAGAAAGGATCTTGGGATAGGCTGGTATTGCATGGGAGCAGCAGGTCACAGACTCAAGTTCCTAATCCCACTCACATACCATATCTAAAATGACTTCTGGAGGGAAATGGTACCTGGCCCTTACATCTTGGCTGGACCTTCCAAATAGGTTGATCCTCTGTCTGAAGATCCTCTCTGCCCTCCTCCTCCTCCTCAAGTAGTTTTGTCGCATTGCAGGGGACAGAGCAACAAACACATTCAGAGACATGTTGAAAGGGTTTGTGTGTGTCTAATTTGCATTTATACATCCTGGCATTGGCTGCATGTGGAGAAGTGTGGCTCACCGGTTAGAGGAGGCAGACCCGGACGCAGAGATCAGACCCGTGACCAGGGTTCAATCCCCGACGCGGCAGGGTCTTGAGCTCAAAAATGTCCACGGACTCGACAATTCTCGCCTCGGTGCCTACTCGAATCATGGGTTCACACTCTGCAACTCTGGGCAATAGCTTGCTTAATCTCCACTAAGGCCCCACCGTGATGGGATGCCTGGCTTTCACCTTGGGGATGCCCAGTAGGGGTCATCTTGCAGGGAAAAGCCAGGACGGGTTCCCAAAGCAAGCGCCTTGAGACCTTACGGTGAAAGGCACTATAAAAGAACGTATGATTTACGATTTTATTTTATTTAGTGTGTCAGCTGATGCATGGTGGGGGATGGTAGGCACTTGGACAGGTGTTTACCCTTGAGGAAAATTATCAACGACCACACTGCGTGTATTATTGCCTGAAATCGGAGATTCCGGTCCGTAAGCCGAGATTCCGGGCCGTAAGCGGAGATTCTGCTCCGGGGCGGAATTACCGGTCCGAGTTTAGTAGTAGTAAATCAATTCTGTAAATACCAAAAGTAGTAAGTTCATTCTGTGAATACCAAAAGTAGTAAGTTCATTCTGTGAATACAAAAAGTTGTAAGTTCATTCTGTGAATACCAAAAGTAGTAAGTGCATTCTGCGAATGCCAACAGTAGTAAGTATAAGATTTTGTCTTAAGTTAGTTCTGTGAATCGGTCCCATTATGTCTCAGCTACCACTTCAACATTCACTATCTATTGTTGTCAAGTCTCCTGGTTCATTTTTCCAGATTGCTTCCCCTCTACCGCTATGTTTCAAATTTCTGTGGGGGTGTCTGGTCCTGCCACAGCCAACCACATTTCTTATTCAGAGACTGATTTCTCTATTGTGTTGGTTATAATTTGGGCTACTCATTAAACTTTCTTTTAGGACTTTTTACCTATGTGTTTGGACTTGTTTTGTTAGATTTTCGTTTTTATATTGTTTTGACATGTAACCCCCCATTAGAAGCAGACTTTGTCCCTGATGTTCCCAACATGTTTCTAAAATGTGTCACCCCCTCCAAGATCAACTTTGAATACTTATCAGGTCAAATATTGTTTATTCTGCCACAAAAGGCCATAAAAGCACATGAGTTAAAACAATTGTACCAAAGCCACATATAAAATACAAAAAGATTTTTTTTTTTAAAAGCCGTAAATATATGGCAGGTCCAGTTAACATGACTAAAACATGTTTAACACTTTTCATACAAAAAAGAAAACTCATTCTTTAAAGAAAAAGAGGAATGCAGAATACAGCTCAGGATGTAAAAATCAGCAGATAAAGTGCACGTGTGTCAATGTGTTGGCATGATCAAGAAGGAACAGGTTCAAGCCCTACAATATTCTTTCATGAAATAAACACTAATAATTCCCAAATCAAATTAGATTCAGACTTACTGGACCATGAGTCTCTTCTTTCTGAGTCTTAATGCTCCGGAAAAAAACTTTCAATCCTAAAGCAAACCATGGGAGAGGAAAGCATTTGTACATACAATAATACAGGCCTTACTTGAACAGAATGGGCAGTTCTAAGCAGCGGAAGGATAATTTTTTCAGAGAAGTGCTTTCAAATTTGCAAAAAAAAAAAAAAATGCATGGTGTCCTCGTCAGAGAAATTGACACATGGACATGGCTTTAAGGCACCTGGCTTCGAGAAGCCCTTGGGAAAGGTTAGTAACCAGTGTATAAAGTTAAATCTTAAACTGGTTAACAAGAAGCGTTGGTAAACATTGTTAAGAAGTGACAAATAAGGCTGCACTCGCGAGCTTAAGCTCAGTGTAATATATTTTCTCATCGACGGGTTAGCAAGTTCCATACCATCCCTGCCTAGACAGACATATATATTTAATGTTCCTAATGTCACTAGGGCGTAAAGTCCTGGGGTTCGTATACAAATCAGGGCAACCTAGCTGCCTCATCTGCTCTATGATGTACCTTAACCAAGGAATACACAGAGCTCCCTCAGGTGCAGTACAGTCCGCTGTTATGAGTTGATTTAAAGTGGGAACAGGACTTGACGAGATTCTCATCCAAAGCATTAAGGGCGCGAATGCGATAAGATCTGAAATGTATCGCAGGCCAAGCTCCCTGTGCTTCATGATGGCAGTGGTGCAGGGGGGTACAGCAAGGAGTCTATAAATAAATTTGTTTTCCACCTCCTGCATGTCTCTCACATACTCATCAAAATAGGGTCACTATTTGTTTTCATTTTACATTATCCCAAGTAATGCAGACAATATTTTGATGTTACATTTTAAAATAATTGATTTTGATTTAATTATTTAAAAAAAGGTCAAGGAAAATTCTTGGATGCACAGTTGTACTATTTGGGATAAGTGTTTGTGGATGTTTCAATATGCATTTGTCTGACATTAACATGTACTGTATATGTATTTAGATTTATAAAATTACTTCATACATATTAGTAGAATTAACAATTTACATGGACACAAAAACCATAGGCATTACAAAGATTTATTTTCAAAGGCACACATAATTTACAGTTACATAAACCTGGATTTGTGCATAATGCAGTCAAACCTATGTTTAAATATGTTTTTGAGCAAGTGCGGTCTTGCAGGAGTAGTATATTGAATTGGGGAATGGTTTTAATGTCCCCGGGGTTAGGGGTGATCCATGTCTTTGGCTGCACAATACTGGTCGTGTTTGTGTTTATGATGGTGTGTTTGGTGGTGATTGTGTTGATGGTTGTAGAGTTGGGTGTGGTGGTTGATGGAGGTGGTGGATGTGTGGATATTGCAGGGGGATTCACCACAGGCTTTGTGGACTGTGGTACCTTATTTGAATCCTGAGTCTGCATTTGTCATGCAAATTAAAATGGTACTTGTTTGTTGTTGCTTTTATCATCTGCATGGTCCAGGCATGATGCTATACATTCTTTTCCCTCAAAAACAAAGATGTTCATCGTCTACCTCTTCCATGTTTTGGTAACATTTCACAATTCTATCGAAGGCACAGGACTGTCAGTCAACTAACTGAGGAAGTGGTTTAAGGTGGTCTACAATGTCATGCAGAGACATGTTTATGGCATAAATATCCCAACACACAGTGGAATGACATTGGAAAAATTGATCCTCCGAGTGGACAGGATTTTGCAACCCCCCATGCCTGCCCCCCCAACCAATGCCTGACTGTCTCCCATAGCCAAAGACACACAGATGATAGACAGACTGCAGAGCAAATCAATCCAGCTAAGAAATGTGGTTTAAATCCATCGATCTTTTGCTCACCATGCCACTCCAGTTTAGACCAAGCCATATGCAAACCAGTCTTGACCCTGTTCCTCATGAGAAAGAACCAGCCTGCACTGCCAAGCCAGGTACTCCGTGACTGGAAACAAGCATCCTGGGACCTGTTTCGGGGCATCACCCCTCCTCAGCCAGGTTAGTTTGAATCCAGTGACACAGTGAGTCTGGAACCCGCATCTGGGCATACAAAGGGCCCTTAATGCGAGTAAGCAGAAGACCAAGAGATGATGAACGGAATGAAGAGCAAATCAAACTTTCACCCCCAGTCAAGAGATATGGGTAAAATCCATTGTTCCTTTGCTCACCATGCCACCCCAGTTTACACCCAGCCATATGCAAAACATTCTTGACCCTGTTCCTCATGGAAATGGTTCAGCCCTAACTGCCAAGCCAGGTCCTCCTGGGACTGGAAACAAGCATCCTGGGACCTGGTTCAGGGCATCAACCCTCCAGAACCAGACTAGCTTCAAACCAGTGGCACAGCCGACCCAGGACCCACTTCTGGGCATACTCGGCGCACTAAGGTGAGAAAGCAAAAGATACACAGATGATGGATGGAATGCAGAGCAAATCAAACATTCACTGCCAGTCAAGAGATCTAGGTTAAATCCATTGTTCTTTTGCTCACTATACCATCCCAGTTTAGTCTCATATGGCCAATAGGTTGACCATTATTTCATCTTGGAAGTTGTAGTGTATGTGTTCTAAGGATGTGTTTGGAGAGTAGCTTTTGTGTTGCTCTGCCACAGTAGTAAATACTCTTGAATGAGCTGTAGCAGTAAACTTACTTGGAATGAGACAAATGCAGAGTGAAAGTGATTGATAGAAGCAGTGTAGCATCTAAAGGATGCTTGTGTTAGAGGCTGTGCATGAGGCATATGTATGTGTGGCATCCATAGGCAGACTTCCATGAATTTCTCAACGGTATTGTGGAGCGGTAGATGATGTTTTAACTCTTACCTAGTCTTACATTACTATTCTCTGCAACAGTCAGGCAATATAGTAGACACGGGGAAATTCTGGAAAGGCCAAACACCTTGAGGAGTGTGAGGCAGAGACGGGATGCAGACCCACCTCGAGGAATTTGCCTTTTGTAAGAATCCAGTCACAGTCTTGAAGTAGAAATTAAGTTTATTCTAAAAACAGGATCCCATCCACAAGAAGTATATTGCACAGATTGAAGCCAGGCTCTAACTGATCCAAGATCCACATGAAAACATTCCAAAGCACCTGGCAACAGGTGGAGAACGTTAAGATGTCACACATCTCCTTTCTTTACAGAAATAAATAAAACGTTCTAAAGAAAATACAATGGTTAATAACAATGGGAAAATGAAAAGAAGAAAAAGAACAAATGAAGATACTGAACAAAGTCTTCTAAGTAACTTGGAGGAGATTTCACCCTTGAGGACTTCCGAATGACATGGGGATCAGTAGATGTAGAAGTGTGACCCAAATCACCAGAAGAATCCTTAGAGTTATTTATAAACTCCTTCCTAACCACCACCACCCTATTCAAATTCCAAATACGATGGTCAGCAGTCTTGATGGCATTATTGAAAATCTTGATAACTTGAATAGGTTTCAGAAAAGCATCAGATGACTTTTTCTTGCAGGGATTTTTTATCAAGACCCAGTCTCTAATTTTCACAACAGTTTTTTTTACACTTTTTTTGACATCATGAAGCTTTTACCTAGCTACAATTCCCTTTGACTCACCCAACCTCCAATCAAGCTTCTCATTTTCAACATATCGATCTGGTTACATGTCATTCACCCAAGAAGGTGTAACCAAAGTGTTTGTACATCTACCCCTAAACAACTCAAAGGGAGTCCTTTTGGTGACAGCATGAGGATAAAACCTATAAATTTCAACTTTTAAAAAAACTTCAGAACGCAAATCCAAACCAGAAGACTTAGCCATTTCAATAGTCTCCTTTAGCACACGAATAAACTGCTCAACCACTCCATTTGTCTCTGGGTGGTATAAGGCGGATTTCTTGTGCTTGATACCTTGTCTAGAATGGCTGTATGCCATTATCTGTGAGAATAGTGTTGGCTATACCCTCTCTAGCAATGAGCTTTTCCAAAAATACCTTTAAATGTTTTGTTTCAATACCTCATGTGATTGCAATCTCTGGCCACCTTGAAAAAAAATCAATAAGAACAAGAATTTACCACTCAGTGCCTGAAGAGCGTATGGGACCAAATATGTCAAGTCCACCTTCCTTTCATGGACAATCAGGACGGTCCCTGATGACCATGGGTTGTACTTTGGGTTTGGCCACTCTCTCACTCAAAGCGCATTGCACACAATCCCTAATAATCCGTTCAACCTGTAAATCCATGCCAGGCCACCAATACAACAATATTAATCTTTCCTTAGTTTTGGAAATTCATTGATGTCCAGCATGCGCCATTGAAATAAGCTCCTCACTGATAGAATCTGGGCGAACAAGCCTCACCCCCTGACAAGCAACCCATTTTGTTCAGACAGTTGTTTCCCAACATGCCAAAACCTCTCCAAGTGTTCATCATCTTTGGGTTTGACTTTCCAACCTGTTTTAACACACTCTAGAACCTTTAATAAGACTTGGTCTGCATGCAAGGCAGTTTCCCATCTCTCTTTGTCAATAATGCTGCCCTCAATAGCATACATCATTTCAATATCTTGTTCACAGTCATCATCAGGTACAGCATCATCAATAACAACTAGGTGAGATAAAGCATCAGCTACTTTATTTTCTACACCATATGTTGAAATTATGGTCTTGCAGAGCCACAACCCATTTTGTGATTCTACTAGAGACTGCATCAATTCCCTTATTTTTAAACATTTCAAACAACGGCTTGTGATTGGTTCTAACTTCAAACACACCACCCCACAATACATTTGTAAGCTTCTTTATTGACCAGTAAACAGCGAGGGCTTCCCTCTCTACCACTGAGTATCGCAACTCCGCACCCCTCAAGCTTCTAGATAAAACAGTATAAATTCATCATGTCCTTGGGCTCTTTGCAGAAGGACAGCTCCCAGTCCTTTCAAGCTGGCATCAGTTACCAATATAGATTTTTTCTCTGGGTCAAAACTGTTCAACTTAGGTGTTGAGCTCAACTTTTCCTTAAGAATGCAAAATTCTTTTTCACAACTTTTACCCAAAGAAACTCACACCCTTTTCACAACAGAGCTCTCATGCAGACACATAAAGAAGCAAAACCTTGAATAAATTTACTGTAATACTCTGCCATCCCTAAAAAAATCATGAACTCTTCTTTAGATGAAAGAGAAGGCATTTTTTGCATTGCAAGAACCAAATTTTTCTTCGGCAGGACACCACCCTCAGAAATTGTATGCCCTAGATAATCAATGGATTCTCTTCTGAACTTGCATTTATCAATTTTCACAGTCAAATTAAATTCGTCAAGTCTACTCAACACATACAAAAGTCTCATTCATGCTCCTTATTGTCCATTCCAAAAATTGATATTTTGTCTTGATATATTCTAACACCAGGAAAACCTTTCAATACATTCTCCAACACACTCTGAAAGACCAAAGCCTCTGAAACAAGGCCAAAAGGAAGTCTCACAAAACGGTACGTTCCAAAAGGAGTAACAAATGCTGTGAAATCTTTAGACTCCTCATTTAACCTAATCTGGTGGTATGCAGACATAAGAGCGATTGGGCTAAACACCTTTGCCCCTTTTAACAGCATCAACATGTCTGCAATTTTCGGAAGAGGGTACGGGTCCACCACCACATTTCTGTATAACTCGCTTAGGTCCACACACAGACGAAGAGAGCCATCAGATTTTTTTGCGGCTACAACCGAAGCAAGTAATTGGGTTGCCTCAACTTCCTCAATGAAGCCATCCCTATTAGACGATCCAACTCTGTCTGTACTCCTTCTCTAACACCTACAGGAACATTGCAAACACACAGGTTTGGCACCATCTACTAAACAAACATGATGAATATAGTTTTTAAGACAACCTAAAGTTTCACAAAATACATTTGGGAATTTTTGACTTAACATCTGTGTAAAATCACTTTGAGGATCACTGCCTATTGCAGCAATAGACCTTAAGTTAAAGTTATTTTTCAATATAGTGGGTGGTGAAGCATTAGGGTCTAACATTATCCCAAGGTCCTTCTGGTGGAACCAGCTCAAAATGCTGTCACCCTTTTGCATTGGTCAATCTATTTTAATAATCAATCAAACCACAAAAATAAACAAAAAGTTTAATTGGCTCACTTCTGTATGCAAATGGTTTAATATCAGGACGAAAAACCTTCGTTTTTCCTTTAATATCTTTGAGATAAAAGTCTTTTGAAATTATAGTGATCATGCCACCTGAATCAAAGAGGACATTCGTGGACTTCCCTTCAACCAGAATTTCATCAATTGGACAATTCATACTTTCCCCATTTTGTACAACCTGTACATAATCTACTTGGTCGGAAGATTCACACATTTCATATCACAATAAAATTCACTGACCTTCCCGTATAGGTCCTAACTCGGCATGAAGCAGAAAAGTGACCTTTCTTTTTACATTTGCTGCAGGTGGCTTTCCATCCTGGACATTGTTTATCATTTGCAAAATGACCCATCTTTCCACAGCAAAGACACCTTACTTGAGATAAATTTAACTTACTAGTATTTTCATAAGATATTCCTCCTTTTTTAAAAAAATTCTTTAGACCCATAAATTTAATTTGGGGTTTGTTTAACAACTTGCACACATTTTTTTTCTCTAAGTATCTTTTTTTATAACCTCAACACATTTGAAAGAATGTTCAATTCATTTTGCAATAACCCCTAAATCATCTAAGGTTGTTTAATCTTTCTGCCATAGCTCTTCTCTGACTCGGTCAATGCTAAAACCCAACATAAATTGGTCCCTAATTCTTTCATCCAGGGTGGAACCAAATTTGCACGAAGAGGCAAATTTCCTGATCACAGTTACATAGTCTTCAATACTTTCATCATCTTCTGAGATCTCCTCCCAAAATGATACCTCTCAAGAATGGTACTTACTTTTGGTAAATAATGTTTGTCTAATTTAGCTATACATATTTCATATTCATTAAGATCACGATCTTCAAGGTCAGGAAGATGGTCAAAAACGTCCTGACCTTCAGATCCAAGAAATGTAATAGCAAAGCTGTCTTTCTCGCAGCACTTGAGGAAGAACCACACACCCTGAAGTATCTCTCAAAAACCTTTTGCCGTTTTTGCCATTTTATAGGCGAATCTCCAGATGTAGATAAAAAAACCGAGGTGCAGTAGCATTTTGCATTTTCTATAGAACACAATAGAACTGAATTTAAAAATAAACAAAAGAAAAATAATGAAAATGCAGCTGTAAAATCACAATAGGTTGAATGTGCACAGAAAATCACAAATAAATTTCTAAAGGCAATAGCAATACAAATGTAACAGTAATTAAAAATCCTCTTTCTACACCTTCTTCCTTTTTTTAAATATGTGCTTTAACTTAACTTTGAGAAGCACAATGTAAAATATATGTGCTTAAAACACAATTATGAAAGTCAATGAAATGACAATATGAAAATATACAATTGACTTTTAAGTGTGCATGTCACTGATGTGACAGGCAAAATAAGTATCACAAGGAGAGAGCATGGTACAAGAGAAAAAAATAAAATGAATGTAGTTATAAAAAAAATATGTGACTGATATTCAAGTGTGCGTGTCACTGATATGGCACGCAATCTTTGTAACCTGGATTAGTGTGCGGGTCAATGATTTTTAAATAAAGGGTGCGTTTCACTGTTTTGGCACACAAAGTATTCACCTTGAGGGTGAGTTTCACTGATATGTTTAATCTTTGTAACCTGGATTAGAATGCGGGTCAATGATTTTTATGTAAAGGGTGCATTTCACTGTTTTGACACGCAAAGTATTCACCTTGAGTGTGAGTTTCACTGATATGGCACGCAGATTCAGATTTTAACAATAAATAGTGTGCGTGTCACTTATTCAGCACGCAAATTGTTGTCACGTCCTCAGTAATGGTTGCCAGGCAATATAATGCGGCTGTCATGTGAGCTTGAGACGATGAGACAAATGTGGTGGCGTGAGTTTAAGACGCTACTCTTGAGCGTGAGATGCAGCTCCAGAGGAGATGAAGACACTGAAGAGAGCGAGAGGTCGTCGAACTTCAGAGTGTTCCCTGCTCGAGAAGCAAAACTGAAACGAGGCAAAAGGTAAACAAACTTTTGATTCAAAGAATGCCCCTTCCAAGTGAGATAAGAAATGCACAATGAGGAACATTTACACACATGTAATATATCAAATTAAAAGTCAAAACCAACAGATGCGATGTTCACTTTTGAAACAAGGTCTTCGGTTCAGAAATATATTTGCGCATACTATCCGCCAAGCTCAAAAGTCAACTTTCACAAAACAAAGTCTTCATGCAATTCCAAGATAGCTCCGGCTTGATTATTTAAAAGTTTTCCACGCATCTTTTGTTCAACTTCACATCCCAATATATTTCGATGTCCGATTGCTTTTAAAGATGGTTAGAAACTTTTCCACGTTACAGAGGCAATTTTAAAGATCCGTATTAAGTGCAACTAAAAGATTTCAAAACGTTGGCAAAAACATTCAAAGTTTATGTGTTCTTTCCATATACTGGTCTCCAGTTGTGCCTTATAATGACTCTGATGATATATTCAAGTTTATAAATTATGATGAAATTGAAAGGCATTGAATTTAGGAAAATAAATAACCTTTCTTCCCTGGTTAAAACCGAAATATCCCAAAAGAAGAAAAAGTTGAAAGCACAGTACCTTAGATTTTCAAGAAGCTTAAATAACTTCCCTTGTGAAAATTATTATTGAATTAGTGTTGGGATCTTTTCGAGCAGATTAGAGACATCCTCAGTCACCAAATGTAAGAGAGACTCCAGTCCTTTCATTTGTCCTGTCACTAAGTTAGTGGTGGATTGGTAGGTAGTTTAGTTGCTTAATATTAGTTGGTAATTTTTTAGCGGTCCGTGTGGCACATCCTCAGTCACGTCACATGCTGCTGACTCTAGTCCTAGTAGACCCTTTTGTTGTTTGTTAGTTGGTGAGAAATAAAGCAACTCATCAGCACATCAGTAGCAACCAACCAACAATTTGGTGTATGCAATATGCATGCATCTATCAATGCATTTTTGAGGACTAAAATAAATGGAAATGCAGACTAAGTGAACAATTGAAATGTCAAAGGGGGTTGATTCATTGAGGATTTCGAATGATATTGAAACTTAGAAGAAGCAAATACATTTTGGCAATTCAATTCCAATGTCTTTGGAATAGGTGGGCGAGGTGGTACTTAGGTTTGGGATTTTGGAATCAGAATGGAACACTGGATTAATAAATAATAAGTAGACGGTCTGCGATACTACTAGTTGATCAGATTAGATAGGTCAATTTTATTGAAATTGTTCTTTCCTGTCCCAATATTTTTTTAGATCGTTTTTTAAATATTTTATTTGTTTCACACCAATCCTCATTGTTTGTCTCTTTATTATATTTTACATGATCAGCACCCAGGGGCAAGAAGACAACGTGTTCTGAGGTGGTAGCTGAAGATGCTTCCCAGGGTTCCCAGGACCAGTACTGCTCCTCTACTGAGGGCCCTGCTGTTGGCCCCAGTAAGTTCTCATGTTGTTAATATTAATATTTGTATTTCCCTAACTTTTACTGTACCTAATTTTTTCTGAACTATTATTTCTGTTTCCTAATTTTATTTTTTACCAAATCTTCTTCGATCTATCTGTTTCTAAATTCCTGGTATTCCTGCCTCTAATTACCTTGGACTATTTACTTCTACTATTAGTCTGTCTGTTGCTTGCCCAGTTGGCCACTCTTTATTTTTAAAAGTAGCTCTAGCCACTGAATCCAGTCCTTTGGGTTGTCCTCTTCTTAATCTTGACAGGCTTTTCAACAATTGCCACCAACAAAATGCCCAACCAGATATTTTACTATCTTTGATACTGCTGTCTACTCTACTCTAGTACTCGATTTGTACTACTGATGTATGTGGTGTATGTATGCGTTGTATTAACTATTTTCAATCTTGCTAGTGAAAAAGAATAAATAGGGGGAAAGGTATATGGCATATAGAAAATGTGTAATGTTTTTTCTAGGCGTACCGACCACCAGTCCCGGGACCAGCGGTGGGGCAGGCGATGCAAGCCAGGAGGGAGCAGCAGATGCAGGAGCTGCTTCAGGGGCGGGTGAGCCAGCAGCAGTGGCAGGTGGTGGTAAGTTATACTTATATCCCTTGCTTATTGACAATAGTTACACACTTGCTGCAAGGGTGTACACTGTACTGTTGAGAGAGACTAAGTTGTTGTGAACAACAGTTGAAGAAACCCTTTACTTAGCATTAGCAATAGCATTAGCGGCAGGAGTTGAGTAACTAATGGCCTCTTCTATCTGACTTCAACTCAGCTGGGAAAGTTTTAAGAGACAGATGACCTTGATGGATGGGTTGAATGAAAAGGGAATGAAGGATGGAAGGAGGAAGGAGGGGGGACATATAATATAGGAGTGGCAGAGAAGGATGTGTGGGATGCACAGGTGGCTGAAAGGAATCGGATGCATGGGTGGTTGAAGGATGGCTGGAAGGTGAAAGACAAGATTCCTGCCTGGGTGGGTGAAAATGTATGGGTGATAGGCAGAATCCTCCGGGGGGGTTTCATAGGTCAAACTCAAAGGCACACAAGGAAGGATGCATGTGTGGTGGTTAAAAAAAAATAACAAACATATGTTATTGGTGAAACTAATGGTTTGTTGAGAGATTTAGAAGAATGAGAGACATGTTCACTTTGAATGTACGGATGCCTGGATGGTATTCAATCATCATAGCATAGGTGGGGACTATTACTGGATGAAGAGTTTTTCAAGAGAATGTAAAAGAAAAATAAACCGCCCACAATTGCAAAGCCAAGGAGAATAGAAAAAGATTAGTAATAAAAAAAATATAATTCTAGAAGACCAATACAATGATGGATAAATGGAAAAATCTCTGGGAAGAGAAACAACAGGACTGTTTTTTTCAAGGTTTTGGATTCAAGGTTGTATTTTAGAATACTCCCTTGACTCACAATAGTTTGCAAGCACAGCATATATATTGTGTATGCATGTTATCTAGCGCCTCCCTCTGACTTTGAGGCCCACTCCCTACCTATGTAATTTTTTACTGTGTCAGCCTTCCATGGGTGGCCTATCGGCTGCATGGTTACACAATCAATCAAAAGTACCTCATGTCGTCCCATATATAATCAATGATCATTTGGATCAGATATCATCTGCCTTCTTGTAGTAGTCAGGGTGAAAGTAAAATTGAGTAGTTGCCATTGATGTACCAGAGTATGGCCATAATAGAAAAATAAGATAATTGTGTAGTTGTAGACTACAGCTTCCGCGCCTACAGACAGTAGTAAATAAAAATAACATGAGTCTGCGACACAATTATGTTTGTCTAGGGCGCAAGCTGACTGAGCAGGCATGTCTACAAGAAGGTTAATTTAGTTAAACAAGAGAGAGAGAACCAATCAATCAATCAGACATTTATAGAGCGCACTACTTACCCGTAGGGTCTCAAGGCGCTTGGGTGGCAGGGGGGGTGCGGTTACTGCTCGAACAGCCAGGTCTTCAGCTTCTTCCTGAAGGAGAGGTGGTCTTGGGTCAGGCGCAGGTCGGTCGGGAGGGAGTTCCAGGTCTTGGCGGCCAGGTAGGAGAAGGACCTTCCTCCTGTTGTCGCTCTTCGGATGCGGGGGACGGCGGCGAGGGCGTGGCTGGCTGATCGGAGGTGGCATTTGGGAGCGTAGAAGTTGATTCGGTTGTTGAGGTAGCTCGGGCCTTGGTCGTGTAGGGCTTTGTGTGCGTGGGTGAGGAGACGGAAGGTGATTCTTTTGTTGACGGGGAGCCAATGCAGGTCTCTCAGATGTCCAGAGATGTGGCTGTTTCGTCGGATGTCGAGGATGAGTCTGGCTGAGGCGTTCTGGATCCGCTGGAGTCTCTTCTGGAGCTTGGCGGTGGTACCGGCGTAGAGGGCGTTGCTGTAGTCCAGTCGGCTGGTGACGAGGGCCTGGGTGACGGTCTTCCTGGTCTCGGTGGGGATCCACCAGAAGATCTTCCGTAGCATGCGTAAGATGTTGAAGCATGCCGAGGAGACGGCGTTGACTTGCCTGGTCATGGAGAGGGAGGAGTCCAGGATAAAGCCCAGGTTGCGTGCGTGGTCTGTCGGTTTGGGTGCGGTGCCCAGGGCGGGGGGCCACCAGGAGTCGTCCCAGGTGGAGGGCGAGGAGCCCAGGATGAGGACCTCCATCTTGTCTGAGTTCAGTTTCAGGCGGCTGGTCGTCATCCACTCGGCTACATCTTTCATCCCTTCGTGCAGATTGGCTCTGGCGGCGGCGGGGTCGTTGGTCAGGGAGAGGATCAACTGGGTGTCGTCGGCGTAGGAGATTAGGTTGAGGTTGTGTTGGCGTGCGATGGCCGCGAGGGGGCTCATGTAGACGTTGAAGAGGGTGGGGCTCAGCGAGGATCCTTGAGGGACGCCGCAGATGACTTCGGTGGCCTCTGACTTGTACGGTGGTAGGCGGACTCTCTGTGTTCTTCCGTCGAGGAAGGAGATGATCCATTCTAGTGCCTTCTCCTGGATTCCGACGTTGCTGAGGCGCTGCACTAGGGTGCGGTGGCAGACCGTGTCGAATGCCGCGGAGAGGTCTAGGAGGATGAGGGCCGCTGTGTCTCCGTTGTCCATCAGGGCTCGGATGTCGTCGGTGGCAGCGATGAGGGCGGTCTCGGTGCTGTGGTTGGCTCGGAAGCCAGACTGTGAGGGGTCGAGGGATCCAGAGAAGAAGAAGACTTGTCTACTCTATAGTGCCTAGTAGTAGTAATGCCTGAAACACCCACATATGTTAGAGGCCGAGGAAGTGGGAGGATAGTGTTAGGTTTGGGGAACTCTAATTGGCAGAGGTAGGTACCTTTGACCAAATAGGGACCCTTGCGTCTAGTCAGGGTAAGGGGGTAAACACTCCTAAAATAACCCCTGCTCACCCCCTTGGTAGCTTGGCATGAGCAGGCAGGCTTATCTCAGAGGCAGTGTGTAAAGGATTTATGAACACATACAGTAACCCAGTGACAACCCTACAGATGGACACCGCACAAGTTGTAGTATAAAAATAAGTATTTTTTATATAGACGTAACGCAAGACCACAAACGACAAAACTCCACAAAACTGTACTTTAGAATGGTAGAATTCGCGTAGTTCTCTTTAGATGTAAAATGCGACATTTTAGATCAATGTACCTTTGGATACGTAACACTATACAACAAAAGTGTTGCAGGAAAGGTGATGCGTCGGTTCCTTACACGCAAGAATGATGATGCATCGGGTCCCTACTGCTGAGTAGGGGATGCGTCGGTTCTTCTCTGCATGGGGAGGTGATGCGTTGGTTTCTTACTGCGCTTCCGTGGAGATGCGACCAGCAGCGCCGTGATGCGATGAAGATCTGGTGTAATGAAACAAAGTGGCATCTTCTTCCTGATGCGCCAATGATGCGTGCATGCCTGACAGTCGTGCGGCGACTCAACGATTCTTCTGAACCGTGACAGGCCCTGAAAACGAGCTTCTCCGGTGATGCCAGGGCGTCTGCTGCGACTGCTACACTCTTCTCCGGTGATGCGATGACAACGGTTGCGGCACCGACATGCATCTTCTTCTTAAGTCGAGCTTTCAGCTCCCAGCGACATGAAGTATCTCAGAAGGTCCAGCTCAACAGCAGGCACTTCAATTCCCAGCAAGGGAAGGCTGGTGAGATGGTTGGTGAAGTCTGTTGTCCCTGAGACTTCAGCAGGAGGCACGCTCCAGCTCAAGCCCTTGGAGATCCTTTACAAGTTTATTTGAAAGTAGCACAAAGTCCTTTCTCCTTTCTTTGGCAGTCAGGCAACCACTGCAGGCCAATCCCCCAAACAGCACTCAGCTTAGGGATATTCTCCTCCTAAGTATCTCTGGCTCCTCTCCTCAGCAAAGGTTCTTTTTGTTTCCCAAAAGTGATCTAAAGTTCTTGGGTCTGGGTCCCAATATTTATACTAGCAAATCCGTTGTCCTCTGAAGGCAGAAGATCCTGTACCCAGTCCAAACCAGTACTGTGCAGTCCTGGAGCACTTGGTTGACAAGTAGGCCAGGGACATCAGATGCACACAGGCGGTGGAGCCAGCTTTATGGAAGGCAGGCCCAGGCCTATTCAGGTCCCAGGTGCAACTCCTCCCACCCACCTACATGCAGATAGCTCTATTCAGCTTTGTGCTGACTCACCCTGTCTCCTGGAATTCCCCAGCCCCAGTCACTCAAACTCAGGACAAGGAATACACAACCTAGCAGAGGCAGGCTTTGCCAGTTAGGCAAGAAAATACCTACTTTATAAAATTTGTATTTTCAAACACAGAATGCTAAAACCACCTTATCTTGTATTTCATCATTCTGAGTTCAGGCATACTAAACTCAAATTTCTACCTGGTTCCGTGAGTCAGTTAGGATTATAAGATGTAATAATCAAACTGTCCATTCTGGCCTATAAGAAATGGGTAGCCTTGCAATAGTGAAAAACAAAAATGGCTGTAATTCACTATTAGGAAATGCCACACACACCAGGGCATGTATTACCGTTTACCAACAATGCACCCTGCCCTTGGGCCTACCATAGGGGTGACTAAGGTGCAGAAAATGGAAGGTTTAGGGACTGGCAAGTGGGTGCATCTGCCCAGTCAACATGGCAGTACCAGACTGCAGACAGGTTCTGCAATGGCAGACCTGAGACACACTTTTACAGGTTGCTTCTGTGGGTGGCATAACCAGTGATGCAAGTCCACCAGCACATTTGATTTACAAACCCTGGGCACACTCAGTGCACTGTACTAGGGTCTGACAAGTAAACCAAGCCAGCCAATCATGGAGTCCCTAATACATACATCAATTTACCATAGGGAGCACTTGCACTGTGGCACTGAATAGCAGTGGCACAGTGCCCAAAGCATCTATTACCAGAAAAAACACATGAGGCAACAGCAAAAAATAAAAGGGAGACCCGCGCCAACAGTGCCAGGTCTAACAGATAGTATACCACAAATGTTATGTACTGTGCTTGCTTGTGCTTCTGTGCCACTAATTGTAGAATTCATGAATTTTGTGTTACTATTTTGCTAAGAGTATTGGTTACAATGTTCTTTTTTCTTTCTTGATATAGCTGCTCCTTACCAACCAAAACCAAAAGCATTACCAAACAGAAAGGAGTTAGCAGCCATGGACTGGTGCCAGAAGCTGGAGGCCATCTGCACTGAATATTGGCGGATGGTGGCTCTGGTGGAGGAGGAGGAAGAGGATGCGGCAGCAGCTATAGCCTCCTCCAATGCCCCGGGCCCCAGCTAGGCACTATCAAAAGTATGGCGCCACAGTCTGGCAGCCACCCGCCATGCTTTATTGAACACTGCTTCCCCCCGGATGCAACTGTAAAACATTCAATTGCTGCATGCTCCTCTGGATGGTGCGCCAAGAGCAGCGGATAAAGGTCCTGGAGACTAACCGGCAAGCCCGCCGCTAGAACTCCATCGCCTTACCCCTTTTTTTACCTTTTCTTTGGTGGGTGGGAATTAGGTATTGGGGTTTATATTTATTATTTATAGATAATGGAGCGGACATTGAATGCTTTCTTTATTTGTGGACATTGGTTGGGGTTAGGGAGAGGGGTGGGTCAGGTTTTGTGGGATTCTTCCATTAGTTCATTTTGTTAGGGTAATAAATTATTTATACTTAAAGTTTACATACAACGTAAATGTTTTGTGGGGGTTACTCTTTTACTTCACATGGTTTCCTTTGCAGCTGCAGAGCCGCAGCCAGTTTTTGATTTAAATAATCTGCTGATGTGTAACACATGAACAGATAGATGCGGTGCCCTGACTTGTGAGTGACGTGTCCTACTAGTACTGTTAGTCCCTCCTCCAAGTCTCTGCAGTCTGCAACTAAACTCGGAAGGGTGTGGGTGTGTGAATTAATTTCCTTATTATTAATTATGCCTCCCCAAACCTCTTTGCTTACCTGTGATTGATGTTTATTTATACTTAGGAAAAACGATGGTTTCATGGTGATGATGATTTGGTTTACAAAGATGCCATGGTGGTGGTAGTAGTAGTAGTAGACATTGGAGGTAATATTTGCAAAAAAAAACAAAATGAGACAGTCAGTCTCCAGAAGGAGACTCGGGAAGGAGTAGTAGAAGAACAGTACACAAGAAGACTGCCAAACAAGAACCATGATGATGATAAGCAATGCTAAAGTAAAATAAAACAGCCTAGTACAAGTTACAAACTGTAGTTGACTCGACTCATGAAGTGGACAAGCATAATCTTTAGTGCTGGAGGGATGATGAATTGATGCCGGCAATGAATTATTTTGGATTATGTTCCTCTTGAAAAAAACTTGACTTGCAAATACTGAGCATGGGTGGGCAAGTAGAAGAAGATCCATGCCCTGCCTTGAGTTAGTGTTGCTTTCACCACACCCCTCTGCAAGTGTGTGTTATTGGTGTACGTTTTAATTTAGCCACATCTCAATATAAATCCCACAGCCCAGGGGAAGAGACTTAGGGTTCAATGAATGGTTGGCAGGGGTGTTTGCGGGTAAGGTTTGGCAAAGACAAACACTACACATGGACAACACACAATCTTGGCAGACGATCATCATAAATCTGTTAAGGGAGAAAAAGGAAATGCATGCATGGTGATAACTTAATGGTTAACGATGAGCAGTACTAGACTAGTAGTACAGGACAGCAGTATATTATTAATTATTATTATTATGCAATTGCCTTGCCTGTCTGCCCCCAGAGACAAAACACAGACACTTTAGGTAAGGTCAGAGGCAATATTTAAAGACCTACCTGTATACCTTGCCCCAATCAACAATACTCACATACCTAGAGTATCCAAGGGTCTACAACAGTGTTCCAGACACTATAAAGTCTAGAGGGAAAACAACAATGAGACAGTCGATGCAAGTTTAAGTTTATTAGCATAGTTAATTAAAACCATTGCAAAAGTAGCACTACAAAAATCATATAACATGGTTAAAATCATTGTAATAAAACACAATTGGATTACTGTATTTGGAACAGTCAATGGATCCCAGGGTACTGTGACTTTTGTTTTATTCGGAAATCTGGGCAGCGGCCATGCATGCTCAGATATCCTAGCGAGATTGTCTCTACTTGTTGCACTTAAGTTCCCGCCGCTGCTCCTTATCCACTTCCAGTAGCTGTTTCACACAGTTGGGCTTTGAGAGCAAACTTTAGCTGCATTTTTTGTGAAACTAGAGGCTACAACCCTATCATAGTGATGGGGAGCTTGAGGATATTTTCATATAGCAGTTCATATACCAGTTCTAACTCCTTAGCCTACCAGATGAGGCTGATAGGTAATAAAACAGTAAGACGGTGGTGATGGATTTGTTGTAATTCGAACCAAAAAGACAGAGAAACATACAAATAATAAAAGTAAATAGACACGAAACAAAGTAACAAGTTGAAAGCCTAGTTGTCAGGGAAGTAGAGCTCATCCTCAAAATCTGGTGGTTCATCAAGAAGTAGGACATCTAACATACTTCCATGACCTAAGTCACCATCGTCATCTTCCTGCTGTGCTACTTCAGGTAAGGTGTAATCTGGTGGTATAAAGTGCTGATTCATTTTAAACCGGGTTAACCTCTCTTGGGGTGAGAGACTGGTCCTTCTTACTGTCAGAATGGCACCAGCAGCCCTGAAAACACGCTCAGAGGAGATACTTGCAACAGGGCAAGCCAGATAGTTTATCGCCAGCCTGCTGAGCACTGGCTATTGGCGCCTTTTCCAATACCAATACACCAATGGGCTTTGCTCAATTTAGACCTCTGTTCGGTCAGCTAGATAGGCCTGGACCATCCACTCAATGCTCAGGGTTGCTCTGCTTTACATTCCTGTGCGGTGTTTGGTGGGCTGATGCTTTTGTTCTTGTTGTTGTTGATGTTGTTTTTGGTGTTGTTGGTGGTTTTGACTGCTGTGAGCCAACCGCACTGCCCTCAGGCTCTGAAGTTGAACTTGACACCGGCTGCCCTGCAGTACTTGTTGTGGGCTGGAGTAGCGGGCGTCTAATTCCCAGCTGTTTTTTTTCTAAGTGACTGGCTTCCACAGCTATCCAAGTTTTATACTTGGCATCACCCACTTCTGCAAAAGGAATCAATGTGTTCAGTATTGCTTTGTATCGTGGATCCAGAATTGTGGCAGAAATGTAATGGTTGGATGACAAAATGTCTCATTGCACCCTTGTATTTGCAGATAAGTGTAGGGTTAAGCTCTCCACCAACTCATATGCTTCCTATTTTCCTCTACACCTGTATACATTGCAGACACCCCATCAGCTTTTCCTGTAGCATGTGCAACATTGGGGTAGCTTGGCCCGTAGTACAGTCCTCCTTGCTGAATTCACGCGTGAAGAGGTCAAAAGGAAGTAGCATCTCTGTCAGGCATTTAACTAGGCCCCATTGGTCCATCTCAATAGTCACAGTAGCATCCTCTCTTTGCATGACATATTCATTTATTGGTCTGTACTGCTCAAACAGACGTTCAAGCATGTAATAAGTTGAGTTCCAACATGTTGGCACCTCCTGGATTAATGCTCTAACTGCTCTATCCTCATGTTGAATGATCCTCAGCTGCTTCCGGGCTTTAAAAGAATGGCTTAAAGGTGTGCAGATTCTTCTGCAGGTATTCAGTAAGTTGCTGACTTAGTCCTCTTTTTTCAGAAGGTCTTATACAAAAATGGTAATGCAGTGCACCTAACACCGAACCCTAAAATAGCCACCTTATCGTATATGGCCCTAACTATATATTGCCATTGTCAGTGGCAACAAAACCAAGGTTAAGCCTTCTAGGCGCAGCAGATCAAAGACTTTGCTGTCAAAGTTTTCCAAAATGTTTGAAGCAGTATTTGATTTCTCTATGGCAAACATGGCTACAGTTAGATGTTTCTAAGTGGCATTAAAAATCTCAGTAGTGTCAACAACACCTGCTGCAGCTATCTTTTCTCTAACACCCACAAAAGAGATCCAGTGTGCAGTGATGCATATGTAATACGTGGCTTGGCCTCATGTCTGTTGTCAGGTGGATAGTGTGAACAGCACTCTGCAGCAAAGCTTGTCCAAGCAATTCCAGCGCATCGTGATGTAGTGCTGGAACCGCAACTCTGGCAAAAAAGGACAGGCAAGGAACCTTCCATTTTGGGCGATGGCTATCACAAATTCAGGAAAACCCACCCCTTCCACAAAAAAGGGAGGAGGTCCAGTGCTAACACTTTAGCCAGTTTTGCATTTACAAACATGCCATTGAGTAGTTGCGTTCATACCGCCCCTCCGACCTAAACATGCTGAGAATGGTAGCCTGGATGTTTTTCTTTTCTGGTGCCACTGATGCAGGTGACTTCTTGACACCAGATGTTGTGCTCAACGCACGGTTGTTTGTTGCAGTACTCTCTTGCCTGGGACCCCGTGGCATCTCAGCCTGACTCTTACTCTTGTGCTACTGAGATGTTGCTGATTACCACTGCACTGCTTGGGACGGGGTATCTTCTTCTACTTCTTCTTCATCCCCACCAACAGCAATGGGTGCAGTTTTTTGGCTGCTAATGTCTGCCTCCCACTGGATCAAGTGGTGTTTGTTCAGATGGGTTGTTTGGCCTTCGTACCATAGTTTGTACCCAGATTACCTCGACTAACACCACAAATGGAGCGTATACAAATGTTCACCTCCTTCCTGCTAACCAAAAAGAAGTTCCAAACTTAGGAGGCCAACTTCCTGGTGCTGTTGCTGGTGCCACTTGCAAAGCTGGATGAACTGGTTGGTGGGTGTGAAGTTTGACTCTCTGCAGTACCTACTTCTACAATGGTGGTACTTGTGGTGTATGTACGTAGCTGCTGGCAAAATATGGAACCTGGAGGTGGTGTTGGTGGTATGATCTGTGTTGGTGGTATCCGTGCCACATCCCTCATTGCAATTTGGAATGGGGTAATGTCGGTCTCCATTGAGGCCGGACTAATGTCCATGATGACTGCCTCTTCATCATCATCCTCCTCTTTTACATCTACCTCCATAACTCTAAGGCTTTCTGGAACCTTCCTTTTCCCTAGCCTTGTCTCATGGTTTGTCTCACTTTCAGACCAAGGTGGTGGGATCATCAGAATTGGTGCTTTCAGTAGAAGTTGATGGACTAACCCTCCTTTTCCTTGCTGTGGATCTTCAAGACAATGGATCTTCTGAAAAGAGGGGCTTGCTCTTCTTCCTTTGCTGGAAGCTCTATCTCCCAAACTGCACACTACGAGAGGAACAACTAATTTTGGGGGCTGTTGCAGCTGTTAATGCCCACTTTTATCAGTTCCCTGGAAAGATTATGTACTACTTTGCGATACAATTCGTCAATTTCAACATCACTGCTCGTCAGCGTTGTGGTGATTAGACTGGCTGCCTCTGAGACAGACATGGGTTTAGGCCTGGGATGAAGGGGTTGGTTCACTGATACAGAGTTGCTGCTCCCAGCTTGCTCCTAGGACACCAATACTGCAGGCACAATATTTGATTTCACAAAAAAGATCTTGGGTGGCACACCAGTCTTGGTAAATGGCAGTTACTTCTTCTCACTGGAAACTTTATTGGTACTGGAGGACCTGGTACCTTTCTTTAGGGCCATCTTCTTCCGATGTCAGCAGCACGCAGTGGCACAGGTTGAAGAGATGTCTGTGGTCCCACGTCACATGACGTCATTCACAGAATGACTTCTGTTTGGCAGTACACGAGTGATAAGGCCTCCACCTCTTTTGTGCCCCTAAAAGCAAACAAGCAAGAAGAACCTCAGAGACACGTGGTATTCATTGTTGTGGTTCAATTACTACTAGTACAAATATAATATATAACTTTGTGTGTGGTCACACGTATTAATATTATTAAATTTACTACCTCAGTTACTAAAACATAATACAGTGTAGACATTTGTGAGACTGACAAAAAGAAGGACTTTCATGGTTGGTGTACTAGTGTCCATTACACTGAGGAAGGATAGGAAAGAAAAAGAAAAACAACAAAAATACAAATGTAACGGACCCTGTTTGGCATTGTGCATCATATGGGATTTAACATTCGGGCAGGTGACAATAGATAGAAGCTAATAAGCCAAGAGGAAAAAAGGAAAGAGAAAGACATACAGGCCTAATGCAGAAGCACACTGGCTGCCTTCACAGAATGGCCGCCAGCTACATAGCCAGGCCACAACAACAAGAAAGGGAAGACAATGCAGGCCTAAGACAAAGGCACACAAGCTGCCTTCACAAAATTGCCGCCAGCCGGATGGCCAGGCAGGCCACAACAAGAAGCAATAAGCCAAGAGGAACAAAGGAAAGAAGACATGCAGGCCTATGGCAAAAACACCACCACCACCACAAAATTGCCACCAGCTACATGGTCACTCACAATAACAACAGGAGGCCTCGAAAATAATGAACTCAAGCATACCTTTATGGACACTGGCCATGTGGGGAGGCTCAGCCAAGGCAAATGTTGGCCCACTACCACAAACCCACTCACACACAGGCCAGACAAAGGAGGCATGCTAAACAACACAGCTTTAATACAACAATGCCAACAATGAAAATGCACAGGGCAAAAAAAGGTTTATAAGTTACAACCACACACATTTAACAAAGGCATTTATTTAACACACATAAAAAGTGAAATACCAAAAAACGCATTTTGCATTTCAATCCAATGCCATCCATGCCCTAAATGATGTTTAAATTCAACAGACATCACAGAAACAGTTGTTTCATGCACCCATGAGTAGCTCTGGACCTATTGAAAGTCCTATTGGCAACTACTGTGCTAGTGAATTAAATAAATATTGCATATTGATTTCAAAAGTTGGTAAGTCATTGGTGTAAAAAAAAGAGGGAAGGCCACAGAGGGATATGAAAGGATGCAGAAGAGGACAGCAAAACAGAAGTATAAGGCTACAGAGAATTGAGATAAGTGGTAAAAATGAGGAAAATCAGGAAAGAGTATGACTGTCAATGAAGGGGTAAAAAGAGGCAAAAATTTAAAAAAGTTAGTGCAAGAGCGATGAAAAAAGGGAACCTAAGAGGCAAGAGGGAAAAAGGATTCCAGCGTGAGGGTGCAAGGAAACTGGGGACTATCCTTGCCCTGCTCAACAAATGGAATAAGTACCCCAATGATACCCAATAAAAAGCCTTCCTGGCATCCAAGGAGATCAGCCACTTATCATCTGGATCATTACATATGTGCCGAAGCACATTGGACAGTAGGTGCATGTGTTTGTGGGGGAACCTAACAAGTTGATCTCTGATAAGCTGGTCACTAAAGTTTTCAAATTGGCACTTAGCTGCTAAAACTTGCAACCAAGCGTCATACATATGAACAGTTTTGGTGGCACTTTTGTCTCTAGAAAACAGATTGTGCCTTCTGATCACTAAATAAGACAATTTTCAAAAGTCTTTAAATGGCTTCCTTGTGTTCATCATTCTTCTCGTCATCCCAATCAGGTATAAATGTAGGAAACATAAATGTCTTGCCCATCCATGCCTAACGAATGTTCTAGTAACCATCTCTTCCTACTAGGTTTAAACTTAAAACCATTGATGACTCTAAGAAAAGCTTTTAATGCTCTGAAACACTTTTGTCAAACAATGGGTGCTGCTTCAGGTGATTGCAAGAAAGGTGGTAGAGGACTGATTGAGGGCATGGTGTCCACCACAGAGCAATGCTACTTTTTTATTTTTAAAAAAAGATAAATATAATATTTCACCAAAAGAACTGTGAATAACAACAATTGCTTATGGGCAAAACTCTAGATCCAATATCATCACAGAAGGAAGCTCTACAAATGCATAATGTGCTGCACGAGAGACAGACAGGTACTGCTTTAAATGACTAGCAGGTCAGGTAGGAGATCAGGCACAGTTTGCAAGAGTCAAAATGGCACACACATATTCCCATGCATTTGCGGGATACATGTAATGATATCTTACATTGCATTGCCACTTCACATGCCTCCACACATCTATATCCACCACCCACACACACACTGCACCCCTCATCATGTCATAACTCAAGACCCACATTCATACGGCACCACACACCCACCCTGCACAGCAACACTCACTCGCATGCATGCTCCTCAACACACGCTCACTCAGCAAGCACTCCACTGAGATTTGGGACCTCATTGACTCCAATACACCAGACCTCCTCTTCTTCACCAAAACCTAGCTCAACTCCACATTGGCACCAGACATCACTGCAGGCAATCTTACTGGATACAAGATCCTGTTTCAGGACAGACCCCATAAACTCAGAGGGGGACTTACCATTATCCACAGAGATACTATCAAGTGAACCTTTTACACTGAACCAGAAGCCACTTTTATGGGACACATGCACTACAAGCTTTAGACAGACACTAAACCACTATCAAAGGTACCCTCCCCTACCATCATCAGGACACCCACTTCAGAAACCTCCTAACTGACCTCACCAAACCCCTTGCCTTGGATGGGAACCATAGACTTCATACTCCTAGGGGATCTCACCTTTCATCTTGATGACCCACAATCTTGCTTGAAAGTCTAAAGGACATCAACCTCACCCAAGTTTTACAAGGCTCAACCCCATCTTCTCCTCCAGCAACAAGCTTAAAGTCAGCCACATCACTCCACTCAATTGGACAAAATATTCCATTGTCCGCTTCCACATAACAGGGCCATCAACCACACCTATTGATTTTAACAACACCCCAAGTTGCTGCTGGAAGAAAATCACAGCAACAGAATGGCTCAATACCAGCCACTGATACTACCCAGACCCCACCAACATCATCCTCAATGACACAAAGAACTTTAACAACTGGATCATGACCTACAGTAATACCTCAGCACCTCTGAAAAACATTAACCCAAAAGATTCAATGAAAAGCTAGCTGGTACAATGCTGACCTCAAAGATGTAAAGAAAGTTTACAAAGAACTCAATAAGGAATGAGAAGCACCAGAAGAACCACCGCAAGGAACACCTACTCGGCTGCACTTAGACACTATCACCCTAAGGTGAAAGAGACCAGGATTAAGGCCCTGACCCTGAGAAACGAGTCTAGAGACAACAACTGTAAGGAACTTTTCACCATCATCAATGAATTCATCAACCCAACAGTTGCAAGCAATACCACCACCTCTACACAAGAACTGTGCATAACCTCTCCGGTGGTTTTTTCCACAAAAAACTCACCAAGATCTACAGCAACTTTAACCTCTAGCCACCCATCAACCTTTCCAGCCACTAGCCTCATCAATCAATGTATACCAACAGACTGCATGAAAACCTCTATCCATCAAGGGCACCCACAGACCCCTCCCTGCCCTCACCATATACAACCTGGGAAGAGCCACAATCAGTGCTGCCTTCACTTACATCATCAACACCTCCCTCATGACAAACACCTTCCCAGATAGCTGAAAACGTGTTAAAGTCACTGCTGTCCTCAAAAAACCCTCGGCCGACTACGAAGTACTTAGAAACTACTGCCCTAACTCACTGCTCCCCTTTCCAGCCAAAGTCATTGGGAAGACCATCAACAGACAACTCTCTGACCACCTAGAATGCCACAAACCTCTGGATGACTCACAAACAGGATTCCAAAACAAGCACAGCACTATAAACAGCCCTGAACACTGCCTAAGATGACCTAACCGCCATCGTCAACCATGGACAGACCACCACATTCATCTTCTTCGACCTCCCCACCACTTTCAACACCGTCTCCCACCACACACTCATTGCCAGACTACCCACATCAAGAATATAAGTACCAGCAATGAGGCAGGCTTCACATCAGAACATAAGGACCTGGTCTGTGGAATCCCACAGGGATCATCACTAACCCCCACACTTTTCAACATGTTTGTGACTCCTCTGGCATACATCATCAGGTCCCATGGTATCAATAGCACCTCCTATGTTGAAGAAACCCAGCTCATTTTTCCCTCTCAGATGACACATTCACCACCAAGAACTATTACAAAGCTCCCCCTCTTGGGAGAGAGCACCTCTGAGCACAACTGTGTGGAGACCAGCGGTCTTTGTCTATAAAACTGAGGTAAACCAATAGTTCAATCCATACACATAGGAGTGTTGTTCCAACTTTTGCAATTTATTAAACACATTGCAAGTTCATGGCCTAATAGCAGTATGCTGAATAGTTGGTGTTCATGAATTGTTGAATAATCATGAGTGCATAATCAAAACAAATCCCGATGCATTTCGGGCCTCGCCCTTCGTCAGGGGTTACTCTACAAACAAAATGAAAGAATCAACGTATCAGAAAGATATCCATATCAAAACTTGCCAACAAATAATAAGGTACATCGATGTCAGCGTGGAAAAAAAGTTATTAAAGACCGTAACCAGCCAGTTGGTGGGGAGTTTGAAAAATTGTGTTGTGCTAAACAAAAAGAAAAGATAATGACGATAGACTAGGACTAACGGTAGTTGTGGAAAGTGTCCCAAGGTAAGGTACAGCAGTAAAAGTGAAGTAAAACAATGACGAAAGGTGTGGAGAAAAAAACGGTAAAAAGAAAACACCAAGGCGCGTGTTAGCAAGTGTAATCAAATCGTAAACCCATAAGCCCACATGCAAGTACTCGGAATCGCCAATCGTGTGTTTGGTAAGGTCCCCAGGAGGGTACTTACAGTTAGAAGACTACGCGTGAACTACGCGGAGTTCCGAGATAGCGTCTGTGAACCGAGCGTTCTAGGGAGATTGAGATCTAGTGTGTGGAGCAGACAACATAAAGAAAGGACTATCGTGAAAAGCTGTCTAAGGTGGGCGCCATGTTGGAAAGTGCAGGAATCAAGAGTGGGAAGACAGGGATAGGAATAGCTGAAATGTCCATGAGGAATTATTGGGTGCAAGATTGGGTAAACGGTCAAAAATTATTGTTAAAACCACAATATGAAAAACATAAAACATTAAAGGTAACATTGGAATTCCATGCGATTGTTTAGCCCATGGGGTACCATGGTGGACAAATATCGGATCCAAAAGTTCTCTCGTTTCAACAAAGTGTTCTTGTTGTTCGTGGTGGGTTTTACTTGCGTTCACCACCAAGACAAACTACAAACAATGCATGACCAGCATCACCAATTGGATGAAAGAGAACTGCCTCAACCTCAACACCAACAAAACTGAAGTGCTGATCTTTAGGAATCAGAGCTCACCTTGGGACTCCACCTGGAGGCCCCCCAAACCTGGACCTACACCTACCTCCAAATGACAATGCTATGAACCCAGGCTGCTTCCTGGACACTAACCTCACCATGAAGTCCCTGATAACATTGTCACCTCCACCTGCTTCCACATCCTCCTCATGATAGGCTAAATCTACAAGTAGCTCCCACTGGACACCAGATGTACCATCACACAGGCCCACTAGCAGATTCTCTACCACTGCATCTCAACTTCTTCACAGACTTCAAACCAGCCAAAATGCAGCTGCCAGATTGGTCCTTGACCTCCTGTGGCAATCCCTCACCACACCACTTCTTAGAGAGTTCCAGTAGCTCCCCATACAAAAAGGCTGCCAGTTTAAACTTCTAACACACACATTCAAGTCACTACACATTACGGGACACTCATACCTCAATCACCAGCTTCATTTCCGCTAACTCACATACAACTTTGCTTAGCATCACTCGTACTCATGCACAAACAACAACAGAAGCCCGAATGGGAGGTCAAACATTCACCTACCAAGCTGCCAAATCCTGGAACGTCCTGCCTCAAACATCAGGGCCTCCTCCTCACTTTTTGAATTCCGCAAGAAGCTAGAAACCTGGTATTTTAATTAGTCTTCTTGCAGCACCACACACCATATCTTACCTACTCAGCGCCTAGATACCCTCACAGCTGAATAGCAGTGCTCTACAAATCCACCTTACATTAAATTACATGATTACTTGAAGAGCTGGCGTCCCGAAATTGTGGCATGTTGGAATTCTGACACTAAGCTGAGCAACTGCAAAAAGAACAGATGATCAAAGAAATGTTGAACAAATATATCACCCCTCATCAGCTAGGCTATCTTAAATCTGGTGGTGTAGCGAGCACAGGACCCACATCTGGGCATACCCTTCCCACTTAGGGTGACAAATGCAAAAAAAAAAGATGGTGGACACAATGCTGAACAAATTAAACATTCACCCCAGTCACATATCTGTGTTAAATCCATCGTTTTTTTGCACACCATGCAATTCCAGTTAAGACTCAGCCATATGCAAATCAGTCTTCACCCTGCTTACCTTGGGAACAGTCCAACCTAAACTGCCAAACCAAGTCTTCAGTGGATCAGAGACAAGTATCCTGGGGCCAGTTTTGGGCTAGCTTGAATCTGATGGAGTAGCGAGCACAGGACGCAAGCTAACCTGGCTAATGGGATGTGAAACCTTGAAACAGGTCCCAGGATGCCTGTGTCCGGAAGAAATGAGCACAAAGCTATAGAGGTAACAGTGGTACAAGCATGTCCATCACCCACACCATCTTCCCTCCTTCACCTGCCGCATCCAACTTCACGTAAAATTGATCTTTGGAACCTGTGGGCTCACAAGCCCAAAAATTCAACAGAAAGAGAATTGGGTGCAGCAGATGAAGGGGCCAAAGACACAACTCTAGCAATTTAAACACATTTTATATATAATTGAAAATTAAAAAATATCACAAATATCACAAATGTATTATGTAATTAGAAAATATTTTATTATCCTATTTTGAATTAAATATGAATGTAACTATTTTATTTAAATAAATGGTAAGTATATTATTTCAATTATTTCTATACATCACATGATTATTATTCATGCATACAAAAAAATCCTTTGGTGGGAATTTATTATTTAGTATAAACATCTGAAAAATAAATTTAATTTAATTTATTTCCAATAATTAAAGGTTTTTTTCAAAATAAAGATGATAGTGCTGTAGCAATTTTCTTATTTTGTTCTACATTTAAAATGAATATTGCGTTTTTTATTATTTTTATTTTACCTATACTTTACAGTGAGGAAACTCCACAGCCAGAGCACAGGTCTCCGGTATGGTAAAGTAAAAGGAAACATAATAAAGTTTATTTTACTTGGAAATAAATGGTAAAAGCATTGTTATATTAAATGTCACAAAATTCACTAAATGGAATTGAAGCAAACTAGGCAAGGAAGCAGAACTTTACTCAAAATGTATGTTGATAATGACTGATCTCCAGAATAAAAATCCTTACATTGAAAGAACTTTGCAGAGTATGCAAGTATAATGGAAAATGTTAGAAAAAGACATGGGGACAAATTACAATGTCAGGCACAAAGCCTACTCCCGACAGCCAGAATCTCCTCGACTGTGTCGGAAATCTTCTGACCGACTCGGTCAGTTTACATTCTGCCCGACCGATTACGATGTCGATTTCCAACAACCTTTCCGCGTCGGCCTGTCCAACAAGAAAATGCTATTGGGAAGCAACTTTGGGGGCCGTTAGCAGGGACCCCTTGCATAGCAGTCTACGGTTGGTGGTCAAGCGTGTACATAAGGGACCCCCTGTAAAAACCTGCACTGCCTGGCAGGCACAATGAGGTGCCCACAACAAGGTGCAGGGTGTTACACTCCCCATGTCTGCTTAGGTGACTGTGTTGTCAGGCGGAAGAAGAGCTCCCATAGGTAATAATGGGGCTCCTACTGAACAGTGTTCTGTTGCATCGGAATCGGTCGGGCGGAACCGTTGACCGCAAGTCGGTCGGTCACTATTCTGAGACAATGTCGAATAGGAAGCTTCCACCCAACATCATAATCGGCCCCATGATGTCCATAAAACAAATCTACAATTACTGAAGTAGGGGTACTGGCCTCAATGCCATTTCCTATTGCACAAAAATATAGCGAAAACCATTGGAAACATTATTGAAGTAAAATTAAGCACCCCATACATTTCATCAGTCAAGCCAAAATAAACTAGACTGATGGTACAAAGAATAACTTGATTAAAATATTTTTTTTAAAACACTAAACAATGTGGACCTAATTTACAGAAGAAACATACACTATTGTCCTAACACAACTCTTTGTACCCTCACTATGGTTTCAGGTAAAAGAGACTTGATGAATTTGCATAATTAGTTCTTCAGGTAGTAAATGTATTTTCAAACAGTGTAATTCCTGCATCTACTTTACTATTTGTTCTCTCGCAGCAGAACCTTTTGTTTTAAACTTCCATGGTTCCGCTACAATGTGTGACCAGTGGGATAGGAGTATTTAGATGTTTCAGAGGATTACATTTTGGAGGTTTGTAAATAGACTACAGTGATAGGAACATTGTACGTAACATTGGATGGTATTACTCTGATGTATTGGCCAATACCTTTGCTATTATGTCTCGTGTGAGTTGATCAGTAGTATAGGCCTGCAAGTGGAGGAAAGGTCATTCCACAGCTTAGGTCCTTCCAAGAATTAGGGAGCAAAGTGATTGTGGGTTTGTTGAATTCAGGCCTGTGTGATCTGATCTCTCAGCTTCGGGCAATAGGTGTGCCAATTCTTCAATGTTAACTTTGTAAAGTTCAAGGGAAAACCACCTTCGTCAGGTGCATTGGTAGCAGCCAATCATCAACAAGGTTAAGCCTGTCAGAAACCTTTTGTTCACCATCAGTGATGCATTTTTCTTTGGAAAATAGTGATGCAAAAAGAAATCAAACCTTTTGAAGAATCCCGAGAGGTCTGTGATCAATTTTCCACATTGTGCAAATGAAGCAGGAATCAGAGGTGCAGACAGAATCTTTATGTTTTAATTCCATTGCCAAAAGTCTGCAAGCCTATCTGATATTATGTTAGTCGTTTCTCCACATGAATATGGACACACATATTCTGCTTTGGATTTAAAAAGTGTATTCAAATAGTATTTTTCTGTTGTAGACGAAGAATGTTGTATGGCCTTGTAAGATATCGAGGTGCCCATCTGTTTAAATATTCAGATGTAAGCAGTCTGACTAATTGTTCCAGTGCTTTTGTTTCTCCTTTGGCTATTTCACAATACTCCCATCAAACCTCTATCTATCCCCATTGTCCCACAATTTCACACATTATTTCAGTAGAGGAAACAGCCCTCATTTGTCTTAAGATAGTCTCATTGATCATGCTGTAGGAGTCTCTTCTTATTGGATTGTCTATACTTGATCATGATCAACCCATAGCATTATTCTCTGGTGTCAAGAGCCATTCTGTAAGAGTTGTAAGAGGATGGGCGAGGGGTCCGTAATGCTACATTTTGGAATAGAATAGTCAATAATAATAGGCAGTATGGCACCAGAAGCAAGGATATAATATGTTCTTATGCTTGTACCATGGATGCATTAAAGACAGGAATTTTCCCACTCCCTCAGGTGAATCAGTCCTACCACGACGTACGAATGATGTAGGGGCTTGCAGAGACCACGGCGAGGAGGAGGAAGACAGCTCGGAGATACCACGTATAAAGGTAAGTGTATTATTTTTTAATGTTATTTATTTTATTTTTTTAAATATTTATATGGGGGGTGGAAGCGTGGAGTGGAGTGCAGTTTTTGCCCAACTCCGTGGAACTCTGCATAGTGCAACGAAGGCAGCTCCGCCCGGGCCTGGTGCGGTAACAAGGCCTTACTCAACCATATGATGTGGATTTAATTCTACATGTTCCTGGAATAGAATCATATAAATGTGTACGCAAGATCTAAGATTAAGAGCCTTTGAATAGGCCATCTGTTGTCAGAACTTCTAGACTACATTATTATCTTCAGTGGAGTGGTGTGGCTCACTGGTTAGAGGCGGCAGACCCGGAAGCAGAGGACGGCCACAGGACCAGGGTTTAATTCCCGACGTGGCAGGGTCATGAACCAGGGTCAGTGGACTCGATAATTCTTGTCTCTGGGCATTAGCTTGCCTCATCTCCACAACTGCCCCTCACAAACACCAGGGATACCTTGGAGATACCCAGGAAGGAACATCTCACAGGGAAAGCCAAGACGGGTTCCCCAGCGGTCTATAGCGCCAGGACGCCTCCGGGTAGCAGTGAGCTTTACAAGATACACACATTTACACACATTTACATCCTCAATCCTATCCCTGACAACCAGTACATCTTGTCTCTCCAAGAGCTAGTTAGATCCCAAAACATTTGGGATTCTTAAGGACTAATAAGGAAACTGTCCCTAAGAGGGTTCGGTCATAGTCTTAAAGAGTGTAGGATAAACAAGATGAACCCTTGTTTTGGAGAAGGTTTATGAAAGTGACCTTCTTAACCAGCGGAATATATGAGATCATTGATTCCACTGTAACTTTTGTGTCTAACTCAGACACTATAGTGAATCAACACCAATTTACTCACTGTAGGGAGTTTATATCTTCGCCAATGAATTTGAGGGTTAATCTGGATTTGTTGCTGTCACTTAGGAGTAAGTAATCCTGTAATCCTCCTCTGTGCATCTCCTTATACCAGGGTAAATCCATATGTTCTGCAGCCCATTTAAATCGGAGGTGTCATGATATTTCTTTTTATGCAGAAATTCCAGGCTATATCCATTAAAGATTCCTTCAGAGATCATGAAACATTCCAAGTTGTGTGGCTCATGGAACTCTGTGGTATGAGCATCCATCTTCTCATATGTTCGGTAGTTCAAGAAATCCAAATGCAATGTCCCATTTCTGCAGTAAAGGATGTAGGGGCCAAAACATTTTCTGTTTGATGTTATATTTTTAGGAGATGTCTTTTGAGATATGACTATGGCAGTATGAAGGAGATACCTGGCTTGGTGGTATCTGAGTAGACATGCAATTATAGGGCTGGGAGTACCCTTCTTACCTTCATCTTCAGATTGCACCATGTGTACTCCACAAAACAATGGTAAAGTAAATGTGAGGCTCAGGATCTCCTGGGAAAAGTAGGTCAGGGAAGCTAGATAGCCATTTTCTTCCTATTTTCCAGGTGTGTATATTGCCGGTCCTTGAGGTCAGTGAACATCTCTTGAAAATTCCAAATGCCCTAACAACAATCTGATGTGATGGCTCCTTGTTCTTTTACCACAACTTTTCTCTTATCAGTGGCATAGAGTGGTTGTTGAGGGTTGCAAAGTAAAATTATAATAATTTATTTTCTCTTGGGATTTCCATGTTTGAGTTCTCAACTCTTCCTATGAATGTATTGTTGCCTTTTAGTTCTGATAGTAGAGAATTGAGGGTGATTATCAACATTTCAATAGAATGACATAGTTGAGCCTTCTGCTGCCCCATACTCCTTCACAAAAGACTTTAGGCATTGAAATCTTGGAGGTAGGCATTTAGGGTAAGACAAATAAAAACTGAACTGAAACTATGCGTTTTGCAGAACTATTGTCGAAGAGATGTCTGGTACTGAAGTATTCTCTGTTACTCACTGATTCTTCTAGTGACAGCGACAACGTAAGAGAGAATAATTTTAGCCTGGAAATTGAAATATGTATATCCTCACCTCAGAACATATTAATAGTGGCATCCATTCATAAGCAGTTTGACAAGGTCTATCATGCAACAGGATATATTGATGGCTATTACTCTATGGGAATTCACACATCGCATTTTGATCACGGGCATGGGAAATGCCAATTAATTGATCGTGCTAATGGCAGCTTTGTGTGATTGTATGTCGATTTCTATTATATGGTCAAGCAAAACTGAAATCATACTCTTACAATTAGGGTATTGTCCCACAATAACCCAATGTTTCTGTCATTTGTGTGTGGTGCTCGTATGCAGTCATGTTCATTAATGAGTAAAGGAAACATGGGAATACCATAAGTTAGATGTGAATAGTTGTTCCTACTTATGCCTCAGAAGCTGTTACAAGGGTAATTTTGCAAAGAATATTCATCTGAAAATGGCAAGATTGAGTAATCACTCTATCAAAATGGCTCCACACATACGAGGAGGTAGAAACGCAGGCTTTATCTGAAGCTATGTTAAATGCAGCCAGCTGGTTATCTAAATCAGAAGTAACTGCCAACCATTGAACTCTGTTCACAAATGTGCAGAGGATTCTGAACGACTTTACAATGGAATGAATGGAGCAGGTTCTATAATGCCAGCTGTAAGTGCGAACCCACCACAATATCATCTAAGGAGGCAGTTAAAAATAATGCGGTATATCCAAATTGTTTGTGATATGCTCCAATCATTGGCAGTCAATGGCAGGTAGACACTCCTTTCACTCCTTGTAACAAGTATTGCTGTTATCCATAAAAACGCAAACATCAATTTTGTAGACCGTCTCAAGGAGAAGCGAGTCAGTAGGCAGCAAAGTTAGGAAGTAGCATGCAGACTAAGGCTATTTGGTAACCACTTACAAAAAACAGTGAAATCCTGGGCCTGGTCTGTGATGTTGCTTGAAGATGTGATGAGCGGTGATGCAGAGCAGAAGCGTATAGCCTAACAGCTCTTCAATGCAGAAAGATGAATACAAATTAAAAGCTGTGCAAAGTGCAGTCTTATTGTCACTTGCAGAAAAGTCTCCAGAAAGTGTGGAGTGACGGCACATGGGCTGTATGCGATGATGGCACCATCAAGAGAAGCAGGATTAGGCACACAGTACTCATTCAGTCGTCTGCACTACACACAGAAGTAGTTGTGCAACAAATTGGTTGATGCAGGCGTACTGGCCTCATGAGTTTAGATGCACCAAAAGGCAAAACATGTTTGCATCATCTGCAGGGTGCATACCTAGAAATCATCAGCAGTCAAGCGTTCCTCATACACACTGCCTTTCATGACAACATCAGTGGGTCCTAATCTTAAGTGCTTCAGGAGCTGAAGTGCAGAATTTAGGGGCATATTATCAAGGGGGTTTATCTCCGCTTTTTTGGCTTTAAAAGCCAAGAAAGCGGAGATAAAATTATCTCCCTATTACCTAGCTGTCGCTAACACCAGTTAGCGACAGCTAGTAGGAGATAGCGACCATCTTGGGCCCCACTTTGCATGTCAGGGATATTTATCACTAATGACATGCAAAGTGGGCGTGCCAAGATGTTAGCGACTGGAAACAGTCGCTAACACCTCTATCTCCTATTCCCAACTTATGGAGATATTCGCGCTAAGCGCGAATATCTCCAAAAGCTAACACCTGCCCTGAGTAGTTCTTAGCCATGTTATCCAATGGGAGGTGGATAACATGGCTAAGAGCATTAGCTTGGTGATGCATGAATATCGCTGACTTTTCAGAGATATTCATGCATTGTGGCCGATTTTTATCGCATTTGCAATAAACCTTGGTAATACCAAGGTTTATCTACGATAAAAATCGCAGCAGCTCAGCTGTAAATGTTTGTCTCTAACGAAGCAATAGCGATAATTATCGCTATTGCTTGGTAATATGCCCCAAAGTTCCTAACAATGGTCCTCATCCTCTTCATGGATGTCAGAGCTCCAACAGAGCAAATATGAAACTGGATTTGTTTGAGGAATCTGCTTAGATCACTTTTGGAGGCACGTAGTCTGATTCAAATTTACCACAAAATTTGTAGGGAGAGCCAATTAGCTCAAAGTAAATGTCCCGACCATTTTTTCACAGCATTATCAGTGTATTTTGTTTCAGGTGAACCTGACACCTAGTTTTGTGTATTGAAATTCAGAACCTTACTGCTTTTTAGCACTATGCCTAGGATGCAGGGATGGGGCATGCAGCCTTATCACTGTAAGAGGAATGAACTCAATAATAAAACTGCTTTCAATTCTAATTTCATCAGTATGAGTATGGCAAACACAAGGAGATGACGGACTGAGCGTGGACACTCACTCCCATTCACAGATCTGGGTTGAATTCATCATCGTTCTTTAGCTCACTTCGCCACCCCAGTTCAGACACAGCTATACGCAAATCAGTCTTGAATCCTTGCCTCATGGAAACAGTCCAGCCCGAACATCAGAATGAGTAGCCCATCCAGTCAGCTCTCCTGATCTTATGGTAACTGCTGGAACCAACTCAATTAATCCATAGATATAATGGAGGGGAAGTATTACATAGTCAGAACATTAAGAAAAATATCAATTTGAACCCATCTGGTTTATACCAGGGAGTGTAGCACTCAGAAAGGTCATATAAGCAGCACAGCTTCTTCAGTTAATAGTCATTATTATTGCCTGGAGAGGCTACAGAAATCATCATAGTCCTATTCCGGACAAACATATTCCTTGGATAGGGCATACTCTCCTCCCAAAGTCAACATCAAGTGCAACTACTGTCTTATCGCACTTGAGAATGCGCTGGAGGGAAGCAAGGTGCAACCAATGCCCGAGATAGCAATACAATCTGAGAATTATTTGCAAGAGGATAGTGTGCTCCTTTCCAGATTTTCTACTGTCTTTCCAACACAAGTATGATTATTCTTCATGCTTGAGAAATTCTCGTTAACAGGAATGGCACGGATTGGGTTTTTTTTCAATCAGAAACCAACTTTAGTGACACAATGGCTGAATTAAGTGTAATGAACAACACTTTACCTCTGGTAATCCCCGGAGGTGAGCTGCCCAGCGGTGCAGAGAAAAGAGTTGCTGGCCACTGTGAGACATTTCAACCTAAGCTTATTATTTAGCTCGGCAAGTATGGGCAGGCTGTCCAAAGAGTTCTTACAGGTAAAACTGGTGCCTCAGAGGGAGGAATTCCTAGACTTAATACAGCCTCCACTCGCGAGAAAACTGTATATCCAATTAAGGCATGGCTGTTTACCCATTGGGGCATTGACAACTTCATGGGCAGGGAGAGAAGATGGATCCTGCCCAGCCTGTGATTGTAGCAAAGAGGACATTGCCCACATTCTGTTCTTCTGCCCTGCATACAGCAGAATACGAAGGTGCTGGCTGGTGCCGCTGTGTAAAAACTTGGGACTAAGGCAATGTGTGCAGGCTTGCAGAATGCTAAGGCACGACACTTCCCCTCCCATCGTCTTCTCGGTCTCCCGCTTTTTATATGGAATGTGGAGAAGAAGGTCTTCCCTGATTAATTAATTAACTAATCATTTTAAAATTGTGATGTGCATTTCTGATAACTTTCAATTTAATAACGTTTCAACTTAAAGTTCTCGATTATTTATGCATTTTATTGCTATTTATGTACATATTTTATCTGCACTTTTATGGTCTATGACCGAAATAAAGTTATCTTAAAGTGAATTAAGTGTAATGAACAACACTTTACCTCTTTATCTCCCATAATGTATGGGGTTTAGATGAAGGAGGAAATATGGCTGATTTGAAATTCACTCCACATTGTGTGATTTTGGACTAATCAATTGATCTACCTGTGACTAACAAATGTGAAGCATTTGAATTGTATTTGTGTCATCTCCATCTAATGCACACAATCTTGCAGATTGTGTCCCATTCCTCTGTTGCTTCTTCGCTAGATTTGTGTTATATAAATAACAATAAATTAATTCTCTGCCTGAAAAGAGAGTTGCCTCTAAGTTGCCTTTGCATCTCAACCATAAACCAGATGTTTTTCATTAATTTTAAAGGGTAGGCTCTGGAGTTGAATATCTGTGAGTAAAATTAAGATGAGTAGATTTCTGACTTTAAAATGAAGCTAGTGAATCAGCAACAAATTGGCAGCGAGCTCAATAAGGGGTGCATTTTGTCCCTTCTTAACTTTTGGTTTCCTACTATGTCTCTGCAAAGCGGCATCATGCTTCCCAATGAAAGAACATTTGCATCTTGTTTAAAATATAAAACCCACAACAGAGAGAGAAGAACAAATAAAAACCATACATCCAAATTTCTTGACAAATATCCCACACGTCGATAATTAAAAGCATATTAAAGTGCTCACTAGGAAAGAGAAGTCAGGCGGCTGTAATGCCTCAGAGCGCCTGTCTCTAGCCTTCATTCCCACCACAAAATTGTCTGGAACAGAGGCAGGAAAAGATTAGCGAAACAATTTTGTGAAGTGACACGGATTAAGATGCTCAAATAGTACAAACCCTGTGAATAGCATGCTTTACTGGGGTGTCAAAGAAACATTTAAAGATGTCTCAAATAGAACTAAATTGGCTTCTTTGTAGATTGTGAATGGATTTTTTCATATTAAATGTTTTGCAATTTATCAACATTAACATGTGAACACGGAAATGTTATTAATATATTAATCACATTTGGATAGACCATAACTAATGTAGACCTGTGATTAAAATGGTTAATATTGGTTGTTATTTTGCTTTGTGATCCATGTGCATTTTATTGCGAAGCAAAGCTGAAGTCCAAATTAACAAACACAATGCGCTTTTATTTTCTTTCCTATACGAAATGTTGTTTTTTACCGTGATAATCATGGAATGTTATAAGAGGTGGCAACAGTATACATGCAGAATACAGTCTGGCCCAATGTATCTCTTTTGTTGCAGATAAACGTAATGTGGAAAAGGCGCTGAGAAAAGCTGTATTGTAAAGAATCCTAAGAAGCTGAGTTCAAGGTTATTTCTTTTCACTCTTACCTGATTAGATTGTTTGTGCAAACTATGTGTAGGTGTAGCAATTGTTAGAATTGTGTGATTTAAACGAGTGCAATTTAGATGAGAGAGCAGAACTTTTTCCAGACTTTGAATCCAGCAAAGTAGAGTTGGAGATGTATTGTATGGTACTCCCTTCATGGGAGAACTGAGTTTACATAACTTTCCCCTTGAGGTACTCTATGCTTGTTCCTTCTCTCACTTATATGACTATGATTGATTTGAAGTTCACATTACTTAATACATTCATATTTTGATTATTGTTTGACATTAACTTGATGATTTTGGTACTGTACACTGTACACCTTTAACAAGCCTTCTGGTTTGAAAACGTGATCATTCTCTTTCTTTAATGTGCTTCACATTTTTGAACTGTATTGATTTGTTGATCAGCCTCACTTGAGAACTTTGATTAATCAGATAGTGCTTTATGGACCCCAAATTTGCACAAAGAAAAGTGCACACAATTGTTATGTTTTATATGCATTACAGTGATCCTGTTAAGTAAATTTGTAGAGCATACTATCACCAGGGAGGGTATTCTGATGCCTCACAGGTTTGAGTCTAGCATACCTAGGGCCTAGTGGGACTCGAAAAGCCAGGTCTTCAGCTTCTTTTGGAATTGGAGACGTGATAAGGAGCACTGTCTGCCTGCCTTTTGGCTTTGTTATTGCTTTTTTTAGGTCTTGTGCCTAGCGTTGCAGTGCGCAGCACTTCTCGTGCAGCGCAAGACCTCTTGTAAGGGGGTTCTGAAAGCTGCTCACACGCTCGTGCGCCTGCCATTGCTTCAACGTGTTTTTTTATTAAAAAACGGCACGGGATTAGGCAAAGGCGGGTGCACGCCCATTCTTGTTCGCTACGCTGCCGCTGCCGTGCTCCCTCCCCCCACTCCTCTGTGGTGCGCACGCAGCCTTGTGACACCATAGTTTTATAGAGGATTTTTTTCACTGTGCAGCCTAATTTCCCTTTGTTGTAGAAAAGTAATCTACTTTTTTTTACCAGCTTGTTAATCATGGCGTTCATGGGGAATTGAAGCAACAGAGTGATGCTCTATAGGCCACCCAGATCTGGTAAAGTGGATAACTGGGCACTGTGATGATGGCACAGAATGACCAACGAGGCCAGGGGCGTCTGTCCACCTCACTGGGTTTTTGTTTTCTTTATTTTTTGCACCATATCGGCACCCCCTTCCCATAACAATGCAGAGTAGACCATACTCGCCTCAAGTGGCGCGCCCTTCTCTTCACAGCTAGGAGTGGCACCATGTTGTCCGTGCGGACACAGAGCCAGGGGTCCGCCCCTTTGGATAACAAGTCAGGAGGAGAGAAGCAGCTGCTCCCAGCCTCCCTCCCTCTTTTGTTCGCTCATACGCTGTTCTGTAGCTAATTAGCTAGGATTGTATTATCTTGGAACTTGTAAATGGCAAGTAAAAGATACTATAGATGCGTTGGGACTAGGAAGTGTTGGCAGCCATTTTGTGGTTCAGTTGAAACGAGTAAGGGGAAACAAGGGCAAAAAGAGTGGGAAACAGGAGGATAGGAGCACTGTAACCTCTGTGAGGGAGTGCGAAGCGAAGTAGTTACTCCATCTGATCTGAAATTGCGGTGTTGCTCAGAGTGACATGGTGCTGAGATGAGATGCTGCTACACTCAGGTAGGAAACCGAGAGTCTAAACTGTGAGCTGATTTCTGTAAAGTGATGTGCTCTGGTCTTTCCTGTTTGTATCTTTTATGTAACTCATGTAATCCTAAATCCTTATGTATCACAACTGGTTCTTTTGTAAAGCACTCTGACACCGTTGGCTAATGTTCGCGCTATAGAAAATTGCATTTAATACATAAATACATGTGCAAGTAGTGTTAGTAGGCGTTTATACCATACAGGGAGTGGCCAGCGAACTACTGACCCTACAGTGCATTTATACTATACTGGAAGTGGGAAGTGAAGTACTCATGCCTGCCGGTGTGAAGACTCGGGGATTAAACTGAGCTGATTGCTGTAAAGTGATGGGTTCAGGACACTGTAGCATACTGGCCGCTGTAGTATAACTGTGTAAGTAGTGTTAGTATGCGTTTATACTATACAGAGAGTGAAGACTCTGGGATTAAACCGTGACCCTAAATTGTGAGCTCATTGCTGTAAAGTGATGTGCTCTGGGCGGTGTAGCATACTGTAATGAAGCAGGGTCACTCCGTAGATGGTTGATGAAAGAAGTATTTATTCTTAAAGTATATCAAGGCATAAAAACTTCCTATCCACACAGCATTACAAGAGCAACTGCTCAAAAGAACATTCTCAAAACACTAAGTGGAATATTGGAATCTCATTCTAGAACAGTATGAAGAAAGCAGTATTAAACAATAATAACTAAGTAATAACTAAGCATAGGTAAAAACAAGAAAAGGTATTACACACCTTTCCCCTTTACACAATTACTTCAAGACAAAATCATGAAGAGGCACTGGAATTTTCTTAACACGACAACTCGTCCGCAACATCGTTTTTTTCCAAACATGTTTCATTGCGTACATTGGGCATTACAGAGACATTTTTTTAAAGGAGCAATTCTATTTAAATTCCATATGTGACAGCATTTTGGAAACTTTTTTTACAACAAAAGGAGAGGAAAATTTCGATAAACCACCAAGTTTTGTTGGCAAGCAATTTTCACTCTGTCACCCACCTCTACATGAGTGTGTGAAACTGCATGTCTGTTGTCAAAAGATTTTTTTCTTTTTACAGTTTTTGATTTTTGTGAGTCATTTGTGATTATTAGAAGCATCAGCTCCCGAAACTTTCTCAGGATTAGAAACAACATTTTTTTTTCTCATCCACAACTGGAAAAGTTGGGTATTAGGACTGCTTCCTCTAAATAGTTCAAACGGAACTTTATTAGTGGTGGAATGAGGAGTAAGGCGATAGATTCTCACCAACTCAGCAATTCCTAATTTCCATTCTTTTCCCTGGACTTTAGCAAACTGTATAGACTCTTTGAGTACTCAATTAAACCTCTCCACCATCCCGTTAGTTTAGGGATGATAGAGAGAACATCGCTTGTGTTTAATCTCATTTATTGTCAAAAACTATTCCATTTCTCTTGAGACCATCTGGATTCCATTATCAGTCAGAAGAGAGTCGGAAAGACCCTCCCTGGAAAAATGTCATTTAGAAAATTGATAATATATTTGATCTCAGTGCTCCTTGCAATCTTCATTTCTGGTCACCTAGAAAACATATCAACCAGAACAAACACAAAGTATTGGCCAGAAGAACCAGGATTAGGTCCAAGAATATCAAGAGCAATCTCTTCCCAACACCTGGTAGGTTCTTTGCATATTAACATAGTTTGAACTCTCATCATTAATGTTTTATCACATGTGTTACATGCTGTGCAATCTCTCACCACACGTTCAACTTGTAGATCAATACCTGGCCACCAAAAGTGCATGCAAATTCTTTCTTTAGTCTTAGAGATACCAAGATGTCCTAAATGAGCTTGATGAATGATTCTTGACCTGACGCAGGTGGGAGGTACAAGTTTTGTACCCCTCCATAAGACTCCAGAACTAAAGAATAATAAATCAAGAACATTCCAGTATTTGCAAACATCTTCATCAAGATCTTTCATACTTTTCCACCCTTCAGTCACCAGCCGAGATACCTTCATAAGACCTGGATCTTCATTCAAAGAATCTTTCCATTCTTTCTCACTCAAAACATCTGTAATAATTTCACATATTTTACACCCATCCTCATCCCACAAATCACCCAGGTTTTCTGGATCAAGATCCGAATTGATTTGAACAAGAAGAGAGAGACAATCTGATACTTTGTTCTCTACCCCAGGTATGTAATTCACCACAAAATCATAATCCTGGAGGGCAACGATCCACCTACAAATTCTTGATGAAACAGCCTCTAAGCTTTTTTCGTAAAAAGATATTTCAATGGCGCATGGTCTGGCCTAGCAATAAAAGAGTTTCCCCATAAAAAATTACTTAATTTTCTAATGGACCAAAATATGCATAAGGTCTCCTTTTCTATGACTGAGTATTGGGTTTCTGCCCCCACAAGTGCTCTAGAAAGGAAAATGATGGTCACTTCTTTACCGTCTCTTATTTGTTTAAGTACTGCCCCAGTCCTTTTGAGCTAGCATCCGTAAGAAGAATCGACTTGGCAGAAGTGTCAAAACTGTAAAGTGAAGTTGCATTACCTAGGGCCTAATGTCATCAAATTCAACTATACATTTGGAAGACCACGCAAATTTAGTACCCTTTTTAAGAAGTGACCTTAGAGCATGTGTGTGTGAAGCAAACTGAGAAACAAATTTATTTTAATACTCCGCCATCCCAAGGAAGGTAACTAACTCATCTCTATTCTGAGGTTCGGAAAGACTTTCAATAGTTTTGACCAAATGATCTCTAGGTTTTACACCTCCTTTAGTTAGTTTGTGCCCCAAATAATCTAATTCAGCAAGATTGAACATGCGTTTGTTCTCTTAAATCTGGACAAAACAGCTCTAAGTCTTTCATCATTCTCCTTTTGAGACGTACCATGTACAAGAACATCGTCCTGGTATATCTTAACACCTGCCAACCCTTGTAAAACATTCTCCATGGCTCGTTGAAAGATTGAGGCAGCTGAGTTAAAACCAAAAGGGAGGCGTGCACATTTATAAGCCACAAAAGGTGTAATAAAAGATGTCAAATTCATTGAAATACTATCTATCTTGATTTGGTGATATGCTGTCTTCAGGTCTAAGGTAGAAAATACCTCTGCCCCTTCTAATTGAGTTATCATCTCAAAGATATTAGGAAGGGGATATTTGTCTGAAATAACTGCACGGTTGAGGTTACGAAGGTCAACACATAGCCTAATCTCGCCAGAAGCTTTGTGAACCAAAACGACCCGAGCCAACCAATTGCTCGCCTCACTTTCCTATATGATACCCTCTTTTTTGAGTTTCTCCAATTCATTTCTCATAGACTCGCTTAAAGCCAGAGGTACACTTCGTACCTTACATGAGACTGGAATAGCGTCTGCCCTGAGAATATTCTTATGAGTGTAGTCAGAGAGACACCCCAATTTCTCTCTAAAAACATCTTCAAACTCGGAGCATAAGTTTTGTAATTGAGTAACATTAACTTGCTTCTCTGCATCATTAACAAGCTTCTCTGTATCCACAACTTTACATACTGAATTATTCTCAACTTGATTAGCTGAAGAGGTGAAAAAATCCTTCATTACAATACAAGGATCAGCACCAGGGACTAACATCACACCCAGGTCTGCTTGATGAATCCAGCTAATGATACAATCGCCTCTGCAGGAAATGTGTATTTCCCAGCAGTAATCTTCGCTTTATACTCAACTTCCCCAAACAATAACCAAATAGTTTGATAGGTTGTACTCCATAAGCCAGGGGCCTAATATCAGGCTTGAAAACTTTAACCTTGCCAATCAAATTCAAATCATAAAAGGCTTTAGGAACTAGTGTGATTTTTGCACCAGAGTCAAAAAGCATTTTAACAGTACAACCATTTACCTTGACTCCATCAATCGGATTCTGCGAGAGTTTAGTGGAGTTGTCAACTGATTGAACCAGGACTTCACCACAGTGAAGCTCATCAGATTCCGAACCTGAAGTATTCTGCAAGAAAACTTCTTTGACACGTTTATTTTTTTATAGACTTTCGTCCTACACACTTTTGCTAAGTGACCAATCATGCCACAAGTTTTACACTTAGCAGACAGAGCAGGACATGTTTTATCATTTGCCAGATGGCCAACAGTGTCACAGCAATAGCATTTGAAAGTTGAACCTTTTTAGAATTTATATTTGTCTTATCTTTAGGTTTTTGAACACTTTGTTTAGTTATACCTTGTACATTTTCACTACTAGAACTAGCGTTAGAATCTTTTTTAATCACTTCAACACAGACAAGGGAGTGTTCTAAGCGTTTGGCAATAGAAACAATCTCATCTAATTTAGGATCATCCTTTTGCCACAACTCATCCTTCACCCTTTCACTATTACAACCCAACATAAAATTGGTCGCATACTTTTGTCAAGTGTGTAATAAAATGTACATGTTGATGCTAGTTTTCGTAGATGGGTAACATATACTTCAACTGACCCTTGTGGAAGGTGCCTACGTCTTCCAAAATGGTATCTCTCTAAAAGAGTACTCACTTTTGGAAGGTAATGTTTGCCTAACTTCTTAAGGCAAATCTCAAATTCATTCAGACCATTGGATTCTTCATCATTAAGTTCAGGTAAGTGTTCAAACACGTCCTGTCCCTCTGACCCTAAAGAATGCAAGAGTAGGGCAGACTTCCTTTCCTTACTTAATGAAACACCGCAAACTCTTGCATAATTTAGGAAAATGTTCTTCCACTTTGACCATCGAATTGAAGGCTCTCCAGGGTTGGACAAAAAGAAAGGAGGTGAAGTGACATTTTGCATCACTGAAGTTCTGATGGACGTGATTTTGCTAAAATAAAAGTTTAGAAATGTTGTTACTGTAGTAGAAAAACAAACACAGGTACTACAAGAATATTGATGATAAAAATAATAAACACAAAATGAAGGCGTGTTTATCACTGTTGAAGAATGAAAACTTGAAAATTAGGGTGTGTTTATCACCGTTGAAGAATAACAAACACAAAATGAAAGTGTGTTTATCACCGTTCAAGAAAATAAACACAAAGCTGTAGTATATTTATCACCGTTGAAGAAGAATAAACACAAAATGGAGGTGTGTTTATCACAGTTGAAGAAAATAAACACAAAATGAAAGTGTCTTTATCACTGCAGAAGAAAATTATAAACAATAAGCATATTTTTTTGGGAAACTATCAATGCTTGTTGAATGACAAAAGTAAGTCAATGTAGATAGATGGACACTGAATGTGTTTTAAATGTTTGACAAACACAGCTCAATTAATGTGTTCATCACCGTTTAGGAGGTTTGCTTTGACAAACACATAAAGGTGTGTTTATCACCGTAGAAATAAAGTGTCAATATGTAAGCACCGGGAATTGTGTAGCCGGTATGCAGAATGCTTGTGTGTAGCTAGGCAACAGAGACCTCACACGCTTCCTGGAAGTAACTACGTCTTCCGATGTTTGACACTCTGCATCGGCTATGTCTTCCGATGTTTGAAACACCACATCGGCTTCACGTTGGCCTCACGTAAGCGCTACAAGTCACGCTACGTGATAAAGGGGATGACGTGGTGACGAACGCGCTGCAAGGGAGGCTCCGTAGAAACAAGAAGAAAGCTAACAGTGAGCGCGAGCAATACCGCAAGTCAATTATTTGGCGTGAGGTGAGAGGCTTATTTTTAAGAAAAAACAAGACGTTCTGAGAAAGAGTATCTTCTGATCAAATAGCGCAGTTGTTTTTTTAAAGAATGAAATAAAATTCACAACAAAGCTGTCGAGTATAAGTATGTAGAGAAGGAGATTTTCCTCTTAAATTTCCCAAACTGTTTGTCTTGACTTAAAGAAACACCAAGTTCAGTTTTAGTGAATTAATAGTACAGTACCTTGAGGTGGTGCCGAATGCAGAGTTGATGTCAGAGTTTGGTAATGCTTTACCTCATGAAAGATGATCGTGTTAGGAAGTCCTTTTCCTTTGTAGTTGATTTAAAAAAAAAATTGAAGAAAGGTTCACTGTAGAATTTCCAGATGATAGAAAGGTTCATTCAGACCAGATCGTCGCCAGTGTAATGAAGCAGGGTCACACCAGTAGATGGTTGATGAATGAAGTATTTATTCTTCAAGTATATCAAGGCATAAAAACGTCCTATCCTCACAGGATTGCAAGAGCAACTGCTCAAAAGAACATTCTCAAAACACTAAGAGCAATATTGGAATCTCATTCAAGAACAGTATGAGCAAAGCAGTATTAAACAATAATAACTAAGTAATAACTAAGCAATAACTAAGCATAGGTAAAAACAAGTAAAGGTATTACACATACCTGTGGAAGTGGTGTTAGTTTGTGTTTATACAATACATGGAGTGGGAAGCGAACTACTCACCCCTACCGGTCTCAAGACTCGAGGATGAAACCATGAGCTCATTGCTGTAAAGTCATGTGCTCTGTGTAGTATTCCAATGTAAGTCATAATAGATTGTTAGTATGTAATGCTAGTAGAATGTAAGTATGTAATGATAGAATGAATGGCTGTCATGAGGGAAATCTTGGGGAGTTTGTACTCGGTGCTGTAGAAGATGGTTGCCTTGCTGACTGCTCCTGTTGGTGGCTGTCTTGTTTTCCTGCAATAAGTCTACTTATTGGATCCACTGCTGTCTGCCTCTTAACTACATAAATTTGGCGACGAGCAGGAGAAGGTAAAAAGAAGGCAGCACTCACCAATATTTCAAGCTTGCTTGCTTTTTGCTGAAGACCCGTTTTCTTCGTGAAGCTGTTTCTACTCATCCCAGGGTCGTTGGCTCATTGAACTATGTCATCCGACCTCTGGTAGGATTTATATTTTTTGATTTTGGGCTTCCTCTGCCTCTTCACTACACTCTGGTCTCTGTACTACACTTGTGCAAATAGTGTTAGTATGCTTTTTTTCTGATTGTGTAGTTATGCAGTAACAAATGCATCATTGCCCTAGGGAGCGCCACCTCCCAGGCGCAGCTCATACAATGTCTTGGGGTGTGCATCTACGGGACATTTATGTTTGCTATTACAGGGTAGTGTATGGCTATCGCTTCAATAAAGTGGATCCGGATGCTAAAAACGGAAAGAAAATGAAGCGGGGTCTCACCCGTTCATTTAAATGAGCCCCCTGGTGGGTAATGTTCCGGGGAAAATCCTATTGTTATATTGCGGGATCTCTGAGGCACTGGGGACTTTAATCTCACATGTAAACTAGGCGCGGGAGGGCACACAGACGTTTCGCAGCCTAGGGGATCGCCACCTCCCCGGGTATTGTTTACTAATTGTTTGGGGGCTTCGAGGCCAACTCAAGTCCTGGGATCACCCCCCTCTTGGGTTTTACTTAAATATGCAGGGTGGGGCTCGCCAGTCCCTGAAGCCTCAGTGGCACTAAGCAGTGCCTTATTGGTTTTGTAATTACACAGACAGTACTCATGGTGTTATAAAGTGATACACTCATAGAAACCTTGCAGTTGTAGAATTAGGCAGACTTCATGTACGTAATAGTCTGTTGGTTTATATTTGGTAGGTGCACTACAAAATTACAAATGTTTTCCCTCATAACCTCCTATAATCCACCGGTTTTCACAATAAACTACAGACAAGTGTTGTCAGAAAAAGAAGACCCATACACTCACTTATTTATTGATAAAAAAAGAACCTTTATTAAAGCAAAACAAATGAATGGAAACCCAACTTTATTCGAACAAACAACAGTATAACATGGAATAAGTGGGTGGGACTCCTCCGGAAGCAGCGTACAAAACCTGCAAGACAAAAAAGAAACATAAGTATGTGTGCCATGTCCAAGAGAAAAAGAAAGGTAGTCAGGGTGAGAGGAAGATAGTGAGAATGGGACAGAGAGGGAGTGGGTGGAAGGGGGGAGTGTCGGCCTACTGCACCCAGCCCTCACTGTTCACCTCCGGTCACACGTGTGTCTGGGTTGCTGGGGTCCGCGAGAAGGAGTGCGGTCCAGCAAGTCCTTAAAATGAAACAGATATGAATGAGGTCAGAGATTACATTATTATCTACGGCAACATCGCTTGCCTGCTCCTGTGCACCCAGGCTACTGCACCCCACCCCCCTCTCCCGCACTTTGCTCAATGTATTCTCCTACGAACCGAGGCTTCACTTCTCACCTGCCACCACTGGTGTGTCCAAGGACGTGCCGGTGCAAGCTCTGACTCCAGGGTGCCTCTCTCAGGGTGGCACAGCAGGTCTCCGATCGGGGACGGTGTCTTGATACCACGATGGAAGGCGTCAGAATGCCCAGGGCATCGTAACAGGGTGAGCACCCGCTCCGCCCATTTAGGCACAACCAACTCAGTGTCTGAAAAGTGAGAAATAAGATAATGATTTCAAGCTTAATAGAGAACACCAGTTGAGTGCATCCTTCCTTCTTGAAGTACGATCTACCAACTGTTAGTGGTAATCATGGTTCAAAGAGGAGTTGGAGTGCACGGGAATACTCAAGGTTAAATAATAATATGTTATGCCAACGTTCACATACAAAGGAACAGAGCACATGCTAGAAGCATAATGTGCACTTGTAATGCAGTGGTGCAAGCCTGTGTGCATGTACACTTAGTAATTAGCTCACTACAGTGTTCCAAAAGCCAACATCATGTGTCTGTAGGGCAGCACTGCTCGCTGGCTCAGACCTACAGTGCGGTCCAGCAGGTCCTTAAAATGAGACAGCTCTGTGAATGAGGTCAGGAATCACATCATTATGCATGCCAACATTGCTTGTTCGCACATGCACACCCAGGCTGATGCACCCCACCCCTCCTGCAGCACCGCGCTCAATTGCAGGCCCTGTGCACCCAGGCCCCACTGCTCACCTGCTGTCATTGTTGCGTGTCCAAACACGACGGCCAGCAGTATACACAATTCATATCCAGTGTTGATTGCCAGGATGGTGTACACCTCATGGATCACTTTCCAAACACGACAGCCAGTAGGGTTCACAATTCATAACCAGTGTTGTTTGCCCGGGTGGTGTACCATATTTATACGTATGCAAAATGAGCTGGGCTTGCATATGCAAGGCCAGCGTAGGGGTGTGAATAATTATTCCGGGGACCTGGGCGTTGTTCAGCTCCTGCCTGGCCAGAAAGTGTACTTATGTGTGTGTTCCTGTTGCAGTTTTGACATCGCAGAATGCACAATTTAGATTAATGTAGCACGTACCGGGAGGGCGGCAACTATCGCTAATGAGATGCTGTTCGAAAACATTGAATGGCCAATATCACATGTCGTTGTCAAGCTTGTGGATATGCACAGACATGCATGTCTATGTGTCTATGGTGTGCGGTATTATTGAAAGTGTTGCTATCGCGAAGCGCCCACAAGTGACTGTCCTCGGATGGAGGGAGGATCAGCAGTTTGGCTATGTCAAACACAGTGATAATGCTCATTACACTCAAGCAATGCATGTCAAAAGTGAATCTGAAAGTTTCACATATGACACACAACTATACTGGTAAAACCTGACAGCAGAGCATACTGCAACACAAATCTACACATTACTCCTTACTGTTTGTCACATGTGATCTAGGATGTGCACTCTGCCCGTGGCTGATGATACCCCTTCGAGCCACCAATACCCAGGCCGAAAGGCAGCACAATACTGCACACACACACACACCGTGGGCATCGTTTAACACAAATCTGTTTTTTGATGTAACTTTTCAGATCATGGCCATCACATGTGGAAGGCTAATGTACAGACCATGAATATTGAACAAAAAGATCGTTACATGTTCTGTGTAGTATAAGATATGTGTACACAGCAAAAAACATTTCAAAAAAGCTCTCTAAGAAGAAGAAAGAAGAGGCATCTCTCATCAAACGCTGTAGAGAGAAGGAGTAAAATGGGTGGGGTCCTATAACGGTTACAGTGGGAAATGTTATGAACCAATCAAATGCTTTTGTTAAGGTCACATGGCAATTGCGCATCGAGCGCACAAGGAGGCCGCACCCAACACGATTTTGAGAAAATGTCTTTATCATAATATAAGTTTATTACAGTTAGAAATATATAAATGTTTAAAATATTTTAGAATATGGCTTGCTCTCATATACACTTTAAACTTGTTTAGATATAGTTGTGAGACATAAAAGAAAATGAGGGAATGGTGTACCCGGTGCGACACCATACATCTACGACGTAACACAGGGCCTGGCAGCGTGCAGCAGGCGCGACCCCATACATACATGTTGTAATGCGTGGCTTGGTACTGCATACCCGTCGGATACCAGAGTAGCAGCTGGCGCGACCTCATATGTATATGATGTTACGCGGGACACAGTGCCACAAACCTGTAGGATACAAAATGCACATCATTTACAAGTTTAGCAATATAGCAAATAGGATTTGCGTGATGATGGAGCTTGGTACACTACCGGTAGGGGACTGCAATTTTCTCAATGAAAAAAAATGATATACATATTTTTGGGGGAAGATATAAAACATTACATAATTTTGAAAGTAAAAAAAATGATAGAAAAATATAGGTTTTGTAAATATTAAAATATAGAATTAAAATTTAAAAAACCTTCGAAATTCACTGAAAAACCATACATTTTACAGACGTTATAGTTAGGAATTAGCATTTAAAAAACTTTTGAAATTCACAAAAAAAACATAGGTTTCAGGGATGTTATAGTTAGTTGGACATCTGACTCACATAAAAGCAGAGAAATTCGCCCGTTATAGTTAGTTCAGCTAACTATAAGTTGCGCGCCCGCAATGCACTGCTGATGATGTCACATATTACATCACTCATGACATGGTCAGTCATATCACTTACGACATCACTGATGACATCTCAAATGACATCACTGATGACATCATCCATGTGATAATCTGATGCACATACTGATGCCCTAATATAAACTTTGATACACCCACTCTAAAATGCAGACTACTATTTTTAAAACCATACACACAACAATGCCTCATACTACATACCACTCACTATTTCCTAGGTCTACACACACATCCAGTCCCACTTATTCATACAGATACTAACACATATTTACTTTCTTATACAATCACTGAGACAAGCAGCCACTCATTTATACACCCACTCTTCAAATAACGTACTCTCACATATAGTCATTTATATAGTCCAACACTCCAAGAGGGTAAGATAAGTAGTTTTTAATAACAGAGAGGATGGCTTTCTTATAAACAGTCTTTTAGTCCCTCAAAGATCTAATATTGTTTTGGTTTCCTTTTGTTTTCAGACTTAATTAGCATCTTCTCTAATGGGAGCTGATTTGTTTGCCCATGGCAGTTTGTGTCATATCAGCCAATAATACTGTTGACATATGTGAAATATTATTACCGTCTTTATTTGGCCAAAAGAAGATAAAGCCTAGGGTACCTTACTACACCTTGAGTTAAAGTAGTAATCAAATCTTTTCCTTTTTTCCTTCTTTTTCTTTTCTTTTCCCTCTTTCGTTTTCCTTAAACTATGTAAGCTCAGCATGAATTTAGCCACATGGTGGAGGTCTGTTAACATGAATTCTTACTCACTCTCATCTAGTGTGCTTTTCATCTCATGTTATGCACATGAATTGAGAGCATGTACACATGATAGTATAATTTGGAAGTGCATCCATTACTGACACACGGTGCACAAGGGATGATACAATATAAGTACCCCTTACCTGGTTATGGAGAGCAGCTTGTTTTTGCCAAAGTAGTGCATTGTAGGTCAAACCCATTTTATCTATATCATTATTTTACAGATAACCCCTGGCTTCTCTATTTGAGATTCATTTTTACATTTACCTTGATCCTGAGGAAGGTGGTTTTGCCACTGAAACTTGCGTAGACCAACAATACATATGAGGAGTGGTCCTAGAGAGACAGATTCATCAGAAGTGTTTGATGGATGTGATTTATTATCACCAACAATTATAGGACTTGTCCTCAGTAGATTCATATTGGATCCCTCATATGGTTGAATCTCTCTTTTTTATGTAGGTTGAATGAATAGGCTTGAATGGTAAGAATGATTTTTTGAAGGTTTTCTGTGGGGTTATATGTTCATCAATCTAAAGGATTTATACTGTATTGTATACAATTCTTGAGCAAATGTCTGACAGAGAATGACATTGTGGCCACGGAGATATTTCTGTGCCCCTCCCCCGCCTCCCTGTGCATCGGCGCCCAAAAGAGTGGTGCTCCAGACCTGGTGGGGCCCGTACGGGGCCTAGAGTTCTTACCGCAGCTTGGCCTGGATTGCCTTAAATGCCACCTGGGGCTGATCGCCATACCCAGAGCCACTGAGACTGCTATTGCTGGGGCGTTGGAGCTGGGGAGTGCCTAATGACCAATTACACTGGTTCCTGACGTCTGTGCCTTGCAAGAGATGAGTGCTTTGAAGCAGCTTCCACAAGGTTGCAGAGCTGGTGTTGCCTGTGGCTCTGGGCCTTGACGGTGAGTGGCTGGTCTTGTGGCCATTTCCTGTTATGTGGTGGCCACCGGCTGCCCTTCATGCCAGCTTCCTGGAATGAGAAGTGCGATGTACGGCCTGTGCTCCTGAGGCAGCCTGACAGCCGGTGCGTGTTGCAGCTGGATTCCCACAAACGCGGCCGCTTCTTCCTTTGAGGTGAGAGCCTCCCTGTGATGCCAGAGCTGAGCTGGGAGTGGCTCTACCCCGGCCAACCTGGGACAGCCGAGGGCTAGCCCCGGACATCCACCAGAGACATTGGGAGGTGTGACTGTTAGGGACACAGGGACGGAGACTTAGGATTGGACCCGGGGTGGATTAACACATACCGCTGACTGCCGCCCGCCTGTCTCCTGCAGCCTTCCTTGCTGTTCTTTTCCACAGTTGGGGCCAGTTGGTGTTGGACCCTGCACTCTAAACTCTCAGCCGCCATGGGCAAAGATAGGCATGGTGTGGCGCTCCCAAACAGAACACCAGGGATCACTATACCACCACCCCCACAGGAAAGGAGGCTGCTGAGGGTCTTTCCTTCAACAGGGCAATGTTGCTGGCAGCAATAAACCAGTCGTGGACTGCTCTAGAGGCCCAGATTGGGGCTGTGGGCTCAGAGGTATCTTTTCTACGCCAGGATCTTCGGAAGGCAGTAGACCGAATCACCGAAGTGGAGACAGGGGTCTCCATTCTGGATACACTGTATCCACCCTCCAGCAGAAAGTGGACAAGCTTGCTATGGTCTCCTGGGAGCCGGAGTAATACACCATGGCGAACACATTGCAGGAAAGGCAAGGGGCTTTGGTGCCTAGGAGATGTGTCTCCTGTAATAGTAGGACATCGGCCGAGTAACGCTTTGCCAGATGGAGTACCGCCCCCGCTTAAACTTATTCAGTAAGCCCCGCACAATTCAGGCTAACATGTTGAGTTGCCCCATTGGAGAGTTAGCCTTAGTGTGGGCCATTTCTAGGTATTACAGTGTGTAGTATTGGACTCTGTGATGGTGACGAAGCATGGAATTGCAGGTATTGTCCGTAAAACTTAGAACTAACAACAAATAGCCCCCTGAAACCCCCCGCCTCCCTCCACCCCCATACTTACAGGAACAAGGAGTATCTGTTGTGGTGGAATCCCGTCCCAGGCCCCAAACATGATGGCCCAAGTGGTTCCTCCAATAGATCCCCTCCACCCAACATTATTCAACATTACCCAAAACAATCAGATGGTGCTATATCTGACACCTTCCAGGGTAGGGATGAGACCCCAACCATAGGATCGAGAGCAACCCAGCACAGTGTCACCACCAGCGTCTTCGCCCATCTATTGAAGAAGAACAGGATACAATAGGTCTGAATGCCCAAGCTACTCAGTCCCCGGGGCCTGTCTGTCTTTGGCCACACCAGTTGGATCGGGACCTATTGCATTGCATAGCTGTGTCTCTACCCTGCCGACCACTCCGGTGCAAGCCCTGGGAGGAGTCCGAGTCTTCAAGGGGTGGCGAGTTAGGCTTGAGGTTTCATCGCTCATCAGTCCACAAGAAGACCTCCTCCGGGTGTCAATGAAGAATGTCTTGGCTTTTTAGATCACTTTCATCTGGGCAGGGAACAGCAGCGCGTAGGTAAGTTCAATTCTCAAAGTCGCCGCTTGGCTGCCACCAAGGACTGGAGCTGATGCTGGATCAACCTAGTGTAGTCCGGGAAGTCTATGATGGAGTGAGATTCAAAAATCATTTTGTTCTTGTGGAGCCGGGCAAATCAAAGGATGGCATCCTGGTCGGCATAATTGAGGAGCCAAGCAATCACCGGCCTCGAACGCTCTCCAGGTGGCAGCTTCCTGGCCAGAGCACGGTGGGCCCTCTTGATCACAAAGCATGAAGACATGTCTTCAGGTGGCAGCAGTGCCCTGAGCCAACCCGAGAGTAAGTTGTCCATCGACGTCCCCTTGCAGCCCTGTGGAAAACCCTCCAAACGGATATTGTAAAAGGGGCCCTACCTTCTGCGTCTTTGACCCGCGCCACCGTCTAGGTCGCCCTGCGGTGGTCCTGCTGGCAGATATAGATAAGGCTTTCGACTCGCTGAGCTGGACCTATCTTTTTAAACTCTTAGAGGCCGTCAACCAGGGATCACGCTTCCGGGTCTACGTAAAATTATTACATACGGACCTTACGGCATCGGTTTGTGTGGCCGGACACTGTCGGCCCCTTCCCCATTTGCAGGGGAACAAGGCAACGGTGCCCCTCTCCCCTCTGGTATTTGCCTTGGCGATTGAGCCATTAGCCGCGTGGGTAGACTAAGTCTTCTGGGGACTGGACTGGCCACCGGAGTGTTCGGACAGGATCGCGCAGTATGCTGACGCTGCCCTATTCTTTATATCAGATCCTTGGGCCTCCGGGCCACGTGTGCTCCAAATCCTGCAGATTTTTGGAGAGACCTCCAGGTTATGCGCTGATCCGTCCGAATCTATTCTGTTCCCCATTTGCAGTGAGCAGAGGAGCCAGACTTGGACCTCGCAACTAATCAGCGCTGAAGTGGGCTTTAAGTACCTCGGGTATATACCACGCAGTGTCCTAATGAGGATTGGAATGCAATGTAGCTCTGCTGCTCCCTGTGGTTGGTGACGAGACAATGGTGTGGTCCCACCTGCCCCTATCGCTATACGGTAGGTCTGCCATTTTCTAAATGTTGTCTTTACCCTGTGTACAGTATAGGCTGCAGAATTATCCGTATCCTATCTCCCGTCGTGGTTCCTCCAAATGAATGCACTCCTGAATAGGTTTCTCTGGCAGGGGGGTGCGGTCCGGGTGGTGCTCACAACATGCATCCAGTCTAAGTACTGCAGTGGGATTGCAGCGGCCGATATACAGGCGTACTACTGGGCTTCGCAGTTATCGGTAATCAATGAATGGTGGTATGGTTCTCAGGTGAACCCGGTCTATGCCGTGGAATGGCTCTTCATGGCAGATACCCCACTGCTCCACTTCTTGTACAGTAGCTCAGCCTTGGAGGCATTTCCCTCGGCATGCCGGACAGTTATTCAGATATGGAGGTGGGTGGTCCGGTCTATGGGTTAGTGTGGTATACTGACCAGGGCTACTCTCCTCTGGCTGGGATCTCACCTCCGTCCTGTCTCCTCACTGGAGGGATTCTGTAGGTGGGACGATATCGGGATATCCACTCTCAGAGATATTATGCAGGGACCCACACTTTAGTCCTTCCACAGGTTGCAGGACGATTTTGATCTTCACAAATCACAGTTCTATAGGTACTTGCAGCTCCGCCTTGCCCTGTCCCCCCAGATACGACGCATCACGTCTTTACCCGAGTTTCAACCATTGGAGGGTCAGTTGTTGATGGGTGATCTGGGGCCCACAAAATCCGGCAAATCTACCAAACGCTCACTACACATTCAAAAACCATCATACATAGGACCCGAGCGGTATGTGAGGCAGACTTGCCTGCTCTGACAGACGACGATTGGACCGAGATGCTGGCTAGCCCTAGGTACTCCGTGGTCTCCACTAGATACAGACTGATCCAATTTAAATATCTCCACAGGACATATTAGACATGCCTCAGCCTCTGGAAGATGGGGGCAATTCGGTCCCCAGCCTGTCTCCGCTGTGACTCGGACGAGGGGTAATTTCTTCACACGGTGTGGATTTGTGGGGCACTGCAACACTTCTGGTCGGGCGTCCTGTCTTGCATGGGGTGGGTATTAGCATGGGACATTCCAATAGACCCTAGATTGACACTCCTTCACAGCAGAGAAGACATTGGGTGGAACAGATATAAAAGACACCTTCTTTTCTTGGGCCTTACATTGGAAAAGCAAGACATTGCACAGAACTGGAAGGCTACGTCTCCACCCTGTGTAGGGACCTGGAAGAAGGCCATGGATAGGTATATGTCTGCGGAGGTTGCGGTGTTTCAGGTGAGGGGCTGCGCGCAAAAGCATGCGAAGATCTGGCCAGGTGGGACAAATTTTAGGGTATTGATTTGTCCATAAGGACGCAGCCTGTGAACCAAAATCCTCTTGAATGGCTGGTGGTAAATTACTTGCCAATTTAACGTGAGGGACTCATACAAATGTGGGCAGAAACTCATTCGATGTGTATGTGCTATGTTGTTGATGGTATGTATGGTGCGTGGTTGGGAAGGGGTGTGGGGGGCTGTTTCCGGTCTGATGTTCTGAAGACCTTCTGGCAAAAAAATGTGCAGTACCTACAGTTTTTACAATATGCCTTCCAACTGTATGTTGCTTGTCGAGCTTGGCCCATCTGGTACTAGAGAAAATGTATTAAATTTACTGGAAAAAAAAAAGAAGACACACTAATATGGAAACAACAGTGGCCAAATAAGGGGGCATATTAGCAAGGGCGGTATTGTCGCTTTACCAGCACTTTTTGCCGCTAAAGCAGCGAGATTTCTATCGCCCTATTAGCAACAGCTGTTAGCGACAGCTTTATGGTGAAAGCGACCGTTTTGGTGCCGCTTTGCATGTCAGCGATATTTATCGCTAATGACATGCAAAGTGGGCATTCCTCCACACAACTCCTTGGCAAACACTTGCTAAAACAGCTTCGGGATATTAGCAAGGCTGTACAAGACCCTTGATGCGAGCTTGAAAGCCGCGCTAATCCCCCTTTATCGCAGGTTTTTAACACCTGCTAAAAATACAACTTAGACATCTTCATCATGGGATGTGAATTGCCTGGCTGAATTCATGCCTGCCTACCTATCAGCAAGGTTTGCAGTATCGCAGGGAAATCATTGCTTGTTTTCCCGTGATACAGCATGGTATCACAGCTATCGCTGGATTTAATATCGCCTTGGAGATACGCGTTGCTAATAACGCGCTATCTCGTCGATAAAATCCTGCGATATCCGGCGATAAAGAAATTTCGCACAAAGCGTTGCTAATATGCCCCATGGAATGTAGAATGTGCAGGTGGCATTGTGAAACCCTGTTACATATTGTGTGTGTGCGTCCTAAACTGCTGAAAATATGCCATGCATTATTGAAACCTCTATTCCTCAAAGCAGGGGTTAGCTCGGCCCGCCAGGCTCTTATTTTATGTTTATCAGGTGAATCAATTCCACTATTATGTCAGATGATAACATTTGTAGCAATTGCAGAAACATTATTGGTGTTTGCAGTATGCAATTAAGGGCAAGTACATTTTAGAAAATATTTGGTTGCTGTTGCACAGCTATATGCACTTTGAATGCTCTTGCAGTTGGATTTTTATGATTCTGTCATAGGCAATTTTTGTGATTAGCTCATGAAGAGTATATGGAAGCACCTTTTAATTACTTATTTGAACTAGTGCCTGCAATGCTTCAATTTTTTGCACTGCGACATTTCTGTAATTTCCAGTTGGATTTTTATTATTCTGTTTTAGGCAATTTTTCTGATTGCCACCTAAAGAGTATTTGGAAGCATCTTTTACCTGAATATTTATATTAGGACTTATAATGTCTACAATTTTTGCGCTTTGATATTTCTATAGCTATTGCACTATGTCATAAAATGTTATGGATTTTATTGCACAGTCCCGGGAATCCGATTATCATATGTTGTTTGACTTACGAATTTTTAACAATTGTGATAAAATAAGTGCAATTGCGGTTTCAATGTGACTTGTAACTATAGAAATAACTATTGTTTTTTGTTTCACTGGCTGTATGGGTTAGAGAGTATGGCTATGAGGAGCTGTATGTGTGACTGAGTCTGCCTATGCCTGTATTGATGAGTGACTGTATGTGTGAGTGAGGGATTGTGAGAGTAGCTGTATGAGTGAGTATGTCTTGTATTTGTGATGGCATGGGTGAGTTAGTATGTGCTAATATCTGTATGAATAAGTAAGGATGTGTGTGAGTAAGTATGTAGGTGAGTATGTGGCTGTGCGATTGACTCTATGGGTGAGTGAGTAGGTGTGTGAGTAGCTCTATGGGTGACTGACTCTGTGTGAAGGGTTGTATGGGTGTGTTAGTGGATATATCAGTGGCTGTATTATTGAGTGAGTTGGTGTATGAGTAGTTGTATGCATGTCTGAGTGTATGTCTGTGTAGACCTATGAATCAGTGAGTGGGTACGTTAGTACTGGTATGGGTATGTCAATGGTTTTGAGAATGGCAGTGTGAAAGTTGGAGTGGGTGCATGAAAGGTTATATGGGGTGTGATTGAGCGTATCAGAGATTGAATCAAGCAATCAATCAGGGGTTATTAAGCACACTACTCACCCATGAGGGTCTCAGGGCGCTGAGGGGGCGCTCGCTGATCCATTAGCCAAAGAGCCAGGTCTTGAGTGCCTTCCTGAAGATGTTCAGGGAGGGGGCGAGTCTGATGTCTACCAGTATTCGTTCTAGGTTTTGACCACAGTGTGAGAGAAGGATCTTCCTCCTGCTCTGGCTCTGTGGATGCATGGGGTTTTGGCCAGTGCCAGGTTGGAAGATCGGAGGTTTCTCTTAGGTACGTGGATGTTGATTCAGTTATTGAGGTATTTGGATCCGGTGTTGTGTAGGCATTTGTAGGCATTGGAGAGGATTTTGAAGGTGACCCTTTTCTCCACTGGGAGCCAATGGAGACCTCATAGGTGTTGGCTGATGTGTTTGTGCCGGGGTGATGCTGAGGACGAGTCTGGCGGCGGTGTTCCGTATAGTCTGGAGTTTTCGGAGAAGGGACATGTTTATGCCGGCGTAGATAGCGTTTCCATCGTCCAGTCTGCTGGTGATGAGTGCGTGGTTGACTGTCTTCCTTGACTTCGGGGGGGGGGGATCCATTTGAAGGTCTTGTGGAGAATGCGGAGGGTGTTGAAGCAGTTGGAGGTGACGGCGTTTATCTGTCGGTTCATGGTGAGTGATGAGTCATCATTATCATCATCATAAAACTTTATTCGATTCGAAAAGAATCATAAAGGTATACATTTGGAACATATAAATTGACAAATGGTATTTCATATCAAAAAGGTTCAGACGCACAGCATACAGAAGGTCATAGGCACATTATCAGTAAACATTATATTCTATAAAAACACAGAGTTCAATAAAAACATCTAAAAAACACAACCTAACATGTATAAAATGCACTGTGCATTTTTAAGTTACAATATCACATATATAAGTTGGTTAGCCTCTCACACTATCCAACCTAATTTTACAAACTTTTAGTTACATATTTGCATATTCTATCAACTAAAGAGAACGAAATAAAATTTACTATAGATTGTCAAACTACAGCATCGTATATATCAGTGTTGACCTCTTACGCAAACCCCCTTTGTTATTGCAAGAGAGCTGCAAAGCGAAGAACAGATGAACAAAAAATATATTCATATAAATTATAAATTTCATGATTTTTCAATTTCTTTCAATTTAGAACACAAGATGTCAAAACAAGAATAATATTATCAATAACGATTCCTAATTAAAAGTGCCAGTCTAATGAAGCTAAGCATATAGCTGCATATAGCAGCAGTGTGTAATGATCTTAAATGCTCAAAACCTTCTTTAAAATTACAAGGTCTAATTTCCCTTAGAATGAGTTTAATAAATCGGTCTCTTGGAGTCTTATAGAGAGTCCAAAAGAGTACAAAGTGCAAAGTGCAGTGTTGGGCTTCATTATCACATGGGCATGGAGGTAGCCTCTCACACCAACCTCCTTGCTTCGGGAAGGCAACTTGAAAGTGCAGTGTATTTAATCGAAAACTTGTCAGATAAAAAAGCCATTGTGTATGTATAGTAAACAATGCTATACAACCGTTACCACGCATCTTTTACACGCACTACCATTACAACGAAACTTTTACAACGCAAGTGTATTTACAACGCATGTTTTTACAACGCATGACATTACATCGCAGATGCTATTACAACGCATGCCATTACAACGTAAGTATAGGTAAGTTTATCTTTTTTTAAACATTTATTTAATTAAAAACAAATTATATTTATTTAATTAATTTAATAAATATTAAAAATAAATAAAATAAATTAGGGTTTAGGGATAGATATGGGTTTTGGGGTACAGGGGTATTTTTAGGGTTCAGGGCTAGGTTTGGGTTTTGGGGTACAGGGGTATTTTTAGGGTTCAGGGCTAGGTTTGGGTTTTGGGGTACAGGGGTATTTTAAGGGTTCAGGGCTAGGTTTGGGTTATGGGGTAAAGGGGTATTTTTAAGGTTCAGGCTAGGTTTGGGTTATGGGGTATAGGGGTATTTTGAGGGTTCAGGGCTAGGTTTGGGTTATGGGGCACAGGGGTATTTTAGGGTTCAGGGCTAGGTTTGGGTAATGGGGTACAGGGGTATTTGTAGGGTTCAGGGCTAGGTTTGGGTTATGGGGTACAGGGGTATTTTTAGGGTTTAAGGCTAGGTTTGGGTTTTGGGGTACAGGGGTATTTTTAGGGTTCAGGGCTAGGTTTGGGTTATGGGGTACAGGGGTATTTTTAGGGTTCAGGGCTAGGTTTGGGTTATGGGGTACAGGGGTATTTTTAGGGTTCAGGGCTAGGTTTGGGTTATGGGGTACAGGGGTATTTTTAGGGTTTAGGGCTAGGTTTGGGTTATGGGGTACAGGGGTATTTTTAGGGTTCAGGGCTAGGTTTGGGTTATGGGGTACAGGGGTATTTTTGGGTTCAGGGCTAGGTTTGGGTTATGGGGTACAGGGGTATTTTTAGGGTTTAGGGCTAGGTTTGGGTTATGGGGTACAGGGGTATTTTTAGGGGTTTGGGCTAGGTTTAGGTTTTGGGGTACAGGGGTATTTTTAGGGTTCAGGGCTAGGTTTGGGTTATGGGGTACAGGGGTATTTTTAGGGTTTAGGGATAGGTTTGGGTTTTGGGGTACAGGGGTATTTTAAGGGTTTAGTTTTAAAAATAGTAGTTTAAATAAATTAAATAAATTAATTTAAGTAATTTTAATATTAATTAAGTAAATATTATTTCATTACATTTTTTTTAAAAATAATATACTTGCCTATACTTACGTTGTAATGGCTTGCGTTGTAATAGTATCTGCTATGTAATGACATGCGTTGTAAAGGTATTCGTTGTAATGGATCTTGCGTTGTAAAAGTTGAGTTGTAATGGTATGCGTTGTGAAAGTATGCGTGGTAACGTCATACATCCGTAAACAATAGATAAAATTGGTGCTGTAGTTTACCTGCTGGGTGTAATGGTAGTTCATAATTTTTTGACAAACCGAAATTATTACGGAATGCATTCTTAATTACCATCTTTGTATCTAATTTCATAGAATCTGGGTTATCATAAAAGTTTCCAAGACCAATTTTATAAAAAGTTTCCTTCACATAGCACAACCATGGGATCTGCGTGGCATGATCCAAATTTACACAATCTTTTAGGATTTCCTTTGAAAGCTGCAAATCCTCTGATGACCTGATTTTTCCCCATAGGAGCAATTGAGACACATGGATAATATCGCTCACAAATTCCAAACCCAACTCATTATGATAAAAAATGTTTGGAGAACTAATCGGAGCTGATAAAAGACGTTTTAAAAACGTGTTCTCCATAACTTGTAGTTGGGCGCACTTATGGTATCCTCATACCCCCGCACCATAGGTCGCAACAGGCAAGCATTTAAATTTATACAATATCATCAATTTAGCAATAGGTTTTTGGCCTAATTTACTTGCAAAACGAAAGAGGGCCTCTATTGATCTCATGGTATTTTATACTCACGTCGTTATTAATGGGTCCCAGCTCAGAGTTTTGTTAAAAAGATTTCCTAAGTAGTTAAAATTTGGGACCTTTTCAATGATAAAATTATGTACAACAAACCTACGAGTTTTTGTTCTGCTTAGATCGCAGACCATTGTGAAAGATTTTGTAAAATTGACCTTAAGGTCTAAACCCAGCATAAATTCATTAAAAGCATTCAAACATGTTTGCATATTGTTTGCATTTAAGGTCAATAACACTGTATCATCAGTGTAAGACAATAAGGGTATTTGTTTGCCGTTTATTTTAGGGAAGTCTGAACTTTTTTCCAATAAAAAGTTTTCTAATCCATTTGTATAAACTAAAAACAAAAAGGGAGCCAAAATACAGCCCTGATGGACACCTTCGGTTGATGGGATAGGCCTTGTCTTTTCGCCCCCGGGGCCATATCTAATGGCCACTGAAGTAGCAGCATGTAATCTGCACAGCAGGGTGACTAAGGGTTCCTCAAACCCCATAGCCTCCATTAACAACCACAATTTCTCCCTGCACACAGTATCAAAGGCACTGGATAAGTTCATGAAGGCCAGGTATATAGAAACACCCCTGGCCTTCATGTACTTACTCGTGATCAGGGCTAAATTGAGACATTGCTCCGTTGTCTCCATACCCTTTCTAAACCCATATTGTGAGTCCACGATACGGCACAGGAGTCTGCCCATGTCTCCAAACGGGTCAAAATTACTCTCCCCATTAACTTGCAGGAGGCGTCTATTAAAGAAATTGGTCTGTAACAGCAAGGGTCACTTTTTTCACCTTTTTAAAAAATTGGCACAACTACTGCCTTTTTCCAGGATGACTGGATACGCCCAACAATAATTGCCTTAAAGACATTAAGGAGCAATGGCGCCCATATATAAACATTATGTTTGAAAAGATCCAATGGTACAGCATCAGGACCTGGTGCCTTGAGGGGAATACCTTTTCCTAATACCTCCTCAACTTCACCCAAAGAAAGTGAGAGGCTGAGTTGTTGTGCAGTTTCAGTATTAAAGCCAATTTCGTCCTCACCTTCATTTTTTCAAAATGGCACCCTTCGGGTTAAAAATTCTAGAATAATGGGTTTCCCAAGTCTGGCAATCATACTTCTTTTTTGATTACTGAGGAAAGGGTGATTTATTACCTCCCAAACAGTCTACTGTCCCTCAAATCAGATGCTTTTTCAAGGTCATCCCAGGCTTGCTTTTTCAATTCCAGTTTTCGTTTGTCAATGGTATCCTTATAATTTCTCCTTGCCTTTTTTACCATTTCCTTATCCCGAGGTACTTGATGTAGTGCCTTCTTCAATAATGTTTGTGCTGTGGAGCATTCAGCATCAAACCATTTATACTCCCGGGTATCGCCCTTTCCAGAAGGTTTAAGAAGGTATGTGGCCACAATCCCACAGAGAGCTTCAAAATTATGGATTATCAGTTCAGGCTCACAGGTACTTGTTAGGCAAGTATCTACTTGAAGATAATTGGCTCCAAAATTTGTTTCCTCCAACTTTTTAGAATCAACCCTATCCCACTTTAACCTAAGAACTTGATTTTGACTGTATTTCATTGGTTGTTCAAAGGACTGCTTCCTATCAACAACAGTACTCAACAGACAAGCAAGAGGATTATGATCACTATGATCACTAGCAGGATTTACTTCTATTCTAAAATCATCAATAAGATGAACATACCTACTAGAGACCAGTACAAAGTCAATTACACTCATTTGACACCTCCGTCCCTTGAAAGGTTGGTATCAGCACCAATGAGCTATTAGTTGACATTTCTAGCATACAGAGATCGTTTATCATAATAATATTATTCAATGCATCTCCCTGTGTGCTGTGCTTAAAATGTACCAGTGGTTGTTCGTTTGTATCAAGTAAACCGCAAACCTTGGTCCCATTTTGATGGCATGAGGTACAGTTAATATCCCCTAACCACATGATACATAGGAGTGAAAAACTTTCAGTCACTTTAGCTGTTTCAACCTGTAAACCATTGATAACAGATGTAACATGAGTTTCAAAGATGTTATGATACCAGTTAATTAAAAGCAGGGAGACAGAAAACAAATTTGTGATCAAGATCAGTTGATACCATGGGGAGACCACTATTTTATGTGTTTTCAGTGAATTATATTTCACCAAAATAGATGTCATTAGGCCACCCTTTGCCCTCCCTGACAAAGAAGGTTTATCATGAACAGTAAATGAATGGTATACATCCAAATTTTGGTTTGTTCTGCTCCAGGTTTCTTGGAGACAGATGATGTCAAAAGTTTGTATGTATTTCAACCATGCCTCATCCCGCAATCTTCGTGAGATACCTGCTACATTCCACGAGATTATGCAGAATGCACGTGTATCAAATCGATTACTTATTATTTCTGGATGTTTACTATGTTTACTTATGCTAATCCCTTCCCCCATTTGGTCAGCATTTACCATATCATGATTATCCTCAGAATTCATAATCAATACCCCCATGTTATCTGTATTTTCAGGTAACTGTGGATCTCCATCTTCCCTCATAGGGTCAATAAATAATATGCATTTGTTAATATCCTCGAGATTTAGTGAGGGAACAATTGTATCTTTAACATCATTTCTTATTGAGGTCCCTACTTGTAGTCAGTCAACCTCAGCTAATGTGCTCAGGGGACCAAAACGATTTGCATGATACCATGGCGGGCTCTCTGGTTGCTGATTTACTTTATATTGGCACTCTGTTCTTGCTAGATTGGATTGCCATATGGGGGGATGATAAAAGAATCCCAACGGTAAAATCATGACTTTTGATTTCTCCATGATTTGACCAAATATCTGGTCAATTATGGCTCTTATAAGCCCTGGGGTCCTATAAGTTAGGACTATGCAATCCCCCTCCAATGATTTCTTATTTGGTCCAACCCATCTGACCCTTCGAGCCATAATGAGTTCAGAAAATAAGACATTACTATCCATTCCTGTCTTAGCATTAATAAGGTGCAATGATTTATTTCTCAGAGACAACCAGTCTTCCCCTTCCCCTGATGTTAATGGACATACGTTTGCTAAAACAACAACAAATGGTGTAGCTTGGGGTGGCAAATTTAGGATGGAGTCTGGTCTGTCTACATGCAAATGACGTGGGTGACCTTCTATGGCCACAGTTTTTTCCAGTCTATCCTCTTTTTGGGTATTTTCTACCCCCGATAGTTTGTTCTTAGACATCCCAAGCTGTGTCAAACTTTGCCCTGAGCAGTCCACTGTGGCAATATCCCCACTTCTGTTTTTAACCATTTGTTTATTTAACCCAGACCTCGGTTCCGCTTGTGGTGTACTGATATTTAGTTGTTGGCTCTCCATATAAGATAGCCGGTTTTCAATGTCAACTAATTTAGTTAAAATGGGTTCTAAATGGGCATTCATCAATACTTTCATCTTAGACCAGAAATGTTCCTCCGTACTCTGATACATAATGAGTGGAATCTGTGTGGGTGTAATATTTGTCATTGGAGAATCATAGTTTTCAGTAGTTAAATCTAGTCTTGGCTCAGTGATCTCTTGCGTGCCTTTCTTGGCCTGAAATTTAGATATGTATTGTTTACGAGGCTTCTTAGTTATCTGGCCCTTTCGTTTTTTACCCATAACAGCAGGTCTATTTCCACTTGTCTGTTTGTTTTTTTGTGCCCTTGTTGTAACAGTTGATTTGTTTCTTGTTATCAGGGATTCTAAAATCTCTTGAATACAAGAAGACTCTGGCAACGATAAGGGGCACTCTTTAAATTCTGGACCTCCTTCCACATGTCCCTCCTCTAAATTTAGGCTGGTGATGCTAGGGGTACCATGACGACTCTGATGCAGTTGCGAATCTAATGACAGCCTGCGTTCTGTCAACTTGATTTCATTTATAATTACCGAAGTAGCTTTTACTAGGAAGGCATCCAGGGTGCCTACTACCCCTTTCCCTTTGCCTTCCTTCCGTTTAGTCATTTTCGCCTAACACAAAATACTGTCTAAATTAATCAACAATAAAGACGCCTACATAAATAAGCAACATACAGAGGTCATAAAACATTCAGAGGCTGCTGCCCAACACAGTTTTTGGTAAAATATGATTTCCAATATGATTTCCAAACCTATACACACGATTTACGCCAAAGTCTTACTTCATTTTGTGAGAATAATGTTAATAATGTTAATAACATAGCCCGGCCCGGCCTCTTTCGGCCCTTGACGGCCCACCCTTTGCCCAGGCTTAGCCCGGCTCTCCTCGATTTTTAATCACCTCCTGCAGCAAGGGTCCCTGGGTAATGTTGTCCCCCCCTCTGTGGCTTCGCCGGGATGTCAGGAGGCTGCGGCTGCGGGGGGAGACCAGCGCCAGGAGCAGGGAGCCAAGAGCTACAAGCGGGGAGTCAAAGGGAGCCCAGGACAGTCCCCAAAGTTTAAAATAAATCAGTCCAAAACCCAGGAGACCGTCCAGCTATGCATGGGACACTGCCAAGTTGAGCAAAGTCAGTATTGCAGAGAAGCAACTCCAGGGAGCATTAACCCCGCTAACCTGCGGTTACAAGATTTCTTTTCCCGGAAAAACAACGGCTATTTTGATTCCGGCATCCAGCATTAAATCATCCTTAATCGCCCTCAGCGCGGAGACATCAAAGGAGGCAGTGAAACTGCCGCGCCGTTTCTTCTCCATTTTTTTCTCTTTTCCCTCACTCTCGAACCGGACAAGCGGGGCAAGCTCTTAGTCACGATGAGTTGCTGAGTTTCTTAGAACAAAATCAGCGATGTTAGATGTTTAAGTTGAACGTCAAATACTTCTGGTACATTAGCGAGTACCAAGAACCAGGCAGTTCCCTCATTCACAGTGGGCCAAATCTGTAATCATCGCTCGTCACCTTTGTAAGATTCAAAGACAGGCAGGAAACCTGGCTGAGCAGGGTGCTATTCAGCTATTCAGCGCGTGATGGCCACCTTTTCCCACTCAGCTCTGACCTCGCCTATCGGTCGGAAGCAGCGTGAATTCCTTGCCCGGTTTCTTCTTGTGCTGAAGTACTCTTCACTCGGCCGCACTCCAAATCGCTCCTGGCAGCAAGCACAAGAAGTTGACTGGCCTCCCAGAAGCTACAGGGCATTCACAGGTCACTAATCCCTGATGCTGCTTGCGTTCTCGGCGTTCTCTACTCTCCGTCATTAACGTTTCATCTCCACAGCGGTCTTTCCCTCTGGGGGTGGGGGCAAGCACGATGCCAAGGTTTTTGGCGTGGTCCGAGGGGGTCGATGGGCTTCCAAGGGTGGTCAGCCACCTGGTGTGGTCCCATGCTGAAGGGGTGGTTCCGAGGATGAGGACTTCTGTCTCCTCAGTGTTGAGTGTAAGGCAGCTGTTGGTCATCCAGACTGAGACGTCATGCATTCCTTTCTGAAAGTTGAATCTGGCTCTACGGGTCTTTTGTGAGGGAGAGGATGAGCTGGGTGTCATCGGCGTAGGAGACGATGTTGAGGCCATGTTGTCGGACGATGGCCGTGAGGGGGGCCATATAGATGTTGAAGAAGGTTGGGCTCAGTGATGATCCCTGTGGGACTCCACAGGTGATTTCAGTGGGATGGGAGAGGGAGGGCGGCAGTCTGATTCTTTGGCTACTTCCAGGGAGGAATGATCGGATCCAGTCTAGGGCTATTCCTTGTATGCCTTGGTCCAGGAGGGTATGGATGTCATCTGTGGCGGGGAGTAGGGTGGTCTCTGTGCTGTAAATGCTTCAGAATCTGGATTGGGATGGGTCAAGGATGGCATTGTTTTTGATAAATAGTGTCAGTTCCATGTTGACTGTGTTCTCTGACACTTTGGCCGTGAACACGGGAGCGAGATGGGCCAGTAGTTTGTGAGGTCTGTGAGGTCAGCTCTCAGCTTTGTGAGCAGGGGCCTGACTTCTGCACATTTTCAGTCATCTGGGAAGGTGCCTGTTTTGAGGGTGGTGTTGATGATGTGTTGTGGTTCGGGTGCAATGGTGGTGGTGGCTCTGCGGTAGATGTGAGGGGGCAGGGGTCGGTGGGGGCCCCTGAGTGGATGCCTATCAGGGTTGAGGTGGTATCTTCAGCTGTGATTGGTGTCCTGGTGCAGATGGTGGGCTGAGTGGTGCTTCTGGGGGGTGGGGCGGCTATGGCGGCAGGTTAAAGGTCAATAAAAATGTCATAGAGGTTTTTGATCTTGAGGTGGAAGTAGTTTTCAAGCTTGTTGCAGAGGTCTTGGGACGGGGTGATGTTTTAGGCTTCGCTGTAAGGGTTGGTGAATTCCTGGATGACAGTGAAGAGTTCCTTGGAGTTGTTGGAGTTGGTGAGAATTTTGGTGTGGATGAAGGTCCTGTTGGTGATTCTGATTCCATGCTGTTTCCCGTTATCATGCTGTTGGTTAATTGTTTACTTCTATACAAAGATTGATATCTGGTTTATCTACACCTGTCTCTTCCACATTTGAGAGCCACAATTCGAACCTTTATGATCAACTTTGGATGCTCATTTCTATTTATCAAGATATTGATATTAATTTTCATTTACATCTGCTTTTTGCTACCATTTTGGAGCCATTATGTGAATTTATGTGATCTACTTTGGATGTTCGGTTGTATTCTCAAGAATTATTTGGACGTATTTAAATTGGATATTCACGAAAAGGTGTTTATATACACCTTAAGGGAACTATTCCTGTAATTATGGTTGAATTCAGTTATTTGACTCTTTGGAGTAAGCCATAAAAAAGTTCCCATGGCACTAAAGAATGAAACGCATTGGCTGTGTGCTGGTTTCAAACAAACAACTTTGAATAAAAAGCAGATTTTTGGGATTATACGTGTGTTTCCTGACTGACTTCTATCAGAGTGCACCTTCCTTTCCTGTGGACTGATTTGGTTGTGGTAGTCCATCATGATTCTGTGGATGATGTCATAAGTGATGTCATTTGATATGTCATCAGGGATGTCACTGACCATGTCATGAGTGATGTAATAGGTGAGGCCATAAGCAGTGCATTGCGGTGGAGTGAGTTATAGTTAGCTCAGTTCAGCTAACTATAACTATAACTGCTGAATTTCACTAGTTTTGTATGAGTGAAACTTGAGCCTAACTATAACGTCTCTGTAAACTTTGTTTTTTCAGTGAATTTCTAATGTTTTTTAAAGCTAATTCCAACTATAACGGCCCTGTAACCTTTGTTCATTTCAGTGAATTTCGAAGGATTTTTTTTTTATTTCCTAACTGTAACCTGTAAATTTTGAGAGTGGGTGTGTGAGTGGCTGTATAGGTTGGTGACTGGGTGTGTGAATGGCTGTTAGGTCTGTGAGTGAGTGTGTAATGTATGGCTAATTGGGTAAGTGCATGAGTAGTGCCTGGGTGATGGCACAAATGCATAGGTAGTGCCTGTGTGATTCTATGAGTGCAATCGCTAAGGACACACTGCGAATACTGGGTGTTTTTGACAAACTGTAAAATATACATATAGACATTTTTTACATAAAGTTTCAGTGTAGCTATTTAGCAAAAAAAATGATTCAACTTTCTGCTTCGTATTAATATGTTCAAATAACTACATCAAAATTGGATTTTCCTTCTTTACAGCAACACCGGAGGTCGCAATGACATCAGTGGTCACGAATACAAATGACGAAGTGTAAAACAGATATATAGACATATATTACACAAACTTTGAGTCTAGCTGTTTAGTAACATATTGGTTAAACTTCATTTTAACTAGACATTTGTAAAAAACAACAGTTTCAAAAATGACTTTCATTAGTTATTAGGATTACAGAATAGGCGGAGCCAGCTCCCATCATGACCGCCTGGAGCGTCTGCTCCATTGCGAATCCCACAGAATTCAAAGGGGACCTCACAGTGGCACGTGGTCTCAGCTACCCCCGGACCACGCGGCACCGGGAGGTCCCCTTTGAATTCCTTCAGTAACAGATCAACGCTTTTTTCATGGTGGGTAGGTATTCTCTATTTTTAGCACTTGACATGCAAGCTTACTTCCATACTCCATCCCAACTGCGTCTTAATTTGATTCCCCAGCTCTAATGCCCACGAAGTACTTATGAAGGTACTATCGACTCTCCAGCGTTATTGACACGGGACGACCCACGAGGCACCCGTACTGTTCCAACTCCAGCAGAGCAGCCCCACAGATCGGCTCACCATTATTGCCGACCAGTGGAATTACACAGTGAGAATCACACCTATGTCCTCCCCACCTACTCTCATGTAGTCATGCTCCCTTCCCCCACTGATCCCTGCCCTATTCCTTCCCATGCAGCACTGCTACCAACCCATACAGTCCTGAAGATGATCCCAATTCCAACGGATCGAAACGCCGTTGACTATTCAGCAAGACTTTAGGCGCCCCTCACACAGTGGTTTTCGCAAAGAATGAAAAAGGAAAAATAACCATTCTGAATCGTTTAGAAACCACTCTGTTTTTACTCACTGTATATATCTATGCACAAAACACCCTGCACCGCCCAGGCCGATCACACTGTCACTTGTATCATCGTAGTGTCACTCACTTTTGCACTCGTGCACCTTGTACAACTTTGGGTGGCTATATATTTTTCATTTGTAAATTGCAGTGCTGATATAAACTGTAATTGCACTTGCCCAATTTTCAAAAATGTTGATAAAAATGATGCCTTGAGCACATGTGACAATCAAATAGAGTCTCCTTGTTCCTCCTTGGATAATGTTGTATTCATATCCTTACTAACTGTCTACAAATCATACCTTTTTTTTTTTTTTTTTTTTTTAATTATTTTTTTATTGGTTTTTTTTAAAAAAACATGAGCAGGGCACAATTGAATTCAGAATGGTACAGCGCGCATTCATATATACAATGGGAATATAAAAATATACATATACAATACCAAAACATACAGGGTTATACCAAGATAGACCATATACACAATAGACAAACAGAATGCTATACACCAAAATCTCACTCCCCCCCCCCCCTCCCGACAATCAATAATCAAGAATCAGGGCCTTGCTTCCATCGTATTAGGGGTTCCCATATTTGTAAACCAAGTTTCTTACCTTTTTTCCCCTTCCTAGCGTATATGGCGGATTCTAATTTTTGAGTTGATAACACCTTACCCAACCATTGATGATACGTGGGAGGATTAGGGTCCAACCAAGCCGAAGCCACTAGAAGTCTAAAAATGGCCATTACAACAAATACAAAGTTCTCATTATTCACATGACTCTCCGGGTTGACCCCTAGTAGCATTACAGCTGGGTTTAATTCTATTGTGGTTGACAATACATTCTGAAAGAAATTTCCAATGTCCTGTTTTATACTATCTAGTTGTGGACAGAGTGAAAAAATATGCATTGTATCCGCTTCTGCGCTGCCACACCTAAAACAGGTGGTTCCCGAAAGAGCCCCCCATTGGGCAATTTTCGCTGGTGTGTAGTACAGATGATATAGAGTCTTATAATGTTGAGCTTGTAGAGATGATGAACACAACAATTTAATTCCCATCTCTAGCGACTCCGAAAAAATGTCACTGGTTGTATCCAGATCTTCAGACCACTTATTAACCCATTTATCCATATCATCATTCTTTAAAGATGTCATCTCCAAGTAAAATCTTTTAATGGTACAATCAGTACCTGCCTCTATAAGATCCATCAATACATTTGTTTCAAAGCCCAGAGGACCTCCTCTTCTATTTATTAAGCAACTTCTTATTTGGAGGTATTTAAAAAAGTGCTTTGAATCTAAAGTATATCTATTCTGTAATTCTACAAATTGTAGTATACCATGAGATCCCTGGATATCTCCAATCTTTCTTATCCCCCGCCTCTCCCAATCTTGGAATACAGCACCTGAGTGTGTCTACAAATCATACCAGTTGGGATATTGTTCAGTATATATAGTTCATATTTTGATGTAACGTAAAATTTGTTTTATTGTTGTAACTTTGCTGACCTTATGTAAAGCACTCTGATACCTCCGGGTCTAGCCAGCGCTATATGAAACTCTTTAAATAAATAAAAAATAAAATAAAAAAGTTTAAACATCTGAACTCACGAATAGAACATAACTACCAAACATCCATAAAACTACCCATTGTTACCAAAACTCCTGGGGGATCAAAAACTTCTGCAAATTTGGAGCAATAAACAATCTGTGACAAAGCCCTCTCTAGAAGAATAAACAAAAAAATATTCATGTGGGACGACATTCATGTTATATCATCTTAAAACCATCATAGAAAACATCTAGCAGAGGGAAGTTGGAGGACCATATACATCAGTGGCAGCAGCAACAATTTCCAGTCAGAAAGTCCCTTCAGAGGTGCAGACTACTACAACAGATAGGGCTCCAGAGTTTTCAAACATGGCCATATATTGCATGGTGCTTGTGAGTAGTGTGTCACTGCTATTTGCAATGCTGCAAAAAATCATGCATGCTATTTTTCCCCTTTTATATTTTTTTCACATTTCTCAATGCACATTTTTCAAATTTTTCCTTTCCCAGGTGCCATTTCTGCTGCCATATAAAAGAACAAAAACATTTTAAAACTTTACAAAACCACAAAAACAAAATTAAAAACAAAACAAAACAAAAATCATGTCACCCAAAAATGAAGAAATATCATTGGATGTGTATTGGATACCCTTTTCAACTTCACACCCATTGATCTATCTTGAATGTTCTGTAAGAGGAGTTCATCTTGAGCAGATTTGTGCAATGCACAATATGTTACAAGAAATTGCCAAGGGGTACAAATGAAAACTATACTTGCTGGACTATTTCCATGCTATACCATCTAAAAACATACCATAACAATAGTGTGAACGCAACAAGAAGGCAACACAAGGCTGAAGGACCCTCATCTTCAATGGAAGCCACAACAACACTGGTGCAGAGAGTCTCTTCAGTGGTCTAATCTCAACTTCAAGAGTTAGCTGCACGGTTTTCAAGGATGGCATCATACTGCATGGTTTGTAGAGTTGTAGTGAATGCTGGAGAGCAGTCAATAACAGCCCTTCACAATGCTGCAAAAAATCATGAATGTTGATTTTTTTAACATTTTGGGCCCTTCATGGTTTTTCTGTATTAGCAGACATTTTAATAAAGTTTGCATTGTTGAGTGGTGTCAAGCTAACATCCTAAAATTATGAAAGGTACTTTTGCACACTTTGTTTGATAAACATGCTTGTGAGTGGCCCTGCAAATTTGTATGCTTTCTAATCTTTCAAGGATCCAATTCTTGTAATGTACTTATTTTGTGTTTTAATTTTGCCTTGGAAAGATATTTAGAAATGTCCTCAATATATCGATGGATTGCTGTTGAATGCTACAAATACTAATGCAATTCCATTTCTATACAATCAACTGACTTTGTCTTCCTTGTACCTGTTCTCCAATAACTTCATTTGCCGGTGCAATCACTCTTCCGCTACAGGAGTGCATTCTTCAATTCATTAGTAAGACAAGGCAATGGCTGGGAGATCGGTGCACTCAACCAAAATGTCTCTATAAAGTATTGTGAACAGAACAGTTATTTAGAGCAAATGTCTAATATTGGCCGGTGCTCCGGAGGAGGAAGAGCAATCCATTCTTCCCCAATGGAACGGTTCCAAGACTTATTGTTGATGTTCTCCAGGCACACAGAATTGAATTGAGATTGTGGTTTCAAAAGTCTTTTTTATTCTTTGATACTGATGAAAGAGCCCTTTTGCTAACTTGCCTCAAGCTGTTTTGATGCTAAGCTGCCAAAACAGTGACAGCACAAGGGAAAAGGACAGAATTGTGCTGTGTTGGACAAGTATGTTGCATTCCTGCCCTTTCCCCGCGATGCATGGCAGTGCAGGAAGGTAACTGGCTGCCCTGCCCAGCACCACAAGGGTTATATATGTGGCACAAGAATCAACGTGTGCGCTATGGGAAGGCCAAAGGTGATAACGTGATGTTTGAGATGAAGGCAGTGGTACCAGCGTGGCAGAGGAGAGTGGCAGTGTGTTGAAGAGTGTGAAAGGCACAGAGTAACTTTAAAGATGATGTAATGGGAACGTGAGATGTCCACGTGGTTTACTTGTAGGCGTTTAGCTTATTATACTTCTGTTTGTTTTGAGGTTTGAAATGGGAACGATTTGTCGTGCCTTGGCTGTGATGAGAATGTGGATCTTAGAATATTGAGTGTGATACAGAGATGTGCTTGGAATTGTATGGAAGTCAATTGATCTGTTTGTACTGACTTGACAAATGTTTCCCAAGAGAAAATTGTGATCTTGCTATCTTAATAAAGGCATTATGGGGCTGATTCACAGAACTAACTTAAAACAAAATCCTAAACTTACTACTTTTGGTATTCACAGAAGTTAGGATTTTGTCTTAAAACAGACTTAAGACAGACTTAAGTTAGGATTCTGTCTTAAGTCTGTCTTAAGACAAAATCCTAACTTCTGTGAATACCAAAAGTAGTAAGTTTAGGAATTTGTCTCAAGTTAGTTCTGTGAATCGGGCCCTTTGTTCTGTATCCAGACCTGCTTTAGTAAAGGTTTGAAGCAGAGCCTTGATTGTTTCACTGGTGTGTTTACTCCGATGTTGTTTAGGTCTCGTAAACTCCCCTTCACTTTCTTTATTTGGGCAATCCGCCTAGATCCTGCCTTGAGTCCATCCTATTCCAGACGAAGGTGCAGTAAAGCAGTTAGCAGTTTTGAAAGCTCCGTCAAGAGTCCAGAAGGGACTGCTGCATACTTAGAAGCTTTCCAACTTATCAAGTAGGCCTTTTTGCACCGTACATGTTCCTTGATGTTCACAGCATACCTCAGTGCCCATCTACTTTCTCTTTGTCACTATCCTGTTTTAAAATGATCTGTAACCATCTTTACACACAGTGGTACTGATGAATGTACCGGAATTGGACCCACTCTCCCCATTTTAGGGGTAAAAACCAACTGCTAACTGGGATGAAGTGGACCCCTCAGAGGTTGAAAATTGGTGCTACTGCACATGATGAACGTTTGAGAGCAGCGCCTGTTTGCTCATCTTTGATAGAAACGTAAATATCAACAAATCCACTCCAGAACTGGATGTGAGCTTTTCAATGTACAGGTACAACTCAACACAATTTGTCCTACTTTTCTTCACTCCAATTGCAGAGCAGTTGTTTGTTGTTTTAGCCGGTTAGTACTTGTGACCGTCTAATAAACGAGCCCTGCGAACAGAATTTCTCGTTATGCTTAAAGTCTGTAGAAATGCCCTAGCGAATAGTGCAACTTGCACCGGTGTATTTTCGAATTCACTCGAAAGCCTCCTGGAACCAAGTGCCATCTGTCTTTGCTTTAACCTGGCCCGTGCATCTGATTGAATCTTGTCATGTCCCGTTTTACACACAACGAGACGCAGAACACTGGCCAGAAAGAGAGGTTTGGAGCATCTCATTAATGTGGTCAATCAGTGGTTTGTGGAGGAAGAATTCAAAAACATTCAAATTACATATAATACAGATGCTTCAACCACAGAAAAAAATGCACACTGAAAAGTACGAGTGAAAAACAGAGCGGAGAAACAAAGAACTAATGTACAGCACTAGCAGCTGACATAAACAAGGCATTCAATCTCCTACATTATGTTCCAGACTAAAGCGGGAATACACTTTTACTGTGTGGCATGAAATGTAATTGGGCTTGCAATTACAGCCTTTCCTGAATTTCGTCTCATTTGCCTAATACTTTTTTCTGAATCATAAGGAAGCAGAGAAAGTTTTCTTCCAAAACAGAAAGGCTTATGTAGTCTCTGGCGCTCTGCCAGTTTGAATTAGACATCTTGAAACCTTTAAAAATGTACTTTTGTATAAAAAAATCATTCTTCTTGGTGCTGCAATGTAAATACCATGCTTTTCATAAAGCGATAGTCTTGTTATGATCCACGTTTTTGAAAAAAAAAAATCATTTCATTTTCTAAGCGTTCCACTGTAATCGTGAAGGTTACCATGTGGAATTGATGCCCTGCGACCGATTGTAAATAAGATGACTGTCATTCGTTAGTACTGCATATTAAAGTGTTGCAGAGATTGAGACATGTTATTCAATTCCGATATACCATAATTTTGGCTAAAAAAGGACACGTACATTTATTACACATTACTAAATACTACGCATTCATTTACAAATGAATGTATCAGGAAGATAAAAATATATTTGGTGATATTTTGAAATCACAAATTGCCCCCTAATAGGTTATGAGCCCCAAATTCAGAGTATCACTCCACCTATACCAGAGAGAACATCACAATATAGGGGGTGCTTATTTCCCAGTAAGGTGAAATTGTGGACCTCTTACTTGTACAGGCCTCACATCCTGCATATTCCCAAGGCTGGAACTTTTATTCTATAGCTTAAGAGTGTGGAGTACTCTAGTGGTTGTTTCTATAACTGCATTTTCTTTGACCTACAGATATTAATGAAAGACTCTGGGCCACATGTAGGTAGCCAAATACCGGTCGGTAACGGCCGAAATTCGGTAAATTAGCCATTACTGACCAGTATTTAGGCCATCGAGATGTAGGAGGTCAAAAAGTATGGATTCGGTAAATATGAATCGGTAAATACCGATTCGTCATTACCGAATAAAAAATTACCGAATCGGTATTTACCGAATCTTATTTACCGAATCAGTAAATATGAAACGGTAAAAGATATGTAGGTAAACTCAGAAATACCGAATTTCATGAAATTCGGTATTTAAGAGTGGGTAATTAACACCAACTGGAAGCAGGTGGTAATCAGCCACATGGTATATAAGAAATCCAAAAATTCAACTGTGTGATCACCATGGCGGCTTTCTACGTCATTGCAAGGCGGCTACGGCTACAGGCAGCAGGAGAGAGGATCTGGAGACGGGAGGAGCAAGTCTACAGACAGCCGATCACGCTCTTCCAACTTACTGAGGCAGAGATCTTGCAAAGGTACAGGCTACACCCCCACACCATCCTGGACTTGATAAGGGACCTGCACCCACTCCTGCAGCACCCAACATAAAGGGCGCACGCCATACCCCCACATGTGCATGTGCTTCTGGCAGTTACCAGGGGGTGATAGCTGCGGTAGGCAGGGTGTCCCAGAGTTGCCTGTCCCGTTTCTTCAGAAAGTTCCTGGATGCCATGATGCAGAGAATGCACCACTACATCAGCTACCCAAACACACAGGCGGAACTGCAAAAAAACAAAACTGACTTTTACCTGATGGCACAGTTCCCGCACATCATAGGCTGCATTGATGGGACACACATTCCAATTTGCCCTCCTGGAGCCACGGAATACATATACAGGAACAGAAAGTCCACCCATTCAATAAATGTGCAGGTGATCTGCGACGCTGGCAACAGAATTACTGACATTGTGGCCAAATTTCCAAGGAGCACCCATGACTCCTACATATTCCAGAACAGTGGGATCTACACACGCCTGGCTGCTGGAGAATTTGGGGAAGGATACCTGCTAGGTAAATCACTGAGGATGGTGCAGTGAGCTAAAAAACAGTGATGGATCAGGCCCTGATCTCTTGACTGGGTAGGAGTATTCTGCATCATTCAGAAACTCTGTCCATCACCACCCCCTTTTCCAAAATCGATTTTGTCCACACTAAGTGTGGGAGGGTATACTCAGACCTGAGTCCCTTGCTCATTGCACCATCAGGATTCAAGCAAGCTGGGCCGACGACGGCTGAAATGCCAGAAACCGGTCCCCGGAAGCTTGTTTCCTTCCCAGTACAAGAATTGGCTTGGTAGTTTGGTTTGCCCTGTTCCCATCATGCACTGGGACAGGAACAGACTAATTTGCATGTAGCCAGGTTCTGAGCTGGGATGGTGCAGTGAGCTAAAAAACGGTGATGGATCAAGCCCTGATCTCTTGACTGGGTAGGAGTATTCTGCATCATTCAGAAACTCTGTCCATCACCACCCCCTTTTCCAAAATCGATTTTGTCCACAGTAAGTGTGGGAGGGTATACTCAGACGTGAGTCCCTTGCTCATTGCACCATCAGGATTCAAGCAAGCCGGGCCGACGACGGCTGAAATGCCAGAAACCGGTCCCTGGAAGCTTGTTTCCTTCCCAGTACAAGAATTGGCTTGGTAGTTTGGTTTGCCCTGTTCCCATCATGCACTGGGACAGGAACAGACTAATTTGCATGTAGCCAGGTTCTGAGCTGGGATGGTGCAGTGAGCTAAAAAACAGTGATGGATCAAGCCCTGATCTCTTGACTGGGTAGGAGTATTCTGCATCATTCAGAAACTCTGTCCATCACCACCCCCTTTTCCAAAATCGATTTTGTCCACACTAAGTGTGGGAGGGTATACTCAGACGTGAGTCCCTTGCTCATTGCACCATCAGGATTCAAGCAAGCCGGGCCGACGACGGCTGAAATGCCAGAAACCGGTCCCCGGAAGCTTGTTTCCTTCCCAGTACAAGAATTGGCTTGGTAGTTTGGTTTGCCCTGTTCCCATCATGCACTGGGACAGGAACAGACTAATTTGCATGTAGCCAGGTTCTGAGCTGGGATGGTGCAGTGAGCTAAAAAACGGTGATGGATCAATCAAGCCCTGATCTCTTGACTGGGTAGGAGTATTCTGCATCATTCAGAAACTCTGTCCATCACCACCCCCTTTTCCAAAATCCCTTTTGTGATTATAACCGGTTCAGTTGTCTGGATGGAGTTGATTGACTACTTCCACCCACTGATCCACTGTCAACGACACAAATCTGTAAAGGTTTAACGGCCAAAGAGGTTGAACAAAATGTAAACCCCCCGGTAGAGTGTTTGTCAATGGTCGGAGTCCCTTCCGAGCTATCCTCCCCTTCTATCATTAATCCCTTAGAGCCATCACTCAACATAGATCATGGGGTCATTCTCCCCCCACTGGCCCCATTGGCCAATTTAAAGGTGTCACCATCAACTACTACCATTAATCACTTAGAGCCTTCTCAGAATCTAGATCATGGGTTCACTTTTCCCCAACTGGTCCCACCGGTCAACCTAGAGGTGTCGCTATTAACTGCAGTATCCACAAGCGACCCCGAGTTCACAGAGCTAGCTCCTGATGTCCCTGGTTTCAAAATCATGAGCTGGAATATAGCTGGTTGGCGACAGAAGGTGTCGTCCCTTGGTTGGTGGGAATCCATTTCCAAGTTTGACATCCTCTGTTTACAAGAGACTTGGTCTACGACAGACATCTTTTCCGATGGCTTTGTATCCTACAACTGTTTAGCGCAAGAGTCTACTATGGGTAGGGCAAAAGGCGGGCTCGTAATTCTATTGTATGTTAACTTCCCAGTTCGTGTGAAATCCCATACTATAGTAGGATTCCATTCACAAATACTCTGGTTGGAACAAAGAGGGGGTCGTGAAACTCTGTTAGTCAACCACTATAACAATATGTTTGCCCACAGGAGCACCTGCGTTGTAAATTACCTTGAGACAGCCGTCGAGAAAATCTGTAGGAATATCCATAATCCTTATAATATTGTGTGGGGAGGGGATTTCAACATTCGAACCTGCCCCTACTCATTTACAAATGTATGTGGGTTTGATGGGGATAATGGAATGGACCAGGCTCATTTTGTACACACATCCTACTGCGATTCCCTTAACACTCTTCTACATAATTTAGACCTGCTAATCCATCAACCTGCTGTGGATAGAGATGGTAATATTGTGCCGACTTTTGTAGGGAGGAACACAGTTTCTGTTATTGATCACCTGTTGATTTCGGTACATATTGCATCACTCTGTACTGTTCCTAACACTGTTGATTTTGGCCTCAGTGATCATAATGCCATAACTATGTTGACTTCAATTTGGGGGTCTGTGCCTATATCTAAGCATTTGATTGTTGACGAAATTATCCCCTGTAGGCAAAATGGTATTCGGATTAAATGGTTCGGGGAAAACTCTGAAAAATTGCTGCGGAAAATAGTGGAAGCTGGGTCTGAAGAGTTACTCCACTGTCTTGATGAGGATGCTACCCCAAGGTGTATTATCGCCGGATTTGAAAAACTCGGCGACATTATTAAAAGGTCCCTCACCATTTCTAAGGTTAAAACCAGAGGGCAACTGTAGGATGGTTTGATAGAGCCTGCACAAATTCATTACAAGATCTAAAGAGGGCACTCTCAAGCCACCCTAGAGACAGGGAAGTCGTAATACTCCTTAGGGCAACCTATAAACTACAGTTGACACGTAGAAAACAGGAACTTAGGGAGCAAGCGTGGGATAACTTGTCAGAAGCGGCGGAGTTGCGTGATAGCAAGTTATTCTGGAGTACTGTTAATAGCCCATTCCTCCAAAAGGAGGATTTTCCAGTTCTAACAGCCCAGGTCAGTGAGGTAACTGGGTTCAATATTTTACTGGAATTTTTGACCCGGCCAGGGAGGACAATATTAGCCTAAGTGCCGCTATCATAGGTTCTAAACTACGCCTGGAGATTAAGCTTCAGGAAGTTGATAATGCTATTCGTAATAGTAAGGGTGGGAAGGCCCCAGGGCCAGACGGAGTCCCGGTCGACTTGTATAAAACTGATCTGGCGCTGTGGAGCCCCCTCCTGACCCAGGTTTTTAATGCCTCTGTTAACGATAGTACACCTTCCACATGGAGAGAATCCATAATTTTGCCGATTTACAAGAAGGGAGATAGAGGTGAGGCTAAGAACTACCGCCCTATCTCCCTTCTGGATTCATCGCTGAAAATTATGAGTAGGGTCCTACTGGTACGTCTAGAGGAATGGGCTGAAGCCAACAATATCCTTGCGGACTCCCAATTTGGTTTCCGTAAGGGTCTTGGCACTATCGAACAGTGTATTAATCTAGATCTTATCATTGGGAAATACACTAAAGCTAAACATGGGTCTCTATTCCTCTGCTTCGCAGACCTCTCTAGCGCCTTTGACCTGGTGGATCATACTCTTTTGTGGTCCACCTTACTTGAAATGGGAGCTCCGGCAGCAATTATCCACATCCTGGCCAGACTATACAACAAGCTGTCAGCACAGATTCGATTTGGCCAAGCAGGGGAATGCACAAAGAAGATCAAGGTCAAATCTGGTATCAGGCAAGGTTGTGTTTTAGCCCCACTACTTTTCTCCCTTTTTATAAATGCCATGGAATCCGACCTGAAGAAGGTCCAAGCAGATACACCTCAAGTGGGGGGCCAAGCAATCCTTTATGCTACTGCTTTATGCAGACGATACTGTTTTACTTTCGAGAACCCCAAATAGTCTGCAAAAATTAATGAACCATTTTTATGATTTCATCATGGGGAGGAAATTAAAAATCAATAATTCAAAAACTTTTATCATGGTATGTGGGAAAAAGGTGAAACAGCTTAAATCATTCCATTTTAATGAACATAGAATTGAGGTTGTGGATACATTTTGCTATCTAGGTATAACCTTTAGTAACAGTGGGTCGTGGGCCCCAGAACTACATAACATCAAGGCCAAGATGGGCAAGGGGTCCAGAGGAGTCTTTCGTTTTGCTTCTAAATTAGGCAGTCGTAGAATCCCGGATATGCTAAACATCTACCGGCACAGATGTGCATCAGTTGCTCTCTATGGTTCGGGAGTGTGGGGTCACTGGAACCAGGGAAAACTACAAGTAGTTGAAAACACTTTCTTAAAGAGACTTGTCTGTCTCCCACCCTCGGCATCCACCAAACTGATACACAAAGAGGTGGGGTTGGAATACCTGACCGACCTAACAGAATTAAGACCCCTTATGGTCTGGAGGTCAATTTGGGCGAAGGACGAAACTGGCTTCACTAGGCGAATAATACAAGACTGTCTTCGCCTGGACAAAGTCCGCCAGTTCCCCTGGTGCAAATATTTCTTAACATCCTATAAAGAATTGTTTAACCTGGATGTTTTCAGTGACACTGTATGTGCAATTAATATACCTAAACAGGAGGCCAAAAGTGTTTTTTGGGGGGCCAAATCTAATATGCGCAATGTTCAATGTAGCCATTCTTCAACCTATGTATTTTATAAATCTCTTACAGTGGAATGTTATGGCATGCCTATGTATCTAAAAGCAATTACCAAACATTCACACCAGTTTGTTCTTACAAGGTTGAGACTAGGTATTGTCCATAACTTGGTGGCATTCCCCCGGATGAAAAACTATTCTCTAACTCCTTGTCCTTGTGATGGCACCACCAAACAGAGCACTCTGCACTTTATGCTTATTTGCCCCCTGTATTTGCAACTCCGTATTCTTTATCTCAAACCTCTTTTTAAGAAATACTTTGTGTCTACAGTTGCAAATGCTATGAGCCTCTTATTTGCACTTGACAGCATACGGCAACCTTTATTCTAAAATCTATATCCATTAGGAAATGTTTGGAATTTTAACTATACCCCTTGTGTTGTATTGCTGCTAAGCCTACTGTATTCCCCCCAATTGAATTGTCTTAAATCTCGCATATACTGTAATTCTTTAAAACAATCCACATGTGTTGTTTTTATTATTCTGTATGCTTTTATGATTGTTTATTGAATAATCGAATAAAGCTTATGAACTGAACTGCCTTATATTACTGTTTTAAATAAAGCAGCCCTATTGGCTTTGTCAAGGGGTCATCACAACAGTGATTTAAGGAGAATCTATGTGCTTTATCCAGGAGTCACCACATCTAAAGACCAATTCCTGCTTGGTGTAAGGAGACCAGCATCACTAGACCTAGGAAGACCCAATAGTCCTGGGGTCATCTGCAGACAGAGTCCTCAGTCTATCAGAGGATTTGTCCTTCCATTTGTCCATGGTGTTGCTGCTGTTACAGTTCAGAATCTTTCTGTTTTTCATGTTCTGGGTTGGCATGTGTCCAGTCCAACTTGTGGGTGGGGGATTTTCTCTTTGTCTAACCTTCCCCCCTTTCCTGGGTTTGGCTCCATCCCAGCTAGTGACACAAAATGTTGGTTTCAGGTCTATGTGTTTGCTGGAAAAAGTCATTTTGAAGTATAATCGATGCCCGGGAGACCCGTTCTACGCTCAGGCCCTTTCGTGCACTATCTGGCTCCACTGCACATTTCCCTGTGAGACAGCCATTACCAGCCAGGCAGCTCAAAAGTCCAAGAAACTTTAGGCAGAAAAATGCCAATCTTCTAAAAGTGACATTTCTAAAGTAACAATTTAAAATTCGACCTCATCATTTAAGAGGGTTTCAAATTACACTTCAAAAGAGTGTAAAAAGCATTGTTCCAGCTGCTACTAATCCAAATTCCCCAAAATAAGAAAATGCCAATACTGATACAAATTACACAGTCAAATCAAGCAATCACTTGTGCCACTCATAGGGGCCGATTCACAGAACTAACTTAAGACAAAATCCTAAACTTACTACTTTGGTATTCACAGAAGTTAGAATTTAGTCTTAAGTTTGTCTTAAGACAAACTTAAGACAGACTTAAGACACAATCCTAACTTAAGTCTGTCTTAAGTTTAGGATTTTGTCTTAAGTTAGTTCTGTGAATCGGGTCCACTGTGATTGAAACCATCTTATTTAGAACATATTTTTATTTTATTTTATATTTGGTATTCAAATTTATTTTTAGAAATCTTTTTGTTATTAAAGATACGAAGAAACAACAAACTTCAATGGACCTGACAATATTATTTACAATTCCAAAATAGTGAAAAACATATAAAACTAAATTACAAATTACATTAATAAACAACACATTTGAACATGCCCATAATCCCGCAAAGAGTAAAAAGAAAGTAAACAAAAGTAGGAAATAAACTCAGGAAAAAAAATGTAAGAATTTCACGAGAAGGAAGGGAGCATAAAAATCCCAGCAGCTATTGGCAAAACAGTATGGTATTCAGGGTATAGTACCTAAACCTATCTGTCATACATTGTTTATGAACTTTACTCAACACCTTTTATTTAATAACACCACTTGTTTTAACCAAACAAAAAAGGTGTGTAATTTGTATCAGTATTGGCATTTTCTTGTTTTTGGATTATTGAGTTGTCCTAGCCTTGCTGATTAAGGGTCAGAACACTTTATTGATTGGACCATCCAAATTTAGTATTTAATAAGTGTACCAATGTTTGCTTATGTCAGCAGCCAGCATTGCTGCAGCGAAAATCGCGTTTGGGCATATTTCACTTTTAAATATCTGCACTCTGCCTTTATGGACAATAATGTTCCCATGATGCACTGGGCCAGGGACCGACTAATTTGCATGTAGCCAAGTTCTGAGCTGGGATGGTGCAGTGAGCTAAAAAACGGTGATGGATCAAGCCCTGATCTTTGGACTGGGTAGGAGTGTTCTGCTTAATTCAGATACTCTGTCCATCAACACCCCCTTTTCTGAATCGTTTTGTCCACCATAAGCGTGGAAGGGTATACTCAGATGTGAGTCCCTTGCTCACTGCACCATCAGGATTCAAGCAAGCCGGGCCGAAGACGGCTGAAATGCCAGAAACCGGTCCCCGGAAGCTTGTTTCCATCCCAGTATAAGAATTGGCTTGGTAGTTTGGTCTGCCCTGTTCCCATGATGCACTGGGCCAGGGTCAGACTAATTTGCATGTAGCCAGGTTCTGAGCTGGGATGGTGCAGTGAGCTAAAAAACGGTGATGGATCAAGCCCTGATCTTTGGACTGGGTAGGAGTGTTCTGCTTAATTCATATACTCTGTCCATCACCACCCCCCTTTCTGAATCTTTATGGACAATAAGGCCTACATACGGGTGGCGGATTTAAAAGGAAGGTTTAGGCCTGTCAAAAAGGAAATTTTGACAGGTCAAATTTGTAGTTTAAAACTGCCACAGGTAGGTTACCTGTGTTCACCCACCAGCTGCACACAATTATAGGTTCTTACTTGGAGCTTGTACCCTTGTACACCCACCTGTGCGCACATGTTTACATGTAGTCAGCCCAGTGCCCCTTACCCTAGCTGCATTGCAGTGCCCTTATCTTAAAAGGTGGCCATTAGTGGTTAACGTGCAGCCTAATTTACCATGAAATTACTGGAAATGAGACTCCGGTAGGGAGACTCACCAACAACAATGGTCCAAAACCGGGTGCTCAAAAAAACAAAATATCTAGGTGCACTAAATGGGTGGAACACCACCTTTCTACTTTACCAAGTACTTTCCCACATGCCTGCCATTGTGCCATGCATTGCTACTCTGTTTAAGTGGTGTGGCTCCTGAATATCGAGTCCGGGATATTGTGGGGAACTAGTAAATTGGACAATATATCAAAAGGTAAGTATGTAAAGGTTTTTACGATCAGACTCCACATGTATGTACCTCGAAGACATATATACACCTCTTCAATGTACATCGATGAGAAGTTAAGAATAGTCAATCTTACTTCCCCATGCACTTACTCTCTGATACTTTGTCCCTTGTTTTTTTTTCCACGATATTAGTGTGCTACGATTTGCTTGCACTCCATATTCAAGAGTTCAATCATTTAAGGTCCTCAGTACTTTATTACATTCTTACCAAGAGCCCCTGTTGTTACCCCTCCATAGGGATTTTTCTCACATAGCTGCTTTCATACCTGAAGTTTGATTTTTTGAGAGGTCTTTTTTAGATGTGTTGGTTGAGTTGATTTATGTATGTTTGTAAGTGTGTATTTCTATAGTCGAACCTAGTCCAAAGGCAGTGGCGTGCTATACATGGCCACAGGCAAGCTTAACGTCGATGAGTAATAGGAGAACCTGAATTGTGGCTGGTTAATGCATGAGATGTAGTGTTCTTTAAAGAGGTGAGTCTTGAGCTCTTTCTTAAATTGAAGCAGTGTTGGGTCGGTCCTGATGGCTATGGGGATGTTGTTTCAGAATCTGGATGCATAGATGGAAAAGGCCTGTTGTCTTGTTTTTTTCACTTTTACACTTCTTTGTCTGCGGTCTTATAGTTGTGGCTGTGGGTGCATTGAGAACCACCAGAGATGGTGAGCTTGCTTAAAAAATAAGGGGGGTGTTGGTTGTGAAGGCTCTGTGAATGATGCAGCTGTTTACAAAGATTGTGCGGGCCAACAAGGGGAGCTAATGGAGTTCCTTCAGGGTGCAGCCGATGTGAATACATTTGTTTGGCCCTGAAAGTGACATACTGCTGCAAGTAGGATGCCCCTAAGTGGAGCCAGTTTGGAATCTGGGAGGCTAAGGAGTAGGGCATTACCCCCATCCAGAAGTGAGAGTGCCAGGGTTTGGACAGCAGTTCTGAAGTCACTTCCTGAAGAAATGGTTTGGCTTTCTTTAGCAAAGACAGCTGGTTTCAGGCCATCTTTGTTTTTCAGCCTGTGTGTTCATTAAAGAAAAGTTTAGTGCCCATGGTGAATCCAAGAGACACAGTATTCCGTGAGAGGTGGTTTTAAAAAATGTCAAGGTTCATGTCATTAAGGATGGTTTTTACTGTATCCTGTTGGTTGTTTTGAAAAAATAAGAGGGATTCTCTCTTGGTTGGGTTGAGCTTCTGGTAGCCACTAGACATCCATGCTTAAATGATGTGCTAACACTGTTTGAGGTGTTGGATATTCGAATATCTGATATCGGAATGCCTAGATGTCTGAAGGGGGAGAGATATAGTTAAATAAAACCAAGAACACAACTCCCAGAATGCATTGATTTTTTTATGTAGCTCAGGAAGAATGGTGGGGTACTGTAAAAAATCTGCCAATGCCACACTCCAATTTAATAACAATGAATTCTTAAAGTAATCAATGTTTTCTGAATGCCCGGCCAGGATGGCCTTAGTGCCTGTAATTGTGATGCATTGACCCGGCTGCTGAAAGATGTATGCTTGCTACACTGAGTGCTCAAAGCAAGTGATGCTCAGACTTCCTCTGCTGGACTAGAGCACAATAACTAATGGCATTCTGTCCTAAGTCAGACTATATTAGCATCACTCCTATGGCCTAGTTCCAATGCTGCTTCGGTCCGGATTGCTCCCCAGCTTCGACTTGTGGGACTGGAATGTGGATGCCAATTTTCTGATTATTGATATAGCTCTATTACCTATTTTGTTTTATTCATTTCATGTGATTGCTGTAGGACTTTTATGTTTATTGTGCATATTCATACATATTAGTCGCAGTTTGTGTCGTAAAAGAAGGATGAGTTGTGAGCAGGTGGTTGCACTGGTTCTCTGTGCAAGGGGCTCCAAAAATTGGGTGGTTTGATTTTAAAACATTCAACCTCATCTATGGTACAGGACAATCACTGATTTCAAGGCCCACTCTGCCAACATACCCCTCCAAGGCACCCTCATCTACCAACACCCACAGACCCAGCTCCCCTTTCTCTGACTCCACCACTGACATCATCACCACACAAGCCATCACCTCCACCGACTACACCTTGCTGGGACACCTCAACTTCCACCTCGACAACCTCCAAGATCCCAAATCCACCTACCTCCTTGACAACCTCCTCAAAATCACTCTCAAACATATTGTACCAGGACCCACGCACTCAGCAGGACACAAGCTCAGTATCATCAAAGAGTTCGCCCAACCCAACAGTGAGACACCCGACATCCCACCCTCCCAGGACCTCTGTGCCTTCTTCCATCACAAAATCAAGACCATCAATGACAACTTCAACGACGAAAACCTGCACGTGGGGCCCATACTCACAGTCCTTTACACCATGCAGCTGACACTTGCCAGTTGGACCGCCCTCTCCATTGAAGACACCCTGAAGACTATGAAATCAACCCACTCCGGGGCCCCCACAGAAACCTGACCCCACCACATCTACCACAGAACCGCAGACATCCCCACCCGAGCTTCGTCTAATCCTCAACTGCTCCTTTGAGACCACCAGTTTCCCGATGACTGGAAACATGCCAAGATCAACCCTCTCCTGAAAAAAACCCTCGGCGGACCCCACCTACCTCAAGAACTTCAGACTGATCTCCTTACCCCCATACCCTGTGAAAGTAATTGAACATCCGCCAACAGTCAACTCGCCTCCTTCATAGAAGAAAACAAAATACTCAACTCCTCTCAATCAGATTTCAGGAAGAGCCACAGCACAGAAACTGCCCTTCTTGCCGTGACAGACGACATCCACTCCCTCCTTGACAGAGGAGAGACTGGGGCCCTCACCCTTCTGGACCTCTTTGCAGCCTTCTTCACAGTCTCACACCACACCCTGGCCCGCAAACTCCATGACACAGGAATCCAGAACAAAGCCCTCATCTGGATCCACTCATTCTCATTCCTCTCTGGCAGAACGCAGTGAGTCAGACTCTCTCCCTAACTCTAAGATTCCACATTGACCCCCAGCGTAGTCCCCCAAGAATCCTCCATCAGCTTCACCCTGCTCAACGTCTACATGGCCCTGCTTTCATCCATCAACAGATCACACTGACTCAATATCGTATCATACGCCGATGACACCCAACTCATCCTCGCCCTATCCAATGAACCCATCATCTCCAAACACACCTTTCTAGAAGGAATGGAGGCTGTCACCACGTGGATTAAAAACAGCTGCCTACAACTAAACGGGCACAAAATCGAAGTACTCATCATACGCCCACACCCCGACGCCTGGAACGACACATGGTGGCCCACCGCCCTGGGAACCCTACCTTCCCCACTGACCACAAACACAATCTCTGAATTATCCTGGACTCCGAACTCAAAATGGACCGCCAAATCAACGCTGTCACCTCCTCCTGTTTCTACACCCTCCGTCTCCTACGAAAGACCTTCAACTGGATTTCCCTTGAACACAGCCCATGCCCTCTTCATCAGAAGACTGGACTATGGCAAAGTACACTGCTCTGGGATCAACAAGAAACTCACCTGCAAACTCCAGAATGTCCAGAATGCTTCCGCCAGACTTGTCCTCAACCTACCACACCACTGCCACATCACCCAACACCTGCGGACACTACACTGGCTCCTTGTTGAGAAGAGAATCACCTTCCAACTTCTCACCCATGCCCACAAAGCCCTCCACAACACTAGACCCTCCTACATAAACCACTGCCTCTCGTTACATGCACCCCATAGATCCCTCCGCTCAGCCCAGCTCTCTGTTGCAACTGTACCGTACATCAAGGAGACTAGAACAGGTCGCTCCTTCTCCTTCCTCGTGTCCAAGGCATGGAACACCCTTCCTCTCCACTCCAACAGGCACCAACACACTCTAAGTTCCTGAGGACCTCCAGACCTGGCTGTTCGACTAATCCCCAGGAACATCCAGGAGCTGCACACCCCACACCCCTCCTCAGCACCTTGAGACCCTTCTGGGTGAGTAGTTGCACTTTACAAACTATTGATTGATTGATGAGATGGAGGATTCATCTGAAAGATATTATGTGTGTGCTTTGAAAAAATAACATACTTTCTTAATTATCACTCTTTATGTATCTGTTTTCAGACCCTTCCAGCTAATTGCTGATCACCAAAGCAGAGTTACAAGGAAAGTATTGGGGTGATTCTTGCTTAGGCCACGAACGACATAAATGTCGTTTCACACCGACCACAGGGAATGCATGTATGATGCACCTACAACAATCTGCCAGCTTTGACTTGTTCCAAAGTAGTCACTTCTCTATATCCCGACCAGCCCAAGGAAGCAACACTTAGGGAGTAGCATCTTTGTCTGCAATTACCAACTTGGATATTTTAAAGTTTTAAGAATTTCTAGAGATTCTCTAAAGATTAACTGCCAATCTCCTAAACCCCACTCTCGACCTTTACTCCCTAGATCATGGGTGATGTTAATAATACATGCAGCAGTCACAATACACTCTGTAGCCGACTGCAATTTTGGTCGGAACAGTTAGTCGGAAGCTCTCTGACCGCTGTTGGAGGTTTTCTGACCGACACTGCCGGCTTGTAGCCCTACAGCCCGATTTCAATGATGGAGGTCACAATGTAAACTGGCCGGTCATTCCAACTCGGCTGCGACCGTCTATCAGAGTCTTCCAGTCGGTTGGAACTGCACCATAATCCCCTATGGACGGTGTTTCCACCATCTGGATTATGATGTTGCTTTCCCACAGCCTTTCCGTGCCAGCCTTTTTGACATGGAAAGCAACTTTGGGGGCCCCTAGTAGGGCCCCCTTGCCTTTGTGGTCCACGGTTGGAGGTAGAGGAGGTACCTAGGGTGCCCCCCTTTGAAACCCTGCACTGAATGGCAGGCATCATGGGGTGCCGGCCACATGGTGCAGGGTTTTACACACACACCATCCTTTCTCTATAGGTGCCTGTATTACGGAAGGCTTACAGCCATGAAACAAGCACCCATAGAGAAAAGTGAGTATGCGACTGAACAGTGTTTGGTCGCATCGTAATCAGGCATTCGGAACACCGACCGGAGTCTGAGACCGACCGACATTGTAATAAGCCCCTCTGTGTTTCACCCCTCCTACTCATCCTAGATCTATTTGCCCTCATGTTTTGCTGCTTAACAAAGGTTTGTCACTTATTTACATCCCACTCTGTTCATTCATCGGCTGCCATTTTTTGCTGTCAGTCACAGACTCAATGCTTCTCCTCACTACATGTGTTTTTACCATCAGTGTATGGTATTTAAAAAGTAAGACATGTATATTGAATGTTTTATATATTCTGTCAGTGAAAAGTCCCCAGAGTTCTTTTTCACTGTGGCATGGCTGGCTCTCCCATAGTTTAAGATTGTTTTTCACACTATTACATGTAAAGCATATTAAATTAAGTCTGGAAGAAGCTAGAAAAATGGTTCAAGGACTCATTTTGAAAGTAATTCAAACTCCAACTTTATGGTCAAGTCAGATTTTATATTATTATTTTAGAATTGATACCTTTAGAAAATTGGCATTTTCTGCCTAACACCGAAAGGCTTTTCTGCCAGTGTTTAGCTCTCACCTGACCCCTGATTGCTCCCCTGTAGTGAGACATGTACTGCTCTATGACAGTGGACAAGGGCACTGGATGTGGAAATGAGGGCTCCTCTCTTGACAAGGAAGCCTCAGGCTGTGTCCCGATGTCCTGAGCTTCAAAGGATGCCTACCTTCTCACTAACATATTAAGCTCACACCTAGGTCTGCCTCCCATTTTACTCTCTAGTCATGCTGGCTCCAGACCCAGTGGAATGGAAGAAACTAACCATAACTGACTTAGGGGTGAACACAGGCTTGCCATCCTTCCACAAGCCAACGTTGGGTATGAAAGGCGTCCCAGAGTCCTCTCCTCAGAATATTCCTGGACCCTAGAAGAATCAGAAGAAGGACTACCCTTTTGTCTGAATACCCCGAATGAAGACCTGCTTGTCTTGTATCCAGGACGCCAGAAGTGACTCAAAGTGGAACTTGGCTGACCTAGTGTTTAAGCTATAGGGGCACAATAAGCTTCAAGGGAACCATCTTGCTGCAACCGCCCAGCTGATAAGTGCCAATGGTACCAGTCCTTTTCCCTGATACTGACCTCTATTGGAGTGAGTAAGACCACTGACCTAGTCAGTGTGACTGGTCTTCCCTGCAGAGCTTCATCACTAAGTGCTGACCCTTGACCCAAGTTCAAAGTTCAAAAAAGACCTTTATTCGAATTTGATAAAATTCATAAAAGTACCGAACACAGCAAAAACACACATGTACATATAATACAAAACAGTTATATAAATAACATTCCATAATAACAAAGTAATTCATACAGTGATTGAGCAGTGAATTTCGTTATCTTATAAAAAAATTTACAGTAGTATCATTATGACTGGATTCTGATTTCAGGGACTTTCCATTGTCTTGCGTGCACGTATGGCTAGTCTTAAAAAAGTGCTAGTGCGAAAGGTCAGTTCATCCGTGTCCAAGGTAAGCAGCAACATATAGGATTCCTGTAGTGTGAGAGGTCTATGTTTTCTAAAATATGGGGTTAAAAGCCATTTAATATATCTCACATAAAATTTACAGAAAAACAGAAAGTGCAAATCATCTTGAGTGCTTATACCATCACAAGGGCAAGGGGTAAGGTCTGTACAATGTCGGTACCCCAGAGGAAAAGACAGCAAAAATTTCACAGTTCCAGCCCTTAAACGGAATAATAAAGATCGCTCCCAATTTGACATGGGGAGTGAAAGGTAGGGCGGCATAATTTGCATACAGAGACCATTTCCTATGTATTTCTTGACCCTTGATTTCTGAGATTCTCTTCCTAAGCGTTTGTTGCGATAAAGTGCATAAAGTGCTTTTTGAACCTCGAATTTGTCCTTTGGTTCGATTGCCGTTGGGTCAGTGAACAAAATACCTCTACCAATTTCATTAAGTGATTTAAAAACTTCTCTGAACCAGGGAATCTGCATGCCATTTTCACAATTTAGGCAGTCCTTAATAATGTTTTGTGTAAGGACAGCAGCATCATTCCTCCAGATTCTAATCCAGAAGAGAACTGGTCTTGCTTTGATAAAATCACTTATAAAGGGGAGGTTAAGTTCATTATGGCAAATAAAATCAGAAGAGGAAATCGGTACACCCAGCACTTTTCTACAGAAACGATTTTCCTCTCTTTGGATACTAATGCTGCAAACCGATCCCCAAACTTCAGCTCCATACGTAGCGACAGGGGAACACTGTAATTTAAAAACCTTAACAATAGCCTTTGTGGCGCCGATTTTCTTTGGGCGGGGGAGACTCAGAACAGAATTGTTGGCTTTCGAGAACTTGCTCGTGGCGTGGGCCACATGCCCACTCCACGAGCTGTTCGCAGCGAAAACCAACCCCAGATAAGGAAACTTATGGACAGATTCTAGTTTATCTGTTCCAATTCGAATTGTGCTGAGTTTCCTTTTGCCCGGCCCACAGGACATGATAAAAGACTTTTTCAAATTAACTTTCAGGTCCAGTCCCTCCATAAAATTTACAAAACTATGTACAAGCAGACGTAAAGCGTTAGGTGTTCGTGCCATAAGGACAGCGTCGTCTGCATATAAAAGCACAGGTAGGGGATTGCCTAGAATTATTGGGACATCAGGGGTGGCTTTCTTTAGACAGTTGGACAGGCCGTTAATATAAATGATAAACAGCAGGGGTGCTAGAACGCACCCCTGTCTCACCCCCCTCCCTATCTCAATTGCTCCCGATACCTCTCCGCCCATCCCGATACGTACCCGAGCTTTCAGGTCAGTATGGAGATAGGCTAAGAATCTAACGAGAGTGGCATCAAGGCCATTGGACAAGAGAATTAACCAAAGCTTAGATCTGTTCACAAGATCAAATGCGGATGAGAGATCCATAAAAGCTAGGTAGGCAGGGGATGAGCGGGCAATGCAATATTTGTCAATAATCAATTTTAGATTTAGGCATTGCTCGACTGTTCCTACCCCGCCCCTGAACCCCATCTGACAAGGATCTAAAAAGTCAGTATCAGACGCCCATTCCAGTACCCTATTATAAATTATACGTCCTAGTATTTTTAAAGTGTTATCCAAAAGGGAAATTGGACGATAATTTGCTGGGTCTGATCTGTCTCCCTTTTTGTAAATGGGAACGATGATACTAGTAGCCCAGGTGACAGGCATGGCTACTTGTGGGAGACTGTTGAAGATGTTAAGGAGTATTGGTGACCATAGCTCAGCGTTGTGTTTAATAATATCGATAGGGAAACCATCTGGTCCGGGCGCCTTGTTACCTAAGCTCTCTTTTATGGCTTTCCTGACTTCTTGGTCCGAAATCTGTAAGCCTTCTGTTTGGCCTATATTAGGGAGAAGGTGCTCGTCAGAGGGGGCAGCATATATTTTAGAAAAGTGGGTCTCCCAGGCTGCACTGGTTATATTGCAGCTGATTTGTGTAAGCTCTTTGCCCATTTCCCTCGTTCTCCTGACAGCCGACCAAAATGGGCCACTGCCACCCAGGTTGGCACTAATGACCAGCTTATCCCAGTGTTCGGAGAGCAAGTTTGCCTTCCTTTCCGATATTTTATCTTTGTAGTTTTTCCTGGCAGCTCGAACTACATCTTTACACCTGGGTTTGGCAGATAGGGCCTTTCTTAAATCTCTGTTGGCCACGGAGCAAGATGTATCAAACCACCGTGGCTCTTTGCGTTCATTAGGGAGTGGGACTGAAAGAAGAATTTTTATATTTGAGCATAAAGCTTCAAAGTCTAAGATCAATTTTTCGTTATTTGTGCTTGGGGAAGAGAGGGATTTCAACAAATCGGGATGTGTCTCCTGAACAGTATCTATGATGGCCCCACAATCAATTCCCCTCCATTTTAGACGAAGGCCATCAATTGAGGGTGTAATATCCCTTGCCCCATTTAGATTCATAAAAATTGGACTGGGTACAAAATTAAAAATAGCTAACAATGGATTATGATCACTGAAAGACGTTTGCACCACAGAAGTTTTAGTTAGACAATCTGTTAGCAGAGGTGATGTAAATATGTAATCGATAATTGAACCGTTATCCCTGCCCTTAAACGTGGGGGCATAAGGAAAATTCATATCATACCCTACACTCATTACATCAACAAGATCAAAATCAGAAAGTATACTGATCAGTTCCAAACCCCTGCGGTCATTGCAATAATCAAGGTTAGTAGATCCATAGTTCTCTATAAGTTTCACGTTAAAATCACCCCCTATCAGAATACTAGTCTTAGTATCTACTGACAAGGAACAATCAATCATGTTTAGAACCTTGGATAATGCAACAAAGTTTTTGTTCGGTACACCATAAAAATCATTGTTATAAAAATTAATTAAATAAATTGTGGTCTTTGATTTCAGTTTGTATTCCAAAATTTGGATATTGGGATTGGCAAGGTTATCTAGCTTCAGATCTCTAATTGCGCCGCCTGCCAGAATTCTAATCCCCATAAAAAGACCACCCACTGCTCGACCGAGGCTAGGTTTTGCTGATGTCAAGCTAAAGCAGTGGTAGCCTTCAATGTACAGGTTATCAACAGCCCAAGTTTCTTGGAACATAAGTATGTCCGCGTCATTAATTAGTTCAATCCATGCAGGGTCCGAGAGCTTAGGTTCTAAACCTGCAACGTTCCAGCTTAGAATTGATAAGCCATGTTTGGTTCCATGTTTAGCAAGTCTATTCCCAGTATTCCCATTATCATAGTGAGGTAATTCATTGGAAATGGCCTGAGTACTGTCAGACAATATAGTTTCTGTAAAAGCAGTTTGGACCTGGTGCAATACAGCTGGAGTTATGAGACCCTCTGAGTTACAAGCTTTTACATCGTTGCACATTTCTTTGTTGGGCAATATACTCAGTCAATCCTGTTCGTCTAGAGAAGATAAGTAATCGAACCGATTGTAAGTGGGGATGTTATACATTGGCCTAATTTCAGTCATCGGTGCAAACTGGAACGGATTAGAGATTGGGTAAGGCCTATCTCTATAATTGCTTTGATGCATGGTTGGGGCTTGAAAGAACTGCGGAGGGTTGGGAGTTGAAATTGGCATTGGAGGTTGTGGGTGCCAGTTGCGGCTGTTAGAGTGGGTGGCGTTTGGGTTCTGATTCTGGATAAAGAGGGGTGATTTAATCCTTGCTCCAAAGTTCAGATCCTGGTAAGAATTTGTGGGGAGATTGGCCGTGGCTTGTTCGGGGGGTATCAGATGTCTGTAAAAGTATCCTAAGGGAAGGAGTGTGGTGTAGAATTCCCATGGCGATGGTAAGGGGGCACTGGCAAGGGTTTTCTCTGCCCATTGTGGATTTCTAAAGCTTATTGTGACACAGTCACCCTCAAATTTTTTCCTGAGTGGGCCTATCCAACCCACTCGCTGTGTGTTAATAATCTCCCTTCCACCATCAATAGGGTAATTGCAATTAGCAATTAGCCAGTGCAAAGTTTTGTTTTTGAGGGATGTGAAATTTTCGTCCTGATCCTTCCTTAGCTTGGTGACATTTACTAACACTAATACATATGCACCGCATTCCGGTGGGAGGTTAATGCGGGCAGGAACTTGCCTAACTGTTTTTGGTATTATTTGGGCCGTGGTAGGGCTACTTGTTGAAGTTGCAGAGTGACCTGTAGTGCTCACGTTTGGGGGTTTAGGGGTCGATTAGGATCGCGGACGGACTTGCGTCCGTCCGCGACCCCAGAGCAGGAGGGAACCTCCGCATGCGGAGTTCCCTCCTGTGCAATTAGGATGTGACCGCAAGGGTTGCAGTCACATCCTCTATTTTTAACATTGCCGCGGGTGCAGCTTCAAGCTGCACCCGCGGCAATGTTAAAAATGCACGCATTGCATTTGCATGCAGAAAGAGGCAGGCACCGCGCGGTGCCTGCCGCTTTCTGCATGCAACTGCAGGGGGGTACCATAGGTACCCCCATGTGCACCCCCCACCCCCCCTTCACCTAGGGGGCCCGCAACGGGCCCCCGCAGTGAAGTTCCGTATGCTTTTCCGCGGCGGAAAACCCGCCGCAGAAAAGCATACTTTACTGGCCATCCTAATATGGTGGACGGTGTCTTCCAGACACCGTCACCATATTAGAGCTTTTCCGCCGCGGTTGTAATCCGACCGTGGCGGAAAAGCTGCGGACGGAAACCAGGACCCACCAGCCATCCTAATCTGGCGGTGGGTCTTTGGTCAGTCCGCTCCGGATTTTCCGCATCCTCGGGGCCGGCGGTGGCTTCCGCCGGCCCCGAGGATGCGGAAAATCCGCAATCATAATGACCCCCTTTGTGTTAATGTTGGTGTTAGTGCCAGGGTCCTTCCTTTTGTCTGCGGCTGCGTTATTGATATGCAATGTTGGTGTTTTTTGACTAGTGTGTGGACCATTAGCCAATGTGGCAGGTGGAGCTTTGTGTGCAATGTTTAAATTTGTTGGAGGTGCCTGAGGAATATTGATTTTGGTGCCTGCTGTTTTAGTGGTATTACTATTATTTGTGCTTTTTGCAGGACCTTCCTTCAGGGAATTCTTAATAGGGGTGCTCAACTCAGCTAATTGTTTTTCTATTCGAGTAAGCCTATTTTCAATGGGAGATAAATAAATGCTTAATAATTCCCCCAACCTTTCCAACATAGGGTCGTATGCGTTGTCGGTGTTGTCATTTGTATCCATTGTTCTGCCCTGCTGAACCATTTCACTTTCATCCCCTTGAGAGATTACCGTGACCCTGGTCACGTTATGGTTAGGGATAGAGTTGGTATTTTTCCCTGACTTTCTTTGTACCCGGCCATATTTCCTGGCCATGGTAATCCGGGGCTTTGGTGCATGTGATTTCTGTTTTTGGACTTTTTGGACTGCACCCTCTCGTCTTCCTCTCAGTTGCCTGGTGTTATCAGCAGATGTTGCTTTAGGAGAGGGGTTGATGGGTAGATCGGGAGTTTTTTCTAAGTCCGTGCTGATATCGGTGTCTGAGTCTAACAGGGGAATGGAGGCTGAGAGGTTAACCTCACTAGGAATGGTGTGAATGTCAGCACATACATCAATTAGGGGTCTGATGTTATTTGGCATAGGCTGTGCAGGTGTAGTGGCAGCGGCAATAAGGCCAAGTGAAGAGCGTTTGGCATGTGCCAGATCTTGTGATACCCTGCGTTCTAAAAGGCTAATGCCCTGATTGATGGCATCATTGGCCTTAGTTATAAAAAGGTCGATGGGGCCGGTCACAGGGCCAGCCCCAGTGGCAGCTGTTTTGCTGCGGGTACCCCTTGGAGACATGCTGAGAATTGCTTACCCTTATTCGAAGAAATGGGTAACTACGCAGAACAACAAACACAATTGTTAATAACAGCGAGCAAATAGTCCCAACCGTAGTGAACAGCAAAATTTACGGTATCAACAGTTCCCAAATGGGGGTTGACCAGTAGGTCACATGAAAGTACCTTATAAAGTTGGCGATGGGGGGAGGGCCCGTCCCGTCCTCCTCGTGCCTCTGAGGGCCACAGAGGGCCCGCCCTTTGCCCGGGCTTAGCCCGGCGCCCGCCCGCGCGCGTCCCTCTTCAAGTAGCGCCTCCGGGCGCGCAGTGACCGGAATCAGGAAGTGGCCGCAAAGCTCCCTGGGAGCTGTAGTCTCAAGCCGCGAGGTGGAATGAGGCGGCGGCGAGACTGCAGCGTCAGGGACCCAGGAGCAACTATGCCAGCGTCTGCCCACAGGTAGGAAGCCCTCCGAGTGGTTTTTCGCCCCCGCTCCACCGAGGGAGCATCCTCTTCAAGTAGCGCCTCCGGGCGCGCAGTGACCGGAATCAGGAAGTGGCCGCAAAGCTCCCTGGGAGCTGTAGTCTCAAGCCGCGAGGTGGAATGTGGCGGCGGCGAGACTGCAGCGTCAGGGACCCAGGAGCAACTATGCCAGCGTCTGCCCACAGGTAGGAAGCCCTCCGAGTGGTTTTTCGCCCCCGCTCCACCGAGGGAGCGTCCCCTTCAAGTAGCGCCTCCGGGCGCACAGTGACCGGAATCAGGAAGTGGCCGCAAAGCTCCCTGGGAGCTGTAGTCTCAAGCCGCGAGGTGGAATGCGGCGGCGGCGAGACTGCAGCATCAGGGACCCAGGAGCAACTATGCCAGCGTCTGCCCACAGGTAGGAAGCCCTCCGAGTGGTTTTTCGCCCCCGCTCCACTGAGGGAGCGTCCTCTTCAAGTAGCGCCTCCGGGCGCGCAGTGACCGGAATCAGGAAGTGGCCGCAAAGCTCCCTGGGAGCTGTAGTCTCAAGCCGCGAGGTGGAATGCGCGGCGGCAAGACTGCAGCGTCAGGGACCCAGGAGCAACTATGCCAGCGTCTGCCCACAGGTAGGAAGCCCTCCGAGTGGTTTTTCGCCCCCGCTCCACCGAGGGAGCGTCCTCTTCAAGTAGCGCCTCCGGGCGCGCAGTGACCGGAATCAGGAAGTGGCCGCAAAGCTCCCTGGGAGCTGTAGTCTCAAGCCGCGAGGTGGAATGCGGCGGCGGCGAGACTGCAGCGTCAGGGACCCAGGAGCAACTATGCCAGCGTCTGCCCACAGGTAGGAAGCCCTCCGAGTGGTTTTTCGCCCCCGCTCCACCGAGGGAGCGTCCTCTTCAAGTAGCGCCTCCGGGCGCGCAGTGACCGGAATCAGGAAGTGGCCGCAAAGCTCCCTGGGAGCTGTAGTCTCAAGCCGCGAGGTGGAATGCGGCGGCGGCGAGACTGCAGCGTCAGGGACCCAGGAGCAACTATGCCAGCGTCTGCCCACAGGTAGGAAGCCCTCCGAGTGGTTTTTCGCCCCCCTTGACCCCTGACCCCTGATCTCACAGTTGCAGGGTGTTCGAGACTCTGCTCGACCCGCAGGCTCCTGCCTGTGCCTCATCACTGGTGGTCCAGGGGGAGATCACTCTGCTCTTGTGCTGCTGTGCCTTTGCCTCTTTCCTTTTCTGCCCTCTTTTTCTGTTTACTTTCCTTATCTTTTTTTCTCTTTGCTTCATTGCCCTTCTGTCACTTTTCTTTTTTCCTTTTTTCACTCTTCTCACACTTTTGTCGTGTTCTAATCTAGGACCCGATCAATATTGTGACCTTATGCCCCTAAACGGCTATAATCCATCCATACCCCTATAATGGCATAAACGATCAGAGCCATATTTCAGAAACTCGTGTCTGGCATAAACGATCAGAGACATATTTCAGAACCTCGCCTCTGCAGCTCATTACAGTAGATGACACAGCAGAAGCCACTATCTTAGATTCCTAGATTACACTCTGAGTTCTTCAACAAGATAAAACCCCCAGCAACCTGGGAAAGCCCCGCTTGCTTTGTTTTTATTAGTAATAGAACTCTAATGAGCACTGTAAGAACGACCAGTTCTGAGTGATATCTTTATTGACGTCTTATGTCCAAAAACTTACGTCAAACAAGGCACCTTTCAGGTATAAATATTATCAACATTGCCTTAGGCAAATGCGATGGTGTGGTGAATACAGGAGCAGAACAGCTGTCCCTTGCAGAGCCCAGCAGAAGCGAGAAGCCCACGGACGCTGCCCCTCCTCCTCCTTGACGCGCTGAAAAAGACGCTGTCTTTTCTCCTGCCGAGAAAATCCAGCTCCGGTGTTTCCAGCCTACCCTTGCGGGTGACTGGAATGTCGAGTCCTGAAAGGAGATACCAGCCCTCCAAAATTCTATTCCAGAGGTATGGTGTTGACTAAACCCTTAGAGAGAATTCTTGAAGCAAACCCTTGGCAAAACCAACTTAACTAAACTGCTACTTACTTACTCCCTCCCAAGTATTAGGCTTAGGTCAGGTACACTGGGGTAGGCATAGTTAGAAGCACCAGTTGAGTACGTTAGTCAAATGTATATATGAATGTATATATTTTATTCATTTTAAACCATTGTATGGCTAAGAAACCATATCAATGCTTTTACAATATTGTTTCGCAATCCTCCTTTTACTGTACGCACTTTTTATAATAACAAGTCTTGCAATTGTGGCAATTCATTTCTCTTGCATGAGAAGAAAGACTGTTCAATAAATAATACCTTTTATTGAAAACGCCCGTCTCTCTAATCTCTGCATCTTGGTGAAAGTAATCTGCACAACTGACTGAGTGAAATAGCTGTCTATTGTTTCACACGACTCTAGAGATTGACTCTTATATTAAGGAGCAAAGTTGTCATGTTTATGCGGTTGTTGGAAAACTGAATCCCTTCTTGTCTGTACCAGGGAAGCTGATCACTTCCTATTCAGTCAAGAAAGTTTCCAGTGACCTCTGAGCTAGTTGGTACACACCCAATTAAGTTTAGCATAGTCAGTAGAGACCTGGAAGACCGCACTTCTACGTCTACACTGCTGTTTATGTTATTCCAATGCGCAGGGCCTATAGGGAAAATAGGAACTACACTACATGGCGCCCAACGTTTGGTAAGGCGATAAAACTAACGCAAGACGTTAGAGTAACTCAGTCGTGCTTTTTCACACAGACCCTTTCTACCGTAAATACTCCAATAGACGTCTGGAGTGGGTGAAAGGTTAAAATCCGCCCGAACGTAGAAGGAAGAGATTCCTATGTAAAGCTCTGGTTTATTCAACGTTGAAGGATACAGTGTAACAAAAATATTGTGCACCTAATCTTTGTTTCCTTGAAACCTGATCTGCAACAAAAGACCTTCCTGACAGTAAAATGTCAGAAAAAAACAACGGAACCACTGGAGCCGCAGTAAATGCGACTCAGCAGGGTTCCGATGAAACAGGGATATACCCACCGGATGCGATAATCATCCCGGTCAACATAAGAAAAACTATAACGTTAAAACTTATATAAAATGGACTGACCACACAAGGTGGCACAGTCGTCAGTTGGAGCAACAGTACAGATGAGATTTCCTGCCTTTCTCAGAGTCATGTAGAATAACAAGATGCACAATGTTCGGTCTATACATGACGCTGATGATCTATTAAACTCCATTGGAGACCATGCACAAGCTCAGGCAGAGGCTAACAAATAAACTAATATAAGCACTGTCAAAAGTGAACAGACGAACAGACCTCATCAAAAAAAAAAAAAAAAGGGGGAAAGGAGGAAAGAGAAGATAAAAATGAAATAAACTTGAGAAAAGCAACAAATGAATAAAAAAAAAAATTGATGTATTTTATCCAATTGCAAAATGTTTTTTTTAAAGGGTTATTAATAGGGTGATCTACATATAGATTAAAAAAAAAAAAACGAGGAAAATTATAAAAATCCATAAAATCTATAAAATAAGAAAAAAGGAAAACAGGTAATGAGGGGTATCGGAGTAACTCTGAACTAAACTTCGTTCCATACCTAACTTTACCTTCAATGCTAGAATTATAGCTATTTATTTCCTCGCATTACTCTAAAGAAAGGAAAGTAGCGATGGAGGGGTAAAGAAGGCTGCGGAATGGCAAACATCTGGCTTAACACCAAGCCAGAATAAATATTAAAAATTATGAAAAATCCTCATTTGGAAGTTCACTTTGGTGTTCTAGCCTTCATCTGTACGTACAATCAAACATTTGACAGTTTAAAATCAGAAAACAATAATAAAGTCAAGAATGTTAAAGAAATTACTGAAAGAATGAAGTTACAAGGGGATGAGTTTAAAACATGACAATAGTTAACTACATGTCCTGGAATGTAAATGGTCTGCACGTGAGAGGGAGAAGAGAGCGTATTTTACAATATTTGAAAGACTCACAGGCGCAGATCATTGCATTGCAGGAAACACAACTTCTTAAGACAGAGGCGACTAATATATTGAAGAAACAAAGGTGGATAGACAAATTCTGTTCCACAGATCATAATGCGAATATTAGAGGGGTAATATTCATTTTTTTTAAATCTGCAAGAGCGCAAATACAGGAATGTAAGGAAGACAACACAGGGAGGTGGTTAATAGTTAGAGTCTCTCTTGATGGTCAAATGAGGACATTGATAGGATACTATGGCCCCCAACTCAGATGATCCATCACATTTGGACACTGTAAGAGATCAACTAGTTTCAGTCCAGGATCCAATAATTTGGATGGGAGACTTTAATATTGTTCTAGATCCTAAATTAGATAAGTAAACCAAATCTAGAATTTGTAGTTCTGTTAAATCCAGAGATACCCTTAAAAACATCATGACACATTTGGGCCTGGCAGACTTATGGAGAGAACGAGTCAGCAATAAACCAGGCGTCTCCTTTAGAAATAGTTGATTCAAACATAAATCTAGAATTGATTATGTCTTCTTTAGCTACTGTCTAAAGGACACATTGGTGTCAATTGATTATATACCATCACATCTCTCAGATCACTCTGCAATCAAATTCACTTTAGAATCTAATAATCTGGTCAACCACCCGTCCTTGTCTTTCGATCGGACATTACTGCTTGAGGAGGAAGAGGTCAACTTTCTGTCAACTGAATCTCTAGTTTTTTAAAATATAAATAGAGAGTCTGCAAGCCCAACAGTCGTCTGGGAAACCTTCAAAGCCTTTCTAAGGGGGCAGATTACTAGCAGAGCCTCTTATAGGCGGAAAATATATAGTCAAAATATAAAAATTCTCGAACAACATATGAAACTGCTGGAATCTAATATTGACCCCTCTTTAGTAACATCTAGTGATCATGAGAAATTGGCCGAATTAAAATCCCAATTGGAAAACACCTTACAAGAGAGAATAAACAAAAGATGGGAAGTGAGTAAATCCTCTCAATTTGAATTTGGAGAAGCTGCAGGGAAGGTTCTTGTGTGGAAAATAAGAGCAGAAAAAAACCTCAACTATATCAGGGAAATTAAGATACCTGGAGAGTTAGAAGCAAGATCTACTAATTCAGAGATAGGGAGAGCTTTCTTTGACTTCTTTGAGGAGATTTACAAAGAAGACCTCCCCAATGACCAGAAAGCAAGGGATAGTTGGCTGGATAACATAACCCTTCCAACTTTATCAACAAGTCAGAGCAATCTCTTGGAGGCCGAGATTACTGAAGACGAGGTCAAGAAAGCAATCCGCCAATCAAAAAAAGGAAAGGCGGCTGGACCGGACGGTCTGCCTGGAGAAATCTACAGATCTCTTGAGGGGATTATTGCCCCCGTGCTTACGATACTCTTCAATGGCATTCTAATACATGGGAGTCAGCCCCCAAAAACGTGGGGAGAAGCTACAATTGTACTTATCCCGAAACCGGGGAAAACACCATTAGAGTGTGGGTCATACAGACCAATATCACTACTCAACAACGACTATAAACTTTTCACAACAATTATCTCTACAAGACTGGCCAGTGTCATCGGAAAAATCGTTCACCCCGACCAAAAAGGCTTCATTAAGGGCAGACAACTAGCTGAGCTAACATATGAAGCTGTAGGCGCAATAGACATCGCTACTGCCTTTTCATTACCTCTGGCCACTTTAACTCTGGACGCAACCAAAGCGTTTGACAGAGTTAACTGGTTATACCTTAATGATGTTCTGAGAAAATTCAATTGTGGGGAGAATTTCTGCAGGACCATCAAACAGCTATATAGTGCTCCCTCAGCTAGGTTACTGGTTAACGGGTCTCTTACCGAAGCATTTAATATAACCAGAGGTACAAGACAGGGCTGCCCGCTTTCCCCTCTCCTATTTAACCTATACATAGAACCGTTCGCTCAGCTTTTAAGGGATGAGGCTAATATTCCATCTTTTAGCTTTGGAGAGTGGGAAAGACGGGTAGCAATGTATGCAGATGACATTCTGATTTTTACATCTGACCCAGCCAGAGCATACCCAGTAATTATCCAACGGGCGGAGGAATTTGGTCGAATATCGGGGTACGATATCAATTCTAGTAAAAGTGAGATAATGGCTTGTAATATACCAAACATTCAGCTGGGGGCAAAAATATCCTCATCGATGCGCTACTTAGGAATAAGAATAACCCAAGATGTGGCCAGCATTGGGCAAATTAACTTGGATAGGGTACACACTGAGAGCAAAAGGCTCCTAAAATCTTGGTCACATCTACCACTCTAAATTATAGGTAGAGTGAATTTAGTTAAAATGTGTATCCTTCCAAAATTCACCTTTGTTTTCAACACTATTCCTACTGCCTTTGACTCGAAAATGATTGAAAAATCCCAAAGAGAAATTAATTCTTTCATATGGAACTATAAAGCCACAAGAATCGCGTGGAAAAAGTTAAGAAGAAGAAGAGAGAAAGGGGGCCTTGCATTGCCAGATTTACTGTATTACTCATGGGCCTTCCAACTGTCACATTCAAGAATGCTCCTAAAGATGCCATCTAATCTCGCAACTGACTCTATGTATAAGGCTATGTTAATGGGGGCTAATCTAGCATTGGATGGCTTTATGTTTAAATTTGGATGTCAGAAATTCTTTAAAAACATTAAACTCAAAATAGCACAATCATGGGCTAAAAATTGGTACAACATAAAAAAAAACTGGGTCTGTCATATTATTCCAACTACTCTCCAATCTGGGACTCACCCGGGTTACCACCATGTCTGCGTGACAGTCTCTCCACGATAATAGAACAAGCGGGTATTACAAGATGGGGTCAACTATTCAAAGATGGTAACCTTATAACATGGGATGAGTTACAGGAATTAGTTGGTGTAGGGCTGTCAAGATTTAAATATATTCAACTAAACAGCTGGGTGAGCTCTCACACCCGCACTGACGCCAACTTAGGGAAAACAAGCATAACGGAACAAAAGTTGGTGGAAAGAGCTATGGGAGGGAAGGAGGTAGCCACTTGGTATTGGCAGCTGTTGGAAGAAATTGACGAAGAATTCAAACTCCCAGACGAATTATGGGGAACGGAGATTGGCACCCCAAGTGAGGAGAGATGGCAAAAATCTTTCGGTCTATTATATAAAATCGTAAAGCCTCGACGAAACCACCTCTTCTCTGCACATCGTGCGTATATAACCCCTTTGAAATTATCTAAATTTCTACCAAATAAAAAATGTAACAAAAGCAACTTGGTAGATGCTTGCGACAAACATATGTTTTTTGAATGTCCTGACATCCAAAAATTTTGGGTAGATGTGAAAGAAACTCTAAACTCTATCCTAAACACATCCTTAGAAATTACCCTCTCATTAGCCATCTTTGGGTTGGAAGATAATATCAAAGGTAAGGCCAAATCTTTTCTCTTCTACGCAATTCTATTAGCGAGAAGACAAATTTGCATACATTGGGTAGAGAAAATACCCCCATTACATTCTCGGTGGCTTTCCTCCTTATATGAAACGTCTAAAATGGACCTTAAAAGAACAGCGAGTAAGCGGAACTTGGCTTTCTGGGACCTTCTAATTAATTGGAGATGAACCCGGGTTTTTTTTTTTTTTTCCCCCGGGTCCTATGATTATGCCTTAATTACTCCTGGACCAGGGCCAGTCAAGTTTCGATAAAGGTCCAACAGGTTGAAAAATACCTTGATGGAGTTGAAAGCAATTATACCTCTTCTCATGGGACATCTCTACTACCAATCTGTCAAATCACGTCTATAAATCGTGCAAGGTGGTTGGTATGGCCCTTATTGAAGAAAAGGCAAATGAGGACAAAAAAAAAAAAAAAAGGTGGCACAGTCGTCTTTGTGATAGAGGCACACGAATATCGGCAGACAGAGGTATTCTATTCATGGATAAAATTTCCAGCGGCAAACGCTGCAACAAACGAGTTCCACTATTACAAAATAGGGGAACCACCGGATGAGTACGCTCCTTTCGAGGAGATTGAAATCCCATTAAAATACCAAGAGCATTTGCTCTGGTTTAAAGGTGCCCTAAAACACAATGATCATATTACCAGGCTCGGTCCACTAGGTAGACCAGGAGCAACGTGGCCGGTTCTAGCCAGCTACACACCACATCCGGACATTGCAAAAATGTCTAGAGAAGAACTTTTAGCACAGCTAAAAACATTAATCAAAATACATAGACAATTAGTCCAATATGTAATGCGGACTGCAACAGTCCAAACAGCTGTTAATGTCCCACAGCTGACCCCTCATCAGGGGAACACAAATAAAATTACACCACAGAACATACAATCATGTCTTGGTAAAACACCCATAAAACTGGAACAAATTCCTTTCTGGTTAGCGCAGAAGTTTACTCAAATAGAGGCAGTATTTCCGAATACTACCCCTATTGAGAAACACAGAATTCTGACCGTCTGCCTTCCAATGGGGGTCGCACCACATGTGGAGGACTGTGACACTTGGGGTACAGTCTTTGCTTCCAATTACACAAAAACACATGGTGTTCCGTCAATGGCGGTAATACCAGAAGTGCTAAAACAGATTCAGAATGAATACGGTCCAGAACCTGCTTTAACTCTTGGTATGAAATTACTGAAAGATTTCAAGCAGGTCTCGGCTATACTACTAGCCAACATAAAAGGAGAAGCAGCATCTGTGGCGATCCGCCAGAAGTTGAAGGAAACAAATATAACAGATCAACCAATTGAGCTTGCCAGAATTATAGAAAAATGTTATGAAGAATTAGGTAGAGACAGCTTGGGTGGGAAACCAGTGAAACCCCAACTACTCGAAAATCCTGAAAAATTATTTATTAAAAATAATTTAAACACTCCTATAAAGAACTGGGATGGAAATAAACAATCCACTCCCAAGGAAAAAGTTTTCCAGTCCAGAGGAAGGTCTCCTCGACGGAGGGAAAGAACTCCAACTCGAGAACACCAGTCTCCCCAGAGGGAGCCCTCTGAGAAAAGATATAACCTTAGAAATAGGGATAACTTGAAGAAACCTGATAGATATCAAAGTATTGATACACGTCCCTCTCGATCTTTTTAGCAGAAATCGGAAAGAAGAGGACGGTCAGACCCTGGAGAGCACACCAAGTCCAAAGACAAGGAACCTGCTCAAAGTAAAAAATCACAATTTCCAAAGAAGAAGGTAGCCAGTATTAGAGTAATCGAACATGCCGAGAATACTGAGGACACAGCTGAAAAACGGGGAGTGGGCACAGACAATGTTAGACAGTGCAGCAGAAATCACCATAGCTCGCAAGATCCTGATGAGTCATCTGGAGACAGTGGACACAAATGAATACATTCAAGTAGAATCTGCCGATACCAGAGTTAGCGAACCTCATAAGATATACGAAATAACACTGCGTATAGAGGGAGATAAGACCAGGAAAATAAGGGGTCTATTTTGGGATAAACTCTCAAAAGGCAATGACATTCTGTTAGCTGAAAAAGATTGGCCCCCAGAGTTTGTCAGGGAGTGCCCTCATGGCGAAGAAATGATTATGCCTGCCTTCTCGAATCACATTCCGATTCACACTAAATATATATATGTGAGGAAATGGTCAGTAGCCCCGGCACCAGCATTATATAAAAATCATGTAGGATGGGATGAGGACTCTCCTCCTCACAAAATCCAAAGTCAACCGACTGCACAAAGGCAGTATCCAATTAAGCAAGAATCTAAAAAATAGGTCAGGGAGATTTTAGATCAACTTGAATCCCAGGGGGTGATTGAAATATGCACCTCTCAAATGAACAATCCTTTGTTTCCTGTCTCCAAACCGGACGATTCATATCGTCTAGTTTTGGACTACAGACACCTAAACTCATGTTGCAAAACATTTGCAGTACAAAATTTGCATAGTGCTGCACTAATGAATAATATAGTTAGGAAAAAATATAAAACGACATTAGACATGTCTAATGGTTTCTTTTGTCAAAATATTGCACCAGAAAGCAGATACTTGACCGCTTTCTCAGTAATGGGGTCTCAGAAAATTTCTGTTGGCTCCCACAGGGATTCAAGAACAGCCCAGGACTATTTTCAGCCAGAGTAACAGAGTTACTACAAATATATGATGATGAGGCGTTATCGTACGTCGATGACATTTATCTCACAGACGACGACTTGGAGACTCACTTGAATAGAGTGAACACCATAATACTTGGGTTCGCAGCAGAGGGTTACAAATTCAACTTTAAAAAGTCTCGAATTGCCCATCTGACAGTATTATTTTTAGGATACGAATTATCAAGTGAAGGAAAAAAGCCTGGCGGACAACTTCTTAAAGAAGTGCGCTGTACTCCAAGCACCAAAAACGCACCAAAAACGCTGAAGAACTTACAATCGATTCTAGGCTTCCTGAATTTCGGAAGAACTTACATTCTAAATTATGCGGAGAGGGTTAAACCTCTCTACGAACTAATTAAACCTGATTTTAAACCAATCAACTGGACTCAAAAACACACAGAAATTTTGAGATCACTGCAAGCAGACATGTTAGCAAAAACAAAATTAGATACACGTGCCAATACAATCGACCTTGTAATCCGAGTCATCCCAGGAAGATGCAGATTCACGTACCTGACCTCTAATGAGGGAGAAATGGTACCGATAGCTTACAAATCTCACTTGTACAAACAAGCAGAAAAAACATTCAGTCTCACAGAAAATACAAGCAAATAGATATAGATATAAATAAATAGAAATAGATATAACATAAAAGCAGTGGAAACTGCTATAGCTAATGAACGAGAACTAGCACATGGCAAAAGGATCAATGTCCTTACAGCGGAATCCGCCTTCGAGGCGCTATTCAGCCCAGTAAACCTGCCTACAGTGTCACTGGATCCGAAATGGATACAGTGTGTAAATTCTCTTGGCGCGGAAGATGTGAAATACTATTTCGCCCCGCACATGAAAAAACTGAATGATTTAACTTATGAACAAGAATATCCTCTGCCAATCGAAATTCTTCCTCTACAACAATACTCCTGTATAATCTACACAGACAGATTTGTACAGCACTACAATGTAGAAAACAAATCGTACGATGCAGCCTGCGCGATTGTTAAAGGTCGCTGGCTGTGCGGTAAATTCAGACCGAAAATAACAAAAACTGAATCACTGAGAAATTGTTCGGCTCATCGAGCTGAAATTAGATCTTTACAGATGGCGCTTGAAAATGCAGAACGTGAATTCCCGACACTAATCGTGTGCGATTCGCACTTTTGCGTCAACTCTTACAATAATAAGTTGCAGAGCTGGGTTCAAAATGATTACAAAGATGACACAGGTGCCACAATCAAGCATAAAATGCTTTGGAAACAGGTAGATCTTTTACAGAAAGAACTACATAAGACTCACATGATACACACTCTGAGTCATCAACGTGATGGCGTTCACGTTGCAGGGAATTCATTGGCTATTACAGCCACAGCGGAAGCAACTAAACCGGCTTCTGTAGCCACAAAAAAGCGTTCAGAAGAATACATAGACGGGGAAACCATGCTGGCAGTAAAGACGTCCTTAAAAGGCGACTGTGCAGCACTACCCGTGAACTATCCACTCAATTATGCATACGTAATTGATGCAAACTCCGTTCCTTTTGCTCGAATCCCTGGAGTGGGGGATAGGGTAATTCCAAACATGAACCGGAGAAAGTTATTAATAGCAGACGCACACATGGGTGAAGGTCCAAGGCACAAACAGATGAAGGAATCTCTGACTGAATTACAATCAGTATACTGGTGGCCGGGATGAGCGTGCAACATCAAATATATGTAAAAAACTGTCCCGACTGTGACAGGGAGCGCAGTAATGAACCGGTCCAGCCTGTTGCCCAGTTACCGTTTATAGACAGGGTAATGCTGTCTATATGCAAACCTGCGTCCTATTAATTGTTTAAAGACTAAAACTCACTTAAAAAATGTGGCCCCAGCGCTGGGCTGATGCCAAAACTGTTATAAAAGTACTGCGAGTCTTTATCGGCACATACGCAATTGCCATGTTCCATTCTGACCAGGGTCCTGCTTTCAGCTCATGAGCTTATAAGGCGGCCATGGCCGGCATGGGCGTTGGGTTGCGATACTCTTGTCCATCACACCCTGAGGGGAACAGTGTAGTGGAAAGAAAAAACCGAGACATAAAGCAATCTATAACAGCGAAGGTATTAGGTTCGGTGATGGGTGGGTCAAACATTTATTAAATGTCCAACTTAGTCTAAACAACTTGCCAAGAAATTCTCTAAAAGGTTTCAGCCCGTACGAACTATTGTTGGGAACTAGAATGCATGTTCAAGACCTCGATAGTCAGGCTTCAGTGGTAAAAGATAAAGACTTTGACATCAAAGATCGTTTGGCTGTTTTACAGGACTTGAATGAAACAAGAAAATCCTTAAGCAACATAAAAATAAAGCAGCAGCCAACTACCACTGAAGAGGCACCACCAGCCCCAGCAAGACCTGTCTGGATTCCAAAGATTGGGGATCTAGTCAGAGAAAAAATAGCGGTGAAGAAGGAATTTGGGCCTTCTTACAGAAAAGCAGTACCTGTCTTGGCAATCAACGGAACAAGATCAGTAGTACTACCGCCTCTTGCTGGTAAAAAGGAGAACAGAGTTGTATCAATCGACCTGGTGAAACCACAATCATGTGGCCTATAATCAACAGTAGGCCAAGTGGACTCCCAAGAAACAACAGAATACCCAAATTTGCAACAATCCAAGAGGTTCAAACTGAAAGACTAATCACATTTGATAAACCTGCAGTGCACAGAGAAGGACTATGCAATAATGCCATGGAACTCGTGCCTCTTGAAACACAGATTGAAACAGTTCGTCATGAAACACCAGTCTGCAATGATGTGGCATCAGAATGTGCTACCGAAATACAAATTGAGAAAACAATTCCAACAATTGACAGAACTGCCTCTGGTTACTTCATCAACTTCGATACCTTTTCTGAAGATCAAAATGACCCTGAAGTGCCACAAGAAACAAAGACTTTTAAAGAAAAAGCAACAGAACTCTTTCATCAACTCAAGAAAACTTACCGGTTTTCTCCATGGTTAGAGTTTTGGTTTGGGCTAGGTGTAGTTTTCCTCCTGCTTTGGCTCATCATGATACTTTGTTTAGGAAAATTAATTGAAGGGAAATATAGTTCAATGGACACAGCAAGTCAAAACATCAACTTAGTCCTGAAACCTCACAAATCATCCCACGTGAAGAAAAGAGGACTATCATCAGTGAATGTCACCGCCATTCCAATACCCGGCGGGGTAGTATGGGATAAGACTGACTATGAAGTATATGGCACGGTCGAAATTCTGAAATATCCTCACCAGTTCAAGGTTTCATTAAGTGACTTTGTAAAACCAAGTACATTTTCTGATGATTGGGATTTTGAAAGTATTAATATTATGATGTCTGATTTAGTGTTGTCAGCAAGATTTACAGAACATGATTATTTACAAGGTACGTCTAATTATGAACAGATGTACTGCTTCACACATTACGGAGACCATTACTTACATAAATCTGCACAACCTAGAAATGTTTTAAAATATAACCAATGGGAACATTGTGCTACTCCACCTAAAAGCAGTTCAAAAACATTCTATGAGAAATTCCAGTACTTCTCAGGGTTTAACATAAGTAATGCAGAAACGTTTTATTATAAACTGTTGGATAAAACAGGGTTGAAAACTATGCTGACAAATACTAAATTGATATATTCAGAAGCATTTTATGAAAAAATGATGACATTTGGTTTTGATTTTTGGAAAAATAACATTGAAACAAAAACCATCTGGGATACAAAAGAATGGCAGGTACAAGGCATAGAAGCATTATTTCGAGCCTGCATGATCCCAGAACAAATAATGTTCTTAAATGACACAATTCACCAAACATCCTGTCTTGGCCTAGCTAAGATTAAAGACCTTAATAAACTGTCTATTCCAAAGCCAATACCTGATAATGTAACCACAGATATTGAAATAGACGTATCTCAAATTTTACATCTAAACAGAACACATCCTGATTGGAAAAAGTGGTTAATCTGGCCTACTGACACGAATAAACTGTCAAGATAGATTCCTGAACAAAACACAGGGGTTAACAATGACCAGACCCTAGATACTCCCAGAGACAACATCCAGGGATAGTAACAACATACAGTGTAGGGAAGCTGTGCCTTGAATGGCTAGAATCATCCACACTGGCAGAAATTAGGCAACACTTATCTTTACTTAAAGATGGTGCTGACTTGCGTGATTTCATTATGGGACCACGCAAACAGCGTCAAAAACGCTTCACAGCAGCCAGCATCTATGCGGCATACAACGAGGCTTGGAAAGTAACTCAAATTGAAACAGCTGAAAAAATACGAGAAATTGATCGTATTAATTTGGAAAAATCACTTTCTGTTGTGGACAATGGGTTAATGACTCTGTCCTCCAGAATATATTCACTGGACAGTATTGTATCATCTGCCATCGATATAATAGATACAGACTTGCTAATGTTACAGCATGGCCAGTCGCAATTGCGTTCTATTGTACAGCTAGGCTAGACGCTGCAAAATCTTCGTTCAGGCTATGTGCCATGGCGTTTAATCAACACAACGTCATTGTTTTCCATCTTTAACCTTACTGATAAACAAATCAGCTTGGCACAGAAAGGAGCAGACTATACAATCCTGAGCATCGAAAAACTTGAGAAATTACCATTGACAATGTCAGAAAGACCTGTCATTGAATGGATAATACACAGGATTATCACAATTCCGATAGCAACTTTCCAATTTAAAAAGTGCCTTGAATATATACCGCCTGGCCAGTATGAACGATTGGGTAAAGGGTACATTAAGTCAGCATGGAAATTACCATATACACACACATGCTATAGTGACAACAACAAAAATTTATTTCTTAGTGGCGAAAATTGCAAACATTCACTAAGCGGTATACTTTTGTGCCAGGGTATTAATTTACACGGGGCCTGTGAAGGAACCTCAAACAACCTTTCATGCCACCAACATGTCACACCTGCAACGCAGATAGAGCCTTTCTTTAAGCAACTCTCTAACAGGAGTTACATTCTAATAACGGATCAAAACTGCTGTGGCTTGCTGCCAGGGAAAGCATATCTCGTAAGCGTAACTTGCATGGTCACTTGCTGTATGCAAGCATTGTTTCCAAACGGCCCTGGAGACTTCGAGACTCCCATTTGGCCTCGTTTGAATGTCTCTTCTATACGAATTGATACTTTAAGCAGAATGAAGTCTGTGCTTTTACAGACAACAGTGCCCATTACGTCATCAAAAGAGACGTATGATCTCCAAGCTGCAAGGACAGCTTCGGAGATACATGACCTTTTATCAACAAATTGCCCCGTGCATTTCACAGAAATGCTTAGCCAAATTCAAAATATGTCAGAGGCCGTAGGTATCTCAGGCGTATTTAAGACGGTCTTTTCGAATTGTTAACACCATTCAAAGCAATCCTAGGAATTATTCCTAATTTTGTCCATTCAGTCTTTGGCGGCATACTCCTAATTTTGGGACTTGTAGCAGGCATCTTATTTTTGACCCTCCTGCTCAGATATGGCAAGCCAAAACACAGACATGACTCCGGCAAGGATGGAAGAAATGATCCTAGCAGTACGCTACCGGGACCGCATAACTAGAGTCCTTGGATTGGCCAGGCTGAGAGATCAGAACATGACCTGGTTTCTTTCATTCAGACCTATATGGCAGACCTGCATCTTACCTGTGCTTCGATGTATGCTATGCGGAGAAGAATGCGTGTTGGACACCTGTCTTGCACTTCCATCAGCAGTACCAATGGATATCGATACTTTGCTAAGTCCTGTAACGGCTCACGCATTGTGTTGTCCCCAGCGGCTACCAATCCTGATGACGGCATTCGTTGAGACTCCTGTGCTACGACTAGGTGGCGACAGTGGAGCGAGAAATAAACGCAACATCACCCAGGTACGACCTTCTGTGAGCATTGCTGATCCAGACATTGATGATAGCAATCATTCTCACACCTGCCAAGTTACAGCATTATCGAACTTGGTCGAACTGTCACCTGATTTTGTAGACCAATTCTTTGAAAGCCTGTCTGATATGATGTTCTCCCCTGAACAGAAACAATGATTTTTGAAAAACATTCCGACACACAGCGTTCCCGTGAACTCTGAATTCGGCCTTCAGTTTTGATCAACAAAAACTACTGAAAGGCGTTGGAACTCTATTCCCCCGTTCACCATGAAACAATTTTTTAATTAAACTCTTTTTAAAAATATTTACCTTTTTTCTGGCACGAAAATACCTTTGCTTAAAGTAGAACTATTCATGAAGAACAGAACTTCTATTTTTAGTACATCTAGGGCTAGATGTAGGTAGAATAGATTTACCGATTTTTAATTACCGAATTTTACCGATTCGGTAATTAAAAATCGGTAAATCTAAGGGGTGGGTATGTAGGTATTCCAGATGTGCTGGAATACCGAATCGGAAGATGGGCTTTGAAGCCCATAGGAATGAATGGGCATTACCGATTCGGTATTTACCGAATCGGTAAATACCGAATTTCACAAGGGTGCAGGGGGTGTCACTTTGACACCCTCTGGCACCCCAAAAATAGGCATGTGCGCCATGTGGCACACAGACATGCCCTAAGGGCATGTCTGTCTGTCACATGGCTAGGTGTGCATGCACACATGTGCATGCACACCTGAATCTGGTATTTTAACACCCAATTGGATTGGGTGGTAAAATACCGAATTTGTAGAGCCTTTGGGACTCAGAAGAGTCCCACCTACATCTGGGAATTACCGAATCGGTATTTTTACAGAATCAGTAAATTTACCGATTCAGTAAATGTACCGAATCTGTAAAATTAAGGGCCCTACATCTCAAAATCCAATTACCGGTCGGTAACGGCCGAATTCGGCCGTTACCGACTGGTAATTGGTGACCTACATCTGGCCCCTAGAGACATAATAACCTCACCTCAGCCTCTAAACCCATGTTACAGCGATTGCATTTATATGTGATGAAATAATCTCGCCCTTCTTTTCTGTATAAAGAGATATTTCATGTGTAATTCTTTTTTTTTGCAAAATCGTTCAAACTGTTTACATATGCTATAATTTTTGAATGATTTCTATGCTTAAAGACGTACAGTACCTATATTTTCATGTATTTCAAATACACCATTTCAAATGCAATATGTATTTTGGGGTGGGTAATGTTACACGCGCATCTTATTGCTTTAGTTTTTAGTAATTTGATGGACATAAATTCGTGGAGTGGGTGTCGTGTTCTAATCTAGGACCCCAATCAATATTGTGACCTTATGCCCCTATACGGCTATAATCCATCCATACCCCTATAATGGCATAAACGATCAGAGCCATATTTCAGAAACTCGTCTCTGGCATAAACGATCAGAGCCATATTTCAGAACCTCGCCTCTGCAGCTCATTACAGTAGATAACACAGCAGAAGCCACTATCTTAGATTCCTAGATTACACTCCGAGCTCTTCAACAAGATAAAACCCCCAGCAACCTGGGAAAGCCCCGCTTGCTTTGTTTTTATTAGTAATAGAACTCTAATGAGCACTGTAAGAATGACCAGTTCCGAGTGACATCTTTATTGACGTCTTATGTCCAAAAAGTTACGTCAAACAAGGCACCTTTCAGGTATGAATATTACCAACGTTGCCTTAGGCAAATGCGATGGTGTGGTGAATACAGGAGCAGAACAGCTGTCCCTTGCAGAGCCTAGCAGATGCGAGAAGCCCACGGACGCTGCCCCTCCTCCTCCTTGACGTGCTGAGAAAGACGCTGTCTTTTCTCCTGCCGAGAAAATCCAGCTCCGGCGTTTCCAGCCTACCCTTGCGGGTGACTGGAATATCGAGTCCTGAAAGGAGATACCAGCCCTCCAACATTCTATTCCAGAGGTATGGTGTTGACTAAACCCTTAGAGAGAATTCTTGAAGCAAACCCTTGGCAAAGCCAACTTAACTAAACTGCTACTTACTTACTCCCTCCCAAGTATTAGGCTTAGGTCAGGTACACTGGGGTAGGTGTAGTTAGAAGCACCAGTTGAGTGCGTTAGTCAAATGTATATATGAATGTATATATTTTATTCTTTTTAAACCATTGTATGGCTAAGAAACCATATCAATGCTTTTACAATATTATTTCGCAATCCTCCTTTTACTGTACGCACTTTTTATAATATCAAGTCTTGCAATTGTGGCAATTCATTTCTCTTGCATGAGAAGAAAGACTGTTCAATAAATAATACCTTTTATTGAAAACGCCCGTCTCTCTAATCTCTGCATCTTGGTGAAAGTAATCTGCACAACTGACTGAGTGAAGTAGCTGTCTATTGTTTCACACGACTCTAGAGATTGACTCTTATTCTAAGGAGCAAAGTTGTCATGTTTATGCTGTTGTTGGAAAACTAAATCCCTTCTTGTCTGTACCAGGGAAGCTGATCACTTCCTATTCAGTCAAGAAAGTTTCCAGTGACCTCTGAGCTAGTTGGTACAAACCCAACAAACCCAATTAAGTTTAGCATAGTCAGTAGAGACCTGGAAGACCGCACTTCTATGTCTACACTGCTGTTTATGTTATTCCAATGCGCAGGGCCTATAGGGAAAATAGGAACTACACTACACTTTATTTTGTTGTTCTCTTGTTGTCCACCGCCACCCCTACCCCCTCGGCCCCTCGTCCTCCAGTGTGTCCTTCCCCCTCCTGCCTCCCAGCTGACCTGCCCTCCTCCCAATCTCTACATAATTGCAGCCACTGCGTGGCAAGTAGAGCAAGACCAATGACCTGATCAGTGTGACTGCTCTCCCCCGCGCAGCTCCTGCCTGTGCCTCATCCCTGGAGGTCTAGAGGGAGAGCACTCTGCTCTTCCGCTGGTCTGCCTCTGCCTCACTTGCCTCTTTCCTTTTTTGTCCTCTTTTTCTTTTTAACTTTCCCTTCTTTCTCTTTTCTTCCTTACCCTTCTGTCACTTTTCTCTTATTTCACTCTTCTCACTCTTTCTTTTGTTTTCCCCTCGTTTCCCCCTGCTGCTGCTTCCCCCATGCCCCTCCCCCTCCAGTGTGTCCTTCCTGCTCCCGTCTCCCAGCTGACCTGCTCTCCCCTGTTCCTTACTTAATGGTTGCCGCTGTGCAGCCATGTCAAAGGCATGCCCATCTGCAACAGGGACCCTGGCTCTCTTACCCACTACCACTACAACTCAAGCACCCTCCACGATCTCTACCCCAGATGAAACAACAACTGCCAGCTCTCGAAGCCGAGCAGCAACACAGCCCTCTCTCCTTTCTACACTGCTGAACTATTAAGAACTATTCAACATCGTCAAAGAATTTACCAACCCAACCGCCGGCACCAACAACATCACTCCATCCCAAGACCTTTGCGACTCCCTTGCCTCTTTCTTCCACAACAAAATCGCTGACATACATAACAGCTTTGAAAACCAATCCGGAGACCAGTCCACTCCACCACCTCCGAACCAGAACCCCCCCCTAACAACCTTTGCGCCTGGAACCCAATCACCACTGAAGACACCATCCGCCTGATGAACTCCATCCACTCAGGATCGCCAACCGACCCATGTCCCCACCACATTTTCAACAAAGCAGACTCCATCATCGCACTCCATCTCCGAGACGTCATCAACTGCTCCCTCAACTCCGCAACCTTCCCGGAAAGCTGGAAACATGCCAAACTCAGCGCCCTTCTGAAGAAACCCACAGCAGACCCCACTGAACTTAAAAACTACTGCCCCATCTCGCTCCTCCCATTCCCTGCCAAAGTTATTGAGAAAGCCGTCAACAATCAGCTCGCCGCCTTCCTCGAATCCAACAAATCCCTCGACCCCTCACAATCCGGCTTCCAAGCCAAACACAGCACCGAAACCGCCCTCATCGCAGCAACAGACGACATTCGAACACTACTGGACAACGGAGAAACAGTTGCCCTCATCCTACTTGACCTCTCCACAGCCTTCGACACTGTCTGTCATGGCACCCTCATACAACGCCTCAGCAACGTCGGAGTACAAGGAAAAGCATTGGACTGGATCATCTCGTTCCTCGCCGGAAGAACCCAGAGAGTCCGCCTCCCCCCTTTCAGATCGGAGCCCACTGAAGTCATCTGCAGCGTACCACAAGGATCTTCACTCAGTCCCACCCTCTTCAACGTATACATGAGGCCCCTCGCATCCATCGCGTGCCAACACAACCTCAACATCATCTCCTACGCAGACGACACCCAGCTGATCCTCTCCCTCACCAAAGACCCAAACACCTCCAAAACCAACTTACACGAAGGAATGAAAGATGTAGCCGAGTGGATGAAGAACAGCCGTTTAAAACTGAACTCGGACAAAACGGAAGTCCTAATCTTAGGCTCATCCCCCTCTGCTTGGGACGACTCATGGTGGCCACCGGCCCTGGGAACAGCACCCATACCAACGGACCACGCACGCAACCTGGGATTCATCCTGGACTCCTCCCTCTCGATGACCAGACAAGTCAACGCCGTCTCATCATCATGCTTCAACATCCTAGGCATGCTCAAAAAAATATTCAGTTGGATCCCCACCGAAACAAGAAAAGCCCACGCACTGGTCACAAGCCGGCTGGATTACGGAAACACCCTTTACGCCGGAACCTCAGCCAAACTACAGAAAAAACTCCAACCCATCCAAAACGCCTCAGCAAGACTCATACTAGACATCCCCCGCCAAGCTCACATTTCCGGTCACCTGAAAGACCTCCACTGGCTCCCCGTCAACAAGAGGATAATGTTCCGACTCCTCACCCACGCACACAAAGCCCTCTATGACCTAGGACCCGAATGCCTCAACAGGCGCCTGTCCTTCTACAACCCCACCTGCCAACTACGATCGTCCAATCAAGCCCTCGCCGCAATTCCGCGCATCCATAGATCCACCATGGGGAGAAGATCCTTCTCCTACTTAGTGGCCAAAACCTGGAATTCTCTCCCCACCCATCTCTGCCTTACACAGAACCACCTCTCCTTCAGAAATCAACCTAAAACTTGGATATTCGATAAGTAATGTACCCCCCTCCCACAAGCGCCTTGAGACCCTCTGGGTGAGTAGTGCGCTATACAAGTTTTTGAACTTGAACTTGAACTTGCTGCAGCACCTTCACCCACCTCCATACCCCAGCAGCATCTCCCAACCTAATGGACATCAATGCTCACAAAGTGCTCAACTGCATTCTCCTCAATGTACACTCCCTACACAAACACACCATAGAAATCTGGGACCTCCTCAACACCTACTCGCCCGATGTCACCTTCCTCATGGAAACCATGACCAATGCCAAGTCTGCACCTGACATCGCCACTGCCACGCCACTCCTGATGGATACAAGAACATGCGTAAGGACCACCCCAACCATCCAGAAGGAGGCATCGCTGTTGTCCACTAAAACAGCCTCTGCATGACCACCTGCCCGGGTGACACAATGATCCTCATGGAGCACCTCCACTTCCAGATCCAGATCAACCCCAAGACAACTCTCATCCGAATCCTCATCTACAGGCTGTCTGGCTCTCATACTTCCTTTGCCGACACCATAATCAACGTCATCGCATCCCAAGCCCTCACATCGACAGACCACATCCGATTCAGGGGCCTTAACTTCCACCTGAACAACCACGATGACTCAAACATTGCCTCCCTGCTACAGAACCTCACCAACATACGACTGAAACAACTAGTCACTGCCCCCACACACACAGTGGGATCCACACTTGACCCTGTCTTCACCAGAAGAAACAGCTTCTCCTACATTCACACCACGGAACTCCTTTGGACAGATCAACACAGCATCCACTTCTCCTTCAAAAAACATGCAATGACACCGACTGCGTCCCCCACAGAAGCTGGAACAAAATCACCTAAGACCAGCTCACCTCTGCCCTCATCAGCACCCCACCACTGACTACGTCAGACGCAAATACCGCAGCACGCAACCTTCAGTGCTGTATCAAAAACTGCACTGACACACACACACACCCCTCAAGAAAGCCACCAGATGACACAGCAAGAAAGCAAGCTGGTTCATCCCTGCACTCCAAGAAACCAGACGCTCCTGCAGACGACTCAAAAAGAAACAGAGGAAAAACAAAACCTCAGAAACACGCTCCACCTACAAAGCAGCCACTACCGCATACCACCAAATCATTAAATCCAAAATGAAGAAATCCCCCAAAAGAGAATCCTCACCAATGCACACAACACCAAAGAGCTCTTCTCCATCATCAAGGAACTTGTCAAACCCTCCAGTAAAACAACAGACGTCCCACCCTCCCAAGACCTCTGCAACATACTCAGCACGTTCTTCCACCACAAGATCAAGATGATCTACGACAACTGCGATGACCAAGAACACCTCACCACTCCAGCTCCCCCTCATGTGAGGCAACCCAACAGACCCTGCTCAAATGGATCCCCTTTGTGACAGAAAACACCTTGAAGACCATGAAAAACATCCACTCCGGAGCACACTCAGACCCCTGCCCACACCACATTTTCCAGAGAGCCTCCTTGGCCATCACACCGGCAATGCAAAGAAAAATTAACAGCTTCTTTGAGATCGCCATCTTCCCCGATGACTGGAAACACACCGAAGTCAACCCTCTCCAGAAGAACCCCTCTGTGGACCCAATTAACCTCAAGAACTTCAGGCCCATCTCCCTGCTTTCCTTCGCAGCCAAGGTCATCAAAAAGGCCATCAACACCCAGCTAACAAACTTCATCGAAGCTAACAATGTCGTGGACTTATCCCAATGCGGATTATGAAGCAACCACAGCACTGAGACCACCCTACTCGCTGCCACCGAAGACATCTGCTCCCTCCTCGACCAGGGCGAAATGGCAGCCCTCATCCTCCTGGACTTCTCTCCTACGTTCAACACCATCTCCCACCTTTGCCACCAGACTCCACGATGCTGCCTTCCATGCAAGGCCCTTGACTGGATCCGCTCCTCCCTCACCAGCAGAGCTCAGTGGGTCACAGTCCCTCCCTACCTCTTGGAACTGACAGAGACCAACTAAGGAGTTCCACAGGACTCCTCCCTCAGCCCCACCCTCTTCGATGTCTACATGGCCCCCCTCGAAACCATCGTCAGGAACAATGGGCTCAACATCATCTCTTATACCGATGACACACACAGCTGATCCTCTCCCTCACCAATGAACCCAACATCACAAGACACAACTTCCAAGAATGGATGAAAGCCATCACCATCTGGATGAAGAACAGCTGCCTGAAACTCAACTCAGAAAAGGCATAAGTCCTCATCCTTGGCACCACCTCCTGTACATGGACCATGCATGAAACATAGGCATAATACCTGACTCATTGCTCACAATGAACCGCCAGATCAATGCCGTCTCCTTGACTGATTAGAAAGACTTTCAGATGGATCCCAACCGAAATCAGAAAAACTATTACACATGCACTCATCAGCAGCAGACTGGACAATGGCAAATCTCTCTACGCCAGATTCAATAAGAAACTCCTCTGCAAACTCCAGACTGTCCAGAATGCAGCAAACTTCAGACTAATCCTTGACATCCCCCCTCACAGCCACATCAACCAAACTCCTCACCTATCCATACAAGGCCCTTCACAACACTGGACACACATACCTGAACAGCCGCCTCTCCTTCCAAGCACCCAAAAGACAGCTCTCACTGGCCACCGTCCCATGTATCAGCAAGACTAGAAGACTAGCTCCCACGCTATCTCACTTCAGCAAGGACCTAAAGACCTGGCTTTTCGGATGACCCCAGCACTCAACGGAGCTGCCCCCATGCCTTGAGACCTTCACGGGTGAGTAGTTGCACATTACTAACTGCGGATTGATTGATTGAGTAATAGACCCCCAAGTGGCACCCCCATCCCAGGTCCTGGAACCTTGATTGATATTAGAGCGTCCTCCTCCTGTCCCTAAACTACAGGAAGTCGAACTTAGAAACTTGCTGCCAGCTTTCTGACTGGAGAACCTATGGAGACCTCAACTTCTGGTTTGCCCCACTGAAGAAGATCGTACTCCCAGAAACGTTTCTCAGTCCGAATGTATCCAATTGATGTTGAGGCCTTCCTGGGCACAGACTTTGGACTTTCCCTGCTCAGATTTTTTCCACCTTCGTCGACAACTGCACCAAGACATTGTTCTTTAGCAGCCCACCTTCGTCGAGCCCCACTTTGGATTCAGCTTGCAGCTTGCTCCACCGACGACTCACTGAACTTCACTTTTTCTCCATAAACATTGTTCAGTCAGAAGGTAAGCTTTTCACTGGAATGAACCTAGTACCTGCATCTGACCTGTGCTCCAGTTGGCCTACGTGGAGAAGTGTGGCTCACGGTGTAGAGCAGGCAGACCCCGAAGCAGAGGTCAGACCTGGGACCAGGGTTCAATTCCCGACGCGGCAGGGTCTTGAGCTCAAATGTCCACGGACTTGATAATTCTCGCTTCGGTGCCTGCTCTAATCATGGGTTCTCACTCTGCAACTCTGGGCATTAAGCTTGCTTAATCTCCACAACGGCCCCCCGTGGAGGGATGCCTGGCTTTCACCTTGGGGATGCCCTGTAGGGGCTATCTCACAGGGAAAAGCCAGGACGGGTTCCCAAGGCAAGCGCCGAGATACCCTTCGGGTCATCGAGCGCTATATAAGAATACACATACATACATACTATGACCTGGTCTAGTGTGACCAGATGCCCGTTATTAGGTCTTTGTGCTTTTATGAAGTTTTTAGTTTAGTAATTGAATATGTATTTAAATAATCTCTATTTTCCTAAATCGGTTTGAGATTTCCTTTGTGTTTTTACTTTATTACTCTTTCGGGCACATACATTAAGATAAGGAATTGCGATTACTTATTAACGATTTTTAAGGAATCGCTATTTAAGAGTTGCAAATCCTTATGCATGTAGGATTCGCAAAATAAATAGTGATTACTACATAGTCCTTAATAACGAATAGCAAACTGTGATTCGCTATTAGGGAATGCATTCCCATTCATTCCTATGGGCCTAGAGGCCGATAGGAATAAAAGGGAAAGCATTTGCAATTTGCGATTACCAAATAGGTAATGCAAATTGCAAATACAATTGCAAGGGTGGTAGGGGCCCCCTGATGCACCCCCAATAAAGGTATGTGGGCACATGTGGCACACCACACATACATGTGTATGCGCCACATGGCACTTTGATAAATGAAATTTTGTGCATTTTTCTAAGGATTTACAAATTACCATCAACTTGCAGTTGATGGTAATTTGCGAATCCTTAATGCAAAATTTAATTTTTAAAATGCTTCATGCATTGCTTTTAGGGAATCGCAAATTGCGATTCCCTAATGCATTCGCAAGATAGGTAATTGCAAAAATTGAGATTATCTATTTTGCAAATTCATTTAGGTTTGATGAATCAGAAATGGCTTTTTACCGGTCGCACATGGGTCAATTATGTCAAACGGTCTGTTTGTGACCGGTAAAAAGCTTCATGCATGGGCCCCTTTGAATGCTGAATAAATACTTTACACATTGCCTCTAAGGTAATCCTGACTGCTTGGTGCCAAGAAGGTTAATCACAGGTTCATTCTGTGACTTTAATGGTTCACTTTGACAAGGATTGAGATTTTTATTGGAGCAGGATTTTCATCCTCCTCAGCCAATACTCAAACTTCTTAAAGACTGCAACTGAACCACAGCCTACTGAGCAATAGTTGCTTGAGATGTGTTCCAGGTAACAATTAATACCGTAAGGCATTGCATGCATAGTTAATAGAATCCCACACCCAGTAAATTAAGGAATAACATGCTCAAGAGCACTAGAAAAGGAGGAATGCATTTTAAATATTCATTAAGATTTAGGACTTAACCAAGTTTACAAAATATGAATTATAACCACAATTAATACTGACGAAATGACAGCAGCAATGTTTACCAAAAGGGTGACAAGAAGAAATACTCCATGGTGATTGTTTTTACATGTTAATTGCGATTTACTCCCATTATGAGACTTTTAAGCACTAAGCTATTTCTAGCCCAGCAGAAAATAAAACCTATTTCAAGTTTCAGAGATGGTTCACATCTGCATAAGTATTTAACAGGCCTGAACAGTGATATACAATCCATTCGCAGAGTTTGCTTAGTATTCCACACTCCGTGAAGCACGCAGAGTTACGAAAAACTCCTCTCAGTGAAGCAGAGGTTTTTACTTGCTCACACTCGCCAACGTTAAGTTGGTGAGCGCAAGCGAGAAAAATCCAACGTGAGACCACCTCCCAGTGAGAATTCGCAACGTGGGTAGTCGCATTGAGGAGGCTGCCTCTCGAGTAGAACATCTATTCGAGCAGCAGAAAGAAGCAGCACCCTGCTGTGCTGCACATGGTTCAGTTCACGCTGATATTCCAGCACGTGACAAACAGCAGGTGCTAAAAATATGCACAAATGGCACAAACTAAGGCATTCCGCTGCCTTATTTTTGTTCGATCTAGTAGCAGGGACTGCTATTCTTGCTGTACAAGGCCAGCTGCATTGATATATTCATCCAACAAAGAGAAAAAGACAAGAGCCTCCCCAGTAGCCTTCAATTAGAAATGGTGAGATGATTCTGCACAGCCTATCCCAGTGTAGCCTTGCGAGAATGCCTCCTCTCTAACCCTTTTCTCTGTGTGCCCAGCTTTTATAATGTTATAGGGCCCGATTCACAGAACTAACTTAAGACAAAATCCTAAACTTACTACTTTTGGTATTAACAGAAGGCAGTTAGTAGTAGTAAAGTTAGGATTTTGTCTTAAGTCTGTCCTAAATTTGTCTTAAGTCTGTCTGAAGTCTGTCTTAAGTATGTCTTAAGTCTGTCCTAAGTTTGTCTTGAGCCTGTCTTAAGTCTGTCTTAAGTCAAACTTAAGACAAAATCCTAACTTTGCTTCTACTAAATGCCTTCTGTGAACACCAAAAGTAGTAAGTTTAGGATTTTGTCTTAAGTTAGTTCTGTGAATCGGGCCCAACGAAATTCTCAGAATAAAGAATTACTAGATAGTTGCATGGTCTCTTTCACTTATTTTCATTCTGTGTTTTTTTAACAATAATAAACGAGATACATAGTTATCGACCAGGACACTTGTCAGCAATCGTTAACAAAAAGTGCAAGGCAGAGAAGACAGCACTTAGATAAAATACAGCTAATATATTCGAGCAATACTTGATCACGTGCAGAACATAATAACATAAGCTAAATGTGCTTTTTAATTAATTACACTGACTTTCAGTGTGCTTTTTGTCCATGATAACGTCATTTGAACGGTTAGCAGCTTTGTGTAACAGAAGCAGGGTTTTTCTTTTCTGTGTCATTTTTCAATGGCAAAGTGGATTAATCTCCGTCCCTGTGTCGTATAATCTGTGCTTCTATGGAGGCTCGTTGTGTCTTATTGGTGATAATTCCATTTGGAGGAGTAGTCATCTTCTTCCAAAGGGCAAATTTTTCTGTTCAAGTCCCTATTATTGTTTGTTGAAGGAGGTGCAGTAGATACTTCTATGAATGTGGATCCAAAGGTCTCCAAAGATTTCTCCAATTCTGCTGGGTCATCATTCAGTCTGGAGTTCGCATTGTTGTTATTGTTATTGTTAAGAGTTCTTACATAGCGCATGAATCACCCGGGGGCATCTCAGCGCTTCAACCTAGCAGGTATAGTGAGGCAGGAAAGTGATTATGAAGTCATGGAGTTGGGCGCAGTTAAAACAGGAAAGTTTTCAGGAGTTTTCTAAAAATCAGATAGGAGGTACATTTTCATAGGGGTAAGGGGAGCTGATTCAATATTTAGGAGCGACATAAGATAAAGCTCAGCCACCAGTGTGGGCCAGATGAATACGTGGGGTTTTCAGTAGTGCTAGGGAATTAGATTTCAGATTTCGACCCGAGGTCTGATGAACAAGAAGCTTTTGAAGGTATTTAGGACCCCTGCCTTCCAAGACTTTGAACGTCAGTCAGCAGATTTTAAAGAATGAGCGTTTCTTTATTGGCAGCCAATGGAGTTTCTTCAGTAGGGGGAGTGATGGAGAGCTAGGGGGGCAGTTTAAAGTCATCCTGGCGGCCGTGTTCTGAATGACTTGAAGTCTAGCCAGTGAGGTCTCACCCACTTCTGCCAATAAGGCGTTAGCGTAGTCAAGGCGGCTGATAACCAGTGCCTGTACCTTGGTTCTATGATGGCTACCTGGTAGATAAGGTATAATTCTATGCAGAAGACGTAAGCTGTAGTAACAGGAGCTTCCTGTGGCTGCGATGTGGTCCTTCATGATGTTGGCTTGGTCTAATTTTAGGCCCAGGGTTTTTACTGAAGATGAAGGAACAGGGGACTTTCCTAAAAGGTCTGGCCACCATTTCTCATTCCAGAAGGACGCTGCTTTGCCCAAGAGCATTAGCTCTGTTTTCTCAGGGTTCAGCTGTAAGCGATTTTCGGTCATCCATTGGGAGATGGCCAGCATACCCCCAGAGAAACGCTCTTTCTCCTCTTCTGGTTTGGAACCGATGGGGAACAGTAGCTGCGTGTCATCAGCATATGAAATCATTTCGAACCCAAAAGGTTCGATGATAGAAGCCAGTGGGGCCATATAAATATTGAACAGCGTGGGGCTTAAGCAAGAGCCCTGGGGTACCCCCTTGTCCAACCGATATTTGTTTGACCGATAGGGACCTAACATGATGGTTTGCCAGCGGTCAGTCAAAAAGTCGTTGAGCCATTTTAAGGCCTTTCCTCGTATCCCGCAGGCATTTAATCTCTCCGCAAGCATACTGTGGGAGACAGTATCAAATGCCGCGGAGAGATTGAGGAGGATCAGAACCACAGAACCACCTGCATCAAGAGACCATCTCAGAAAATCTGTTACCGCAAGGTAACAAATCTGCTATTGAATTGCAAAGTGTCTGTGACTCCGCTTGTTTCTCCTTACATGCCTGAGGGGCCACAAAGTCTTTGACTATGTTAAATTGAGCTTTGGAGGAGTTGGTTGCAAGTTCAATTTTATTTAAAATATAAGAACGTCTCGCTGTCTTGATGTTTTGATGATAATTGGCAAGAGCTGACTTGTATACTAATCGATCTTGGTGATTTTTAGTGTTTCTCCAACGTCTTTCAAAGTGCTTGCACCTGGCTTTATCTATTTTTTCTTTTATCTATTTTTAGTTCACCTGAATACCAGGGGCAGATAGTTGTTTCTGAGTCAAGCTGAGATTTGATTGGGGGATCAGTAGGTCAAATGAAGTCGTCTTTTGCGTTAAAGTTGGCCAATTTGTCCATTACACTTTCACACGTCCTGTCTTTATTCTTTTTATTATTGTGTTCTTCCTTGTTATTCGGCAAAGCCATGTTGAATGCCTCTAGAGTGAGTTTATGCCATGGTCTACCTCGATGTTTCTTCTCCTGATGTGAGTAATCAGGGGAGAGGGTGCAGGCTGAGATTCGTTCGAGAAAATAATCATAAAGTGATCCGTCCAGGTGAGAGGGACAATGGAAAGGCAGCTCAGACCTTCCATGTTGGTAAAAATAAGGTCCAGGGTGTGGCCTGCCTGGTGTGTAGGGCCTTCCACCTTTTGGACCAAGCCCATTTGGTTTAAGCGGGAAACCAGTTTATTAACCTCTGGGTTAGTTATGTCCTCACAGAGGAAATTGAAATCGCCAAGTAGGATACATTTTATGGAGGCAAGAACTTGCATGGCTATATGTTTGATCAGGTAATTTGCAAAATTCGATTTAGGGGCAGGAGGACAGTAAACTAAATGAATACTTTTGTATCCCTCAGGAATTGCCAAGTAGATTGCAGGGAGCGTAGTCGCTGTCGTCCAGGTTTCCGTGATAAAACAAACATCAGGGGAGTGGGAAACAATCATGTCCCATACCTCTATAGAGTGTTTGACAAGTGAGCGTGCATTGCATAAAATATATTTTGGGGAATTCGTGCTTCGAGGGAATTTGTTGGATAGGCCGTTCCGTGCTGTGGTGTCCGCAAAAGTATGGAAGTTACATGATCTACAGGGTACTGAGCCTTCCAGGACTGCCGGGAGCTTTAGCGGGCAGCAGATACTGGCCACCGATTCATTAACTGCTCTGGCTTTCATGTCCCATAAGGCAGAGCCCGAGTAAGTTAACCGAGTGACAGCGTTGGCAAAAAGGCAGTCTTGTGCTGCACCTTTGTGCTCTTGGCTCGACGTGGCGCATTTCATTTTACGATGCAGGTACTCTATTTCTTGTCCCCAGAATAGGGTATTGTCCAGTCTTTACTTTTGCTTCCACTGCCTAGATTCAGCCTTTTCTAGATGAGTGTGAAAGGATCTGTATGTATTTATTTGACTTTCAATGACATCTCAGTGACATCAGGATCTATTGTACCTATGAAGGAGCTGATACTTGAGAGCTCTTTCATCAAGGTTTCCAGTGTGACATCTGGGGCCATATTACAGAAGGTACTTCGGGGGCACAACAGGTGTTTGTGCCCACTTTGCACATCCCCGGGGCACTTTGGTATTATAGAAGGGGACGCAGAAGCTCACTGACTGCACCCCCCTGCAGGGGGCTCTCTAGTTCCCTTTAAATGCCGCCTGCACAGTGAAAACACGGAGCAGCTGCTCTGTGTTTTCACATGAATACGCTGCCCTGGGGCAGTGCAAGTTCAAAGCTGCCTTGGGGGCAGTGTATTCACCATAATAGGATGCATTATCATTGTTTGCGCCCGGCACACCTTTCTAAAGGTGCACCGGGAGCAAACAATGATAAAGTGTAGCAGGGCCCCAGGTGATTTCGACTTGGTTGTTTGTTTTGAGGGCTTTTCTCCTGATATTGTCCTGAACAACTGCAACTATAACACAGTTATTTTCACAGACATATGGCTGTTGTTTCGTACCACTGTATGTTAGTGCTGCAATGTGCCTCCTTCTGCTATTCTAATAGTCAATTGAATCTGTTTCAATAGTGCTGATTTAGCTTTTCTGGAGGAGTTGTTTCGAAAGTAAAAGGTTGTAGTTCAACCTGTGGCACTAATGTTATCACAGGCTGTTGTTTCTTGTTTACCATATACCTTCTTTGGGCACTTTGTAGTGGTAATTAGAATTATTTAGTTTCTGTGATTTAAAATGACTACCACTATTATTTACGGGTACCGTTTCATGGGGGTGCATATGATAGGTTATTACCGATTTTAGGTTCCACAGTCCATTGGTTTTATAATTTGTTTGTTTGCCGTACCTCTAGTTATTCGGTAAATTCTTCATTGGTCTCTATTTTACGCTACCTCCTGCCAATTTTCTTCCAGGATCTCACTGGGGCAAGGAGCTGTCTCTTTGGAGAGTCTTTGACATTGTGTAGCAACGAGGGGTAGGAATCAATTACCCCTTTGAGTTTACTTCCCTTGTGAGAAATTGCAGTCCATCGCAGATTCACTGGGTTGCCACCTCTCTGTCTTGCCATCTTACTTGTGTCTTGGGCAGAACTGGGGTCTCTGCCTGTTCTTGAAGCCTTGAGTGTTCTATTCAGGGCTACATTTCTGTTTTCTACAGCCTTGATGAGTATTCCTGTATCAGCTTACACTGACAGCCTCACTCGCTATCCATTTCTCCTCTACCTGTGGCAGTCACGGATGCTGCCAGCCTTTTTTCAATTCTGGAACCCTGATAACATCCTCATGCACGTTTCCAGCAAAAAATGAAATGAGTGCAGCTGGTATATCCTGGTCTACACAAAGGCAGAGTAGGTCGGGTTCTCTGTACTACAGTATTGTAGCCCACTCGCATTGGGTATAGCAACTTGAGTAACTTGTGTGATCAACTAAACTGCCAACACAAACTTTCGTTCAGTAACAAACTATAACATTAATACAGCCAAAACAAAAACATTATTAGAGTAAGAAAAACATAATATTTTACCCTAGGTCCTCCAGAAAGCAATTGCATCTAAAATAGTCAAGTATTTGGGGGTCACCATTCACACAGACAAGGATTACCTGTATGAATTAAAATACAAATCCTTAAGTCAGAAGCTAATGCTGCCACATTTTAAACAATACATACAATGATGTTAATATTTATTTGTGGTGTAAAACGATATAATTAGCATAGTGAAACTTCAGTGATCAGTGGCAGATGGAAAGTGGGCATTGCCACATTTTGAAAGATATTTTGTGACCATATTAGATATTTTTAGACACTAATACAACCAGGCATGGCCACTAGAAGTTTAGACCAAACTTCTAAGTTTACCTTTATGAATTGGGCACCTAGTGTTTCAGTTTTTATAATTTGGTTTGGACATCCAGGGAATTTATAAGGCAGTTCCAAAGTCCATTCATGGATTTCTCCAATGCTCCAATGCTCAAGGTATGATGCACATGTGAACATACCTTCTATGCTTGCCCCTTGTTGAGCAATTTATTTGGGCTGAACATTTGCATTCATTTTAAAAAGGCCATGGAGAAAATAGAATGAGCATAAATAGGAAAATAGCCTTTATAGGCATTGATTTAACATGCACAACATACACAAAAAAGAGAGATGATACGACAATCTTATGGTATGTTGTTATTTTGGTAGGAAGAACATTAATTGCACATCAATAAAAGAAGCGTTAGCTTTCTACCTTTCTAGAACCGAGAAATACAATGAATTATACAATGCTTTATGAGGAACTGTTAAATAAGTGATGGGAACTGATAAACAAATCGGAAATAAATTGGCAACCATTGGTAAAGTACATTCAATCATAGGTCCTGCTCTTGCACTTTATTACTTATTACTTATATCACTAAATAACATATATGACTGTAAAGCCACAACCTGAGGATGAATACATATATAAAAAAAAAATGCCTTAGCAATCCCTCATGACTAATATCAATGATACTGCTGTGGGAATTATTGATCATAAATTGAATGCTGATTGGAATAAGTTCATGAGGATATTTGTATGTAATAGTTATGGATTTATATAATTATACTGATGAGCTTTATCTCTGATGAGAACTCCAAGTAATTGGAGTTCGAAACGCGTAGACCGCTAATTTGTATACCAAAAGACTCAGAAATTTCCAGTATTAGTGATAAAAATATAAGTTTTGAAAAAAATGTATTTTCTATGGTTTTGTGTATAAAAACTTTTGTACTGTCAATGTAAATAGATTATTGCTGTTGGGTGTGTTAATGAACGGGTGAATGTGGAATGTGGTGATTGATTGGAAGTAATGAATGTCTTGGAATGTATTTTTATTTATTGTATAAATGTTTTTTGTATGGTGATTGTAGGGATGTAAAATTTGTTTAACTGATTAAAAAAAGCTGACAAATGTAATTCAAGTAAAAAATAAAATGTTGATTTATTCAGACTGATTTATAAGTCTTAGTCCCATGTTTGGTTTAATTCCCAAAGTGTTGTGAAAAATAAGAAGAGTAAAGGACAGCAGTATTGGCAATTGCTCTGTTTAATATTGGATCAAAACAAGGCACTACGAAGGTACACTCAAGCTGTACACAGATTTATCGACAAGATCACTATTTTCTAATTTTGTGGCAGCATGGATGAAGAACCTCAAAGATGCCTGGCAGCCCAAACCTTACTGGCACGGGCACCAGGGAAAACACAAGCCAATGTAGCAGCTCCTAGAAACAACAACAATACCTTAACTATACAGCTGAGGAAATATGAATAACGGAAAAAGGCAGAAACGTCTAAGTGGTGGGAGAAAATATCTCTGCAGGATTATGTGGATAAGAACATGGTCCCCCACGGATTGTGAATCTACACCACACCTTCCTATGAATCGCCTAACCCACGTATGCTTGCGGAGTGGGCAGAAAATTCTGCAACAAGTTCTAAGAATATGCTTTGCATCCTCATCAAGTATGCGTGGGAAGATTGGGATACAATCATCAAGGAAATCACAGAACTTCAAGAAGATTTCAAGAAAAGCTTAGACTAGACATCTATACCCAAATTCAAAGACAAGCTAAAAAAGAAGATGATGCAATATGAGGATGACATCAAACTCAGAGAGCAACGGAAACTGCACCCTGATTGTGCAGACTATGAAAGTGGACGGATCTTAACCTATAGCAGAAAATATGATCATCTGTACAACTTTCAACCAAAACAAACCACAGCCAATCAAGAACAAGAACAAGGCGAAAATTGCACGCTGACAACCACCATTATGACCAGCGACACAGAAACAGACATCTTGGTACATACCTCAAGCACGACATCAGAAGGAGAAGTTCTAACACGTCCAGCTTCTTTTTTAGACAAATACCAAGTGCTGAGGAGAGGGCGACAATTGGTAAATACAATCCCCCAACCAACACCGAGAGGAAGAGGCCAACGGGGACGAGGAAAAGAAAGAGGACAAGGAAGAGGCAGGGGCAATGTAAACAACGACGAAGTCGGCAAAAACACCAGATACAGAAAAGAAAACACAACAAAACCAGTGGGAACCGGACGGGGCATGAGAAAGAAGAAGTAACCATGACGGACACAACCATGGTAAATAATACTATTATCAACTTAACCAATCCTACCCTTTCATTTCTCGAAAAAAGAACTCTCTGTCTAGGGTTATCATTTTGTCCCACAGAAATATTTGACTACCCCGACACTAGAATAGTCATTTTTAAATTTGTCCGAAAACTGAAGCTTACCAAATGGCACACTCTTAAAGGCAACGCAGTGCATGGTCAATCTAGCACTAATCCCACCAGTCTCACTATTGGTGACTTTGAAGTTCTTACCACCATTCAAGAACTTGAAGGCATACATGAAATTGAAGAAGTTACTAAAGATAGGGTTGCCAAAACCCTTTTCAAACCACGATCTATCTTTTATCTGAATCTCTCGCATGATAACGTTGTTACGTTTCACGATGTGGTCACTAACGCCCTTGCTGAGCATAAGCACAACTTTGCGGCATGCAGTCTGACAATCAAACAGAGAGCCATCATTTCCTCGCTGGCCAATGACAAAGACATTGTCATCCGTCCCGCGGACAAAGGAGGGAACATCGTACTACTGAGTAAGAACATGTATATTGCCGAGGCACATAGACAATTAAACAACACTAGATTCTACGTAAAGACAGCTACCAAGACTTACAATGATAGCATCATTGCCACATGGAGCAAACTCTCCAAATGGCAAGAAGACGGCCTCATAACTTGGGAGGAATATCTATTCATGAAAAAGACTACCCTAAATTACCGATCATTTACTTCCTCCCAAAAGTGTATGAAAATCCTCTTGCACCCCCAGGGAGACCGATTGTCTCATCTTTGGGGAGTGTTGTTGAAAACATTTCCTAATACCTCGACCATTTCCCCCTGAGATTTGTGACCACACTCCCCTCTTATGTCAAAGGCACGAAAGATTTCTTGTGTAAAATTGGCGATATATATTGGACATCAAAGGACATGTTTATCACTATGGATGTCTCAAGTCTTTACACCATTATTGATCATTCATGATCAAGGCATTTGTGCATGCACTCACTTTTTAAATGCCAGAAACATAGTGTATTCAGAACATACCAGGATGTTGATTGACATGATTTACCTATGTTTACAGAACAACATTTTTCTGTTTAATGGTATACTTTTTAAACAAATACTGGGGACCGCCATGGGCACATGTTTTGCCCCCAGTTTTGCATGTCTCTTCCTAGGTTTGTGGGAAGAAGAAATCAGGAAAGACACATGTCTATCCCATGATTTCAAGAAGGTCAAAACCTGTATGCGTTACATCGATGACCTTTTTGTAATTTGGGAGGGCAGTGAAGAAGAGGCTGAAAAATTTATCCAGGAACTCAACATCAATGTGTATAACATATTACTCACACAGAATATCAACAGGGAAGAAATAGAATTTCTAGATGTAAAAGTCAGAGCAGTCTAAACTTGAAACCAGGCTATTTAGTAAGGAAACTGCTGGTAACAGCATTCTTCACGCTCTCAGTCACCACCCCGATACACTCAAATGGAGCATCCTGTACGGTGAGTTACTGAGAGCAGGAAGAAATTGCAGCACAGAAAAAAACTACCAAAGAGAGGAACAAATCATTATCAAACGCTTTACAGAATGGGGATACCCGGAATGGGTGCTCAACAGAGCAGTCAACAAACTCAAGAATATTGACAGAATAACCACCCTCTGTGACAAAGAGAAGAACACCAACTCCCAGGAGACTAGTGTTATCCTCACTTGCAACAATAGCTCTTGCTAAATACAAACAATCCTCAATGACAATTGAAATATCCTAAAAAGTGACAACATTGCAGGTCCCACCATTAGTGATGGACCCAGTATCACTTACCGCAAAAGTTGAAGTCTCAGAGACATGCTTATGTGAGGGGACATCACTACACTACATAACACCAGCACGCATTACCTCAAGGGTTTTTACCCTTGCGGTCATTGCAAGGCATGCAGATCGAGCAACATGGTGAAAGAATTTAACATGCCACATTCAGAAAAGAAGAAAACCATTGACTAATTCTTGAAATGAGCACACATTATGTGATTTACATCTTGACATGTCCATGTAAAAAAAGCTACGTAGGGAGTACCACACACATGGCTAAGAAAAGGGTACTAGAACACCTCACGGCCATCAACAACAGGAACCCCCAGTACCAGGTTGCAAGACATTTTGCTGAATATCACCTGGCCAACAGCTCACTTCTCAGCTACTTTGTTATCGAACAGGTATTAGGAAGCCCAAGAGGAGCCAATAGAGAGCTTAAACTCAGGAAAAAAGAATCAAGATGGATTCTAGAACTCGAGACAGGGTACCCGTATGGCCATAATGTAGACGAGGAACTGGCCACACATTTGATTGAGGAATAGTGTGAGGCACATGAGGGGGCCTGGAGTTAGCCCTAGGTAGCTGCACACATAATTCACATTGATCTTTGCATTCATATAACTTTTTCTTGCAGGAATATGAATCAGTATATGTAAAAATTAAAAGTGATATTTAATTGTTTTAATATATGTTCTTTTTCCATTTCTATTCACAGGAGGAAAGGAAAGGGCCCAACTAACACTCCCGGGCACTTCAAGGGCCGCCTACCCTTTTCTTCACCTCTCTGAAGAGTGCACCATCTGAAGTATATATAAGACTTTTAATAATTTTTCTTATAAATTCTCACCCGTTATCACTGTTCATGGTTTTTGTCTCCGGACAGTATCAAATAGTCTTTCTTTGCCACTTAGTGCCAGTATGGATTTGTTCTTATGGAACTGGTACTAAATGTATAATACCCTAATTGACCACATTATGCCACTAGAGCAAATGTACCTAGCAAATAGCGCATTTCTTGAGATACCCTCTCACAGACACGGTGTCACGCTTATTCCCATGGTCTATGTAGGCTTCTTGGCTTACTGACGGGGTTACACTCTGCCAGCTCTGCTCAGGAACACTCAGTCCTTCTTAATCACATCTCTGCCCTCTCACTTTGCAGCGTCAAACATCATCTACAATCTTTTTCTCATGTTACTAAATTTAAGTACAGGGTGTGCAGATACAACTTTGTGTGTTAAAAATCATTTTACATTTACAAGTGTATATGTATAATCTGATGTGCAGATGGGCATTTTGGCTGAAACATTTGGACGTTCTAAGATGGCCACCAATGTATTTGCAATGCTTTCAGTCCTCTTTTGATATTACAGCTTTGAAATGGCAAAATACCAACTCAAGCCAACCTGAAATGAGTACAAGCAACCCCTGAAACAGTGTTTTGCTCTAGTTAGAGCTCTTCAGAGAGGTATAGCTTTGTCCAGACACAAGGGAGCACCTAGTATAAGTCAAAACAAAACCCTTTCAGGCATAAAGTGACACATAAAATATGCAAAAAAGAAGAAGAGAACTATGGGTAGTTCTCAGTTTAGGCGGAAAGCAGCTCCTGTTAGAGCACTCTCAACACCAGCGACACTCTATATCTGCTCACCTCAAATGTCTGTTTTTCTATCAAAGTCTTTAAGCATAGGATTAGCACAGTGCCATCCACGCCAAGATAGAAAAGGGCAAAGTCTTTTGCCATTTCTACAGCAAAGTCTTTAAGCATAGGACTAACACAGTGCTGGCCTTGCCGAGCTGTAAAATGACAAAAGCCATTTATCACTCCAGGCACAGTATTACAGCTTTGAAATGGTAAAATGCCAACTCAAGCCAACCTGAAATGAGTAAAAGCAACCCCTGACACAGTGTTTCACTCTAATTAGAGCTCTTCAGAGAGGTATAGCTTTGTCCAGACACAAGGGAGCACCTAGTAAAAGTCAAAACAAAACCCTTTCAGGCATAGAGTGACATAAATTATGCAAAAAGAAGAAGAGAACTCTGGGTAGTTCTCAGTTTAGGTGGGAAGCAGCTCCTGTTAGAGCACTCTCAACACCAGCGACACTCTAGATCTTCTCACCTCAAATGTCTGTTTTTCTATCAAAGTCTTTAAGCATAGGATTAGCACAGTGCCATCCACGCCGAGATAGAAAAGGACAAAGTCTTGCCATTTCTACAGCAAAGTCTTTAAGCATAGGACGAACACAGCGCTGTCCTTGCCGAGCTGTAAAATGACAAAAGCCATTTATCACTCCAGGCACAGTATTACAGCTTTGAAATGGTAAAATACCAACTCAAGCCAACCTGAAATGAGTAAAAGCAACCCCTGACACAGTATTCCGCTCCAATTAGAGCTCTTCAGAGAGGTATAGCTTTTTAATATATATATATATTTCCAAATAAAGTCAATAAACCAATCACTCAGAGGTTTTTGCAAGTCACCAGAAGTTGGTTTTAATCCAGGTAATGCGTTTCGCTTGCACAGCAAGCTTGGTCACACACTGTGTTGTGGATAAAGACTTGCAATACATAGGAAGTATGCAAACCAAAGAGGGACAAACGAAAACATTTACCACTTTGGTCAAATGGCATCCATTTTGAAATGTGCCCAAGATATAGTGAATGTATTACATTCATACAAATATACACCTGATGGGATTTGATTGTATTGAAATTCATCCAGGTACATCCCTAGTTGTGTTCTGTGCCTTTCCATCTGAGGTTCAAAAACAGAAATGGGGGTTAACTGGGTAGATTAACTACTTATGTCGTGATGCCATCCATTTTGTACAGTGTAATGGATTGTTTTATTGTAGTTCATATTCTACAAGTAGATCCACATTGGGGTTAAATTGTATTAAAATTCATACATATGTCCCCATATTAGCAAATACATTGATTAAACAATAAGCACACAAAGCAAGTTTAAATATGTTCTTGAAGAGGAAGAATTCATGCTACAAGTTCATACATAGATGTAAATATGGCATAGTGCAGAAAGCCATGGTAAGGTGGCGGTACAACTTATGAGTCTAAAACACAAAGTATAGTTACTGAGTCTATTATGTTCTCGGCAGAGTGCCCTAATAAGGCCCAGAATATATGTGAGAGTTGTTTATGGCATAGTGCCAAAGGAACCACCAAGACTCACAAACCCAGTACTATATGTTCTCAGCATAGTGCTCTTACTCAGCTCAAAACATTCTCAGTAGGTGTTGTATTCAGCAAAGTGCCCCAGATGAAACCACCAAGGCTCGTAATGAAGGCACTGCAGTCAAACTTTCCCACACAACCAAAATCAAAACCCAGAAGTCCACAAAGAAACAGAAAACATGTGAAAAAGAGAAAATCTACACTTATGTTACGACCTACGATGTAAAAAGAAAGTTCAATTATGGAAACAAATCTCTAATGTATAGTCTGACCCTCCACTGTGAGGACTGAAGAAAAGGTTAGGTGGATGCATTGGAGTTTATTCTCTAAGACAACCCTGTCCTTTTCTCCTGTATCTTCATCAGTGATGGGTTTGTCTATCAGTGTTTCCTCTCTTTTGATTTTACTTACTTTTTTTTGCCTTAGACAATATCCAATTAGGAAACCCTCTTTCTTTGAACCTGATCATCATGTTTTCTTGTTCCACTAAGAAAGGTTCTTGTGTGCTGCAGTTTCTCCTTGCTCTCAGCAGCTCGCCAAAAGGAATACTCCATTTGAGTGTTTCCGGGTGGCTTCTGACTGCATGAAGAAGACTGTTCCCTGTTGTGGCTTTTCTGTGAAGTTTTGTATTCATTTGGTTGTTCTCTATTACTACTATTACAACGAGTAATTCAATCTGTTTCTTGCTTATGGTGTATGTGAGGTTAATGTTGAAAGTGTTGTTGTTAAGTTTGGTAATGATGTCTATAGCGCGCTCCTCACTTCCCTTCCACAGCACAAACAGGTTTTCGATGTACCTATACCATTTCATCACTTTATTGTTTTTGGGATCTGACTTGAGTTTTTTGAGAATTTCTTCTTCCCATACCCCCAGAAAAAGGTTGGCAAAGCTGGAGACAAGCAAGTACCCATAGCTGTGCCAAGGATTGGCTCATACATGGTGCCATTGAATAGAAACATGTTGTTAAGGAGACAACATTTCATAAGTTTCAATAACATTTCCATGTGTACTATTATTCCGTGTGTAAATTTTTCGGGTATCGAGGAAATGTTGACAGCATTGCATACCAAGTGAATGATCAATAATAGAGTACAGTCAATTGACATCCATTGTGATCATGAGATAGTCTTCTTCCCAGGCGATGTCTTTGATTTTACCCAGGAAGTCTTTTGTGTCCCTTATACAAGAGTAGGTTCTCTACATAGTCCCAAAGGAAGTGGTATATGTTCTTTGAAATATGTTCTGAAACACAACCTATTGAGGTTACGATGGGTCTGCCTGGTGGTACGTTGGGATTTTTGTGTACCTTGGGTAATAGGTAGAAGATGGGAGTTCTACTATAATCACACTTCAGATAACAATACTCTTCCTATTGGAGGATACCTTTATCTTTGTATTCAGTGAGCATATTCCAAATATTTACTAAGGTCACATTGTACTACTGTGCACTAGTAGTGACATAATATTTGGTGTCTTCCAGTTGTCTTTTGGCTTCAGCAATGTAAGCCGATCTGTCCCACAATACAATATTTCCCCCTTTGTCGACTGGGTGGATGATGATGTTTAAATCATCAGATAAAGAATTAATTACTTGTGATTGTTCTTTTGTGAAGTTGGTGGGGGTATTGTTTTTATTCCATTTGTGTCTACGGAATTTGATTAAATATTTAGTGGTAGTCTCATGAAAAACATCAATATTGTCATGTGGCCTAACTGGGAGAAAAATGGATTTCGATCTGAAATTAGTATTGGCCGGTAGATCAGATTTTAGGATAGTTTGTTCCTCATTTAAATTCAGGCCTGCTCCTTGATTGAGATCTTGCTTTGCCACTAATGCGTCCCTGTCCTTTATGCTTAAAAAAGTGTTTTGTTTTGTCATGGTTATTTCATCAGAGTGGGTTTGCTCAGATGTCCCTTTCAGGGTATGCCACATTTTCATCTTTACTTTTCCCACAAATTTAAACATGTCTATTCTAGCCTCAGGATATTTAAAGGAGTTGTAGGGCAGAAGGTAAGACCTAAGCAGAGAGTGTGTTTTTCAAACATAGATAGAGGTCTATATGATAAATTAATGATGGTTGTATTTACCATATTGTCATCCATCATTTTTGTTTCTTGTAGCCCTTTCATTTTGTTCCCATCAGCTGTTTTCCTCGTTCTCTGCCTCTTTTGCTCTCTCTGTTTTCCAGTTTCTTCCTGGTTTTTTCATCGTCTCCGGCCCCACCCTCGACCTCTTCGCCCCGTTCTCACTGGTTGTGTGGTCTGCGGTATCTCGCTCCTCATTCGTAGGAAGCGATATTCATATAAAAAAGTCCGCTGTATTTTGGGGCCTGTCTCTTTTCCCACTGGATTGTTTAATGGATGGGGTTGTTCCACTTCAGCATCACTGCTAGTTACAGAATCTGTTCCGCTGGTATTCTCCATTTTGCTTTCCAGAGGATCCCCTAGGGACAGCTTCCCATAAAGCTGGTCATATTTGTGGAAGTAGGTTAGAATTCTACCGTTCTCATAGTCTACGCAGTCACGATGTAATTTCGCTGCTTACGAGCCTTTATATCCTCTTCATAGGTTTTAAGTCTTAATTTCAGATCATCCACATATTTCTTTATTATGTCTTGCTCTTTATGATTTTTAAGTTCATCTTTCAACAATTTGAGTTCTTGCAATAGATCCTCCCTATCCTCCCAGGCGTGTTGCACCAGGATGGTTAGCATTTGTTTGGAGCTTCTGGTGGAATTTTCCACCCATTCCTCCAGCATCCTGGGCTTGGGTGATTCATATGAGGGAGTGGTATTGATACGTAGCCCTCTTGGCACCATATCATTGCCGATCTAGTCTTGTAGTGAGATGGCTTCCCACCACTTTGATGTTTCTGATTTTTTTATCTTTCCTAGCCTTCTGAGTTTATCCTGTAAAGTTGTGTCTTTTATTTGATGCCCTGGCAAAAAGGCTTAGGGCTGCCGCCCTCCTCTCTGATTCTTCTTCCATCTTCTTTGTTCAGGGATATTGGTTAGTATGCATGTACTACTATGTAAATTTAAAATTGTGGACTGCGTATAAAAACTGGAAAGAGTCTGATGTATGCACCTCCCCTTCACAAATGTGTAGGTTCCTGCTGCTTGAAGTGTTGGGATGGTAACAGAATGGTATGTTTGTTTGCATGATCTCATTAAGGGTATTCAGTAAAGTACATCGGATTCACAGATCGCCTCACTCCACAACCCTTGCTTGATGTTAGCAAAGGCTTTTAAAGGGTTATTTTCGGTCCAACTACTGGGTGGGATTGTCCTGCTTAATGCCTTATTGGTAATTCCTGCAAGTAGCGTGTGTAGATGTGGGGAGAAAGCGTGTATGAAGGTAAACACCAATGTTCACGAATCTTTCTTCCCGCATACCATCACTCCGCATACTTTAATTACGAATCTACCATGACGCCACAATGCCATTATAACGCATGGCATTACATTTTATATGCTTTTACTATGCATACATTTACAACAAAATTCGTTGTAAATGTATGAATAGTAAAAGCATGTTTTTTTTATTTTAGGATAAAGTAAGTATGGGTATAGGGGTATATGTTTTGGTGTTCAGAGGTATATGTTTTGGGGTGATTGGGTATTTTAGGGGTTCAGGGATAGGTTTGGGTTTTGGGGTACAGGGGTATTTTAAAGGGTTCAGGGCAAGGTTTGGGTTTTGGGGTAGAGGGTAATTTTTAGGGTTCAGGGCTAAGTTTGGGTTTTAGGGTACAGGGCTATTTTTAGGGTGCAGGGCTAGGTTTGGGTTCTGGGGTACAGGGGTATTTTTAGGGTTCAGGGGTAGGTTTGGGTTTTGGGGTACAGGGGTATTTTTAGGTTTCGGGGCTCGGTTTGGGTTTTGGGGTACAGGGACATTTTTAGGGTTCAGGGCTAGGTTTGGGGTTTGTGGTACAGTGGTATTTTTAGGGTTCAGGGCTAGGTTTGGGTTTTGGGGTGATACGTTTTATGGGGGGTACTACGGTTTTGGGGTACAGGGGAATTTTCTAGGGTTCAGGGATAGTTTTGGGGTGCAGGGTGTATTTTTAGGGTCAGGATGGGTTAGTGTTCAAGGGTTCTGGGGTATTTTAAGGGACCAGGGTGGGATTATTTTTTAGGGTGCACAGGGTAAATAAAATATACATATAAATATATATATACTAGCAGCCCGCCCCGACATTGTCCGTGTCCCGGAGCCTGAGCCTGGACAGTAGTATATCAGGGGTATTAGCGTTCTTTTCTGTGACTCTATGTAGCTCATTCGTTTCCAAACTTCCTGATGCGCAGTACAGAAAGGACAACTGACATGACCAATCAAATGGAGGTGGAGGAGCAAAGATCATTTCTTGAAAGGAATGCGACTTTGTGGCCCCAAATTCCACAACGCCAGCAATTCCAACATTCCCTGAGAGGGTCTCTGCGACAATGATGAATTATGTTTTCATCTCTCGGAGTTTGTCTCCCCTGATTAGGGGAACCGAGGTCCTCACATTGGCATTTGTGATCACAGTCCCATTGCTGTGCAGAACACAGCATTCTCAAAACGTAAGCATGTGAAGTAAAGGAATAGCCAGGTATTAACTACCAAGAACGCAGAGTGCAGGGTGATAAGGTGCCCTATTAGTATGAAGCTTGCTATGATCCAGGTTGGCGAGTGATAGCTTTTCCTCTGGCAGAGGGACTCTGTTGTTCTTTGTCCTGGAGCCTGAACCTTAACTTAGCCACCGTTCTTCAGGGCCAACCTCCGGCCTCCCTCCCCCTCCCGCTCCTGCCCCGGCCCCCTCCCGCCCCTACCCCCTACCGCCCAGGCCCCCTCCCACCCCGGCCCCCTCCCGCCCCGACATTTGCCTTACCTGAGCCGCCGCTTCTCCCCGCGCTCCTCACTTCACCGCTGCTCCATTTCCGGTGCTCCTCCTCGTCATCATGCACCTGAGCCGCTGCTCCTCCCCACGCTCCTCACTTCACCGCCGCTCCATGTCCACCGCTCCTCCTCGTCATCACGCACGTCGCGGCCAGCGGTACGTCGCGGCCAGCGCAACGTCGCGACCAGCGCTTCTTTCAGGGGACTACTTTTTTTTAAGTTACATTTTTAAATTTATGTTTAATTTTTATTTTTTATAGCCTATGTCCATCTGCACACCCTGACAATTTCTACGATGTATCGGGTGTGTGGATTGGCACTGTGGTTCCCGAGTTTACCTGGCTCAAAGATTTGTGTTCTCTCTTTATAATAGTAGTATAGATATATATAGATATATATATATATATATATATATATATATATATATATATATATATATATATATATATATATATATATATATATATATATATATTACCTACTGGCGGTCGCCAGTAGGTAGTTATAGTTAGGATTTTTTTCAATGTTAAATCTGAAAATTCTATTTGGAATAACTTTGGCGCCGGTTGACGAATCTGCCTGAAAATTTCCTGAAAATGGCCTCGCGGGGTTCCGGTCCTTCCCTGAAAGTTTGGGGGGGATACGTTAAGCGGGGGCCGAGATAAAAGGGGGGTCCCAAAACGCGTTTTCCCCATGTTAATTTCCATAGGGCGGTCGATGTCACTTTTAGCCCGAACGGCTGAATGTATTTCCACCAAATTTGGCAAAATTGTAGGGACTGGTAGCCCGATGTGCCTTTGCTATGTCTCAAGATATGTGCTCCAGTGGATTTTGAGTAATTTAGGTCCCAAAAAATATATATATCTATAGCAGCGCACAGGTGCGCGCACCGGAGTGCGCTCCAGGCGCGACACGCGAGGTGCGCATGGAAAGCTGATTGGCTCTCGGGTGTCTGTAAACATTCGAAACAGTCTGCAGCGGCCGCCATCTTGTACCTCGGTAGGATTGAGGTGGTAAAAATCAAAGGGGGAAATGAGCAAAAGGGGGCAGGGTACACCCCCCCTGACCCCCTAGGTTTGATGTGGGGGTCATAAAAAAGCCGTACGGGGCCCCCCAAAATTTTTTTTTTTAAATTTGCGCCGAGGGAGCGCCTGGTACGCGCACCGGTGAGCGTACGATTGAGAAAAAGAATGGCACTTTTTTTAAAAAAAAAAATAGCATTTTTTTATAAATTGGAGGTAGTTCTGAAAAGAACTTTTTTTTTGTTTTTGTTGTTTTATATTTTTTTTATACTTTTTGAAACGATTTTATATTTTTTTTGGTTTTTTTTCAGGGGAAAAACAAAAACAGGGATTCAGAAAATGCTCAACAGGAGCAAAAAAATGAGAAAATTTAGGGACGGGGAGAGCATTGGTGTTCCTGTTTCTTTATTGCAATGAGTTCAACGCTCTGCTCCCCGTAACAGAGTAGTTCGTCACAGTTTGTGCATAAACATTTTATTCCTGCAAATACCGGCTGGATGTTAGGGACCATTCTTGCACGTGTTGTACCTGAAGGTGTTGCTCCACCAGTGGAGGTGCTGCTGCCATCTGTTCGTGCCTTCTCTGCCAGCTCCCTGACACTCTCCCTGGAGTAATTGTTGGGGTGTCTTCTTTTGACATGCCTAATTAAATTGGCATTTCCAAAGCTGTATTTTTTTAGAGGATTGCCTCTGGATAAAATACTTCCACATATTTTACAAGTTACTTTACTTGCATTAACTTTTTTTTGTCCTTCAGGGATGTCATAAAATTTCCAGATGAAGTGGTTCTTTGTTTTCTGGTGAGGAGGGTCCTCTTGCACAAATCCATCTGAATCACTGCTGGAGGACTCCCTTGCAGCCATTGCTGTAGATCAGGAAAATTAATGAGTAGAGAATTCACAAAACACCTCTTGCTCTCTCCAAGTGAAAATCAATAGTGAGAGAAATGGGTGGGTTTCTCTAAATTTAGAAAAAAATAATTATTGAACCAATGAAAAGTGTTATTTACAGGTCACATGACCATGGGCTTCATCATTATGAAACCAAAACTGTTATGAACCAATGAAAAGTGTTATTTTCTGGTCACATGACCCGACGCGCTTACGCGACGCGCCGCGGGGCGCGGCCAGAGGCGCGCCGCGTAAGCGTGTCAGACGTCTACGTTGCACGATCGTATTCGCGCGAGTACTTCCGGGTGCGCTTACGCCGTGCGTATCACGCGGTCGCGGCTACGCGAACGTCACAATCATGTTTTCGTTTGCGATATTGGCGCTCACGAGACGCTCCTCGGAGCGCGCCCGGGGGCGCTTTTCAGAAATACGCTTTTCGGGGCGCACTCCGGGGCGCGCTCTGGGAGCGCTCCCCCCAAAAATTAAAAAAAAAAAATGGGAAAATTGTAGGGACAGGTAGCCCTATTCTGAAGTGGTTTGTAAAAAAATTAACTTTATAAAAATATGTATTGTGCTACATTGGGCTTAATATATGTTAGAGCCAAAATGTAGCCCAAATGTAGCCCAAAGTAGCCCAATGTAGCCCAAAGATGGCCACCAGAGACCAAAAATTGTAAATGTAGCCCAAATTTCAACTAGATGTAGCCCAACTGTAGCCCAATGACAGAATGTACCAGAGTGTTAAAAAGAACAACTAGAGTGCTAACAGTCTTATTTATAAAGTGAAACTTTTAGTTAGGAATTAGCATTAACAAAACCTATGAAATTCACTGAAAAAACCATAGGTTTCACACCAGTTATAGTTAGGAATTAGCATTTAAAAAACCTATGAAATTCACTGAAAAAACCATAGGTTTCACACCGGTTATAGTTAGGAATTAGCATTTAAAAAACCTATTAAATTCACTGAAAAAACCATAGGTTTCACACCAGTTATAGTTAGCTGGAAATTTTACTGATATAAAACCATTGAAATTCCCACGTTATAGTTAGTCGGACTCACTATAACTTGCGCGTGCAATGCACTGCTGATGACATCACATATTACATCACTCATGACATGGTCAGTGACATCACTCATGACATCACTGATGACACCATCCTTGTGACACAGTCACAGACCTCCTCTCAGTGTAAAGTAACCCTTGAGACACATATTCAAAAATAGAAACTGAAATTTTTTAAAAATGGACATACCTATATCAGTTACAACAAGCAATTCTGTACTTCCACTATCTATATACACATCCACTCATTCACCAACAGTTCTATATAGTCACTCATACATATACTCACTCATCATATGAAGAGATACACCTATACATCCTGTTACACACCGACATTCATCCAAAAGTTACTCACAGACATATTCACACGTGCAAATAAACTATTGAACAACCATTTATTTGAATATAGAGTTATACACACACTTCCACCTTACTTCTATTGAAAATTACACATATTTATTCTCTTAAACAATCACTTATAGAAACACATACTTATTTAAAAAGGAAATCTTACAATCTCTTACTCTCACATATACTCACTTATATACATCAATATTCATATATACTAGATTAAAACATATGTAGTTACTGATAAAGACACTAGTGAGACAGTCATTCACTCACTAACAAACACATATAGACACTCATCCACCCATACAGTCCTGTACATATGCTGTCTTCAAAACACATACAAACAAAGAGTCAGTCACTCATGCATCTATGTGCTAAGTAATACCCCCACCAAACCATATAGACACTCATACTGATACTAATAATAATATCAAATAACCCATATACATACGCATGTTGCTACTTATCAACACATGTAGCCACTTATACACAAAGTGAAACACTAATATATGTATTTAAATTTTTAAACATAACTCACTAATATTTATTTTTCAGAAAGACACATATTCACTGGATGGTGTCATCAGTGATGTCATGAGTGATGTCACTGACCATGTCATGAGTGATGTAATATGTGATGTCATCAGCAGTGCATTGCACGCGCAAGTTATAGTGAGTCCGACTAACTATAACGTGGGAATTTCAATGGTTTTATATCAGTAAAATTTCCAGCTAACTATAACTGGTGTGAAACCTATGGTTTTTTCAGTGAATTTAATAGGTTTTTTAAATGCTAATTCCTAACTATAACCGGTGTGAAACCTATGGTTTTTTCAGTGAATTTCATAGGTTTTTTAAATGCTAATTCCTAACTATAACTGGTGTGAAACCTATGGTTTTTTCAGTGAATATATATATATATATAAATATATATATAAATAATTTGATTTAAAAAAATGTAATTAAAAAATATATATGTGTGTGTATATATATATATATATAAATATATATATCTATATGTATATATATATTTAAATAAAGTACTTTTACAAAGTATATGCCTTTGCATTGTAATGGCATGCATGGTAAAGGCATATGCGGAGTAAATATTTGCGGGGTCATGGTATAGCGGAGTAAACGCACTTGCGTTATAAAAAATGCGGAGTAATGGTAGTCGGGATATTGACCCACGGAATAACATCATATATTCGTGCACGAATGTCGAAGTCTGATTTCAGGAAAACAGGAAAACAGTGATGTCAAGAGATTGCTCCCATTATGACCGTTATGTGGTTAATCACTCTTACGGGCTCGACTCACGTGTAGGAAAAATCGGTGGTTCGGTATGTCATATATAGACTGACTATATATATGAAGTCTAACTTTAGAGCTGAAATCTAGGTTTAGACCAAAAGTACAACTTCATATCTGATTTAGCATTACACCTTAAGACTGGTTTTGACATGAAAATAAACAAAGGTCTAACTTTACCACTTTTACTTTATTCACAAAGGTAAATTACTACTCGTAACTTTACTACTAGTACTTGTAAAGTTACTAGTAGTAAAGTTGCTATTAGTAACTTACCTTGGAGAAACCCAAAAAGTAGTAAAGTTAGAAGTTTGGTCTAAGTTAGACTTTAGGTCTAACTTTACCATAAAGAGTCAGGCCCATATTCTATACTTACGTATGTATACCTATCTTCACAATATTTTGCTAGTTGATATTATGCCTACAATATTTTGGTTCTTTAACATCAACATTGTTCCCTTCATGAGGTAACAGGCAGTGACACATAGAACTACGATGGGAACTACGTTTAAATTCTCCAGATGGAGGACCCAATCATTTATTAAGTAACAGAACAATTCAAAATCATAAAACATAGAATAAGTGGACAAAAGAGTGGAAATTAACAGATTTCCGGACCTCAGGCATTAATACAAAGAGTGACTTAACAATTGATACAAATCCAGTCACAATAGAAGAAGAAGCTTTTGCAAACATAACTATGTAAATAGGCAAACCAGCATTTAAATGTACATGGGCTACTCTGTATTCCAAATATAAACAAGGAAAAACTAGGAGAATGTTCCTTTTCTCACCTGCAGCAAACATATTTTATTCTCTTCTAAAAGTGCTCTGCCTTGAAAATACATCTGTTGAGGGAGCTGTAAGAATATGTCATCTCATTGGTCTACTGGATTAGAGCTGAGACGTTACTTCAAAAGTAGCTGCATGCACTACACGTGGTATTAATTCATTCTTACATTAATACCTTTGTGCATTGATTTGCAAACATACCCTCAATAGTGTTTTTTCCTACATTGCTTCCACTCATAGGATTGTTTGCATGTTTATAATTGTAATGTTGTGTTGTGATTTGAACTTTATATGATTACAAATGGTTATTTATATGAACAGAATGCCACTGGACCTACTATGCCAGTTTGTGGAGCGACTGAAGTAAATAATTGCATGAATAAGGCTTTACAGAAAATTACACTTGCCATGTAACAGTGCATTAGAAGAGGTATTTACTTAAGTGTCCCCTGCATCATGTCCGACTTTGAAGGAACAGCGCTCAGCAACAGAAAGTAAAAAGTAAAATTTCACAAACATTGACTAACAAAAGCAAAAAGTAAATATGTGACCTTTTAGTAGGTCAGATTTAGAGCCGGGATGATGGCAGGCATGTTATTCTCATGCATAATGCATAAGGTACAAGATCAATGTATTGTTTTCTAACACTCAGACAGGGTAATTTATCAGAAACAACCCTGACTGTATAGTGGGAAGGCTAAAAGTCTTTCTGGAATGTGTCCAGATTTCTAAATTATCTAATGAAGCAATCGCTGGGACAGTTTACAGGCATAATTGTAATTGTTTATGCAGGCATTGACATTTTGCTTCTGCTCACCAAATGCATACGGTATTTAGGAGGCTGTGTTGAGTGGAAACAAAATGTAAATGGGCGAATTACCAATCAGTCACTGACGGTGGCTCACCCATTGCCCCATGGATGTATGCTGTGGTGGGTAGAAGTAAAATGTGAATGGCTGCATAAATTATCAGTGGCAGAAGTGGGATTACCCATTTCTTCATAATGTATGAAATAGGGGAGGAAGTAAAATATAAATTGCTCAAAAAATGATTACCGGCTGAAGTATACTGACACACTGCCCCATGCATTGGTCAGTGGAAGCCAAATGTGAATGATTGAATAATTGATCAAGGGCTGAAGTGATCACACACAATGTGTTATGATGTATGGTGGTGGAAGTAAAATGCGAATGACACAACGGTGATTAATGGCTAAAATGGACTGACACATTGCCCTATGCTTTGGCGGGTGGAAGGAGAGGAGCACACAGTGCACATGGCTAACTTTATTTTGAGTCAACTGTGTTCTGCTCTTTCACAAGGAGCACATCCGTACACAAAATATTACCATTCAGTGGGAACTACGACTACTGGAATATGATGCCCTATTGTGTGTGTTTCAAGAGGTGAAGTCATTTTTATTCAACTCTTATAGCTTCTTTGGAGAACTTATTTGAATCGCAGTGTGGAGACTGAGAAGTCATATTTTCCTTTTTATTTAACTGTTTGTTTGTCATAACTACACACTCACTTTCAAAACACTGCCTTCTTACTTTTAGTTATCATTACACATACACACAACATTTCTATGAGTACCTCCTCATTGTAACCAGGCCGTAATATTTAAGGAGGAAAGTTTCAGACAGCTAACAGAGATTTCATCTTGGTGGATGATTGCCTCCCAAGATCCTAACTCAAATAATGGAGGGGAACTTAAAAGTAGGTTCTAATTCCAAGACATCATCTGAGGGAGTGACTCATGGAGCAAAACCTAAAAGTGATTAGTCAATTGGCAGAGTTCCATCCAATGATGACTTGTCTTCCAGTGAGTCTGAGAAACATGCCCATCAAAATCACTATGCCCCTTTGCAAGCACAATTTGTGCAGCTGAGAGACACAGACAAGTTGGCAATATCGGGAGTGCAGGCAGGTATCATGCCAAGCACAGGAAGACTGCTCACTTGCCAGCCCCTTGATTCATTTCACCCACAAATTCCCTCCTTCATTCCATTTGGTGGATATAAAGTCAATACTTTTAATGTTTTACTCATTGATTGGTTCCATATTTTTTAGATGATGACTTCCGGGTTTGAATTATGCACCAAATGAACCTGAATGCCAGACAGTTTCTGAGGGAGCAGGGAGGCACCCTGGACCTTATTCTAGCATACACAGGTGGGCTCCCATGTTTGTGAGCAGAGACCGTTTGTTTATTCTGGAGGTAACAAAGTACCCTGTGCAACAAACCCTAAGGCCCGTAGACTTTCAAGAAGTGCTCCTTAGGAAACTTAGGAGTATCTGCCTCAGCAAGTTCACCCCAGTTTTGAAACGTAAATATGCTCACACTGTCTGAGAGGTGGGCGAGCAAGTGCTTCCTTCGACACCCAAACTTTTTTTTTTCAAAGACCTTTATTGAAAGACTCCACACGTTTTACAAATTAGCATTCAGCCTACAACCACTATCGCGCAAGAAATCACTGTCCACACCTCTTTAGGAGCAAGAAAGGCCACTTTATTTTAAGACAGGTGCATCATAAATTTCGTGAACACATTCATTATTTATTTATTTACCATAATTCAACTCTACAGTGAGCCTACAAAACCTAACTCCCAAAAACCCGAACTAACTCTTGCCTACTACCCCTAGTACTACCCAACGAGCTACCCTTCAGGATGGCCAACCCGCTCCAGGCTGCCCACCCCACTAGCAAAACCCGCCACCCAGGAAAACCTTTAGCGTTTTCCTGCCCCACCTAAAAATGAAAAGGAAGGAGCACACCACAACTGCACCTGAAGAACTTTGCTAATCAAATCCCTGAGTTCCAGCAGGTAAAAAGAAATGCCCAATGAAGACAGATGTACACCGTCCTCACAGAATAAATGCTGTTCAGAGACTTTTAAATGGTAATGATCCAAACTGTAGATACCTAAATGGTGACAAAAAAGTCGCATTGTTCTATTAACTTTCCGTCGAGCCTTTTCCAGGGCGGAATGACTCCTCGCCCCACGCCATTGCAAACGAGGCACAAACTCAGTCCATATCAGCATGGTGCTCACCCATGTGGTCTTGATGATTTCCAGGTCTTGTTTCATTAATTTCAACAAAGTCAAACCGGAGAGTGAAACTAATTCATTTTCTCCCAAATGCAGCACCAGGAGATCCGAAGGGCCCCCAAAACACTGTGAAACCAAAGCAGCCAAGGCGGGAAAAAGACCACCCCAGCGCATGCCCCCCGTGCCATGCCAGGAGACTTCATGCGTCAGGCTGTTTAAACCAAGTGATCTCCCACAAAGCTGACTGGCAGCGGCTAAAGCTGCCCGTTTAACAAAAGAGTGCCCCAGGATCCACACCCTCCTTTTGGATCCGGCGACTGAGGGCCAAGGACCTAGGAGAAAAAAGAAATGTTAGACAAGCAAAAATGTACTACTTTCTCACATATTTTTCACAACACTTGGAGCGCCAACGACCAATGCGACGAATTTGTGACCAATCCCACCCCAACCTAGCGGCCTCCGTCGCCGCCCCAATCCTGAATGAATGTGTACCAAATAGAGCAGGATCCCTCCCCAGGCGCAACAAAACCTTGCGTAATACGGCCAACAATTGAGGTGCAACTATAGGGCTACCATCAGCATGACAAAAAATGGGCCCCTGGGAAAATTTTTGGGAGGACACAAAAACTTCCCATTCTCCAACCGGGCAACACGCAGAGACACAACTCCTGCCCAGGAACACCCACTTACCCCTCCCCATCTGATCGGTTTTGGACATCCGCAGCCACAGACGCACTCTGTCATGTTCCAACACCACCTCACTGCTGGTCATACCCACCCTACCCCGCAACCCCAACAACTCTGAGGCCCGAAATGCCCCAAAGAATAACCAGACAAAACACAAACGAAATTTGGCACACTCAAAAGCATCATGGCAACACACCTCTAATTCCGGTAAAAGCAAACTGGAGCAAATCAAAAGTCACCGGCTGCCGGAGCTGCTGACCACCAGCCCGAAGCCTGGTCAAACCCTTCAACACTTTACGAACCAACACCCCCCCAACAGGATCCTTCCCCCACCAAAGCTGCCCATAAAAAGAAACCCCAGCCAACTTGCCAGAAATGGTTGTGGGAGAGAGGCCCTTGTCCGCTAAATGTAAAACAAACTGCAAGAGGAATTGTTCATCAGATAACCCGGCCCTGATCGGCCCCGCCAAATCCTTACCAAACTGCAGAAACTCATGCCAGGCCTTCACATAACCCCGCCTTGTGGAGTCAGCCACTGAATTTTCGACCAACTGGTGTACCCTCAATCCCCCAGGTCCCATACGTACTGTGGGATCGCCGTTGGTTCCAGGTCCGCCCCAGGAGCCAATTTGCGGAATTCGGACCACTGAAAGCGAGACAAAGAGTCAGCGATGCAATTAGAAGTTCCAGGAACATGCCGTGCTTTAAAGACAATATTTAATTGTAGACACCGCAGCATGAATGCGCGCAGGAGCCGCAAAACACGCAAGTCACGAGCCTTTTGGTGATTGACAAGGTGGACTACTGCCATATTGTCCACATGGAACAAGACGGAGCGATTCTGAAACTCCTCCCCCCAGAGATACAAAGCAACCAGCAGCGGGAAGAGCTCCAGAAACGCTATGCTGCGACCCTGCTCCTTCCAGTGCACCGGCCAGCCGGCCGCGCACCAACGACCTTCCCAAAATACACCAAATCCGTGAGCTCCCGCCGCATCCGTGAACAACTGCAATTGCCACACCATGTCCTCATCCGCAAAAAACAAGGACACGCCATTGAAATCCTGCAGGAAACGGAGCCAGACAGTCAAATCGGCACGTACAGCGGTGGTAATGCGCACCCGATGATGGGGAAGGCTGGCGCCGGACATTGAAAGACCCAGACGTCTACAGAACGTCCTGCCCGCCCGAACAACCCGGCAAGCAAAATTGAGGTACCCCAAAAGCTTCTGGACGGTCCGCAAAACTACTTTCCGCTCCCCCAACACCAGGCGGATGAATGCAGACATTTCCCGCACCTTAGCCGCAGGCAATCTTGCCATCATAGACCTGGTATCAATTTCAATCCCTAAGAAAGTCAGGGATGTACAGGGACCTTCGGTCTTATCCGGCGCCAAAGGAACGCCCAATTCCTCCGCCAGAGCCTGAAAGATTGTCAAAGCCGACTGACACTGCCCAGAGTGACCCTCACCAATGAAAAGAAAATCATCAAGGTAATGGCAGACCAGGACGTGGCCACTGACAAAAGTGAAGCGCCACTGCAGAAAGGTACTGAATGTCTCAAAGAGGGAGCATGACACTGAACAGCCCATGGGCAACACCTTATCAACGTAGAAACTACCATCAAAATGCATGCCCAGCAGACTGAAATCCCAAGGATGGATGGGCAAGAGCCGGAAAGCCGACTGAATGTTACTCTTCGCCAGCAAAGCCCCAACACCAGCCGTGCGAACGAGCCGCAAGGCATCGTCCACTGAAGCATAATTGACAGTTGAATCAGCTGGATCAATAAAATCGTTAATGGATGCACCCTCAGGCCATGACAGGTGATGGATAAGGCGAAACTCCCCCATCGCCTTTTTAGGTACCATGCCCAGAGGCGAGACGATCAAGTCAGGGAGGGGGCAATTCAGGAAAGGACCAGCAATCCGACCCGCTGCAAGCTCGGCATCTAGCTTCTTCCGTACAACATGAGGACTCTCTTTCGCGGACCACCTACCCACCCTGGGTCCCTGATACCCAATCCGAAACCCAATTCTGAAACCCCAAGACAAAATCTTAGCAGCCTCAAAATCAGGATAATCCACCAACCATAGATCCAAAACATCCTGCTTAATAGGAGTAGGAGCCCTTGTAAACAGCGTGCTGAGGCTGTCCCCTGCCCCCTGAACCCCGCCCTTGATCACCAAAGCGCTGTCCAGGAAAACACTGGGTGAGCGCATGCCGTCCCCCACACTGCGAACACCCATGCTTATATCTGCAAGCTGGTCGGTTACAGGAACCCCTGTTAAAATGCCAGCACGTGCCAGAGGAGGATGATTGACCTCTGCCCCACACCCCCACCCCAGAAAGAGCGGGGCGAGCTGGAAAGGGCCGATAATACACTGGTTGCCCGCTAGCCGTGTGGGTCGTAGCGGGCGGGTGAGCCGATGCCATCCACTGTAGCCACAATTCGGAATCAACCTCACCCCATGAACGCTCAGGAAAAACACTCATACGTGCCCTGAACTCTTCATCATACGACAACCAGGCAAAGCCCCCAAAATAGCTGTGAGCTTTGCGGATGACATCGGCATATTTAAACATGTCTATCGCCTTACCCGGATGACGTTGGCAATAAACGCTGGCATAGATAAGAAAGGCCGAAGTCCAATTCTCTATCGACTTCGGGACATGAGGCCTCCGGGCCAATTCTAATTCCTCCTCCTTCGACCCTTCTTTAGCTTGGACATCTCTATGCAAGAGCCGAAACACATCCACAAATTCACCAGACCATATGTGATTCTTTGTTTTTTCGGACAAATGGGACCCCAAAGGCATCCCCACCCCAGAATAAGGCAGTTTTTTAGGTAGGATACTATCCTCCGTAACAGGTGTGGTAGCAGCCCCCCCAGTCCCTGCAGTAGAAACTTCCCCCGAAAATTGCACACTAGAAACATTCGAAATCACCGGCCGCTCAAGCCTCGGTGCCAGAGCGACTCGCTCACCAACAACCCCATCACCCGTACCAATTGATCTTGTACTCTTAACAGGGAGACTCTCCCTGGGTTGCCACACTGACCACCACCCATCCTTACCTCTTGGCAACTGCTCCGACTGTGGTTGAACAGCCACACGATCCCCTTGAGAAGGTCCAGACCTCACTGCCCCTCGCACTGCTGCATGGTCCGCACGAGACTCCTGCAAAACACGAGAAACAGGAGGTTGCCCCAACCCGCCCCTCTGGGCCCGTGCTGCTTAAAGCCCAACATCTTTATCTCTCAATTCCCCTTCTTCCAAATCATCATCATGAAAATTCCCATAGAAAGCTTCGCCAGAAAATGTAACTTGTGTACTGCCACTTGGCAGAGCCCCATCACCAATACCCCCATCATAAAACTGCCAGTCAATGTTCTGAAAGCTGTGTGCACGCGAAACTGCAGAAGAGATATCCGCTCCAGATAACTCCCCTGTAAGCCCATCACTGGAAACAGCCGTGGGGACAGTTCCCGGGCCCGTAGAACCAGCCAACAGCCGCCCAGCCGGAGGCGCAGCTTGAAAACTGCGGCCGCTCAAGCCAGACAATGAAGAATTCGCAAAAACATCCTCCCTTAGAGCGGAATCGCAAGCACCCCCCGAGGGCCGAACCACCGACGCCAGACCAGTGACACCACCCAACCCAGTCGCAGGTCCGCCCTGAAGGACACCAGGCCGTCCCCGTGGGACCGGGAACAGAGCTTGCCCAGAAACCGGGGGCGCCCCCCTGTGATCCAGACCCAACCCACCAGGAGCCAGGGGCGTGGAGAGCGCAGTGTGGGAGCCAATCGCACCAGGGGCCGCAGACTTGGTGGCCGGGAGGGGCAGCATGCGAGGTACAGCACCCGCTGGGTCCAAAACAGTAGCCTGGGTAGGAGCCCCAGTGGGGGAATAGGCAGGCGGCGCGGCAGTGGGGAGCCCAACATCTGCACATCCCAGTAGTGGGGAGCCAAAAGTGTGAGGGGGGGCAGGGCCAGGCACCTGCGTGGCAGGGGAGAGCAGGTAACATTGCCCATTGATCCATAGGTACGGGGAAACCCCTTCCAACAAGGCAGACACTGAAGCTGGTGTGTCCACATGCACTGCAGCAGGGAAAGGGGGCCGAGCATGCCCTTGTAATTCCAGGCTCCGCACCCGCTTCGCTTTGGGACCCGCCTGTGACTTCCCAGACTTCCCTGGGGCAAGACCGCCTGAGCGCTGGGCCTGCCGGCCCAGAGAGCGCCCCCGCCTCCCCCCGGGCGCCCCACGTATACCAGCATTAAATATCGGTAAAGCACATACCTGCTGGAGGGCGCCCGGGACACACGGCGGGGGCTCCACAACTGCGGGGGGCGGAACCGGCATAGACCCGTCCGCCGGCATGGCCGCCTCGCCGTCTTCCTCGTCCTCCGGGCCTGGGGACATACACGCCGACACCGCCCTGGATACACCCTCCGCAGCCTTGCGAGGGGGGCGGGCCAGTCCGACCCACGCCTCCGCCGGCACACCAGGTCGCAGCAGGTCCTCCCGCCCTGCCTCGCAGAGAGTCTGCACGGCCCTCCGCACCTCCGCTGCTTCCTCCATAGAGCCAAAGAACAGGTAAACACACGCGCGCCGCAAAACAAAAACCTCCCTTCCCTTGCCTCCCGCCACGCAGTTCCCAACCGCCAGCCTGACTCCCTTTTATCTACTCCCCTAATCAGTCCCCACCTGTTGCCCTGACTCTCGCGCGAACACACCCAGGGAGAGACTGGCTCGCGCCTAGCTCTCCCTGGGTCCCCCCTAGGGCCGGCATAGCATCATCAGTATCTTTGAAAAATGGTCGTGTAAGGGGGTAGGGGAGTACACAGCAAGCCGCCTACAACCCATCCGGGCCGGTTGCATTAGTTAGAGTGTTTGATTGTGTAAGCACAAATAGCGAAACAATCATAGGTCCTTGTTCTATTTTTTTGGTAGAAAGAAAACAACATTAACCAGAACAATTAGGGTATGCATTTCGTACCACTTCCACTTTTGATAAGGTGCGTGCTATCCTCTAAGAAGGGAAACAAAGTAAGCGTGTATAGTGGGCAGTTCCTGACCAGTGGATAAATATAGGCTATTTCCCGCAGCATCCCATGCCTCTTAATAAACAAGTTGTGCGCAGCAGAAGGGGGTGGGGGGGTCTCCTCAAGTTGTTAATGGTGCTGTCCCGGGGCGTCTACGGTGTATTTACTGCGTGTTCCAGCAAATAAGATTGCAACGGGCCCCAAATGTCTCTTGGAAGCGATGAGGGGGGTTGGAGTTCTGCATACGTGTGCAGCTGTTCTTGGCAATAGATGAGGTCATGGAGCCAGTCCTTAAATTTGGGCGCCCTCCCACTTCCCCACTTGCAGGCTATTTTACGTTTAGCTATGAGGAGCGCTATGGAGGTGTATTTACGCATTTTTGCAGCAATAGGTTCAGTGTATCCTAACAAGGTAGTGAGTGGGTCCGGGGGGACGTGTAGGCCCGTCATGATATCTAAAGCGGAGAGCACTTCCGCCCAGTAACGTTGTATGGGCGGGCAGTCCCATGCCAGATGTCGAAAGTCAGCCCCCTCCCGCCCGCAGCAATCGCATCTGTCGTTGTCTCGTAGCCGCAGCCGACACATACGCGCTGGTGTGTAGTACACGCGGTGTATGTATTTGTAATGTATAATTCGGAATCTACTAATACCAGATAGTTCCCCGGTCTTTGTGCAGCAGTAAGTCCACTGTTCTTCGGTGATGGGGTGGCCTACCTCCTCCTCCCATCTGCTTTGCGCTGCAGTAGGCTCATATTCTCTATTAGTCTGCACGGAGCGGTATAATTTCGATAGGGCGTGTGCAGGGGTCTCCTGCTGTAACAGCGTGTGTAGAGGGGCCATTACAGGAGGTTCTTGGGGAAAGGTAGGAGTGGCGGCTTTGACGTCCTGTTGGAGTAATATAATAAAAGCGCTCTAGGGGAGTGGGGGTAGTGTGTTAAAAAAAATCATCACTGGTGTTAAACGTCCCGTTGGTGTACAGGCTTCCCCACACATGCAGTGATAGTTTGCGGAGGAGCTGGTGGCACTCACCCTCCTGTGTGACCGGCAGGTCCTGTCGCCCAAATAGGGGCAAGAGAGGAGAGTATAGTAATGTATAGGGTTTCAATTTGGCCAGGCCGTGCCAAGCGCTAACGGTGCACTGCACGGTCGTGGATGCGGTGTGTCTAGGGATTGGCGGAACGCTGAGATAGGCTGTGCTGGGGATAGGGTGCATGTAACCGTTTCGATCGCCAGATGAGGCATGAAGGGGGGAGGTTTCATCCAATATGCAGCATAGTGTGCTTGTGAGCAGTGAAAGTACAGTTTGATGTTTGGTATCGAAAAGCCGCCTGCTTGAAAAGGGCGTGTAAGAACCTCCCATTTAATCCTAGCCTGTTTCCCTCCCCAAACCAATCGAATAATTTGAGACTTGATGGCGGAGAAGAAAGGGCGGCTGGGAGTGTATGGGATGTTTACAAATAAGTACAAAAGTTTGGGGAGGATCACCATTTTGATCAATGCCGCTCTTCCCGCCATGGAAATGGGTAGGGCTATCCACCTCGTGATTTTGTCAGTAATGGATACCAGTGTCTTCCCATAATTAGCAGTCATGAGTTCGTCGTGGGTTCTGGACACCGTAACGCCCAGGTAAGTGAGAGTGTCTTCGCACCATTTAAGAGGAAAGTCCGGTGAAAATCTCTTGGTGGAATCAGTGAGAGGGTAGATTTGGGATTTGGTCCAATTTATATTGACCCCGGAGAGTTGCCCAAAAAGTGTAAACAATCGCAGTATGGGGTTCAAACTGATTTCAGGGCGACGCGGGTATAGGGTGATGTCGTCTGCGTATAGAGATATTTGGATCTGCCGTTCTGGGTATACGATGGCATGTTCGCGGTGGTGTTGCCTAATTTTCGCAGTGAGGGGTTTAATTGCCAGGGCGAACAAAAGAGGGGAGAGGGGACATCCCTGTCTAGTATCTCTTGCCAGAGGGAAGGAAGAGGAGCGCAGGCCATTCACCATGACGGTAGCTCGGAGCCCGGTGTATAGTAAATTAATCCACGCTAGAAACGGGGGGGCAAACCCATCCACACCAGGACATAGGAAAGATAATCCCATTCCAGGGAGTCAAATGCCTTAGTGGCATCAAAGAATATGGCAGCCGCGTCCTCCGCTGGGTCTATATCTTGGAGCAAGGCGAACAGTGTCCTCAGGTTTTGAGCAGTACTCCTAGTCGGGACGAATCCCGACTGGTCGGGAAGGATGAGCATGGGCATCAGGGGGCTAATTCGGTTGGCGATCAATTTGGCTAGGATTTTAGCATCTACATTGATGAGAGAGAGGGGTCTGTACGAGTCGAGTTGCATGGGCGATTTACCGGGTTTCTGCAAAGAGACAATAAGGGCCTCTCGCATTGTCCGCGGTAAAATTCCATTTTCGCGGGCATCCTCGAGCACGTGGCTAAGCACCAGGATAATAAGATGTTTATACATTTTATAAAATTCTGCCGGAAGGCCATCCGGCCCCGGGGCCTTACCAGATTGCAGTTGCATAATAGCTGTGATGATCTCATCATCCTTGTGATGTGCTAGCAGGAAGTCTCTCTGGCCATTCCCCAGCCATGCAATGGCCGTGTCATCAAAGAAAGTCTCAAAATCAACTGGAGCGTGACACTGAGAGGAGTATAGCCTCTTATAAAATTGCTTAAACATTGTCAGTATGTCTGAGGAAATCCTATGCGTAAGGCCATCCTCGTCTTCTATTTCTAGAACAATATTGTTGTGGCGTGGAGATCGGACCGTGGAGGCCAGTGCCCTCCCCGGCCTTTCGCCTTCCCCATATTGCCGAGCTTTGTGGTATTTCCCTCTGAATATACACTCCCGCTCCACAGTGTCCTGGTAGTCATTTAATAGTGTGCGTAAATGCGCCTGTTTCGAGAGGGAGGGCGCCGCCTGGAGATCAGACTCAGCGTGTTTGAGCTGTGTCTCAAGGGTGTGTAGAGTGTTTCGGATATCCCTCAGTACTCCGCCGCTTTTTGCCAGACAGATACCTCGTATAGTGACCTTGAAAGCCTCCCATATGGTAGAGTATAAAGGGACGGAACCTACATTGCGGAGGAAGAAATCTGAAATTTCCTGTTCCACTTTGTTTTTAAAAACGGGATTTATGGAGAGATTGCGGATTCAGACACCATGCTAAGAGTGGAGGCTCCTCGTGCGGCGGGGTGAGGGTCAATAATACGGGGGAGTGGTCTGAGTATATACGTGATAAATAAGAAGTGTGTGTAGTCCAAGTTGCCAACTCTCTGTCGACTAGCCAGTAGTCAATGCGTGACCATGAAGCGTGAGCCGAGGAGTAGCAAGATCCCAGCCGGGTAGATGAGTGGTGTGTCCTCCAAGGGTCAACTAGTCCGTGGTCCTCTACTATTTCCTTGAGGGTTCGCTGCGCGGGTGTGTAATGGTGTGATTGCGGGTGGATCGTGACATTAAAATCTACCCCCCATATCATGTGCGTAGAATCTATATCTTGGATTTTGCCCCATAACACCCTGAAAAATTCTGGGTCGTCTCTGTTCGGTCCATGACAGGACACCATTGTAATGGAGCGCGCTGCCAGTCTACCCCACAATATATTATATTTCTCCAGTGGATCAGCATAGGAGCCTATAGGAATGTAGGGGAGGGACCGTTTCACCAGCACCGAGGTGCCTCGGGCGTAGGACAAATAGCATGAAAAACCTCTGCATCCAGCCCAGCTGGCAGCAAAAGTGGGAGGTGAACAAGGGGGTAGGTGTGTTTCCTGCAGCATGGCACAGTGAATATTGTGACGATCTAGGTGGGCTAGGATATGGCGATGCTTCCGGGGATCCCCTAAGCCACGCACATTCCATGAAAGAAATTTGTACTTGAGTATCATGGCCCGGGCCTCTGCCATTTCAATATCTCAAATCTCCTGAGCAGGCCAGGATATGCGCGCTTGTGTGCAATTGGTACAAGTTGTGGAGTAGTAAAATGCCCTAGTAAACGTATACATAAAAAAACAGTCCCCATTCCCCTCCCCCTCCCACAACAGCTTCCCCAACCTGCTGTGCAGCATCCCTCCCCATTCCCACAGCTTTCCAAGATGTAGTCCCAACGGGGGACAAACAAGTACAATGTGAGCTCGTAGCACATGCTCACGTGTTAGGGTTTACCTGGTGGGTGGCGTCTAGAGGGCAAACAGGTGTCTCTCGCTTTGTGCGAGGGTGTTCGGGCATACAATAGTGGGACCATCAGACAACGGATGTAGGACGGCTGGGAGGCCCTGACCAAGTTTTATAGCCACCGAAAATCTAAGAAGGAAAGTTAGTGCTATATCATAGGGACATTGTCAGGGTGTGTCATTGCGGCACCTGTGCAAGGGGTCTGCCCGAGGGCATTGGATCCCGGCCCCCATGGCTGTGTGGTCTTGAACTTTGTAGAACTGAGGGGAGATGTGCTCGTCCAATATGCAAAGAGTGCTGCCCGTTGGCTCCGCACCCAGGGTTCAATCTCCCCTACGTCCTCTGCTGGCAGTCACATCGAGGTGACCTTGCGCACATCTCGAAGAAGTATTTTATTCAAGGTCTGAGGCGCTGCCTCCTGCCTCCTCCCGCCTCACGGGCGAATGTTGGCTTCTGGATGTTCGGGGAAGGGTTTTAATGAAATCCAGAGCATGTTGGGGATTAGTGAAGAAGTGTTGTTTCCCTTGAGCAGTAACTTTTAGTTTAGCCGGGTAGAGCATGGCATATGGGAGGCCGAGCCTTTGGAGCTTTTTTTCACCTGGAGAAACTTGCGCCTTTGGTCTTGTACAGCCATGGTGAAGTCCGGGTATATAGATATCTCTGTACCTTCACGAGAAAGTCGGAGGGCAGTGTCCCTGTCGCAATAGTTTAACAGCTTAGCTATTATGGGACGGGGAGGAGTCCCAGGAGCAGGGCGGCTCGCCAGCGACCGATGCGCTCTTTCGACTACAAAGACAGCCGAAAATGTTTCTTTCCCGAATAAGGTTATGAGGAGTTGCTCTACATATTCCTTCATTCGGCCTACAGTGGTGGATTGTGCTACGCCCAAAATGCGGAGGTTGTTCCTTCGCGAGCGCGATTCCAACTCCTCATTTTTCGCCGCTATCGCCTTCAGTATTCTGTCCATTTCAATTGCGCGGGTATTGGAAACATTGGTCGTGTCTTCCATGTCTGATATTCGCCGTTCTGCCTCCGTCAGTCTATCATCGTGTTTTTCCACCCTGTGTGTCAGGCTGTCCATTCTCGCCGACATGGAGTCCATTTTAGATTCTATAGAAGTCAGGCTAGATTGCATCGCAACCAAGAGATCCTTCAGATCTGCTGTCGAGGGCGCAGTGTCGACGTTCTGTTTCTCATCCGGTCCAGACTGGGACCTAGGGGTCTTCTGGGTATCAAACGTTAGTTTTGGCTGTCTACCCTCTGGTTTCCCCATCCTGTGCCTCGGGGGGGGGGGCGGGCAAGCAGTCCCACGGTAGGTCAATGGATCAGGTCGTCCCACGCAGTCTGCAGTGTCAAGTACCGTCCACATACACAGCCCTCTCCCAGGAGGTGGGTATGTCCGATTGGCAGCGCTCCGCAGCCCCGCGCTCTTATATCAGTGTCTCCTGTGGTGCCTCGTCCTTCACTAGTTCGTAATGTGCAATGTGTGGTCGTCCTTAGTGTATAGCCAATGAACAGGTATTCACATTCATTGAGCAGTCAGTGTAGTAGTAGTAGGCCTCTTAGATTTAGATGGTCCCCTGTGCATATGCTGTGCTTCCAATCCTCGGGGTAGCATGTGTTAATAGAGCGCTGCAGGGTAACAATGGGGCTGGCCTGCGTGCCGATCACGGAGCTAAGGGCCTCTATCTCCGCACTAAGTACATCCGCTGTACGGCTTCGCGTGCGTGGCTCCTCCGCCTAATGCATTCCTGGTGGGACGGTCAACTCGGCAGGGGAGGGGAAAGCGCAGGAGCATCGGCTCAGCGGGGGACCGTGCTTGGAGATCACGAAATGGGCCAGACGGCGTTCCGTGCAGCAACCTCTAATCCGGGCCGCATCAGTCCTCGTCTCCACGCTCCCCCGCCTCTCCGCCTCTGCAACAGTCTGGTAGGCTCAAAGCCCACAGCGGCAGGCACCCAGAGACAGCCGCGGACGACAGGGAGACCAGGTGCAGCAGGGCTCTGCAGCCCGGAGCCCAGCCGTCTCTCACCTTGTGTGTAGTCGCCGAGCTCGCAAGGTCCTCCAGGGCTCGCCTCTACCGCCGAGTACCCTTCGCCACAGATGGCCCGCCGCAACCGGTCCCGGAGCCGAGGGGTAGCCTCCAGGAACTTCTCACAGCGTGTCAGGGGATCAGGTCTGAAGGGCCAGGCACTCAGTCCATCCGGATCATCTAGGGGGCAGCCCCAGCAGCAGAGCCGGTCCCGCTTGTGCGTCCCTCTCCTCAGGCAGTCCGCAAGTCCGCTATTTTGGTCTGCGCAGCTTCAGGAGGCCGAGGCTGTGGGCGAGCGCTTTCAGGCAGAGAAGGGGTGCAGCTTCCAGTTCAGGCAACTCCCAACGCTGTGGCAAAATGAATGCAGCAATTTTCATACAGTAGGGTGTCCGGATGGCAAGGATTTGGCAAGGATATTCGCCCGAACAGCAGGATCCTCACATAAGTGCGGCCATCTTACTCAGCGCCCTCTAGCGCCCCCTCAGACACCCCAACTTACTTCTACACACTGGAAGGAGTTTGATGTAGCACAGTGAGTGTACTACAGGTGCACAAATACAAATCTTCATGAACTTAAGAAGGCTGTCACAAGAAGGGTTAGTAAAGCTTCATCTGGAATGTGCATTGTATAAGTCAGGACCCCTATTAAAAAAAAGGCTTGAAGAGGAAGTAAAAGCTTATCCTAAGCTGGTTTTCATAGGGATATTGTGTAGGCAGATGACAGAAAGTCAAAGAGTGATACACAGATCACTGCAGCCACCCCTACTCACATAGGGTATACTTGTAGCCTGTTTGCCACCTTTATTCTATCTTCTAATCAAAAGAGGGGAGGTGGAAAATAGATCCATTCATTTTCCAACATTTTCCAAAATGAATGGATCTATTTTCCACCTCCCCTCTTTTGATTAGAAGATTATCAGCAGCGCACAGCTGTGGGAGTCTCCAAAAAAACTTGGATCAGAAGAATCCGAACAAACTGCCAGCAACACCTGACAATGGCAGAAAACTTGGGATTAAGTTATTCCATTGAAGAGATCGATGAAATACTCGCTAGACCGGCGCGATTTGTGAACAGTGACCTCACTCAAACACTTTCCAGCTCTGCAGAATGGGACGAACTCACGGAATTAAAAAAAGGAACAAGTAAGAACTGCTGTGCATGGAATAATTATGACAGAGTATCTAGGGGTAAATGCGGCACCTAGAGGACTTTGGGTCACTAATGCACCAAGGATCTTCTTAAAAGACTTGGCATTCAGAAAAGACTGGTCTGCCATTTCATGGAAATGTACAAGAGACTATTTAGTCCTAATCATCAAAACAGCTACAAGACTGACAGATGAACTAATGGTGAAAATCCAAATCTTGGAAACAAAAATAAACAGTACGGTCAACATTACCATATACAAAACAAAATTAGACGAAATAAACAAAGAAATGAGTGACTCTCATGAGTACCTGATACAGACCAAGCTACAAAAATTAGCAAAAGAACTCAAGAAATTCTCTATTGAAAAGGTACACCCTTACAGTAGCAAAGACCATAAAATTGATGATAATGCCTCTAATTATGGTTCAGATAGCAGTACCTCCAGCACCAATTCAGACCAAGGAAATTACAATTCCCACAACCCTCAACATAACCAGCAGAACAAAAGAGGAAATCGACGTGGACGCAATTTCTGGTGCCCCCCTTTTTTCCAAATGGGCAACCCAGGGATGCCCTTTCAACCTTACAATCCACATTTCCAAGATTGGATGAATCCATATTTTCAAGGCCCCCAGATGATGAACCACCAAATGCAATCACAGGGAGGGCAGAATTTCCAACAACGCATTCCTTTTTTAGGGAATGGCCGGACATCCGAGAGAACACGGAGAAGAGGAGTGACCTGGTCAGACCAAACCAGACAAGTCCAGACCAGGAGTGTAACAAAGGCCAAAACAGGAACACCCACGAATCCCTCATCGTGAATCTCACAGACAAAGTTCTGTCAGAAGATGAAACAAGTGTACTTAATAAGGGTCTGGGATATGTTCCCACTCCAAAACTAGATGTTTTCAAAACAAAGTGCGAAAAGGCTGAGTTTTGCCGCAAATTGAAATTGAAAGCGTTTTTCCAAAAAGACCAACCACCTAACAAAGAAGGAGATACAACCCTAAAAAAGAAGTCGTCCTTCTGCCCATTGAACTCTCAAATACCCATAGAGATACAAACATTCGAACAGGCAGTTTTTAAGGGCATTGACGAAATAGCGAAAGATGTACAGAAACCATTCCAGAACATCACAAGATCTGAACAACAGGCCCTGAACGCTCTGAAAAATGACCATGATATAGTCATAAAGCCAGCCGACAAAGGCAGAGGGATTGTCCTCCTGACCAGTACAAGATATAACCAACAATGTATGGATCTACTGTCAAATGACAAATTTGACAAGATTCTTACAACAGACCCCACATCTAGGCTCCAAAGGACCGTCGCAATGATGATAGAAGAAGGAGAGACCAACAACTGGATTTCAAAAAAAGAAGGGGACTACCTGAGGACGACCACACCACGTACCCCCTACTTCTATTCATTACCAAAGACACACAAAGGGCGTGTACCACCACCTGGACGCCCAATTGTGTCCGGCATAGGTTCAATTCTTGAACCTCTTTCAGAGTTTGCTGATCAGTACCTGCGACCACTTGTGCAGAAAACCCCTACATATCTTAAAGATACTAGGGACCTTTTGAACCATCTACAACACATCGATTACTCACCAGACACCATGCTCCTGGTGGGGTTCGATGTAGAAAGCCTGTATACCAGCTTACCACAGGAGAAAACTATGGAAACTCTCGAAAACATACTCTTTAACACTACCTGGCCGTACAAAACTCCCAGACATTTCGTTTTAGAATGTTGCCGACTGGCTCTTATGGAGAACTTCTTTCAATACAGAGACACCCTGTATTTGCAATGCCACGGGACTTCGATGGGCAGTACATTTGCCCCTAGCGTGGCAGGGTTGTATGTGAGTACTTTTGAAGACACATATATCTTGAACCAAACCAACAACCCTGATCATCAATGTATACTGTTTTGGAAACGATACATTGACGATATTTTTGTCATTTGGAAAGGGGACCAACAGAACTTATCAGATTTCCACACATGGTTGAATCAACAGGATGACTGTCTACAGTTCACATACTCTGCAGACAAAAAAAGCATTGACCTCTTAGATGTAACCATCTACGCTGAAGCCAACACCCTCCAAACAAGGACTTTCTTCAAGACGACTGCAAAAAACAGCCTTTTGTCCTTTAACAGCTTCCACCCAAGACCTCTACGAGAAAACTTACAGCCAGTTCCTCAGGTTACGGCGCCACTGCAGTAACACTTCAGAATACAAATCACAAGCTAACGACCTCTGTAAAAAACTAGAAGCTCGAGACTACCCGAAAAAAATCATTGCCAACTGTAAGAAACGGGCTAGGAACCAGAATAGAGATGCACTTCTGGAGAGCATTCCAAAAACACAGCAAGAGGAAATCCTAACATGTGTCACCACATATAGTCCAATGACAAACAACATCAAGAAGATTGTCAATAAAAATTGGCGCATATTGACATCAGGCAACCTCACCTGGCCAAAACCGAGGTTTGCAAATAAGAGAAGCAGGAATCTAAAAGACATTCTAGTCCATACTAGACCAGCCCCCAAAACACCAAGAGAGAATGTTCCTCTGTGGGGCAACCCAAAAGTGACAGGCCATTACCCATGCGGCTCGTGCTCTGTCTGTGGTTTCACAAGACCAACAAAAGAAATACAGCTCTTACCGAACTTTAAATGGACTTTGAACAACCACACCAACTGCAACACGACGCACGTTGTATACATGATCACATGCCCGTGCAAACTAAATTACATTGGGATGACATGCAGGAGAGCGAAGCAGAGAATATTTGAGCATAGGAGCAACGTAAAATGTAAAAAGAGCACCACAAAAATGGCCACTCACTATCTGGAAAAGGGCCACACTGTATTTGATCTGCAATGGGTGATTCTTGAAACCTTATCGAACAAAGATCATAATGCTGAGAGAACCCTATTCGAAAAAGAACAAAGATGGGTACATAGACTCAAGACCGACAGCGAAGGATTGAATGACAATATACCCTGGCTGTCTTTAGCAAGAAAATAATTATCCTGTAAAGATGCGTAACCCTCCCCCAACATTCCTAAGACCTGAGAACACCATGATCTATATCCTACATCTCTCCACTGTACTTTTGGTAGTTACATCAGGCCAGACATTAACATACTAATTACGAACAATATACCATCGTGGTGGTAAAAAACCTTCATGTTGGCTGTTACATTTTATTGTTCATATGAAAACCTAACACAGAGGTTTGCCCCAGGGATAAGAATAACGATAAAAACAACAGGAGGAAACAGCCCACAAATGCTATAACGCATCTATTTTCAACCTGCTGAACCCATCCCCCCCCTTTTTTCGATAACCAACTAGGCGGCGATTTAAGAACTAATCTGTCCAAAATGGCGCCTTATTCAATCTCCTTTGCTTAACCGTAGCGCATGCCGAGAACAACACTCGATCACTATGGTTACATAAACAGAAGGATCAGACCAATAGGAGATCACCAGCTATACAGGAAACAGCCCACAAATGCTATAACGCATCTATTTTCAACCTGCTGAACCCATTCCCCCCCTCTTTTTTCGATAACCAACTAGGCGGCGATTTAAGAACTAATCTGTCTAAACCGGCGCCTTATTCAATCTCCTTTGCTTAACCGTAGCGCATGCCGAAAACAACACTCGATCACTATGGTTACATAAACAGAAGGATCAGACCAATAGGAGATCACCAGCTATACAGTTAACGCCCATTAATACGACCCAGAAGCAACACCAACGGCTACCGGTTCGGTAAGAGCAGCACAGCGCGCACACAGGGAAGCTGAGGAACGGGCGCAATAGGTAACGTGAGGATACACCACGCAAACGCCCTCTACAAAAACCGCAAGTATTAAACTATGCCCCTTCTAATTTCCGACCTATCCTTTCCTCCCCGTAGCCTATTCCAAGAGCTCTACCACCGAAGGGAGTGTGCATAATAATTGCGCGAGGTAAAGAAATGACCCGGGAAGCGGCGGTGTTACCAATGCTACCAATCTATCCACCCGCATTAAAACTAATAAACACCTTGTATCACGTTGTATATCCCACATCAAGTCGAGTGCCTCACTTAAGGGAATACGCACTCATAAGTAAGACCTACCCCACTCACTACGCCACCCGAGTGAACTTCATAACGCAATAAGTGATGAAATAGACACAATCACTGCCGATAGCAACCTCTGATTTGCACAGGTATTGCTACACAAACCGAGATATATCCATGCTCATCTGCCAACACATGCATGCTGATTCACCTAGAAGCATGCTATAGCCAACTGCATGAGTAAGGAAAGTATAAAAGAGAGTTGACATTGCCATGAATGAAAACCGGTCTTGTAAAGTATTGTCATTTTATAGTTGTTTAATGTCTATCAATTGATAGAAATGAGAAGCAATTATTGCTTAACGTGTGTCCCCCCACACCCCCCTCCCTGTATGCGTGTTGCAAACTTGTGTTTACTCGTTACAGGTACCATAAGACCTCCAAACATAGGAACAGGTCAATAACCTTTTTCTTTCACCTTTTGAGCACTTTATTTATATAGTCCTTCACGTTATTTCACTAACGGTCCTGATGAATGCCCGTAAGCCCTAGAATCCAGGCAACCAAGGCAGAAACATGTCGACCAATTTTTAACCACCCCCCTTTTTTTCCCAATTTTGGTACTCTAAGTGCAACTATTACTCATTATCAAGTTCACAAGATGCACTATAATAGAGTTTACCAGACCCAAAACCAGACAGAATAAAATTCCGTATCTCTGAGTTTTTGGTTTTTTATAATAATTTTTATCTCTGGCTCACTACTGCACCAACCTTGGGTAAGAACCTCCGGGTGGAGGCTGCATAATAAAATAGACCTAATGATTATGCACACACATGATCTATAAGCGGAGAACCAAGATATACCGCTTCGAACCCACCATACCCATCACGTGCAGGAGGGTCTTTTTACTGGGACACCCTTTGCCAGTCCTGTATACTTAAGGTTGAGCAGGAAAAGTGATCCTTTCTCCTTTGATCAACATACACCTTTATTCTATGTCAGAACTTGATGGATATCCAGACTTCCATATTGCAAGTGCATTACAGTCAGTTCATTGCACATAACGGAGGGTGAGACATACACCACAGGGTTGCCTTTCATGCCAAAACGTTTATGTCTTTGATGTCTCCATTTTGCCTTTTAAGGCCTTTCCTGTCACATGTGCTCGGCCTGGCCACAAAATTGGGGTTCATTTTTATCAGGAGAAATTTGGGAATGCTAGGTGTAGGAATTGTGTTGATCCTCACCAATTCCAGACTGTTCCATCACAAATATGTGAGGAAAATGGATGATTTTAACCGAAGTTTCGGGTTTGCTTGCTATTCTGGATAAAAAATGGGTACTATGAGCCACACAAGTTACATCACCCTGCATGCTCTTGGATGTCTAGTTTTCAAAAATAACTATGTTTAGTAGGTTTCCCTGTGTAAGGAAAAATCCCAGTCCTAAATTCTACAGCTACCCACTTTGTCAAAAAGGGTACATTTTCCTGCCAAAAATGTGATGTCTCCTCGTTATGTTTTGGGCACTTTAATGTCAGGAGTACTTGACCTAGCCACACAAATGGGTTATTGTTTTTAATGGTAAAAGTGTGAGAACACTTGATTGTAGATGTTTTGAGGATCCCCGCAGATTTCAGAACCTTCTCTGACAGAAATGTAAGAAAAATGTGAGTCAGAGTTTAAGGTTTCAAGTACATTCAGGGTAGGAATAGGTAGTGGGATCCATGCAAGTCACACCTGTTTAAACTTCCATAAGTGTCTCGTTTTCAGAAATGTATGTTTTCATTAGACTGTCCCAAAGGTAAAGATAGAAATAAATAAGGAGTAAACCATGCAGACTCAGGAATGAGAAACATTAAATATCAGTGCCCAAATATAATAGTAGTAGTTCTGATTTAACAATAAGGGAATTGAAATAGTTTTAGATGAGACTGGAGTACCTAACAATCCATGAGAAAATAGTTTCAAAATCTAGATTTATGATGATATTTTCATTTTCAGGGAATTTGGACATCAATATCTGTTGAAACTTAGGAGAACTATGATTGAGAACAAAAATCTTAGTCACATTTAATTTCAGCCCTTTGAATAGAAAAGTCACTAATAGATGAGATAACAATAATTAAAGCTGTAGATAAAAGAGAGTAATCATATTGTAATGACCACATGATCACACATACTAGAGGTATTCAGACAATTAAAGGATGTGAATGTTATTAAAAAGTGAATAAGCAATACTAAGTTGACTTAAAGTATCAATTGTATCCTCCATTAACAGCATCTGTTAAATGGCTGTGATGCATTGATCATGTCTTATTCCCTTTTGTGTAGAATGTATCTTCCCACATGAAAGAGTCTCTATGCAACAGAGGTAATATACACTGGGAAGAACATTTCATTATGGTCCACGGTCAATGTGAATTTGCTATATACCAGCATTAGGCATTCAGATGTTCTGTCACCTTGTAAATATTTCTTGAAAGCTAGGACCTTAAATCTATTTTAACATACTAATATATTTTTTAAGATGATTGTCTTTTGTTTTAAAGAAAATGCTTTCATTTTCTAGGAAAGGCTATATAAAAAGACAGAAGGGACTGCATGGGCACCTGCTTCTCCCCAGCTATGTCAATTGTGTCGTCAGTTGGTGGCAGGAGCAGGTGGTCTGTTCAGCAACAGTGGAAATATTTACAAATCATGTTATTGTATTGCTTTGTTATATTGATTTGAAATAACACAATTCCTCATACAAAGTGTTTGTGGCTATGATAAATGATAATGATTCTAATTTCAAATTATCTCCAAAGGCTAGTAGGAATAAATATGTGTATCTGGGCATCAGGATGAGGGTAAATAGTGATAAACTGGAAACATCCTTATTTAGAGAACTTTGAATTAAAATATTCCAGAATGGGACCTGTTATGTGCCAAAACAAATTAGCTAAGCAAGATATGATCACAGAATTCAAGATTGGAGGATATCCCAACAGAGTCCTCTCATAGCCACACCATAAAGTTGATGAAAAACAAAGAAATCAACAGGTGTATGGGAATTTCAAAAAGAAGTCAGATAACAGCAAAATAAGATTTATAACCACATATAGCAATCATTTCCAAAATGTGGTACAGAATTTGCTAAAATACATGGATGTCCTAAAAGCTGATTACAATTTCAAAGTGAGCAACAAATCCTTGATTACTTTCCACAGACGTCAATCTTTAAAGGATAAGTCAGTTCAAAACTGTCTCCCAAACAAAATCACAGCAAAAATTGGTTACAGGAACAATCATCTTTTGTTCAAATGTGGAAAATGCAAGGCAGGTACAAGTAATACATATATGAAGGAATATTGTGTTCCTTGTAGAGAACCACAAACAGAAAGATCACAAAGCATATCTTGCAAATCGGGTTTTGTTGTGTGCATCATTGAATACTTCCGTGGGATGAGATACATGGGCAGTACTGGTTTCCTTGTGAAAAAAAAGAATATTAGTACATATCAGACCTAATAGTCATGCAGACACCACCTACTGTATGGGCAAACATTTAAGACATTTTCACAATATGAAATTAGGGGATTTAACATGCGTTGGTGTCAATCAGGTATTGAAGAACCCCAGGGATGGAAACAAAGCAAGATTTCAAGCCAATTGGAATTAGCAAGCCATTACCAAAGAGAATGAACCAAGATGAAGACTTAGTAGCAAACATATATAAGCAGATCCTATAGAATTGTTACTCTATGCTGGATATTTGGTGGTCTTATGATTCATCCTTTTAATAGTGGAATTGTCAGTGTTTTCTCAGGGTGGTCTTCATTAACATTCAACATTACTCTCTAGATGTCAACCACAAAGAGACAAATAGGACCTAATCCCACAGGAAAATGCACTGGGTGCAGCAAATGTTGTATATGGGAGAAAATGGCCCTTAGGGGCATGCTATATATAATCAATGTGTGGTATATATTGACACATCTTGGCCTCAATTAATATTTACAAATTGAACTTCATATTTAAAATGTATTTCATGCAAATTATATTCGATGAGAGACTGCTGAATGGGAATGTTATATGTGATCAAAAACTGCTATGAATACATGGTACAAATCTTGGATTAAATATATAGTTATTATTCCATTGAAATGTGATTATGTATTTAGATTGAATTGTGTGGCAGGGATATTGAATAATTGATAGCCTACATGGGCATTTTATTTGAGTGTGTGTTGTTTACATGTTTTTTATATGTTTGGATTAGAGCTACAATTTAAGTTATAATATATATTTTGCCCTTTAAGTAATGCACTTGATGATTTAATGTGCTCAAATTTACAATTATTCCTATAGTTATCAATACATGATCAAGTGTAAAGAAAAGATTCATGCGTTTAAGTATTTTTACTATATCTATTTCAAGTTGAACACATGCTTAAATCCACATTGTGAAACATGTGAGAATAGCCGTATGCTAGACCAACATTGCCAAAATATGTTGGAAGCCGCTATTGGGAAAAAACACAGGAATATACTTTACCCATCTTGGGGGCATATTAGCAAGGGCTGGTGATAACATTATCGCCGATTTAGCGTCCGTTTCGGGCAAAAAGCAGAGATAATGTTATTACAATATCATCAAGGACACACTAGCGTGTGTATCCTTGACTTAGCGCCTGTTTCCAGCATGCCAAACTTTGCATCTCTAATGAGATGCAAAGTGGGCGTCACTGGGCGTCCCCCTGAGGGACTACCTTGTAAAATATCACAAAATGTACATTGCGATATTTGCAAGGAGGCCCACGCATTTTTGCAGACGTTAGTTTTTGGCAAAAAACGCAATTTTCGCCAAAAACTAACGCCTGCAAAAATGCAGACTTACCTATACCTGACAATGGTGGTGGATTATGCTGATACGACCACAGGGTCGTATCAGCAAGGTTATCGCCGTTTTCCATGGAACATCGCTGGGAAACCAGCGTTGTTCCATGGCAAACACCGCTATCACTGTAAAATTATCACCATTGCGCTATGCGATGTTTATACAGCGATAGCATGGCGATAACTGCCAGCGATAGACAGTAATAAAAAAGTTCTTGCTAATCACGGCCAGCGATAATTATCGCTGCCGCTTGATGATATGCGTCTTGGTGTGGTCCTCTTCTTTCAATGATTGTGAAATAATTCAATAACATGGTGTAGTTACAATATGCACATTTGCACATACATCTACATACCTACAAAGAAAACTAAAGTGACATAAGTCTACTTTAATCTATTCATTTAGATTTAACCAAAAGTGGCATTGGTGTGGTCACGTTTTCTCTCGAATTTTGGAAAGATTTACTGTATTGTTTCAATATGGACATGCTCAAATAGCTGCACAAACATACAAAGCAAACACTACACTATTCTGCTTTCATTGAATCATTAGATATAACGTAAAGGGGTTAATTCACCAAAGGTTCATGTATATATGATTAACCTAAGCGATCCAAAATGTACGCTTCAACTTATTCAAGTGCTTAAAATAAAACATGATCTAAAATAGTTAGGAGGCTATTCAACATTAAATGCATAACATAAAAACAATGATAATTAATAATATTACCAACAACTAATTCTGTATTTCAAGATCACTCAAAGACCAAATATTTCACTTGATCAAATGAAAAATAATGGGCTTAGTTAATAAAAGCTTTAGCTTAGTATATTATAGTGCCAATATGTGATAACCTCTACATGACATTATAGAAAGGTTACAAAAACAATAAATGAGAAAGAACTTAGCTATTAACATGTTGGATTTAATGATGAGGAAACTGAAATGTGGGCTCAAATGGAGGAGTCTATAGAATGGTATGTGATCGAATTACCATCCAAACCTCCAAACATGGCTGTATTGTTTAACTTAACCGCATGCGCGCTAGCGGGTTTTCCCGCTGCGCGCTGAAAATTTAAAAAACCCGCGTTACGTGACAAAGCCAGCTCGTCATGCGCGCAGCGCAGGTAACGCCCATGACGAGCTGGCTTTGTCACCAGCATCGAAGGGGTTAACAATACATCTTGTAAGATATGCCAAATCACAGGGCTGCCACATTGGTGCCTCGTCATCAAGAAAGCACAGATTGAATGATAGCAGCTGGATCAGGAAAATAAAACATCCTAGTAAATAAATTGTTGGGCACAGTGCAGGTACTCACCCTCTCCCTCCTTCAGAGAGAAAATGCTCATTATATCTATCACGTACATTTCAGTTTAACTTAGCAGGAGACAATGCAAATTAGAGGGCAGAAACAATCCGTGATTAAGCTAAGCTAGCTACACCTCTATACACTCCTGCTTATGACTGCCCCACATAACTGACAATGCAGTCTCAAGAAGGTGAAATGGATGTTGTACAAAACAGATGCCAGACTACAGACAAAGAACTATAAAAAAGAAAAGCCCTGTAAACATGTGTACCCCAAGAGTCTGAAATAAAAATATGAAAGAGATCCAGGAACTTATTTATGAGAGGTTTGCGCCACTGGAGCCTGACTTTTTCTGAAGGTCCAGAGATGCAAACTTCTCAACCATATATATGAGGCCACGAAAACCCACTTTGCGTGGCTTTGAATGGCCTCATAGATATGGATTAAGACAAAGCAGTGCAAGTTGCGGCTTTGTCTTACTCTGTCCCAGAGAATCGTTCCATGGGCATTGTGGTGGGTTTTTCCTCGCTACACCCATGATTTTTTTTCTTGTTTTTTTTTATGTCCTCATACAAGAAAGAAAGTGAGTGGTATTAACGCAGTACCATGGCACCCTTATGGACCCAATAGAGGGGGACACACAGCCCTCTAGTTCTCTTCCCACCTCAAGGGTTCCTAGAGTAGCCTTTCACATGACTCTTGGGAAATGACAAGGATAGTATCAAGCCCTAGGTTTCTGCATAAACCATCTTCCCAAAAACTCACTTATTTCATAATCATTGAACTTTTATTTATTATAAAAAGTTGCAATACCCAAGTTGTTAACTTAATCTTCCCATAATCCCCAACATCTACTTATTTTCTTTGACATGTATCCCATGTCCAATTTATGGACTCTTTTAACAGTGACCCAATCTAAAAACTTTGGCGGGTTGGGAGATACCCTGTTTAGACAGTTTTCCCTTCTTGCCAGAAGATTTAAAACAAACAGAAGTGAAGCTTGGCCATTTGAGAGCTTATTATTAATGCTGTCTTCAGGCAGAATTCCTAAGATAATTAAAACCAGGCTTACCTTAATTTCTTGGCCAATTACATCAGAGATTGTCTTACCCACTTGCCTCTAGAAGCCCTGGATCTGAGGACACTGCATTAACATGTGTACATCATCCGCGCTTCCCAGGGTACCTTTCATGCAGGACTTCTCTCCTCCTCCCAGCTTGGAAAACCTCTTTGGAGTCCAGTGGGCTCTATGCAGTGTAAACAGATGATTTCTCCTCAATGGTGCAGCCTTGAAAACCCTCCATAAAGTGCACAAAGATACTTACCAATAGGATGTGACATCGCTGGAAGGCAGTTCTCTTCTCCAGGGCTCCTCCATAGGCAATAGTGGTGGATCTCCTTTCACCAAAAGTCAGTACCATTTAGAAACTTTTTTGCGTTGATGAAGGGGAACTAAAAACGTATCCTCCAGCTCTTCGTTCACCACTTCATCTTTGCCCTGGTTTACAGCCCAACCAGACCGTTGATGAAATTTAAATCTGGATAGCCTTTGGTTAGTTAGAGAGTTAAAATAATCCCATGGAAGTAGTTAATTATCTCGCAGTAATTGACCCCATTTCTGAATGCCATTTTTCATAGAGGGGCTGATAAGCTATCATTAAGGCAGGCAGGGGTACCTGGAGAATTCCATATAGGGGCGCTTGTGCAATAGTATGGAATTCTAAAAAACGTCCTCAACTGGAGCCATAATTCACAGGCAGATCCTAACACCTTCAGTTTGACTTTTTTTAAAGTACTTGGGATGTCCACATTTTAAGAGAAACCCATGTTCCCCCTGAGGGACACTGTTTGACATGGCTAAGAGATACAGAGAGTAGCAAGGAGAGTCAAGTAAGAGAAACCTCATATACTTGAAATGGAAAGCCCAACTATGAAAACAAGGGTCAGAACTGGCTATGCCCCCATCTAATTTCTCACATCTTAATTTCTTCCATGCAATCCTGACCCCTTTGTCAGACCAAAGAAAACTATTTATGTCCGACTAGATTTTTCAAAGAGACTGGGCTGAATAGTAAAGGGATTGTGTCAAAGATAAATGTAATTTTGGGCAGAACAGACATTTTAACGAGATTAGATTGGCCAAGAATTGACAGATGAAGGTTGCTCCATGATCTTAATAAGGATCTGATCTCTTTCTTTTTTTTGTCAAAGATATTATTATTAGAAGTTGTAAACATACAGTCCCAAGGGACCCAAAGTGACAACGTAGAGTCCCATGCAGGGGACAAACAAAATACAGCAACAGTTCGAACATATCGCCTAAGGAGTGTATTGAAAGAACAAAGAGGGAGGCCCCTTCACAGAAACCATCAGCTAGGGTAAAGGCACAGCTGCTGAATGTATGGGATATGTCTCATTGTCTGAGTGCGGCTGAAGAATATGCCAGTGCAGGTGACTATCCGGTGATAAAAAAAAAACAAAAAACCTACGGGGCTTGAGAAGTAATAAGCACATAAGTCAGTCGAAAGTCACCTCGGAAGTGCTAAGGAGTGTCACTTATATTAACATGAGTACAATATATCGCGTCACAGCAGGGGACGTACAGTGAAGCAACAAGTATAAAAACATCAAAACAAAACTTCCCCGCCTGCCCTAACCCACCCCCCACCCACCCGTGGTTGCGGCAATATCCCGATGAGGGAAAAGGTTGAAGAGTGCTAGGTTCAGGTGCATGGATCAGAATTGGAATAGGTGTAAAGCTCTGATGGAGGCAGGACACACTGCGGAGGGAAGACCCAGAGAGAGGAAACTAACCAGCGGGCCCCATTTGAATTCGAAATTTTTGTAGTCGTCCTGGAAAATAGCGGCCATGCGCTCAAGGCTCAACAACTTCCAAAGATGCGCGTGCCATAAGGAAATAGCTGAGGCCTTCTTTTTCTTCCAGGCGGCTGCGAGGGTGACCTTGGCCGCCCCTATACAGAGCCACATGATTGCCTTATCTGCTCGGGTCTGATGCTCTATGGAGGGATCACGAAGCCCCAGGAGGACCTCCGCCATGGTAGTCGGGACAGGATAACCAAGCATTTCCTTGAAACGGGCCAGGATTTCATCCCAGTAGGGTCTGATTGACGGGCAGTCCCACCAAATGTGGCAAAAGTCAACAAGGAGCCCGAAGCCCCTCCAGCATCTGTCCGAGGTTGTGGGGAATGTTTGTCACAGCTTAGAGGGGTGAAGGCACCAATCCATCATGGTCTTAAGGTTGCCTCTCTGAGATACACGGAGTGGTTGAATCTGTGGATGTCAGACCAGAGATGAGTCCATTCCTCGTCTGTAATGGGGCGTTGGATCAAGTCTTCCCACATGTTCATGTATCTGGGCATTGGGGACTGTGTATTCATGAGGAGAAAGGTATAAAGGAAGGAAATTACCCCTTTCATAGAAGAGGTCTTACAAAGAAATGCCTCAAATTTGGTGAGTGGACGGTTGGCCACCTCACAAGTGTGGGGGTGGAGAACCCAGTGCATGAGTTGTGTATTGTGATAGTGCTCTGCGCCCTGAAGGTCAAACTCTATTTTGCATTCATCAAAGGTAAGGGGCTCGTCATCTCAAAACAGGTGACATAGTGCGCGACAACCCCCCCCCTCTTCCACGCTTCAAAGGGGCCTTCATTGAGAGCTGGCGGAAATAGGGAGGTGTGGTGAATTGGAGTAAAGGGGGACGGGAAGGTAGTCCACCTCTTGTCACCCGCTATTGTATCCCAGACTTTGAGCGTGGTACGGGTCGGTGTGCTAATGTACGCATTAGGGGGTCTGTCAGAGCGGGGTCGCCATATCAAATCCTAAATGGTTCTGCCTGTCGCACTTCGGTCCATGTGTATCCAATGTTTCTAAGAAGTTTTCTTGGTCCACTCAACTATTACTCTGAGTTGGGCCGCCTTATAGTAAAGGTGCATGTCCGGGAGGCCCACCCCTCCATCCCCTTGAGCGCGGCGGAGCAGGAAGAAGGAGAAACGCGCCCGTCCACCCTGCCAGATGAAGCGCAATATCATGGATTTCATTTGCCGGAAAAAGTTGGGGTCCAATTCAATAGGCAGGGCCAGGAATAGATAGATCAGTTTGGGCAGCAGGGTCATCTTTATGGCATGGATCCGACCTAGCCAAGAGAGGAAGAGAGGATTCCATTTTGTGAGTTCTGCCCTGATGCGAGTGAGGACGGGGGGGGGGAGTTGGCACCATATAACCCGCATATTGTTGGTGTCAAATAGACCCCTAAATATTGAATAAGGGACGTGGCCCATGCTAGGGGGGTGATTGAGCGGAGGTTGGCCACTGCCTCCGGTGATAGAGTGAGGTTGAGTATAAAAGATTTACTGGCATTTATTTTAAAGCCGGAAACGCGTTCAAAGCGCTCAAGTTCAATTTGTAGGTGCGGTAAGGAGCTTTCGGGTTCCGTGAGGGACAGCAACACGCCATCAGCAAAGAGCGAAATTGTATGGGGATCGCCAGTGAATGGGATTCCTTTGAGGTCTGGGTTATGACGGATTGCTAGGGCCAGGTGTTCTATACTCAAAAAGAAGTGGGGAGAGGGGGCACCCTTACTTGGTGCCCCTCGAATGCATAAAGTTGTCTGAGCGCACTCCATTCACCACCACTCTGGAGTTTGCCCTCAGCATGTTGATACATTTGGGAGAAAAGCCAAAGGCCTCTAGCATGTAAAAGAGAAAGGGCCAATCGACCCTGTCAAAGGCCTTCTCGGCATCAAGCCCCACCAGAATTGCCGGGATGTGACATCTGTTAGCTTTCTCAATGAGGTGGACAATTCTACGGGTGTTGTCGTGCGTTTGCCTTCCCGAGATGAAGCCTGATTGGTCGGGGTGTATTAGGAGAGGCATAAAGTCATTCAGTCGCCTGGCGATTATGGAAGAATAGAGTTTTGCGTCCAGATTAAGAAGGGCTATGGGCCTGTAAGAGCCGCAGTGTTGAGGATTCTTCCCCGGTTTAGGAATGACTGAAATGACTGCCTCTGACATGGTGCCAGAAGTCCTTCCCTCTTCGGCCATTTTTTTAAACAGGCGGACCAAATGGGGGGAGAGCTCGGGGGCAAATATTTTATAATAGATGGCTGTCTACCCGTCAGGACCTGGGGCCTTATTGACTTTTAGAGAGGTGATGGCCAAGGTGACGTCCGCGATAGTAATGGGGGCAGTACGGAGATCCTTCCAAGCTTCAGAGACCTGAGGCAGGGGCAGTGTTTCGAGGTAATCTCCTTGGGAATCCGCATTAAGCGAGTCCCCGGTATAGAGATCTCTGTAGAAGGTCCCGAAAAGGACCGCCTTCTCTCCATCTTCGTGGGTTACCATCCCCGCCGAGTCCAGGATAACGCCTATACATTCCTTCTCTTGCTTATCTCTCAGTTGGCGGGCCAAGTGTCTACCAATTTTGTTGCCCTGCGAATACGAAAGGTGGTGTATTTTAAGGAGGGTATATTCCATTCTGTTCGAGTAAATGGCCCTAAGTTTGCCTCTGAGAGCCGTGAGGTGGCGCTGGGTTTGTCGCGTGGGGTTAGTTTTATGAGATCGTTCGATAGTTGATAGCTCGGCCGTAAGGGCCTCGCGCTCGCTGTTTATTCAAAGCAGCATTGAGGGCAATGCATTCACCCCTAACGATTGTCTTAAGCGCATCCCAAGTGGTGAACTCAGAGGTATCTTCTGGAGGATTATTTTTATAAAAGTCGTTGATGGCAGCCTGGAATTTAGCGCTGGAGGTTTCATCGCACACAAGAGAGGGCGGGAAATACCACTTGTGCGCCGTGGGGGCCAAATTGTGCCATTGAAGGCAAATAGAGTAGAGACTATTATCTGATACCGAGATAAGGGGAAGATTTTCGCGTCTTGAAGAGCACCCCGGAGAGACTGGTTAAGAAAGATGTAATCTAATCGGGAATATGAGTGGTGGACGTGAGAGAAGAAGGTGTAATCATGAGTCTGGGGGAAGAGTGTACGCCAAGTGTCCAGAAGACCTAAGTCTCGTAAACGTTGTTGCGTTTCCCCAGAGAAGGTGCCCGCGTCGGATCTCTGTGAGTGAGTAGTGTCTTTCTGCCATATTAAATTAAAGTCCCCTAGTAGGATCAGGGAGCCTTTAGTGAAATCCTCAATTTTCCCCAGAAGAGTGTGCAAGAAGGGATTCTGTCCAGTATTGGGGGTGTATAAGGCAACAAACCTACATATCCTCCCTTGCAGGCGCCCTTTGACCATGATCCAGTGACCATCCCTATTGCCTTGGACTCCCAGGGGCTGAAATTGGATCGCTCCCAGAAGAGTAAGGCCACCCCTCTGTGTTTGGTGTTTGCCGAGGACATATAGATTAAAGGAAATTGTTTGTGTTTGAGGCGCAATTTATCGGGTCTAGCTAGGTCTGTCTTCTGTAGGGCGACTATATCCAAATGGTGGTCTATAATATATTTCACACCGCAAGTCACTTTTGCGGGGAGTTCAGGCCCTTAACATTCCAAGTGGCTACGGAAATGGGAGCCATCTAGTGGTAGAAAAAGTCCAAGGACTCTAGATCTAGGGTGTCCTGTCTAATCAGGTCCCCCACCTCCCTCCATATGTATTGAGTGTAGTGAAGTCCATGTGTAGAGTTTGCACATACAACCCTATGTTTACAGTTATAAAAGTTAGGAAGCTGCCACCACCCCACCCCCCCAGCAACCCTCCCAGCCCCCCAACAATGCCCAGAAAAAACCTGAATGGAAAAAAGCAAAGAAAAAAGACTAACTAATAAAGTGGTCTTGTCGGTCGGCCGGAGAAGCCTCACGAAGACCATGGGGGGACTCGGGACCGAGGGCCCGGTCCAGGCTCACTCCCACGGGCCAGTACTGTATCATCCGACCAGCGTCAAGTTAGGCAGGACTCTCTGTAGGATGAGGGCCCACAGATATGTGCCTTGAAGGCCGCGTCTCGGCACTGGAGAGGGACCAATGCGTGGTGGCATAGCATTGGCAGTACATAGTGCTCAAAATTAAAGCCTGGCAATACTCTTAACTTACAGGGCGAACATTATGAGTCAAGGGAAAGTGGGGGGCCACTGCCCCAGTCTTACTCAGGAAGATCGCCATCAAAAAAGAAAATGGGGTCCTCCACTGGAAGGTGGTGTTGGTGCTATCCGTGCAAGGGCTGCAGCCGGGCTAGAGGAATCAACATTCCCGGCTCACCCGGTAGATGCAGGCCCCCACCGTAGGTCAGCCAGAGATGAGTACACGGTAGATAGCAGGGTCACCCAAACCGGCACGAGTTAGGGGCTGCGAAAGTGAGCCCAGAGGCAACAATCAGCGTTGTGTGCCCTGAGAACACGCAGAGGTCGGCGGGGACTTCATAGTGGCGGAGCTCTCTCCTGTCCCCGGTGCCGAGGCCTCCCGAGCTCGAAGGGATGCCTAGCAGGTTCAGGCTTTCCTCAAGGTCTGTGTTGAGGCACCTTTTGTTCTTGAACTCAAAGCAGAGCCCGAAAGCATAGGTCCACCTGTTTATGATTTTTTCGTCGCGTAGTTTGGAGGTGATAGGCCGGAGCATTTGTCACCCGGAGAGTGTAGCGGGAGCAACATCTTGAAAAATGGTGCAGGAGTAATTTTGGAATGAGACAGAGTCTTTAGATCTCGCCGCATGCAAGACCTCTTCCTTGGTTTTAAATGAATGGAATTTGGCCAGGACGTCACGTGGTCGCTTTCCCTCGCCTCGCTGTATGGGGCCCACTTTATGGACTCTATCGAGTTTGATTTGGAGGGATTGGGGGGCTATGATCTCCGAGAAAAGGCCCACAACGAAAGCCTCCATGTCAGGCTCCTCCGCGCCTTCCTCCAAGTCTCGTATCCGTAGGTTCTCCCTTCGGGAGCGGTTTTCAAGATCTTCTGCCTTGAGCTGGGCCTGTAGAAGCTGTTCCTGAAGCGAGCGGACATCATCCCGCAAGTCTGAGGAGAGTCGCTGTTGCTCCTGGTGCTGAGATTCCAGGTCCAGGACCCTGGTGCCCACTGAGTCAACATCCTGTTGCAGGGAGGAGAGGCTGTCGGAGAGGTCCGATCTGAGCTGGTCGATAGAGAACTTGATTTCTTGGGTGATATCTTTACGGAAATCCGTCTTGAAGTCCTTGAACATATTGAGGAGCTAAGCCTTGGTGAGAGCCATGGCGGCCTGGGTGTTGTCGCCTCTCAGTGAGGCACGCTTTTCAGCTGAAGCAAAGAAATCCGAGACCCTAGCAGGAGGCTTGGATGTCGTCTTGTTTGGAGGCATAGGGCGTCTCTCGACAGAGAAAGCCAAGGTTTGGTGGGCCTCGAACTCTCAGTTGTAGCGAGGCCTGGGAGGCCAGTCCCCACTCCCGAATGGCCCCACTGGGTTAGGCAGTTGAGTGCAGCGCCCGTGAACGGCCCAGCCGTGGTCCGGCGATGGTAGGTAGACCGATGGGGAGAGGTCTCACTCCAAGCCTGAGACCCCAAGGAGCGTAGCTAAGGAGGCGAAGTGATGGGCCTTCAGCATCTAGGGATCTGGTGTTTCACAGAGGGCTCCATGGTGGGCTCCATCTGGGGTCAAAGACGTGCGGCCCCTCAGAATAGGCAGGACTTCCACAATCAGTTGTGTGGGGGAGCGCGCACCTTATGTTGAGAGGGCGTCTAAGCACGGGCCTCCCTTCAGAGGAGCGTGAGGGCACCCAAAGGAGCATGCATGGGTTGGCCTCGTGGAGCAACCAGGAGAGAGCACACCACCATGTAGAGCTGGATCGTCAGAAGAGCCGAAATGCAGGGGTGAGCAGAGTAGTGCGAGGCGTCTGAGGTAGGAATCGCTGTGACTGAGCGCCGTGGAGCCCCAGGAGTCTCGCAGGCCTTAGCGAGAGAGTGTGACATGCAGGCTGGAAGATCGTCAGGAGTTCAGCCATCGCGGGCCGCATCTACCGCCATTTTAAAGTTAGGCAAGATGGGGGGAGCTGTAAAGAAATCATTTGTGATCAACAGGCGTAGCCCCCCCACGCCTCACCGTGATGCATTGCATTTAATGTGGCGGCATCCAGACTCTGGCACAGTGCTGCGGTCTGTTGTTGTGCAGCCGGGGCTTCTCCGCTGGTCCCGCCGCCCAATCACCCACCGCTGACCATGTACGCTGAAGGCCGCGCAGCCGCCGGTACTGTTCGTGGTGTGGAGTGGACTCTGCGAGCGGCCGTTCAGCTACAGGGCATCTTCCGCCGTGTGGATCTGCCGAGTACCGGTAAGGGCGACACTGGAGGAGCCAGGGAACCCCACTTGAGCAATGCGTGGACCGGGAAACCCAACAGATCACGTCTGTTCGGCCATCTTGCCCGGCCACGCCCCGATCTCTTTCCTTATAATCTCCAAATTAACCTGGGCCAATTTATCGATGTCCTGAGTAATTTGAATGCCTAATTATCTTATTTGCTGCTGAACTAAAAGCAAGCTGTATTGCAGATTCCATGAAATGATTTCTGTTTTTTGTGGGTTAATTAAATAGCCAGATATCTTCCCAAAATCTATCAGAAGTTGCTCTAACTTTGGCAAGATTGCGGAGGATTCTCTCGCAAAAATCATCAAATCATCGGCATATAGGGCCAGCTTCTTTACCCAACCCCTATATTCAAATGGAGCAAAAAGCTCACTGGCCCTGATATTATATGCCAGTGGTTCTATGTAGAGATCAAAGAGGAGAGGAGAAAGGGGGCAACCCTGCCTAGTTCCTCGCTCTAGACTAACTAAGGGCTAGATGTAGGTAAACGTGAAATACTGATTCCTTAATACCGAATTTTACCGATTCCGTATTAAGGAATTGGTATCTCTGATGTACGTAAAGATTAAGAAAAAAATTACCTATTCGGTAAAAAATAGAGAATCGGAAGGTTTCGGTAAAAAAAAATACTGAAACCCCAAAACCGATTCGTAAATATCGAATCCAATACCGAATCGGTAAATACCGATTCTGTAATGTAAAAATTCGGAATTTGTTGAATCAGCCAATCCTGTGCATCCCAATTACCTCCCAAACAGACAGTGGCCACACCCGGGCAGCTGCACTGAACCTGGAGCTGACTGTGAGGCAGGTAGCTGAGCAGAGGAGCCAGGAGCAACACAACCTTTCTTTGTCAAGAATTCTTTTTTGCAAAATGGCAAACCAGGAAAGAGAAAAGGATGGAGGTTAAAGAAAACAAAAACAGAAGTTTAGTGAAAAGGAGCTGGAGGTCCTCATAGAAGAAGTCACCAAGGACCATGAGAAGCTGTTTGGCAAGCAGTTCCTCCATGTGCCAGAATCGTAGAAGAGACAGATCTGGCTTGCGATTCAGAGCAAGATAAATGTCATTGGGGTCACCCAGCGCTCCACTGAGGACATAAAGAAAAGGTGGTATGACCTGAGGAAGGCTGCAAAGGTGAGGATGGTGGAGAGGCAGAGGCAGGCTACCAAAACTGGTCGAGGGAGGAGCAGAGCACCTGCACCAGCAGCCCTGGAGCTCATGGTAGAGTCCACCCTCCAGCCGGAGAGTGTGAGTGGGATCGATGACGCAGACAGCTCTGCCAGAGCTGCCAGCAAACAAGGTAAGCTTTATGCACAGGAAGCTGTGCACCCCCCTGCCCAACCCCAATCCCCAGAGAGGCATAGGTACTCCCACTCCAGTCCATTTTCTACTCATAACCTGCAATGCATTATGGGAAATGTAGTCATAAGTAACACATGTTCAGAACAGTCAGTCTAGCAAACCCAATGGGATGTGACAGAAATGAGCAAGCAGAAGACAGTCAGTGTGATTGGCAGGCATAATGTTTAATGCAATGTAAATGCTGCCAGATAAGTGAGTATATCTACATTCTGTCTTTACAGGCGAGACATCTCGCATTGCAGCAGAGGGGAGCAGAGGGAAGGCACCCAGGCCAGAGGGGAGACAACAGGAGGAGGAGCAGTCACCTGCAGGGCACACAACCCCACCACCACCAGCTCCACCAACGTCTCCATCCGCACCATCACCACAGCTCCAGACAATGCCGCCATCACCAACAACACCATCACCACAGCCACAATCAACACCACCACCACAGTCAGGCAGGAGGTATGCTGTGGCCACCCTCCAGCAGATGGAGGTGTCGGAGGAAGAGAGCACAGGGGCCAACAGTCCACAGTGGCTGAGGATGGCAACAGGGAAAGATCTGAGTCGCCATCAGAGCGCACCCACACATCCTCAAGGCATCACAGGGCAAGGGCAGCCAGTCCTCCAATCCAGGGCCAAGGTGACAGTGTGTTCGCTGGGCTGGAAGGCAACATGCTGAAGGTCCAGTGCCTGCAATGGAGAGCAATGCGGTCAGTGCAGCGGGAGATGTCACACATGAATGCGCACATGCATCGCATCGAAAAGGGGATCAGTGCGATGAATAATGCCATGTCCGAGGGCATGAGTGATGTGGCATCGGCTGTGAGGCAGCTCTGCACCAAGTTTGAGGAGGACCGCCTGTCTAGGCGCAGGGAGAGGCAGAGCCTTGATGCATACAACAAGGCAGTGTACCGCCTGTCCACTGCTACCTCCCTCATGTGCAGGCGCTTTATTGCCATGCAGGAGGAGATGGCAAACTTTTGTAGGGATGTGGCTAGGGGGATGGTCACAATGGTCACAATGACCTCAGCACTGAACTGCTGCAAACTGAGAAGGTGGCCACTACAGCAGAGGGGGGGGGGGGCAGTGAGGAGGCTACTAGCCGTAGTAGAATTAAACCCTCTCCCACAGAGACCAGGAGGCGCAGCAAACGCCACAGCGCTGCCCAGGAACATACTGGCAGTGCAGACAGTGGGGCCAAGGAATGTGGCAGTGCAGCGTGTGGACGCAAAAAATACAGCTAGCCATGGTTGTACAATAATAAGTGATGTATCCCATGGTTGTATGGATTCTGATTCAGATCTTGATGGTGTGCACTGGTCATTAAACACCATCATGAAAATACAGTAACTGGCTATGTGTCCTTACTCTCTCAGAAATAGTTGTGTGTTATCTCAACCCGTCTGTGTCTCCCATCCAGTGCTGCTGCCTCACCAGCTGGGCAGGGCTCTGGCAGTGGATTGTCCTCACCCTTGTCCTCAGAGTCAGTTAGTTCCACTGCTGTTCCTTTCTTTGTGGTAAGGTTATGCAGCATTGCACATGTTGCTATTATTTTGTAGCAGATGATGGGGCGGTACTGACGTGCACCCCCACTTTTGTGGAGGAAACGGAACCTGCCTTTTAGCAGTCCAAAGGTGTGCTCCACAACGTTGCGCGTGCTCTTATGTTCCACATTGTCTCTCCTCTCCCTCGGGGTGGATGGGTTGAGGTATGGTGTTAGTATGAATGACCGGAGTGCATATGTGCTGTCACCTAAATGGGAAAGAAAGTGCCATTATTTTGTGTCACCATTATGTTAATCCAAGTATACATCAGGGTGTGTCACATTGATTTACCTAGTCGGTATCCTTCTCCGAATTCACCAGCAGCCAGACGTGTATAGATCCCACTGTTCCTGAATATGTAAGAGTCATGGGTACTCCCTGGGAATTTGGCCTCAATGTCAGTAATGATGAAGTTTGCATCACATATCACCTGCACGTTGATGGAGTGAGTTAATTTGCGGTTGTGGTAGCTACAGGTGGGCAGATTGCTATGTGTGTCCCATCGAGGCAGCCTATTAAATGTGGGAACTGTGCCTTTTGGTAGAAATCTAGCTTGGTCTGCTGCTGCTCCGCCTGTGTGCTGGGGAAGCATATGTAGTGATGCATTCTCTGCATCATGGCGTCCAGAAAGGAGTTGAAGAAATGGGACAGGCAGCTCTGTGACACACCACCTGCTGCGGGTATCACACTCTGGTAACTTCCTGATGCCAGGAGGTGCAGGCAACAGAGTACCTGTACATGGATGGGTATTGCGTGCGCCCTTGGTGTCTGATGCTCATGGTAAGGTTGCAGGTCCTCTATCAGGTCAAGGATGGTGTGTGGGTTTAGCCTGTACCTTTCATGGATTTCTGGCTCAGTCATTTGGAACAGTGTGACACACAGTCTGTACACAGGCTCTTCCCGTCTCCAAATCCTCTGTCCTGCTGCTCGCAAACGTAGCCGCCTTGCTATGACTCAGAGGGCCGCCATTGTGTTCCCACTGTTGCATTTTGGGGCTGTTTTTATGCACTGCACCTGATTAACACCTGCTTGGTGTCAGTGGTAATTACCGATTCTATAATTCCGAATTTGGACAAATTCGGTATTACCGAATTTTGCTACATCGCATTACCAAATGTTTACTGATTCGTTAATTACCGGTTCGGTATTTTGAAGTTTCTGTGTTGACCGATCGGTAAATAAGGAATCGGTAACTCTTTTCCTTTAATATACCGATTCGGTATACTGATGGCATTCGGTAATAACTACATCGCAAAGGGCTAAATACCGTTCGGTAACGCTGAAATTTACTGAATTTCTGCTTTACCGACCTACATCTAGCCCTAAGTTGGTTAAATTTCCATTAACTATTATCCTTGCTGTATGAGATTTATAGATGTTCCTAATGACCTTCAAAAAATATTCACCTAAGACAAACAATTGAACTGCATAGTGTAGGCAAGACCAGCTCACCCGGTCAAAAGCCTTGGCCGCGTCAATTGCAAAAATAGTAAGCGGCAAATTGTTAGGTAAGGCGATATCGATTGCTTCAATCAGCTCATGAGTTAAATCATCAGGTTGACATCCTCTAAGGAACCCCTTCTGATCAGGAGGAACTAGGTGCCCCATCATGTTGTTCAATGTCCCTGCTAAGATGCGAAGATTTTGTAATCACAATTCAGCAGGGAGATGGGTTTGTAGGACTCACATTTTTTTAAATCTCTATTGGGCTTCAAGATCAGAGTAACCGCTGCCTCATTCCAAGAGCTAGGAATTGGAGGGTTATTAGAGAAAATACTATTAAATAATTTCTCTATAAAGTGTCTCATTAAGAGCAATGTAGAACTCGTTAGGAATGGCACTGCCTCTTTTTTAGATGTTTTATTGTGGTTTTTATTTCTAACAGTGTAACCTTTTCATTTAACTGTTGGGCCTGTTCAACCGATAGAGGCTGTAAGGAAACTTTGTCCAAATAAATTTTATTTGGGAGTCAGGAACCACTCGGTCTTCTGTATATAGTTCTTCAAAGAATAATTAAAACGCTTTTTCCATATTAGCCCTATCTGAGATTAACTCCCCTGTTTCTTTGTTAAGAATCTCCTTGATTAAATTTCTGGATTGGTTGACACAAGATTTCCAGGCCAGGAGTTTCCCACACCCTTCTCCATATTCATAATTAGCAAGTTTACTAACTTCCCATCTTCTTCTAGCAATACTGTCACGATAATCCATCTTCTCTTGCCGCTTAGCTAGCACTTCAGAGTTTTCCTCCCTCTGCTCTACATTATTTTGGTTGGCTACTTGATTAAGTGAAGCTCTAAGGATATCGGTTTCCAATGACTTAAGTCTTTCTTTAGATTCCTTGTTACTTTTGGCTGAGATACTAATGATTCTACCTCTAATAAATGCGTTCAGGCATCTCATTTTACCTCAATTGGAGCTGAAAGATTGTTTACTTAAAAAATGAACAATGTGTCATTCTTTAGTTGTTCGACTACTGAGGCATCTTTAAGAAGGGCTTTGTCAAATGTCCATCTTTTTGTTTCCGCTTTGACTAGAACATTTTTTTTTTTGATCAAGTATATTTTATTGACAGTTGCATTCAAATAAAACAGTGCGGTAAACAGATAGACATAGCCCCAGTGCAATGCTGCCCCGAAACCCCTCAATGACAATCAGAAGGCCGTTTTCGGAGCAAAGTTCCATGAGTCCGCACCAGTTGGCTGAAATCCCGCATGGCGTGCCAACTGTCTTTCAAAAGCCCCCCCCACCCCCCCACGCCCTGCCTCCCTCGGAACCTCCCTAACCCCAACTGCCCCAACCAGAGAACTGACCCCCACCCCCCTCCCCGTTCTGCCCGGTGCGTAATTCTATGTGCGTGTGTGGTGTACCAGCTTGTACTCCACTGAGTTTTCATGTCTCCTCTCTTGGCGACTTATGGAATTCGTCAACCAGTCTAAGGACTCTAAGATATTTCAGGCAGGTGAGCTCTCGGAATTCTTGGGACAATAGGGATATCAGGGGTGCCCATGTTTCTTTAAAGCTATCTGAGGTCTGTGTGAGGGACGCCTGTATCCTCTCCATACCCAGCATATACCACAGACGGTGAAGCCACCCCGTGTGAGTAGGTTTCCTAGTGGAACCCCAAAGAGAAAGAATATGTTGTGAAGCTGCGCCTATTGCCAATCCCATTTGGCGACCTCGAACGGATTTAAGTGGGAAGGTGAGCTTGTTGGGCAGTCCCAAGATCGCATACGCAGGGAAGCGGGGGATCTCCGTTTCGAAGCATTCATCCACATCCCGAAGGACCTCCACCCAGTATTCTTGCACCATCGGACATTCCCAGAGCAGGTGGAGCATGGTCCCTACGTGCCCACAGCCCCTCCAACACAGGGGGTCGCGGCGGGGGTTACCCCTGTGGAGGCGCTCCGGTGTCAAGTGCCAGTAATATGCCACCTTGACTGCTGCCTCCCGGCTGGCTACATTCCGGGCCGTATGATGCGCCCGGTAATATACGTCCTGCCATTCCCAGTGTGAGAGTTCCCGTCCCAGTTCCCTTTCCCAACGCTGCTGTCCCGCGGATTTAGTTGATGGTTGAGGGGGGGTTAAGATTTTATATAGGTCCGTGATCGCCTTTTTATCCGAGGTTTTGGCGAGAAGCCATTTCTCGTAAGGTTTGAGAGCGCGACCGACGTGTGGCATGATGTCTTTACCAGTGAGCCAGTGCCTCAGCTGGAAATATTGGTATTTTTGTGGTTTATCGATGGAGTACCCGTCTTGTATGTCTCTTAGTGACATAAAGCCTTGAGTGTCGAATAGGTGGCCCGCGGAGTTGCATTCGGTCAGTTTCCACTGTGGGAAGGAGCCATGGGCCATTCCCGGTGGAAATGCCGGGTTTTCGAACAGTGGCAACATCGGAGATGGGAAGGACGTGAGGTCTTTTGCCACCGCCACCGCGTCCCAGACCTGTAGCAGTGTTTTGGTGATAGGTGACTTTTTAATGTACGCTGGTCTGTCTGCTTGGGCCAGAAATGGGATCTTCCAAAGCGACATACCAGCCATGGCCCTGTCCTGGAATAGCCATCGCTTCTCTGACATTGGCCTGGACCACTCCAGTAAGTACCGCATCTGTGTAGCTTGAAAGTACCGCCGTAGGTCGGGAACCCCCAGTCCTCCTTCCGTGGGAGCGCGTGTGAGCAGATCACGCCTTATCCTGGGGCGTTTGCCTGCCCATACATATTGCTGTATGGTGTCCTGTAGTTTCTTGAGCATGCCGATCGGCGGGGTGATGGGTATGGTTTGAAACAGATATAACACCTTTGGCAACAGGGACATCTTGACCGCCGCCACCCGACCCAGCCACGAGAGCGGTTGTTGTTTCCACCGTCTGACATCCTCTTGGATATTAGCAAGCAGTTTAGTATAGTTTAGCTCCACCGTTTGAGCTGTGTTGGGCGTGAGTTCGATCCCTAGGTACGGAAGTGCAGCCCGCGTGGCTAGCCCATTCAGGGCGAGCGAGCCCCTATTAGCATGGCGGGTATTGCACCCCAGGGGTTGAATGACAGATTTGCTGATATTCATTTTGAAGCCCGATACCGCACCAAAGCGCTCCATCTCTTCCAGGAACACCGGTATCGAGATCTTGGGGTCGTTGACCGCTACCAAGACGTCGTCTGCGTAGAGGCTGATCTTATGTTCCTCGCCCCCAAAAGTAACACCCCTGATGGCCCGATTGTCCCTCACACGCTGGGCGAAAGGCTCTATGTAGAGGGCGAACAGTAGGGGTGAGAGCGGGCAGCCCTGCCTCGTGCCGCGGCCTATGGTGAACGGCGTGGAGCTGGTGCCGTTTACTTTAACGGTCGCTCTAGGTGAGGTGTAGCAACTTGCCACCCATGCCCTGAACCTCTCGCCCATCCCAAATCTCTCCAGCGTGCGGTCAAGGTGGTTCCAATCCACCCGGTCGAACGCTTTTTCAGCGTCGACTGAAAGAAGGGCTGCATCCGAGGCATTAAAACACACGTTATCGATCAGATGCAACAGGCGCTTGGTGTTATCCGAGCTTTGGCGGGTGGGGACGAAGCCTGCCTGATCCGGTTCTATTATGCCGGGAAGACATGGGCCCAGTCTCGCCGCTAGGATCCCGGTGAAAAGTTTCAGGTCTATGTTTAAGAGGGAAATCGGCCGGTAAGCCGCGCACTTGGTCTTGTCCTTACCTGGTTTAGGTAAAACGATAACGGCTGCTTCCAGCATTTCTGGAGGGATCGAGCCCGGCCCTCGGAAGGAGTTGAATAGTCTAGTAAGCACCGGGGCCAGGAGGGGGCAGAAAGATTTATAAAAGCCCGCCGAGAATCCATCCGGGCCGGGCGCCTTTAGCGGCTTGAGGCGTGCGATCGTGGAGATCACCTCTTCTAAGCGGATAGGAGCGTCCAATGCTAGGGCGTTCGCCTCGTTAAGGGCTGTCACGTTGGCTCCCTCTAAGTATGCGACTCCCTCGTCCGCAGCCGTGGTGGGATCAGCCGCGTAGAGTGCTGCATAGAACGACTTAAATGCCTCAGCTATCAGGTCATCCTCTCGGAGCTCTCGGCCCTCTTCCTCACATATGAGCGGGATTTTGGCCCGGACGGTCTTCGCCTTGAGCTTGTTGGCGAGTAAACGGCCCGTCCTGTCCCCCCCTACATAGTACATATGTTTAAGGCGTAGTGCAGCGTATTCCGCCCGGTCAAGATCCAGGCTCGCCAGCTGAGCCCTGGCCGCTTTTAGCTTTCGCCATATTCTAGGGGCCCCGGTTCGACAATGCGCTTGTTCCAACTCAAGCACCTGCGCTGATAATTCCTTTCGGCGTTCCTTCCGTTCCCTGTTTTCCACTGCCGATATTGCAATCAGCTCCCCCCTCACAACCACTTTGAGCGCTCCCCACACCGCCGTTAGCGCCACCTCCCCGGAATCATTCTGGGTTAAGTAATCCTTGATGCTTTGGCTAATTTGCTCTGTGACTCCCTTGCGGGAGAGTAAGGTTTCGCGGAGACGCCAATTGCCCCGGTGCGCCCTCTGACGAGGTACCTGCAGGCGCAGCACCACTGCGTCGTGGTCAGATAAGGCGGCTGGGGCAACCTCTATATCTCGTGCCAAGGGGGCCAGATACGCAGAGCTGATGAAGTGATCAAGTCTAGCATATGTGTGGTGTACATGAGAATAGAAGGTGTACCCCGGTGCCGTCTGATGTGTCTCCCTCCAAGTGTCGAGGAACCCCTGGTCGGTGAGCCAACGCCTCCCTTACGCAGATAATGCCCCCGAGTCGCCAAACCTCCTGCCCGACCTGTCGACTAGAACATTTTAAGTCTATCAAGACTGCTGAGAGGTCTGATAAGTGTTCTGGAATATGGGATACCAAGGTAACACTATTTGTCAGCCTAGAATCTACCAGAAAGTAATTGATTCTAGAGCGATGACTGTGTTTTTTATTATGAAAAGTATAGTTCTGAGGGCCAGTTACCATCCTATTTTTATTCTCCATATATCTACAAGATTCAGATCATCCATAAGAACTTTAATCAGAGAGTCCAATTTTGTAGGTGCTGTCCCCCCCCATTGACCTGTCAAGAGAGGGATTCAGTAAAATATTAAAATCACCCCCCATAATATTCGGCAGATTCGATTCCAATAAATGATTGTATATAATTCTAAGTGCTGAATCAACATCTGTGTTTGGGCCGTGAAATCCCACCAGAATCGCCTAATCGTTTCATATTTTAATGTCAGCCATAATCCATCGCCCCTTATTATCTATCTTAGAGGAGCCCAAGATTGCTTTGGCTGATTTCTTAACAATATTTGCCACACCTTTACTACAATAGGGTTGCATGGTGTGAAGAGTACTATCAATCCATCTCTGCTTAGAGACAGCCGCCTCCCATTCATCGATTGTGAGGTGAGTTTCTTGTAGAATAATAATATCAAAATCGGATTGAATTTAGTATTAGAAAATCCTCCTTCGTTGACTCACTACCCAGAGGCCATTAAAATTCCATGTACAAATTCTAGTTGGAGTAACTTCAGGCATTTGAGACAATTCAAAGTGCCCTGTCTCTTGCCCAGGAGAGCGTACCCTGATCACAGGCTACTCCTTTCTTATGAACAACTTCCTTAACACTAATGTATTTAATAGGACTTTTTATTTTTTCTCCAAATTTGCTCCCCATCCAGTGAAAAGCCATCATAACTATTTTCTCGTGTGTGATCACCCCCCCTCCCAAGGAAACCCTCCTTATCCACATTGGGTATGATGTAGATTAACCCCTGTGAGTTTACTACTCACTCACCCGGCAACCAATACTTATAACCAGACTTCCTTGCAAGATTATCCCTGATCTTTAATTTGATCAATGCAGATTTCCTGCCTCCTTAGGGTCTCTAAAATTAGAAATTTTGTTTTTCCACATTACCCTAAGTAGAGCAGGAAACCTTAACTGTACTGATGCACCTATTGATCTTAAAATTGGCATGAATTTCCACAATTTAAACTGTCTGTCCTGCGTAATTCTTGAAAGATCTGACCTTATCTGAAATTAACCAAACTTTGCCGGGGATTTTTCTATTTGGATTTTTGGTGAAAGGGTCTCTGTGAATTCTCTGGATATCACTTTCCAGCTCCTTAGCCAGCTCCTAAGCCTCCATGGTGGGGATAAACTCTTTTAACAATTTTATTATATAGGTTTTGATGTCATCACCCTCAGAGCCTTCTGGGATATTCAGAATTTTGATCTTGTTTCGTCTGGCATTATTTTCTATGGTCTCAAGCTTATCTAATATATCTTTTTCTCCAACTTTTAATGCCTGAATCTCAGTATGATTGAGCTCAACTTGTTTATTCAAGGCTTCTATTGAGGCTTCCATTACGCATATTCTTTCAGTGATTGCTGACATTTTGGCTTCCAAGGATTCATACAACTCTTGTATTTTGGCTTGATTCATTTTTGAGATAGCATACTTACTATAGATTTCCACAGATAAGGCATCCAACATTTGTACCAGATTTAGCTGATCAGAGGTGGTTGAAACTGATGGTATTTCTAGTGAGACTGAAGTGGAATTAGAGGTGTCAGAGCCCCGGACAGAATCCAAGCCATTTTCGCCTAATACCTCAAGCTTATTAGCTGTTGTAATATTAGCAAATGCCAACTCAACGGTTACCGGATAATTCTTCGTAGTGTCTTTTTCTGCCTCTGATAGTTGGGAAGAGTCCAATGACAAGTCAGTGATTTGCTCTGTTTTTTCTTGTACTTTAAAATGGGATCTTAAGGACGGCGTTATCTTGAGTAATGGAGTTTCTTTCAACTGTCGTGTAGCAGCGGCAGAAGAAAATTGAGAGATGAGAGGCTGGTTTCCCTTTGACTTCTTGCTTGGTTTCTTAATGGGAGGTTTTCCTGAAGTAGGGAAGTAATAATAGAGGAAGCTTCCAAATCACCCTGCGGGTTGAATGCTTTAATTTGCAAGGTGTATTTAGTGTGGGTTGTTCTGAAATGACGGCCTTCTCTTCAGCTACAGCTTGTGAGTGCACGCTCTTTGTTAGCTCAGGAGACTCAAGAGGGGTAGAGTGATCAGAAAAAACCCTTTTATCTATTTGGGTGGGTTCCAGTGCTGGTGTCCTTGGTTTTACTTTCCTTTTTGCCTCGGAGGCTGGTTTGACGGGGAGAAAGCATTACAACACCCTTTATTTAAATGTTTAGCTCATCTGGTGGTCATAAGCTGAGCCAAGCAGGAAGTCTTCTAACTCCAGTATGAAAAAGCAGGGGGTAACCAGTTTTTGAGCTATTCTATGCACTTCAAGTACAGAAGGGACATTTTCCAGTGAAAAACTCTTGATAGTTTTGTTGAAGCAACTCTCTACCCTCCCCTTGCTAGCGTAGAAAATGGAGGTTATCGTTATGCATGAAATGATCCTACCTGGTGTCCCACGGAGCAAGATGCTCGAAGCGGCATGCCTGTCAGGGTGGATCCTGATTGCTGCTTGAAGAAGCCGCCCACTGCTGTGGTTAGCCGCGGAGCACCCACTCGGGCGAGCCGGATCCAGTCCCGCACTCAGGGGCAACCCACACGCCGACCAGCAACAGCAACAGCAGAAATCCACACAAATGCTTCCATGCCAACAGTCAACACCCGAGAAACGCCTGAGGCCGCGGGACACGCTGCCAAGTACAAGCTGCCAAAAAGGGAATGAGGAAAAACAGAAAGTCACAAAAAAGTATGAAAAAGGCAGCCCCTATCGGTCTGCCACCATCCGTAAGTTAGATACCATGCCAATTGTTGAATAAGCGCAACGAAGCTTAGCACTGAAGCCCAGGAAACATTCAATCGGTGCCGGGAGGTAGAGAGGAGCTCGGTGCAAAGACTAGCCCACCGCCATGTTCCCCCATGGGTTTTGACACTGGCCCAGATTTACACATTCAAGTAAACCTGGGGCAGCACCAAACCCTTATGCCTTCCTAGAGCAGGTGTAATGAGGAGAAATATTATTAGTTCTCCTCGTTTTATCCGCTTTCCATGTGTACTGCTTTTTGCCTATTTACATTGGCGTAGGGAGGGGTAGCAAGAAGACTTGCAGCACTGCCCTTCACCATAAATGAGCCCCCCAGTCTATAAATCCCATGAAAATAGGTAATGGTCTAGTATTACAAATAGTGCTCTTTTTGTCAAAATGCATTCCAGGAATGTAATATACATGCATGACATTGTAAAGTATTTGAATCTCACATATTCCTGCATCTTTCCCTGAGTACATCAAACACCTTCCTCTATTTACTTTCCTGCACCCTTGAAAGTTTTGCTTTACTCCCCCACCCTATGTGTCGCTCCACGTTAACCTTTTGAATAATGTTTTATGTTCCCAAGGTGTCTCTCTACTGCTGTCTCCCCCTTTTTCATGTATGTTTTTGTCTCTCTGTATCTTACTACATTCCATCTTTCTTGTCCCCCAATTCAGCTGTATTTATTCTCTCCAGCTATCTGCAATCCCTTATTTTTGCTGCTGATACTTCATGCTGTACTACATCTAGCCACCCCTTCCTGTGCTTCACTCCAGTCCCTTGCATCTTCCTCCATTGACCCCTTTTCTTCACTCTCCTATCGTTCAACTACTGTGTTAGCAATTTTACACATTTTACCCTCTGCTGTATCTCCTGGTTCTTGTTCAAGGCCCCAAGAAGGCACTGGCAAACAAACTCTTTTTGCATGTCTTGTTAAACAGATGGCAGCTAGCGCGGTGTAGGCTGATCTGGGCAATGGTGCTACTGCAACCAGTGCACCAGTGAAAAGTACACTCCACACAGTTAGCAAAGTTGTCAAAAAAACAAAAAACAACTAATGAAAGTATTAATCACACTAAGCCTGTTTTGCAAAGCAATATTTTGGTATGCTGCCAGAACATGGTGGTCTAAATTTTGACTACAAAAATAGTGTGAAAGTAAGTTTAACCAGGTAAGAATCAGTTTAAGGGATGGGCAAAGAGGGCAGTTGCCCATGGCCCCACCATTCTATGGGCCCTGTGGTGAAGTCATCAGGACAGTCCAGCCTGGCCATAATAAGAATTTCATAAAAAGTTGTCTTGTTTTGACTTCGCTTTTGATTTAACTGTTGAAGGCAAGCCAAAACAGAGCCATTCAACTGACTCACCACAAGACAGAGCATCGCATGGTAACTGGTTCTGGATGGGCATTTGTGCCCATGCCCATCAGTCCTGCGCTGTACCCAAGTGCATGTTTCTTTCAAACCAGAGCTGCAGGGGAGCCACGTTTGTTTGGACGCCTGAGGCTGTTACATGAGAGCTTTTGTGGCGCAGAGCCAAGGGCCGCTGTGGAAACGTGCTGGACATGGGTGAATTCATTTAACCCGATGTTTCTTTAAGTTAGTGTTTTATTTTTAGATAGTACAGATCCAAAAGAGAGGAAAAGTTTGCCTCTTTCGCTTTCTGACCTGTGATGCCTTAAAAAAAAGCGCTAACTCAGAGCTATACCGGGTTAAGCTGATTCAATATATGCAGGGTGACCAACTGGCATAGGTGCAAATTCACGGTGAGTGTAAAAATTCAGGACAAAGGGTCAAAATTCAGGACAAAAATTCAGGACAGGAGGTCAAAATTCAGGACAAAACTCCGGGACAAAATGTAAGTTTAACAGAAATGTCAGAGGAGGTCGTGCAATGGCATACAAGTAAGTAAATAGACAACCACTTAAGTACAAGTCAAAATAGGTTTATATTAGGTTGAGACAATCGTGCACTTTCAGTATGCCCGCAGCTTGCTACTTTAGACGATTCAAAACTCGCATCTTGCATCTCGCTCCAGCAGGTATTAGTCACCAGACAATGGTGAACCACACCTGAATACAAGTGGGGCCACTTTTATTGTTGATTGAAAACTACTGGATATACAAGGAACGTTGCAGTGCCATCCCTCAGTAACAAAACGGCCCCCCCTTTACAGCCTCCCAGGGAAATACCCAATGCTGGTCCGGCCAGTCCGGCCAGTCCGGCCTTGCTACCACCCTCCAATGGCGCCCCTCATCTTCACATAGATCGTCCCTCATGTGTATTTAATTCCTTTTATAGTGCTACTCATCCCAAGTATGTAGGGCAGGGTGTCGGAGTGCATTACATCACTCACACATCATATAGAGGCAATGACTCATATAAAATTAAACGTCAATGTATAGGAAATGTTAATCAAGATAATGGGTGCTACAAGGTGTAATCATTCTTTATTCTATCATTCAGTTTTTCACCATTCATTCTGTCCTTCCATCTGTGTGCCCATCTATATCCAAACATATTCAACCTATCCACCATATATCCTTCCAGCCATCATTTCACTCATCCATCCATTCACCCTTTCACTTATTAATTCACCAATCCATCCATCCTTTCACTCATCCATCCACCAACTCACTCACCCATCATCTACCCTTTCACTCATCCATCCGTTCTTTCACTCACCCATCCACCCACTTACCCATCCTTCTACCCTTCCAACCATAAATCCATCTATTTACCTTTTCTCTCATCCATCCTTCCACTCACTCACTCATTCATTCTTTCTTTCATTATGTATCCATTCACCCTCTCATTCATCCGTTCATCCTTTCACTAATCCATCCCGCAATTCACACATTCCTTGACTTATTTACTCACCCACCTTTTCACATTATGAGCTGAGCCTCGGTCTGCAGAGATGCAGACAGAAGAGGCCAATGAAGAACTTGACCACGCTGTGGTGCCTAAAGCAAGGTGTGGGGTGGGGGAGGGTTCACTATGCCCCTGCACATAGGCAATCTGAAAACTTAGAAGTCATGAGTCATGCATGATGCACAGTGCCAGGACGTGAGGCGACTGTGACATGGGGTTGTTTCCAGGGCTTTAAGTGGGGTAAAAAAACTGGGGGGTCTCTTCAAAGGGGGTGTTCGATGTAATTAAGGGCATGGCTTAAAACACCTCGGCTAAAAATGTGTGCTTAGCATAGTGTTCCGCCCAACTGGTATTATGTTGTTTCTGTCGTATCAATGACAGAATATCAATGTCAAAATATCAATAGTCAAAATATCGACATGCTATATTTAAAATGTAAATAACAAAAATATAGAAAAAAAATATAGATGTAAAAAATATTGATGTCCAAAATATTGTTTTTTAAAATATATAAAACAATGTTAAAACAATTATATTATAACATTAACTAACAATAAATTAATTAAATATAACATATATTAAAAAAATATAATAAACAAATGTAATTTAATAAAATTAAAAAAGCACATATAACATTTAATATATAAATGTATATTTACTTTAAAATAATAAATAAACTAATAACTTTAATGTATTTTCAAATATTATAAATATATAAAAATTACCCAATAAAAAATATATAAGTATATACATATATATATATATATGTACATACACCTACAACAATTTTTAAACTTACATTTTGCACTCCATTGAGTGCAACAGTAGGAAAATTAATGAATTGCATAAGGGTAAAAATGTACTTTTCCCACTGCAATTACTGCTACAGTGGGGAAAGTGTTGGATAGCTTAGGGGTAAAAATTACTATTCCCACTCCAGTGAGTGCAACAGTAGAGAAAGTGTTGGATAGAGTAAGGGTAAAAATACTATTCCCTCTCCAGTGAGTGCAACAGTAGGGAAAGTGTTGGATAGCGAAGGGGAAAAAATGACTCTTTCCACTCCAGTGAGTGCAACAGTAGGGAAAGTGTTGGATAGCGGACAGGAAATAAAGGTTATTCCCACTCCAGAGAGTACAACACTAGAGAAAGTGTTGGATAGCGTAGGGGTAAAAATTACTATTCCCACTCCAGTGAGTGCAACAGTAGGGAAAGTGTTGGATAGAGTAAGGGTAAACATACTATTCACTCTCCAGTGAGTGCAACAGTAGGGAAAGTGTTGGATAGCGAAAGGGGAAAAATGACTATTCCCACTCCAGAGAGTGCAACAGTAGGGAAAGTGTTGGATAGCAAAGGAGTAAAAATAACTATTCCCACTCCAGGGAGTGCACCAGTAGGGAAAGTATTGGATAGCGTAGGGGTAAAAATTGCTATTCCCACTCCAGAGAGTGCAACAGTAGGGAAAGTGTTAAATAGCGAAGTGTAGAAAACTACTATTCCCACTCCAATGAGTGCAACAGTAGGGAAAGTGTTGGGTAGTGAAAGGGAAAAATTACTATTCCCACTCCAAAGACTGCAACAGTAGGGAAAGTGTGGGATAGCAGGAGGGTAAAAATTACTATTGCCACTCCAGTGAATGCAATAGTAGGGAAAGCACTGGATAGCGGAGGGGTAAAAAATACTATTCCCACTCCAAAGAGTGCAAAAGTAGAGAAAGTGTTGGATAGCAGAGGTTTAAAATTAATATTTCAAAAAAATTTAAATTAAAATTAAAAAGAAACAAAATACCTACTACAATACAAAACTTGGTAATAACGCAAAAATAAAAAACATATTAACATATTTACCAATGAATTCATTATAATTAACAAACAAATAATTATTAATTAATAATAAATAAATTACCACAGACAACACTTTGAAATCAAAATATGAAATAGTAATACGTAAAAAATATTAATTACGTTATTCAAATTAAATTACTTCCCACCCTATTCCCCTATAAACCCACAAACCACTTCTAAAAATAACACAATACACAGAATTATCAATTAATTAATTAACACATTTTTATAACCATTTCATAATTAATTAATACAAAAATAATTATTAATAATAAAAAATAAAAATGATGAATTACCTTATTATAATTAAATCACTTCCCACCCTATTCCCCTATAAACCCACAACCCTCTCCTAAAAAAACACAATTAACATAAGTATCAATTAATTAGTTAATTTTGATAACCAAGTGATAATTAATTATTAAAACATTATCAATAAATACTACTAAATATAAAGTATTAATTACTTTATTATAATTAAATGACTCCCCACCCTATTCCCCTCTAAACCCACAATCCGTTCCTAAAAAAAATAACACAATTAACATAATTATCAATTAGTTAATTAGTAAAAAAAATCAACAATTAATTAATATTTAATAAAATAATTTATAAAAATATTAACAATAAAAATTAATTACTTTATTTTAATTACATTATTCCCCTGTTAAACATTGCAGGAATCAGTTAGCATGAGCTGGGAGCCATTTTGTACTTCACAGCTATCTTAGTTAGCCATTTGCTTGCCATGTGCTTTCTCCCTTTTTCAGAGGTATGTGCCAGGACCTCCCCTTGGTTTTATGCTGACTAATGTAACCTATACATATATAAGGACCCTGTTCTCTGTACTCCTTAGACTGTCTCATACAGTAAACTGAGGGTACTGTGTGACGCAGTCTCCCTCATGTGAGGTCATTAAATATGTTTTAATTATATTACAGCTTCTGTGCCAATCTCTTCTTTTTCTTCAAATGGCGCCCGGCGTGGACCTCATCATAGAAGCAGGCAATCCAAGGGAGTGGTCTTGATAGGAGACAGGAATCTACTGAGGAGGACAGGACAGGAATCTACTAAGAAGGTACCCTGCGCACAGGGATTCTCTGTCTCTGCAGCCCAGAATGAGCTCAATGTGTTTCGTTTTTTGGTTGTCATCATTCTGTTATGCAAAGTGTCATTTAGTTACTTACATATTAAATAAAAATCCAGAAATGAATTATATAACATATGCTAAATAGCTGCATGTTACTATTAAATTGACAGAGTAAGAAACTATACATGTGTGTAAATTGCCCCAATGCTAAATATAAAATTAGAATTTACATTCAATAAGAATAAAATAGACCTAAAAAATGAAGTTGTGTACTTTGTAATAATTATGACTATTATACAAAATGTTACAGCATTTTCCTTAAATACATTATATTAAATATTAAAAGGCATTCACATCATCTGAGTAAATTGCTTGTTGCTGAACTAAACACGACATAATAGAACAATAGATTTTGACCGCCTTGAAATGCCTTTTTTTAAATAGACTGTGATTTGCTTATCTTCAGCACCAGAGGGAAAAAAGAAGCTTTCCAACAGCTGTGTTTAAACTGTCTCACTGAGAAGTAGCTGTCTGACGTAACAAATGGGGATTAAACTCTGTCAAGACATTACAAATACAGAAAAAGGTTTTTTTTTCTCCTGAGAAATGTGCAGAATTCGACGCCTGCTTGTCAAGCAACAGCTGCGCCAATAGCACATGGCTATTCATGAATGCAGCCAACAGAAGGAAACTGCTGAGTCAACTACATTTTAAGTCAGTGTAAACCTGGTATACAAGCCTGCATTATAGACTGCTGTTTTAAAAGTTAGAAATACAGTTTCATTATTTTGGATAACAGAGAACAAATTGAAAGTAGGGATTTTCCTTTTCTTAATGCCTTTTTTCATAAGCACATCCTTGGTTTTGATGTCAAATAATAACTGTCCTTTAAAAAGTGGCGCAGAATTTTCATGTTTCAAGTAAGGCTTCTGCACTTAAGTTTATAAATGAATACATTTTGAAGGCAAGAAGGAATGAAGCTTGCTTTTCATATGTGCAACCATCAACAGGGTTGGTGTTATTAAAACATTTTTTATTAAAAAAAAGGGAATTTTGAATATATAAATAAAAAATGTTCATTAAAACTAAGTGCACTAAAAACATTTTTTAATCTCTATACTGCCTAATAATCATACTGTGAACTCCTAGCATCAAAGTTGAATTTAAGCAGCGTTTTACAGCAATGGGGGAAATTACCATGCGAAATGTTACTTTACCCAGGTGTACAAAACTCATTTTTATAAGGTTGTACCTTATATATTTCTGATCCCCCATCTCTGGAATATGTAGGGAACATTTTGGGGATGACTAATATGTCAAAAGATTGTAGGTTATTCATTTTTAACTGCCCTAGCCAAAGTCAAAATTGGGCAAAATTCACAGTTTAAAAGTAGTTCTGCCACTCAGAGCAGTTTCCAAGCTGATCGCAGGCTTCAGTAAATACACACATGTAAGTATGGAATGAACAGCTGACCTCTATACTGCTAGGAAAGCACAGCGCACACTGCACACAAATTAAACTGAATATAAAAACCCAGCAGAAGTTATTAAGAGTACCTCTAAATTACTGGAAAACAGGAATGGAACAGGACTGCTTTTCAGCTGTGAGTCTCCATAAGTTGCTTTGAATTGGAAAGCTGCATGGAAAGCCTTGCACACAATACAGAACAGCCGGTAAGGGTTAAAGGTTGAGTTCTGTATTTAGCAGCCTAGCAGTGCTCAGAACTAGGTCTGCTTTGACACTTTGACCTCTGAAACCTTTTAAAAGGCAAGACGACAGATCAGGGAGAGAGAGAGAAGTTTGCTTACTTTTTTTTTTACAAAAGCAAGTTTTTGTGCCCTCATGTTACAACTAGTATACATGTTAAAGGAATTGGTGGTTAGTTATTAATGTTTTCTAGCTAGATACATGTGCTATTTACCTGTGCCCAGCAGCCACACATAGAAGTAGATAGTGTTGGCAGAAGTGAAACCTGTTTCAGATTTTCCTACTGTAAAAATAGGGGAAGGAGGCTATCTGCTCTACAAATTAAGGGTATGTAAATTTATGTTTTCTCTCTTTTTTCCTAATCTCTTTTGAGCCTGTCTAAGCTGTCAGTGAAACAGCCATGAGACATTTAGTTGGTTATTCAGTAATACTGTTTAAACATTGTTAGCATTAATAAAATTAATAAATAAATATACTATGTTACTGCCCATCCTATCTGATGAAATTATGAAAGGAAGAGTAGTCTAGATTGCTGTTCCCTTATTTGATCTTTAAGGGGAACTAGATGTGGGTAGTTTTGTTCTAAAATTGTCAGGTGATAATACCATTCTTATTAGCTAGTCTGTGTAAATAAGCTGACAGTCTTTATTAGAGTTGATGTTGCATAGTTTGGATCATGAAAAGTAAAATGCAGTAAAGACACCCATGTGATCCTTATCAAACATTTTTGAAGAAAATATTGTTTTATAGGAGTTTGTTTGTCATAACATGTTCTGCTGGAGAAAATGTACCCACTATGTTGAATTTATTTTGGTTCTTTATGTAATAAGAATCCCTGTTAAATTAGCAGTTTTAGATTTTCCTGTTGTACCTATAACATGAGAGCATGGTCCTAAGCGTACAATGTAGTTTTTTTTTTTAAGAGAAATCATTTTAGAAGTGTCTGCAGTCCTGTACAAGTAATGAAAAGTCTATGAGTAAAAGAGTTGAACATTTCCTTTTTTTTAGGGTCTTCAGATTAGTAATATAGGAAACACAGATGTAAGGATTTAGAGTATGTCTGTATTGTTTTTCTCTTTTCCTCAGAATTTAGTAAATAAACACATACTTCCTTAGCTGCTTCAAACAGAGATATAGGTCCAGGTTCTTTTTTACTTTCAGGTAGATGAAGTGGTTCTTGGATGCCTTGCTAATATATGGTGCATCCCAAGACTAGGAAGTATTCCGAGACTATCCTCTCTGTTGATAGATGTTTATTTCACGGTTAATTATTCCACTGTTACAGATTAATGTGGTTCAAAATGTGTTTGGAATTTATGGAATCGCATACAACTACTATTTTTGAATTTATGGAATTGTAATCGATTATTTTGAATGTTCCGTTGCCTAAAGTGCTGTTAACAGCTAAGAGCCAACCCGTTTTTAGGCACTATTCACCCCCTAGGCCACCACTCCAAAATGGCGTGCATGCTCCAACAATTAGTCCTTCCTCACTTTCGTTCACTGCGGGCAAGGATATTATGACTCACTCACCCCACCGGCACCATTGATCCAGCCATCACGCTGACCAGACGGGACCCATGCTTTCGTCCCCACATGCTCACAATAGAGGTAAGTTTCACCCCAGTTCATCCCGCACAACCCGTTGCTGTTTAGGTCCAAAACAGTCCACCTGACTTATGGACCGCATGTTTTCTCTATTAATTCAGGTTCCTCGTGAAGAGGCTTACGCCATTAAGCGTATTGCCTAAAACCTCCAGAAAACTACTGAGTAAGGAATTATTTTGTTTTCATCGCTCCACACGAATCCTCGCCGTAGTTCACGGATAACGTAATTGGCACTATTTTCCACAGGTTCTCCCCAACTCCAGAAAACATGCCTGCCACTCCAGCGATAACCGGGACAATGCCTACGCGCTTGAGCACGGCCACCACGCACCCGGCGGCTTTCAAATCACTAACGTGTTTACTCTGTTTCACTACAGAAGTGCCATTGCTGCACCACTACCCAAGACGTGTACGCACTACTTCGGAGTGCCACGGTTAGTTTGCAATCTTCCGCCCTCACAATCAGCCACAATTCTTGCTGTTCACTAGTCGCTTTACCTGGCACGGAACCTATTCACTGCCCTTGCCACTGTTACAATTATCACCTTCACTCGGCACAATATAAATACAAGGCTCTCCATTTTTTGTTTGTTAATGCTCGTACGGCTGCATGACCCTGCACCTCTTCCAAATATGAGCACATCACCACCAGTGCCCTTTGGAAATACTTATCGAAGGCTCACTGCACAACTCTGCATGTGCACTTGTTGTATCCCCATGTATAGAACTGCAACTGACTTGCTTTTATTGATGTAAATAATCTATAAGATATTTCTTTTTCCTTTTTCCCCTCCTGTTTAAACCCACAGGCTTTTGTAATTGCATTCAATCAGGCAAAGCTCTTTTATTGTACTCCTGAAGATGATCCCAACATAATCTTGGAGATAGGGATCGAAACGTTCGTCGACTGTTTATACAGTACTGCTCCGTTTGCAATTTGTGATTTGTGTCGCAGTTACTGTGGGTCAGAGCTTACTTAAGATTTTATTGTATTGTAAGCTGCCTTTTCTCCAACTTGTTTGCCTGTTACTTTCTCCCCTATGTATTGTCTTTTCCTGACTCGGTACAGGCTTGTGCCCAGTTATTTATGTGTGACTTGTTTCACTTCAAAAATGTATAAATTGCTCAAATTTTCTAAATAAATACTTCTATGTCCGGCTGGACACTAAAGAAAAAACACACAGTCCTTATTTAAGCCTGTGATTATCTTCTTTCCTAAAGTAATTTGAAGCCAAGGACCTTTGTTAACTATAAAACTAGTACTACCCGGGGTCCTTCGCAACCTTTACGGGTTCCCTTGTTCTAGATACCAAACCTAGTATAGAACTGTCAGGCTATTCTTGCTGATGTAAGGAGAAATATCTCTCCTCCCACTTTGTTGACAAAGCAAATGTTGTATACCCATATTAGTCATTTTGCATGCTGGTATGTGCCAGGCCCTCCCCTTGGTTTTACTAATGTAACTTATGCATATATCGGGCCCCTGTTCTCTGTACTCCTTAGACTGTCTCAGACAGTGGCCTGAGGGTACTGTGTGACACAGCCTCCCTTATGTGACGTCATTAAATATGTTTTCTTTATATTACAGCTTCTGTGCCAATCTCTTCTTTGTTGGTTAAAATAACCAGGTGTATCAGTGAACTCCTATAGGAGGTTTATATTTCTTCACCCCTATAAACCCAAAAACAGCTGCAAAACTAAAATATGCTGCGCCATTCAAATCATGGCCCTAGTGCCTGCTGCACTTTGACTGAGTGTTAGTAGTACATTATTGCAATATTTGGTGCTTAGAGGGGTTCCTTAAGCTTTGGGCTTGGGTGTCACTGCACCTGCTTCACCATTGAAATCATGACCCTAGTGCCTGCAAGGTAACTGAACTTGTGACTACTTATCAGGAGTTAAATATAACAGTATTTGGTGTTTAGAGGAGTTCTGACAACTTTTGGCCCTAGTGCCATTATACATGCAGCAGTATTGAAAGCATGGCCTAAGTGCCAGCTAAATAATTGCACTTGTGAATACCTGTTTAGTAGTAAAATTAAGCAATATTCTGCGTTTAGTGAGGTCCCTAGAGCTTTTGACGCTGATGCCACTGCTCATGCTGCACCATTCAAATTATGACCCTAATGTCTTCAAGATAACTGCACTTGTGAGTGCCTGCTTAGTAGTAACATATAGCAATATTAGGTATTTAGAGGAGGTCTGACAAATGTTGGGCCCGGTGCCACTGCACCTGCTGCACCATTCAAATAATGACCCTATTGTCTGAAAGGTAACTGCACTTGTGCATGTGTAGTAGTAAAATATAGCAATATGGGGTGTTTAGTGGAGTGCCTAGAGCTTTTGGTCCTGGTGCTACTGCACCTGGGGCACCATTCAAATCATGACCGTATTGTCTGCTATATAAATGCACTTGTGACTATCTTGTTAGTAGTAACATTTAGCAATAATCTGGTTTTATAGGGTCCCTAGAGCTTTTGGCCCCAGAGCCACTGCACCTGCTGCACCATTCAAATAAAGTCCTGTTTAACTGCAAGGTAAGTGTCATTGTGACTGCCTGTTTAGTAGTCAAATAGAGCATTATTACCTGTTTAGAGGAGGTCTGACAATTTCTGGGCTCGTTCAACTGCACCTGATGCACCATTCAAATCATGACCCTAGTGCAAGATACCTGGACTTGTGGTTGCCTGTTTAGGAATACAATGTAGCACTATTAGGTGTTTAATGGGGTGCCTGGAGCTTTTGGTCCCGGTGTCACTGCACCTGCTGCATTATTGAAATTATGACCCCAGCGCTTGCAAGTTAACTGCCTAGTGACTGCCTGTTTAGTAGTAACATATAGCAATACTGCACCTGCTGCACCATTTAAATAACACCCCTTTCAAATGCAAGGTAACTGCAATTGTGACTGCATGCTGAGTTGTCAAAGATAGCAATATTAGGTGTTTAGAGTAGTTCTGACAACGTTTTAGCCTAGTGCAACTGCACCTGCTGCACCATTCAAATCATGACCCTAGTGCCAAAAATATAACTGCACATGTGACTGCATGTTTAGTTGTAAAATATAGCAATAAACAGTGTTTAGTGGGGTGCCTGGAGCTTTTGGTCCTGGTGGCACGGTACCTGCTGCATCATTGCAATACTGAACCTAGTGCTTGCCAGATATCTGCACTGGTGACTGCCTGCCTAGTTGTCAAATATAGCTATATTAGGTGTTTAGAGGAGTTCTTATAATGTTTGGGCCTGGTACCACTGCACCGGCTGCATCATTCAAAAAAGTGACCCTGTTGCCTGCAACATAACTGCACTTGTGACAGCCTGTTTAATAGTAAAATATAGCAATATTTGGTGTTTAGTGGAGTTATGACAACTTTTGGCCCCGGTTCCACTGCTCCATTCAAATCAAGTTCTTTTTAAATGCAAGGTAACTTCAATTGTGACTGCTTGTTTAGTACTGAAATATAGCAATATTATGTGTTTGGAGGAGTTCTGACAACCTTTGGGCCCAGTGTACTGCGCCTGCTGCACCATTCAAATCATGACCCTGTTGTCTGCAAGGTATCTGCACTTGTGGCTGCCTGTTTAGTAGTACAATATAGCATAGCTCTTGTATATTACCTTTATTTTTAACATACAAGGTTTATTACAACATTTTGAATTTGAATATTATGACCAAATAGATTACGTTGAAAAAAGTAAATCTGATTAATGCCTGCAAAGTGCAAAGAAAGGTACTGAGGCATGAATAGGAAATACCACAAACGTTCCAATGCTAAAGAAACTGATTTACGCAGCTACATAATAAAAAGCAAGTATTCCAGCATAATGTTAAAAGCTATCTGCCTTTTCTGTGGAATAGATCTTATCTTAACAGTGAATGGGGCTTAAAAAGTGTGAATAGCTTTAATAGTATTGTAAAAGTGTGCAGCCAGGGGAAGTAAAAATAAAGTTCCACGCATAAGTGAATGAACACAGTAATTCGGTAAGGGGAACTTACAAGAGCCCCTTTTTAAGATATATTAAATACAGTGGATTTCACAAGCACAGTGTAAGCGCTGTGCAGGCAAAACCTATTGAAAGTCGCCATAAAGCGAGAGCAGTCAGACAGGACAGTGAGTGCCTTTTTGGAAACTTGGCAGTCCTATACAGCAGCAAGACGCCAAACCGACAGCTCATTGGAGTATAGAACATACGTATTGCCCTGCAGGAAGCCTCCATGTTGGTTGTTGAAATAGATTCATTTTAACACTGCCATGAACAGAAGGTTTGACTTCCAAAGCTAGAAATGAAACCACATGCTGCGATACAGAAGACTTTAAGAACGATACATGTCACTTTACAAATCTTTCTATTTGTTGATTTTCTCAAAACATAACTTTGCAGATCTTAAATGCAAAAAAAGTCCACATTGGACTGCACGTAAGATGCACCATGTTATAGAGAATGTGTTCAGTTTTATAACATATCAAATGTTTAGGGGGTTGTATGAAGAGCTTGTAGACGGATACTCTGTCACAAACGTGGAGAATGTCCTGGGCGCCATATTAAAAGTGCATTATATTATATTCATATATTAAGTTCATATGATATTAATATTGTGAATGGGATATCCATCATGTTTTGTCAGAGCAGCTGTCTGTCAAACTGTGAATAAGGCCCAAAATGTTTACAGACAAAATTGCAGTGTTTCTAAGCGCTGTTAGTAAAGTTCATTTTATTTACCAATGTACTGGTACTCAATATCCATACACTATGGGTCTTATTTACAACTTTTTGGCGCAGGGCAATGGCGCAAGGCTTTTTGCAGCACTGCCTGAGTCAAAAGGAAAGGACAGACATGAGCTGTATTCATGAAATATGGTGCTTTCCTGTCCTTTCTGCCTGCGCACAAAGTAGTGCCTAGCACCAATGCGCACCCCTTGCACCATGGCGCAAGTGTGTCTGCATTGCTGGTGCAATTGTTTGTGTGCAGGAAGGGACACCTACCTACATAAAAACAATCAATGGAGGCATGTTCCTCTATGTGTGCTGTGGAATGAGCACACATAGAGGAAAAAACAAGGATAAATAAAGTTATTTCTCCTCATTACGAATCCCCCGGGGAGGCGCACAGATTCGATGCATTCCCAGGTTTACAGATCCTTGTAAATCTGAGAATGTGTCAAAACCCATGGGTGTTGCCTGGTAAAATCCTTGAAATGCCCATGGAATGCCCATGGAATGCCCATGGAATGCCTCCTTGACGTAGAGTAAGGTAATTTAAAATATTTCTGAACAGGGGCTCCAAAGGACGTTTTGCTCTGGACCCTAAAAATCTTTAAGATCGCCCTGTCCAGATGTATGTAACATGAAGACATATATTTTTAAGGTGCCTGGCTGTAGATTTAAGAAAAATGTTAAATCTTACCTTTATTTACTTAACTTAGTTTTTACACACCTATAGATGTATGTTTGTGATGATTCACATACTGTATTTTGAACCAAGTTCCATTCTGGAAATAGGCAGAAATATACTCCTGTCACAGGTATTACATCTATGTTCAATGTGGGAAAGAGAAGGGAAAGTCTCCAAGACTGACAGGGGACATGGGGGAATAGGAGAGGGCAAAGAAGTGTAAATATTTTGAGAGATTTATTTCTTCTTGTTGGCTGTCTTCATGTAGGAATTTGTACTGGAGGGTGTAACTTGAATACAAATCATACGCTAGTCACTGACATTTCACCTTTGTGTGACAGGATAGACAATCTGGGCTCTTATACCCAGACTGAATGCATGGCTTTGAAATATTTAAACACTAAGGGGCAGATTTATGATAACTGGCGCATCCCCAGGGATGCGCCAGTTATTTTGCGCCGCTGCTCCGCCACCCATGGTGCGCTGCATTTACAATGCGGCGCACCATGGGGCAAAAACGGCACAAATGCGTGACGCATCTGTGCCGTAAAGGCGGCGCATTGCTGGAGTTACATCGCAAGCGCGACGCAGCTCCAGCAAGGCTCGGGGGTGCCCCATCTTTACAATGCTGCGTCAAGACCTACGCCTGCTTCACGTAGGCGCAGGGTTTTGACGCAGCATTGGCCTGAAAGTGACTGAGTGCAATCTCATAGATTTCACTCAGCCACTTTTGCGAGGCGCACCTGCCCCGGAACGCCCACCCTGCGCCGGAACGCCCACAAGTGGCGCAGGGCTTTACAACGTGACGCATCTGCCTGGATGCATCACGTTGTAAATGGGTCGTAGGGATGCGCCTCGTTTATGCCGCAGTTGCGTGACGCAAACATGGCGCATTCCCAACATAAATCTGCCCCTAGAAACCTGACCCATATATTACTGCATTACTTCACTATTTCATAGGTAACCTTGTTATGGAAGTGAGGTGATGTGTCAGTTAAATTTCACAAAAAGGATATCCTGTTTGAACTAAATCAGTATCTCCCACTAGCAGCTCTCTCCACGCACAAACTAGACACAGTATTTATGTTCTCTCAGATTCTCAGCAACTCAGTGCTAAAAACAAAACTCTGGCTTTCTGATTATTACTGTAACCTATACATATGATGCAATCACTGCCCTTTATTTCTGCGCATCTACAATAGTTAACGTTCTATTTTTACTAGGCACTCTATGGTCGAGTTGAAAAAAAATAAAGTAAAACATTTCGTTTCCTAGAGTTTACAGCTCGTCCTAAGCCCATAGATCACAATTGCCACCACTTTCATCCCCATCAAGTACAGTTAACCATTCACCAGCCCCGTGTTTATGTCATGCCAAATTGTTTGCATTCATTGCTCACATTTTAACCGCATCGCTGCTGCGGTGATTTTTGCGCTGTGCTGCAAATTACCATTTTGCTGTTGTCATGACGAGCTCAGCTCGTCATCAGCACACGACACCCATGGGTGATGACGAGCTGAGCTCGTCATCAGCATTGAAAGGGTTAAAGGAGTTTGAGAAGGAAAACCTCTGCTACTCTACACAATATTGCTGCGTGGTGACAAAGTCCTAATCATTCAAGCTCCAGATGGCGCATGTATTTAAAACAAAGCAATACGTAATTCAGAAAGTAAAACTTTATTTTTCACAGCAAAAACACTCCATGACTGGCCACAATGCCAGAATACATATAGGCAGACAGGGGTCTTCAAACCCCGAGCAGTAGGGCCCAGGTGAGGCGTGCCCTCTTCTCCCGTGTCTGCGCATCAACAGTTAACCAGGCCGGCCTGTCCATTTGTCTCCTGGTCTGGGCACATCTCCCTGCCCCATGTAGTCTCAGATCGCACTGTTTTACACCAGTCTTGCCACCAGTGCAGCTGCTCTCACTGCTCTTAATGAGGACTAAACAGTAGACCCTCGCAGGAACCAACCCAAATACAACAAACCAAAATGGACCTGGGCCCGCTTGCTATATTTTTTTGTTACCTTACGATCTGCTGACTCGTTCAAAGCCATTTATGACATCCAAGAGTAGATTCACCACACGAACCTGCAGTGCTATGTACAAGGACACCGCCATCACTGCCAGCAGACTGCAGTAAATCATGTGTCTAAACACTCACACCGGAGCCAAAATGGATTCCAAATATCTTGTGGGAAGTCTCTCTCACCACACATGGTTAGTCTGTGCAGATTAATTTGTTGCCTTTCCGCCTGGAACCAGTCTACCACACCCTTTCCCAACTCCTCACAAGGTAGTCCCATCCCACCCTGTGACGTGTTGTGAAAGGGTGGGGTTACAAAACTCTCCACTCCCTGATTGACATGGAGGGTTAGCTTTACAGGGCTTGCATGCGAAACGCCCAGTGCTAACTTTACCTCCACAGTATCAGGGGGTGGAGAATAGGCCTTCGACCTCAGCCTTTGCCGAGCTGATGACCTCACAGGCCTCAGGGCAGGGAGATTATCAGTCCAGCAAATACTAAGACCTGGAGCCCGCCCAGGGGGAGCAACGCAATCACTGAATCACGTGTGTGTTGTTGTTATATCGATTACAGCAACAACGTGGTGAGTGGGGCATACCGTGTCCCCAATTCTAGCAACTTTTAAATGTGTATTTTGTTTTAAAATTAAAATGGATTCAGCATTGCTATGCGTTGAATATTTTTTTATTGCTAATGTAAAGGGGGCGGAGCCCCGGCGCCCATACACAGAAACCGTACCTGCAACTCGCGCTTCCCATGCTGTAGGCATGACAACCAAAAGGGGTCCAGACTCTACCACTTGCATTGCTCCCATGGCCCCTTTTCCCATTTTGCCACTTGGCCATCATGCATTTTTCTCCTTTTTTACACCCCTTTCTTGCGCCCCTATGCTCTCTTCGTCTTGTGGTATGAAGGACCTGTGCTCACTAGTTCCCCTTCTCCAACCAGATTCATCGTATGCTGGCCCTTATCAAGGAGGCCCACGCACCAATACTTTACATGTGCATTCTCTCCCAGGACCTTATATCACTCTATGGTATCTACATGCCCTTGTTACGTGTTGCTATTTGTGCTTGTTTCTGATCTTTGTGTTTTCGCTACTGCTCGCTCTCCACTGCTCCTCTGTGCCCTCTCTCATTACAGTTTTATGACAGTGGGGAGGGGTGGGAATATGCGGTATACTCCACACGCCACACACCCACAGTGGAATGATTCCCACCATGTTTTCCTATAGAACTCTCTGACATCTTAAACTGACTACAAGTAAGGTTTCTGTCTTTAGATTACATCCTAAGTGTGTCACATGTGTCATACCATAGTTGGGGCAGTACTCTTTCTGCACTCATTAGTGTACAGGCAGATTTTCTTGTAATACAACAATCCACTACATGTCCATCACATAAATGCACTCCATACTCGTCAGGTCACTGTGTCACCCTGTTGCTATGTAATCCTTTTATGCAATCCTGTCACTCGGGTTTCTGAGATGTTTGGGTGTCACAATGCAACCAATGAACTGATACTGTAATAATTATTCTATTCCTTCCGGTTCATGTTTTGAATTTGCCACACATACCTCATCTTTTTCTTCCCTGCTCCCCCCTTTTCCCCTGCTTCCTGGCATCTCTGATTCTTCTGCATCACTATTCACGTTTCCCCTTTCACATCACAGTTCCTTTCCTTGCCCACCACTTTGTCACCAAAGTCTTGTGTCATGTATACATAAATGTGTGTTTGTGTACATATATTTATGTATTTTACATTGAAATTTACAGCCCTGAAGAAGTTCTTTGTATATTAACAAAACACGTTGGCTGGCAATTTTCTATACTTGGATTCTTATGAAAATAAAGGATTCATTAAGACAACTGAATCAAGTCTATATGACTTATTGACAAACTATCCTTATTAACGGGTGATGCACCACTCCAAATCTTGGGTTCATTCATTATCTGCATCACAGCTGGCGCCCAACGACGGCAGGTGCTGGAGTAGCTTGTGCACACTCAGCCGGATTAATTGTTGAATCAAACACAAAGGGAACAAAGCAGGGGAGTGCAGTCGCTGCGTCCGCCGTTGCCCGTGACTGTACTCTGCTGCAATCTTGTCCTTGACTGTGCCTTACCCACCAAGATCTGTGATCTTGAAAGACATTGAAATCCCGAACTTTGGATATCAACCACCTCCTCAGGAGATTGCTGCATTCAGAGCTCAACTGTTACAGCGAGTCACTGATGAGATTGGCTTTGATCTCGTAAGGAATGTAATTTAAACTTTGAACTGTAAACAAACTTTTGCTTGAAAGGAGATAACCTAGGCCCAAGTGGAAGAAGAATAAAGCTAGGAATGTTACTTTAGAAGAAGAAAGAGGGTCAAGGAAGTCTACCAAGCTGTGTAAATACTGTGCCAAATACTGTTGTGAGAATTTTGAGATCCAGAAAAAGTTGCTCAAAGACTTTGTTGCCACTGTATAAGAGGTGGAGAAAAGAGACTGTGCATTGATCCTCTTACATCCACAGTACGAGCCACTTTGAAAATGGAGTCTGAAATTCGATCGTAGGCACAAATGAATTCTAGGTACACTTATTGTAGCAGTAATCATAGTGATAACTGTATTCATTACTGAGTCCATTTTAAGTTCACACAAAGCTGAGGTACAGGGAGTGGGGGTACATGGGACATCCACAACTATCACCTACTACCTCAAAAGAGGGTACATTAGGATCTGATAGAGGCTTAATAGAGCAAACTAGTCGACTGAAGCATGTAGATTGATCTAAAGGTGATTACTTTCTGAATGCTTATGCAAAGTTGCTGCATGAATACACGAATACTATGGATGTGAGAGACTGTTATATCTGTATGCAATTACTTGCTTTAGTCGAGGAGGGTATCAGGTACCACCACCTGCCCTTGGCGTATGGTATTATTTGCAGTTTGCTACTTGGCATGATTTATGGTAAGGGTCACTACAAGTACTGTTTCTCAAAACTTGATTTGGTCTTTCAGAAGTTTCAGTCTACAAACATCTGAACAAATATGATTTTTACAAGCAAGAAGAGAGAATGGGAAAGTATTTTGTACCAACAGTAACACTAGATACTGCTTATTTGCATAGACAGAATTTAACTTGCACATTAACAGACATAGAGAAGAAATTTGCAGATGAAGTAGAAGATTGTCATAGAGGCCTAACCATTAAGCTTAACAGTAGGGAAGAAACCTTTGAATGGACCATGGAGGAATTAGCTCACAAGGCTAAGGGAAGTTATGGTAGTATAGCTCTAAATTGAGAACAACTAGGCAAGCCTTCATTTGACATGCACTGACATATTATGATACTATTTTCATGGGACAGAGTATGTGAGATCATGCCTTTTTGATTGATGCTTCTTCAAAGAAGTTCCTCCAAGAAGCAGGACAAGTAGTGCCAGGAGTATATTTTGTGTGTGGGAGGAATGCATATGTCCGGCTTCCGAATAAAAGGCATGGTACTTGCTACGCGGCTGTTGTGTTTCCGAAGATATACCATGTGGAGGATTTGAAGTGTTTGGAAGGAAAGTCATCCCATAGAGAGAATCGTGAATTGAGGGCTGATGAAATTGTGGGAGACATATTTGTAGTGATGATATCTAGTTTGGGGGTAGTATTGAATGACATAAAGATAATAAGGTTGCCTACCATTGTGGATAAGTTGCTAATTAATACTGCTCAGTCGCTGTTGCTCGTAGATGGAGGGTTAGTTCCGATAAGGTCCAAACTGATGCAGAACCGCCCCGCTTTAGTTACTAGCAAAAGAGGGAGGCGTCTGCAGGATGCTGAAGGTCCAACAGTGTTGCACTTACATACCTGACAACAGTAAAGATCTGAAGAAATATAGAAGTAACTTCACTCAGATACATACGCCAGGAGAAACATTACTTGGTAACTGAGGGAATTTCGGATAAGATTGGGAAAGGTTTTTGAACGGTTGGAAGTTGGTTTGCTAATCTTGGAAAGGGAATCCTTGGATATATCTTGAAGCCGATAGGGATTGTTGTGGTCTTTATTATCATCTTCTTAGGTATGGTAAAGGCATGCAAATGGCATAAGTCGAGGCAATTGGAGAATTCCACTAGAGAGATAGAAAGAAGGGTGGAAAGACTGCAGGACAGTCATTATGAGAATCTTAAGCGGTTGGAGGAGTTCAGACAGAGGAGACTACCACCAGTTTAGATTGGTCTACTCTACAAGGAATTAGAGTGTTTTGATGACACAGGTCATAAGAGTGGGGGACTGATGTAGCAGAAAACTAATTTTCATTTGTAGGGGTGCATTATAATCACATATGTAGCATGCACACGCATATAATCCTTTGTCATGTTAACATAAGGTGTAGGACTTTGAAATGTAATAACATAAATGTGATGTAGTTAGGTTATGGATAGTTTACATGAAGAGTTAATGTGTAAAAAAAATTTAACTGGCAGAAAACACTAACATGAAGAAATTGTTTTGTGCAACGGACAAGCATTCATTATTAAATGTGTTTATTAATCATGCCATTTTATCTGTCGGCAGGAATATTAACAGAAGGTACCTTATTTTCTATGCACTATCATAAAGCTCATGCTCCAGTTCTCTTATGTTAGCTGAATCTTGTATAACTGAAATGCATTTCACTGGAAGCTTGCGCTTTAGAATTAATTAATGTGTGCTGTTGATTTCGTTCTTTCTCATGTTTTTGATGCAGGTGGAAGAAGCACCCTTGTTAGTTCGAATAATTTCTTTGTGTTAGGAGTTAGGCAAGGAGAGAATAGGATACATTGAGAGTTAAGGCCAATTAGGAGAGCTGTTGCCCTTTCACACCGTAGAAGGCCTGGGAATCAAGGTCATCATGTTGCTGTTCTGGAAGATCGCCATCATGTGGAAAAATACCTATGAGAACGTGGTCAGAGTGGATTGCATGACCCTAAAGGAATCTTGAGAAGATGCCTGTAATATTGGAACGTTGCCAGCAGGGAACGTAGCCCACTTCTTCTCTGCCATTGGAGAGAGAGCATCTCAGAATGAGCTCTGTCTCAATAGCTTTATGCTATTCAACCCATCAATAGTGGAGCAGCTTCTAAGGAAGACTCCACAAGATGACATCTTTCTATTTCCTTTTTTCCTGAAGGATCCTTAATTAGGAATGTCATGTCAGCGTTCGTGTTGGGATAGATTAATGCTTTATATTCATCAACTCTCAATGCAGGGTAAATTCGGACTCATGCTATTTGATCCTCTGCATCCTATTCCTTAAGTTAATTGCCTTGTGCATGTTGCACCGACTCACCTTTATTTGCAGATTTGACTTTATATTGATTACAAAGTATTTCTACACTCTCATATTCAGGTGTCTTTATGTCCAGTTATTTTTGGCAGTGTAATAAATTACCTAATCTTACGTAGTGGTCTGTGGTTACTATAAGTCAGAGAAAATCCTTACTGAACTGATTAATTTGTTAACAATTTTCTCCCCTCTACACTCACAGGCTTCGAAGAACCATCAAATTGTGAATCTAGAACAGATCTAGAACTTATGGACCCGGTCCTTTCACTTGTGAGGTGTTGCCCATAAAATATTTTAGGAGGACACAGACTATAGAATTAACTGTCTGGAAAAAATGGCTTGGCCTACCATGAGGAGCCATGAATAGTGCCCTGAGGTTAGAATTGGGCCTTCCTAGTGTACTATTTAAGCACAAACAGCAGCTCCTTAATTATTGGTTCAGTCTCTTATGAGCTGATGAGGGCTCTTTAAGGAAAATTGTAAAATCATGTCCGCAGGTAAAGTATGCTGAAAAATGGACTGCTAATCTCCTTGATATTAAGGTTTCCATGGATGCTTTAATAGGAGAAGAATTTCGGGAAATTGTGTAGTAGAGCAAAATAAAACTGTGTGTAAGAGAGATAATTTCCATCGTTTAAAGGAGTCAAGTTATGGGGGGGCATATTCAGACCTACCTGCAGGGAATAAAAAGTGCTTATATAAGAAGGTGGGTTTAGAAGGTTAGGCTGGGACAGGTGTCACCGTTTATACGACGGAAGTGCGCTAGACAGGTGGGGCTGCAATAGTTGTGCCCCTTTTGCCAAGATTTATAATTTACCTTTATGCACTTACTTATAGTCTGCTCACGTTTCAAAATAGTAGAAGAAAATTGCTTTTTTGCACAAATACAAGTATTGCATGTCGTATTAACGTAGTTTTACCCTCCATACAAGAGAAGGTATTTTGTACAATTTCTGTCTTGCTAAATCGCACTCTGTACAAATATAACCGCATGTTGCATCACTGTTGCTCTGTTTTGCACAAAAATGAATTGTACTGTACACAATGACAATCGTGTATCCTGTCTGCACAAGGCCATAGCTTATTTTGCCTAATTTCCCTGTGTATAAATGCAACTGAATTCTGCAGTACTGTCACTCTATTTTGCACAAGAGGTGTCGTATTTTGCACGATGGTGTTTACCCCGTTCAGATATATGACTAATATTATGTCTGTGTGAAAATGGGGTTAAGGTAGAGTGCCCCAGCTTGGACTGGAAGCAGGATAGAATTTAGTGCTCAAAATATTGGCCAGACAGTAGGTAAAACCTAGCATTTGTAGATCGTAAAATATTTTTTATGGGGGTGTGAAGGACTTGGTAGTAAGAGACCTTTTTAGTATAAAAATGTATATATTTTTAAGACATTTGGAGTTCCTTTTAAAGTAGCATGTTTTAGTCTATGGCCTGTATCTTTATGAAATGTTTGTATTGCCTTGTTGGCATGAAATCAAAATGTTATTAAAATCAAATCAAATTGAGTCTCGGTTACGAAGTTCCTCTCCATATCTTGGCACTCTGTTCATAGCTTATATAGCATATCTGATCATTGCTAAATCTTTCAGAACAAACAATTACCAGAAAAGGTCTTGGCGCCCTTTCATTCACTTATATTCTGTAGAACCATGCCAAGAAATAAGAAGTGAATGTATACCCTGAGGAAACCTTCCTCATTATTTAAAACAACCACAGGAACAGAGAAATCAGTTCATTGGAAAAGGATTGATATGTTCAGGCAGACTTGATCCTCATATTGATGTGACTTTTAAATGTGCACTGTATATTTCAATATGTATATCCATGTAACCAACGTATACAATTAAAGAAAGGAAATACTTAAAAGTGGAAAGAATAACAATTATAACATCTTTTCACTTTTTATAGACATACATGCACCCATCTGGCCCCCTCACACTTCATAGATGTCCACCTGGTATCTAATTAATGAGTCACCTCCTCCTTTATGTTGATGCTAATTCTTGCTCCACTCCACCAACCTGACAGGTACCACTCATTGTTATTGGTAGAAAAGTGATAAGCACAGCCTGACGCCGCCGTGAGGGAAACGGCTCCAGGCAAACTCACCTGCGGACTACCGCTCCCAGCAGCCCCGGAGAGGGCGTGACACTTCTACCCGCGCCCGGAGGCGCCACAAAAGCACCGAGCGCCGAGCGCCCCTGGGGACACTTGCACAGCCTGACGCCGCCGTGAGGGAAACGGCTCCAGGCAAACTCACCTGCGGACTACCGCTCCCAGCAGCCCCGGAGAGGGCGTGACACTTCTACCCGCGCCCGGAGGCGCCACAAAAGCACCGAGAGCCTCCCGCCCCGCGGGACACGCGCGGGCGGCGCCGGGCGGAGCCCGGGCAGAGGGCGGGCCGTCTGTGGCCGTCCGAGGTTGGCCACGGTTGGGTTGGGCCAGGGACTTTGCCTCTAATTACATCATCTCCAACGCATAAGGCAGACCAGGCTTACTAAGCGCCAGGTAATCTTTAACCCCACTATTTGTAGTACTTGTTTTTGTCTCAAGAGGATTTTTGTTGCCAAATGCCTGCAAAAAAGCAACCCACACCTTCTAATACAATGGAGAACTATCTTGTACAAGTTGTGGCAAAAATCAACACTGATAGAAGGGCCTCACTGGGTCTGGAATCACCTCTACAATCACCACTGGTAGTTATTGAGAACGAGGATTCATTTACCTTGTTAAATAATAGCCTCCACGGTGGGGCACATGCCTCCCTCCAGGATTCAAATTGCATTCAGCCTAGCGGCATTGTTGCTAATATAGAAGAAAATAGTGACACAGATGCACCAACTGTGCTTTCCGTAAATAGCGAGTCTGCTATTTCTACCGCTCCCCCCATCCCCGCACCTAGGGTTTCAGGGGGCAAAAGGAAAGCCATACAAAAGAGAGGAGGCTTAAGGTCATCTAAAAACAAAGTTGCGTCGCCACCTAGGAAATCTATCGATGATGACGAAGAGGACTTGAATGGGGAAACTTATGTGACTCTTTCCGACGATTTATTGCAAAAACTTTGTTGTCTGATGGATACAAAAATTAAAGGGATGGTAAAACCCCTGATCAGTAAAATCGACAAATTAACTGCTGAGGTAAGCAAATTGGAGGGTCTATTGGGAAAAACTTTGGGGGAGGTGAGAAAACTACCAGAAGTCATCTCAACATGTGTCCAGCCTCTGATGAGTGAAATTCAATCTAACCACTCTAACGGTCCGACTTCTGTTGTTACACAAAATCCCCCGTTGCCCTTACTGGCAAACTCATCTGATAGGCCTCCCGGAGATGTTTCATCTGCCTTACCTTATGGGGAATCAAATACCACGAAAGGAGCATCAGAGCTCGTCGTTGAAGCCTCACCATTAGTTCTTGTTCTTGCTAATGTACCCAAATTAGCCCCCGGTGATGCTGAGTCGACTGCGTCATTACTCAATAAATCGTTATCATGGCTAACTAATAACATGGCCATAACACCCTGGGGCAAGGAGCAACTCGCGGAAGAACTGGTGAATGCACGAAGGGTCGAGTGGATTGGCAACAGGGCAAAAAAATTCAAGGGGGATTGCGTTGTACTTAACTTCTCTGACCCCGAGGTCCTGCCAAATATTTTACCAAATCTCCACCCGCCCCAGAAAAGATTTACCCCTATTGTTCCTCTGACTTTAGATTTCTTTTATCCTAGGAAAGGTAGAGGTCCTAATTGCAGCACTCTCAGAACAAAATGGAACGTTGTAACCAAGAGGGGCAGCAAGAACTCTGATCTTGCTGAGTGGGGTCTAGGAGTGGAAAATAGATTCGCTGCACTCTCCAACCTAGACGCTTGTGATTGACTACCATGCACCTCTACCACCGTGTCGCAAGTTCCTATGGCTGCAAACTACATAGTGGTTTCGAGTTGTCCTAAACCATTACAGGATGTGACAGGCACTACTGTACCTAGAGCTGGTGTAGCTATTGCAAATCCTAATGTATCTGGCAATGTTGATCTATTGTTAACAGGGTCGGATCATTGCACTTGTTCTATAGCAGCAAACACAACCGGGAATTTATTGTCTTGGAATATTGCGGGGCTTTGTTCTAAATTGGATTGTGGTATATGGTCTGGTTTTGTCAGCCAATACGATGTCTGCATTTTCCAAGAAACCTGGGCTGTAGATCCTGTATTTGCGCTTGGTTATTTGAATTTTTACCTCCCAGCCACTAATGGTCCTAAAGGGCGACCGATGGGGGGACTTACGATATGGGTGCGCCAGGCTCTCATGGTTGACGTGAGTAACATTGAGCTTCACCAAAAAGACATTCAGCTCATTCGATTAAAGGGTAGCTCATCTACCTCCATGGACATTTACAATATATATGCCAGGGGGGGAAATGTAAGAAAATCTGAGGTCCTTTTGTCTTTGTATAACTTAATAGAAACTCACTCATCAGGGAATAATATATTAATAGCCGGCGACCTAAATCGCACTTTTGAGCCTTTAGACACTGGCGATGTACAATTGGGTATGGAAGAAGACACCCTATGGGATATCCCCGCTCTCACTACAGTCCCAATAACTCGTTGGACTGAGGACATCCTTGGCCTAAACGCTATGTGTTTTGAACACGGGTTAAGGGCCTTGAATGGCCGGACAAAGTCTGACAGAATACCAGCTATGACTTTTAACAACGGAAGAAATAAGAGCCGTATTGACTACGTAATATGCAGTATGTCTCTATGGCCAAAGGTCATTGATATGGTTGTGTTGGAAAGGTTAGAGAGCGATCATGACCCCTTATGTGTCCTTCATAACTGGTGGAAGTCTGATGCCGTCTTAAATACCTGTGCTGAACCTCTCCCGCCATTGATTATACCCACTAATGATATGCGCAGGCTGAGGTGGACCAGTGTTAAAACTGACCTGCTAGCTTTGGAAAAAATAAACATGGCAACTGACAAGGCCACTGTGGCCCTTGAGGGGGTGGTCGGGCTACCCCCTACCCAAAACATAGTTACTCAGGTCCACAACGACCTTTTCAAAGAAATACAATGCCACTTTTTAAAACCGATTAATAACAAAAAGCCAGGGAAACTTAGGCCAGCCAAATGGTATAACCAAGACTGTAAGGGGGCCAGGGCCCGTTTATGGGCCGCGATTAAAAATAAAAACAAGGAGGCCACCAGGATGGCTAGGGCACAATATAAATCCTCCATAGTTAAGGCTAAAAAATATTGGGATGAAGCCCACTGGAATATGTTACAGAGTGCCAGTGACCAAAATAACTCTAGGTTATTTTGGCATATAGTTAAATGGGGCCACGACAGGATTGAAGACGCCTCTACAAATAACGTCCCCCAGGATGCCTGGGTTAAATTTTTTAGTGAACAATATGCTTCGAGCGACCTGGCTATGGATAGCGTATGTGAACCCCATGCCACGATGGAAGCTGACACCTTTACGCAGCACGAAATAATAATGGCACTCAAAACTGTCCATCATGGTCGTGCTCCTGGCATTGACGGTGTACCTGCAGACGTTTTTTTAAACGATACTGCAAGGTGGTCTAAATACATTCATCTGTTAATCAATCACATTGCTAGAGGTGCAGATATCCCTGTAACATGGAGGGGTGCCGTTATCATCCCGATATACAAGAAAGGGGATCGTGCTCTGCCTAGCAATTACCGTCCGATTAGTTTGATCGATACTGTTCAAAAGATAGTTGGTCGTGTAATTGTTAATAGGCTGCTTGATTGGGTTGAGGATAATAACATCTTATCCCCCTTCCAGGCTGGCTTTCGCAGGGCAACCAGCACTGTGGACCAAGTCTTCCGTCTTCAGCTGATTCAGTGGAGGACCGTGGTGCTAGGTGGAGGCAGCCTGTATGCAGCATTTGTTGATTTGCGGGCTGCCTTCGACCTGGTTCCAAGGACAAAACTGTGGGAAGTTCTTGTGACACTTGGGGTCCCCGGGGAATTGTTGTCCTTAATCATGCGGTTGCATGAGGGCAATTATGCCAAAATTCGCTGGGGTGGGTATGGTAATGACACCGTTGAATTCCCAGTTGAGCGTGGGGTTAGGCAGGGTTGTTCAATGGCGCCTACTCTGTTCACTCTTTTTATTAACGGTGTGGTTTCTTTAATGCAGTCCCAGGCAGTGGATGCTCCTTCTCTTGCAGGTGAAAAAGTTCCAATTTTAATGTTCGCCGATGATACTTTAATTTTATCAAAAACACCAGCTGGGTTGCAAAAAGCATTGGCAATATTTGATGATTTCTGTGTAGCCCACGGACTGGAGGTAAATGGGTCCAAGACAAAACTCATGGCCTTCAATCCTCACAGAAATTTTAAATCTAATATCTCGTTGGGTGGTCGTACCCTGGAGGTTGTTAAATCCTTCACCTACCTAGGGATACATATTTCCAACGATAACAGGTGGCGGTCTCACCTTAATATCGCTACATTAAGGTACAAGCAAATAGCTGGCACAATCATTAAAGAGCAAAGGAAATCGTTCACTAAGCCCATCAAACCACCTCTGATAATCTATGAGGCAAAAGCAATAGGGTCTGCCCTGTATGGTGCGGAACTATGGGGGTATGAAAACCTTCAGGAGCTCCAAACCTCAGAAAATAAATTTTATAGGAATCTGATAGGCGTCCCTCAGAGCAGCCCGCAATTGCCTCTAAGATATGAATTAGGTAGGAGAGCAATTTCTGATAAGGCTAAACTACGCCCGATTTTATATTGGCGTAGGCTTTGGACCACGCCAGAGCTCTCTCACTATGCAAATGGGTTTAAAGACGTTGTCACAATTGACTGCTACAACAAAATTAAATGGTTTAAATTATTGAAGACCGCCTTGTTCGATATAGGACTTAACGCTCTTTGGGTTGACCCAGCTGGGGCCCTATTCCCTTCCAAATCCACTATAAAAAGTATCTACTGGGAACATGTTGTTAATAAAAGTATGCTTAGTTTAAATAGTGGGTCTATGACCACCAGCTACTTAGAGACCAAGTTGTACCCAATTTATGAAATGTACTGGGATTACATATTAAAGCCCATGGACAGGAAACTGCTTTTCCAACTGAGGGTTGGTTCTTTGCCTTTATCCAACCTAACATCTAAATGGAAAGCAGGGGGCGCGTCAACATGTCCTGCATGTGGGGTAGGTAATGAGACTCTTGGTCACTTTCTGTTCTCTTGTTCAAGGTACTCTATTCCTAGGAGAGTTTGGTTGGCTCCAATGTGTAGGAAGGAACCTAGGTACAAAAAATAGCATGGTAGCATTGCGGATTTTAAGAACTACATCTGCTAACTGGATTATTATTGCCGTTGCAAAGTACCTGGGGTGGGCTTGGGTTATAAGACAGAGAGCGATTAGAGGGCAATAACTCATTCTGTTGTTTACAGGAATTGTTAGTACACGTCTATTCTCTGTAATAATTTATGATATATCCAGAGACTGCTAGGCCATAGTCTATTCTCTGGAAAAAATGATTATTTGGTCAGAGACTGCTAGACTTGTATCTATCTTTTATCTTCTATAACATATCTAATTCTAATGTATCATCGGCTAGAAATTTTATGATATATCTTCTTTTTTAAAAAAAAACAAAAAAAAAAAATTCATCTATGATCACTATTTTGGCACTTTTTCATATCAATCCAGCTTTTGATAATTCTCTTCCTATGTATTGTGTTTTTTATTAACTGTGTGCTTAAGTCTAATATGACGCTGTAAATTTAATTGTTTTTTATTATATGTATGTTTGTCTGCTTTTATGAGTAATACTCGAAATAAAGCACTTTGAAATGAAATGATAAGCACTATTTCTAAAACTGCTGACATTGGTTTTTCTGGTGCAACTTATCTGACTATTATTAACACAACTGCTAACATTACTGTCTGTTACTATTTCTGCTACTACTTTGTGATCTGCCTCCAGTGCTAATGCTATTTGTAGTACAAGCTCTAGTTGATCATTACTGGTGCTGATGACTACTACTATTACCATTGTTGGCACCACTTCTATGAACACTACTGCCATTAATTATACAACTAAAAGAATGTTAGTCCAGCTCTTGCCACGTCTACTACTGATACAGTACAAGTAGTGCAAGCTCGAGTACTATGACCTACACTATTATTGTGTAACCATTACAACTGGAAGTACTACCTCGAACACTATTAGTTATACAAATATTTCTAGTTGTAGTAGTGGCAGGAGTAATACACCTACTGCTACTACGACAACATTATTCCCATACTCTGCTCTATGGAAATATTGTAGCTACACGTAAATTGTTAGTCAATTGGGTTTAGAAACGACCAGATTGACATTTCTCATCCACAAGGGCATGCTTTGATTTAGGACCATGACTAGTGAAAGATGCACAAACACCGTTGTCCCGATTCACAGAGCGCTCTCCACCTCACATTGATCACATGTTTACCTTTACACCTGGAAAGCTTCTTCAGTGGCTGATTTCCATGCTTGCTCATCGAAGGTCTTGTGAGATTTTCAGGCATTACTATTTTCTCGATAAGGAATTACGTACATTCTACAAGCCTGCTTTGAGGAATGGAAGTGCCAATGTTGAATTACGCATTTCTTTTCTTTTTTTTCTCTCTATGGGAAAAACGGTTTTCACGTGCAGAAATCTGTTTGGGACTGTTTCTTTTCTATTTTCACACTAAGAGTGATTTACTCTTCTCCTTTCCAGGAGCAAACCACTGATCGTTTCCAGGGTGGGAAATGGCTGGACAGCATATTGCAAAAAACCCCAAATGTGCCATGGTTGCTGGTGTTAATAAACTCACAAGGCAACCATGCTTTCTTACTTCCACTTAACATTCCTAGAATGGGATTTATACATGCATACGTTTACCCAGTTAATGCGTACAGTAATGCAGTTTAAAATTCTATACACCTGCAAGATTGTCCTTTTGTAAACACCCAGGTCATTTTTAGTCCTACACGTACGTTGTAAATAGGGCTAAGTAGCTGTAACGACGCCAACCAATAGGGAAAAACCTCGTTGTCTTACGGGTGAGTTTCATTGAACTTGTAAACAATTAACCTGGTGCTCAACCCCTAACAATGTCAACAAAGCCTCGCATTGAACTGGAGTCAATAAAATCAGGACTAGTTAGCTGATGAAAACAATATGTGCCGTCTCTGCAAAGTACTTTTGTTAGCTAAATTTGGCAGAAACGTGAGACGTACATCAGCATTAAATCCATACTATCAGCTAACAAATATGGGGACCACAAGGAATTGTGACCGCAGGCCTTCCCGTGTTTTGTCTAATGCGAGGAGGGAGGGCAGCAGTGTTTTGTAATGGTTGGTAACTTTGGAGGTAATGAGATTGACAAACAACTATGATGTTAAGCAGGTGTTAGAGCAACTAAAAAGTAGACATGATAGCCTCAGTATGCCCTTGCTGTTGTAAATTCCGAGAGGGAGGTACATTTGCAATATAAGACCAAGTATAGGTTGAAAGACATCAGGAAGCAAACACATTGCTTCCTGTTTTCCAACGACCTTTGCAAACCAGAGTATCCTCATGTTTTTCCAGGCTGGGACTCTCGAAAAATATAGATCTAAACAAGCCATTTGGTTAAACGTTTACATGGACTTATGCAAAAAAGTTTACTTTTTTCCAAGAAATATGACAATGGCATAATATTGCAACTTTATTTTTCATCAAACAGTGACACCAAAAATGTAAAGATGCAGACTGAATGAATATTAACCATTTGTCATCCTGCATGACATTCCGAAATCTTGCTTCCTACGTTAATTTAATTACAGAAAAAAAATAGAAAAGTGAGTCAGTTTTACACAAGGTTCAGTTCGGCTATAAAATGCCCTCCACTGGGAGCTACCATTTACGAACATGACCTGGGGGTTTAGTCAGAGATTATTCACAGGTGGGATTTACTAGCTTTGTACAATTCCGTGAAGTGATTTGCATACGGTCTGTAGGAAGGAACCAAAGGAGGACATTTCTATGGGGAGCTTTTCGACCGAGCGGTGAAGTAACAGCGTCTGTTTGCAGTTATTGGGCTGTTGTGTTTTTTTTTTTTTTTTGTAGGTCAACACACTGTCGTTTTATTAATTTGTGTCTGGGTCTATCACGCACAGGCAAAGCAGCACAGAAGGTTTCAATCAGCGCAGCCAAAGTTACAGAATAGAACAAGCCGGCCAGACTCGGATTCCCGAAGACATTGTTAACTGCTGCTGTCATTCTAAAGGTGAATACATAATCTGATGGGAACGATGTCATGTAAATCACGCCAGCGCACAGGACGAGGGTTAAGCTTATCGAGGTTTTTATTACAGGAGCGAAGAGTCGAGTAAAGACCGATTACTGTCGTACCCGTAGCTACTCTCACTCTTTTACAAGGGTTATGTCCTTGTGCACGTTTCCCTTGAGGACTGGCAACATTTCCTCCCGAATAGTTCTGTTGGTAAGAATTTACAGAAGTTTCTGGGCGAAAAAATACACACACCCCTGCAGGGTCAGAATAATTGCAGACATGTTTCTGTGCTAATTTTGAGAAGGTATTTGCCAAGTTTTTCCTTTTCGACGCCTTTGCAAACTTTAAACTGAGGAAAAACGTGCAAACACACATTCTGAGGTAAATAATCTCAGCAAAATCCCATTAAGTTAGAAAATTATTTTTCCAAAGTAGTTTTTTGCACTGAAAGACCTTAAAACATGTTTTTGCATCGAATGTTTGGAAAGTGTACAAAAGTTGCAAGGGTTCAGTTTGCAAACTGCAGGAAACTTTGCTTCGAAAATTGTAATTTGCACCTCCCCTGCACGGCAACCTATGCGAAGCAATATTGTGTCATACCATAATGTATATTTGCTGAAATGTCCCACCCATCAGGTCTGCTACAGTAAAGCTGGACTAGATTTCACATATCCGCTCATGATGTTAGCTTTACATTCTCTATTGCTGAACACTTATACTTGTAGTTATAATCACAGCAGTAAAACTACAGCACATTTTAGAGGAACTGCAGACCACACATCTTTGGACCTTAACCCCTCCCCTGCTGGTGACGGAACCGCTCCGTCACCAGCCGCGGTCGCGCTGTGCTGATGACGGAGCGGTTCTGTCACGGCCCGCTCTGCACGCCTGCGCGTCGCGGATTCTGCGCCTGCGCTGAGCGTTCCATTGAGCGGGCGGGGCCGTGACGGAACCGATCCGTCATGAGCACAGCGCAACCGGGGCTGGTGACGGAGCGGTTCCGTCACCAGCATGGACCCGCCGCGCGGCCGCCCCGCCCCCTTAGCGCTGCGGCGGAATAGCCGCCGCAGCGAAGGGGTTAAACACTGCTGGGCAGATTTACCAAGTCCTTGCAACTCAAGGCCTTGAGTGAGATTAACTAAGCCACGCAAAGCCACCCTGTGTGTAACGCAAGTTAGCGCAAATGGCTGCTATGTATCATTCTGCATTGGGATGATGTTCCACTGGTGGAGCATGGGCATTCCCACGCATCTACCAATGGATTTTTGCCCATTCCCAGAGTTTCAAACATGGGAATGCTTCAAATTGGTAAGCCTAACCCAACAAGGGCACAGCATGGAGAAATATATTCATTTCTCCTCAGTATTTCTCCTTTCTACATGTGCTGCATTATGCATCACATATGGAAAGAGGAAAATGCCTCTAAGGATTTGTTTTGTGCAGGAAGTTGTCTTCTCCTGAGAGAGAACAATCGTTCCTGTAATGCAGGCTCCCTTGCACCATGACGCAAGGTTGCCTGCATTGGCAGTAGGCTGCACTCAGCGCGCCAGCGCAGGTAGAGATCAGGAACGCATCATATCTTAGTAGATGAAGCACATTCTTGCTCTCTCCCTCTTATGCAGCGCATCAAGGCGTCTAGCTGCATCATGTTGCGTAAATTAACTGCCTAAGACGCCTGGTTGGCCAAAGAGACATGCGCCCCACCACTCCTCCCCATGTGCCATCGCCCGGCCCCTTGCCTTCCTACACATGTATAGCTAAACCAGTGCATTGAAATAAAATATCATCTTATTTTTCAGCTGCTGGTTCTAAGCCAGTGGAGTGGCACTCCTCCACCATTGCGGAAAAGCCACTGCTGATTCACGAGCTTTCAAGTCTTGCATTGCTCACTTCCCTCACCTTATGTGGGATTTACTACTGGAAGTTTCTCTGCACTCATGGTGGAAAGATTATGCAGCAGTAAATCCATTTATACTTGCCAGGTATATTTTTGTAAATTCCTGGAAGACATAATTGAAGTATTTCCATATTTAATCAGCCAAGAATACTTTTGAAAAGGTTGAACCTTTAAGCTCTGTTTTGAGGGGCCAACTTCTCAAAAATCATCCTCTCCACTTACTCTAATTCCACCCTCCATTCTCAGCACCTGCTTTTTAGATCTAGCAAATAGAACGCTCAATACATGTGAATACCACATGGCATCAATTTATTGAAAAGCACTGCCCCTGTTTTGCATGATTTGTCATCACCTGGAGGAGAGGTCTGTGCAGGCTATGACATTTTATTTTAAGGATGGTACATTGTTCCGTTTGTGTTCCTATTAGGTGTGGGTGATGGGGCATAAAATGGTCCTGATCCCTTTTGCTTTGCTTACAAAATAATATCTTGTTCGATTACATTACATAAGCCCTACACAGATGTGACACAGTGCTATTCATTCTTAGAATTTGTTTCTGTTAAATTATTTGTTCTGTTCTCACAAAAAGAGGTGTTTTAATCAAGCAACATATCTTGGCCTTAACTTAGTTTACTTCCGTCATGAGCTGCAGGTACTTTTGGAAGCTAGTATCAGGAGGAGAGTCAACAGGAATGCATTATCCCACGGTGGACTGCTAAGGACTCGACAGCTGTAAGTCCAGGGTCCAACAATGGGAGTGGAGCTGACTATGATAAGGGCTGGCTCGAGTGGGGGGGGGGGTTATTCTTGATAGACTCTGAGACTCAAAGTTTACTATCGGGGTTGGTGCACGAAACAGCTGCAATTCAGTTTCAACTGTCCCAGCTGTGGTGCACTGGAGCCGTCTCGCTATGCCTCCAGCTGGATGGTGCGGTCTGGTGGCCGACAGTCAGGCCGAACTTCTGATCATAGTTTTTTCTTCAAACTCCTCTATTGTTTTGATGGACTATAAAGTTGAACAACGGGTTGTAGGGTGCGGGGGAATTTAATGTGCGGCGGAGTCCCGACTCCTTGGAAAATGGTTATGCCTTGGGCGTTCAATACTACTGCCTGAGGGAGGGGGTGGGGGGATGGTTGAGTTTACACAGTTTGGTTACCAAGTTTAGAACCAGCAGTTCACAGAGAGGATATCCCTAGTATTGGCTCAATCCGACCGGGGCAATTGTCCTACTATATGGGAAGGTCTCCCCCAGAAAGAGGAGAGGAAGAAGCATTATAACCTACTATAACCATGGCAGGCACCGGTCATAAATATAAGTTTATAACAAGGAACGTTAGGGGGCTCAAAAGTATGATTAAAAGGATTCAGATTGCTGCATACCTTAGGTGCTATAAAGTGGATATAGCATTCTTTCAAGAGACACACTTATGGGGGGATTGCCTTAAATATGTTTAATGGCAATGAAGAGGCAAGTTTTGTGCGACATCATATTCTGGATTTTCCGTGGGCACGTTGATATGGGTGGTGATAGGTGTTCCCTTTAAAGTGAGGAAATCTAGCCCTGGTCCATCGGGACGGTATGTTATAGTAGAGGGGACACTGGATGGGCAAAAAGTCCAACCTGGTGAATGTGTATGCCCCAAATAGTGATGACAGAGGGTTCCTGCAGTCAGTTCTGGGCCTTGTGGATCTTGCTCCAGACATAGAATTGATTCTGGCGGGGACTACAACTGACCATGGATGGCACCCTAGATAGGCAATTCTCCAGACCCGCATCTAAACCTAGAACCAGAGAGGCTATGCGTCAAATGTTAAGTAATTATAACTTAGTGGATATATGGCGCCATCGCAATCCCTGCCGAAAAGTATACTCATGTCACACGCCCACAACAAACATATATAGCAAACAGGACTATTTTTTTTTGCACAGGCAGGAATAGCGAACAGAATTGAGGAGGCACAGTAGCTGGCCCGATACTTATCAGATAATTCCCCGTTACTTATAGTGTACACTCTGGATAGGCCAAGACTTCGATGTTAATTGGAACACCGCTAGTGCTAACGGTATAGCCTGGGATGCCATGAATGTGGTCATACGGGGGGCATCTATGTCCACTGAAACCGGGGTTAAAATGGTCCTGGAACTAGATCTGCAAAACCAGGCACAACAATTGGCTATACTGGAAAATGCACTCCCACTGCTGTGGAGGGTCCTGTCAAATGGACAGCACAAAGACAAAAGGTAGGGGAGCTTTGGGATACACTACATAAATACCGTAGAAATAGAAGTAGGAGCAGGTGGTACGCAGAGGGCGATAAGGCCGGCCGCCTCCTTGCTCGGCTAATTAATAGGAGACACAACCCGACTGATCCTGGCAATTAAAACTGACCGGCAGCAACTGGTCTATTCACAACATGAAATTATTAATAAGACATTTGCTATCCATTTAACTCAGATATACACTGATCCCCAGGAGTACACTGCCACGCACTCCTTATCGGAATTGCTAGCCGACGTAGAATTGCCAAGCCTGAACTCTGAGGCCCAGGACCTACTGGGAGCCCGATTAGGGAAGAGGAAATAAAAGCGGCTATATCCCATCTGAAAACGGCTAAATCCCCAGGCATGGCTGGCCTAATGGCCGAATTCTGCAAGGCATATACAGGGCTGTTGACTCCCAGATTGATGGAAGTGGCTGAGGAAGCAAAGGAGTACGGCGTATTAACCGGTTCAATGCGGGAAGCATTGCTAGTGATGATTCCGTAGCCCGAGAAAGACCCAACGCTATTGAGCTCCCACAGACCCATCTCTATGCTGAATGTTGATCTTAAACTTATCAGTCAGGTGCTGGCAAGTAGGCTGCTCCCATATCTCCCCCAGTTTTTGCATGAGGACACAACCTAGGAGGTCAAAGAAGAAAGCAGAGAGGATAATACGATCCAAATATAGTTCCTATAGCCCAAACTTATTGCACCAAAGCCCAAAAACATTCCTCTGTCCCCAAATTATCGGGTCGCAAGGAGATGTGGTGCAATAGAAATAGGCATCTACATCCAGATTTTAAAAGTTCTGTGGTCCCACTTACTGTCTCTAGAAAGATTCAAGCCTAGTCGGCCGGCCCGGGTCCTGACGTGAAGTTCAAATGTGGCTGGCAAATACTTCTCATGAAATACTTCACTTCCTGGTCACCGGGCCAATCATCCCGTAGCGTGCTCCCCACGTGACCGCCTATGACGCATGATGTCACCGGGAGGCACACCCCAGGATCGAAAAGGCTATGAGACGCTGGAGTCGTCTCAATCATATCATGAATTCAACCATGAATGTGTAAAAGGTTATAATATAAACTCCCGCCATATTCAATGTGTTGGCAGAACAACAGTGTATGTACATTGCCAAAACTCAGAACAAATACACTGAGCCCGGAGAGGCAGGAAGCTTTACCCACGTGATGATCCACGTCATGTGATTTCACCCAGGATCCGCCCTGCAGATCCTGCGATGAACTCCCGCATTCCTTTACTCAAGGACACCGGACCACGTAAGGAAAATAGAAGGAGGAAAATGTCATTCTACCTTAAATGCTCGGTCAGACCTAAATCTATTTATAGGGCAAACCACAGTTAAGTTACATAAGGAAACATAAGGGGAAAAACCTTATGATGCATCTATACCATAAGTAAGAAGTCCAGAAATAAAATATCGACATCAGTTGGTTCAGAATAGTGCATATGACCACCCCTGGTCCTGTAGTCACATATATCCGCACATAGTAAAAACCAGGAGATGGGGATGTGCTCTCAGGCCACATTAGTTCTGCCCATAGTTGTTGTTCAACCCAATAGAGGTATACAAGTAAGATCTTCACTTCATACCATATACCTCCACCTGGCCACATTTTTAATGCTACACTACATCATAGATTCCCTCGTAGGAGGCTCATCTATTATTTGAATGCCTCTGGATTTCATCATTGAACCCCAAAAGATGACTTTTTAGGCGATACACCCATTGTGGTTCACGCAAAAACAGGGCTCTGCTTCTATCCCCACCAGAGACAACATTTGTAGGGGAGACCTGTAGTTTCTCAATTACGGTCCATCTGAGATCCTCCGTGGTGTGTCCCATCTCTAAGAAATGTGCAGTCAGTTTTGTGTTAGATCTGCCACATCTAACTGTGCTGCTGTGCTCCATAATTCGGGTTTTGACTTTTCTACTCGTCATCCCCACATATTGCTTCCTGCAGGGACACGTGATCAAGTATCTTTAAAATAATCTCCTAAACTTTTGGTATGTGAAGAGGATACGCTAATTGCAGTGTTGGTAGGTCTATGGCAAGATCCACTTTGTCATTCACAATACACCTTATGCGTGAGAACATCTATAACAAGATTATACTATTATACACGGAAGCAGCGTTCCATGATAGTATTCTTCTAGCTGCACATGCGCGAAACACATATATCTAAACATCCAGTAAGATAGGTGCAACTCCCGCGACAGTCGCAACTACCCGACCGAGGAGGCATTCAAGACATGGCACCACATGTGTCTGCGCATGCGCGAGGAAGTGACAGCTGCCCGCGGCATGATGTAGCGGCGAGACAGGCGCGCATGCCCAGAATCGAGCCGTTCTGTGCCGCGCTTTGATTTGACGTCCCGGATGAGGGACGAACGTCTTCCACAGGTGTTCGGTATTTACCAATGCCATTGCAATTAACGGGGGTATAAATACGCGGTTCCTTCCGTCCGTCGGCACCTCCCCTTTGGTTCAGGCACACTCCTGGAGGTACCGACGGACAGGTAAGGGCGCTGGAAAACCCGCTCGTGATTCGTACCCGCTAGCCGCCCTAGTCTTTCTTTGCAACACTCCTTATGTTATGCATAATCATTTAACCTAGGCGCAGGTTTGGGACCTTGTAATCAACTTTAGATAACAACACTGCAAATACAAATGCTGATTTTGACACACAGACTCCAAAGTTGTCTTCATAATTCCTAATTTCTAACTTTTAATTTTGCAAACGGGGGATTATGATGTAACAATAAACCTCTAATAGGATGCAGCCCTCTCAGTGCAGCGCATCGTGTTTTTTGACCTCATGGGCTAACTTGAACAACCAAGGTTTTCTGTTTTTTGTATTATAATCTAAGTACATATTGAGACAGTGACAGTCATCATGTCCTGAAATTGTCCTTCTCCATATGTCCAATAGAGCGGGGCCTATGTATCCGAGCCGTTGCCGGGTGAGGTGAGGCTTACTTCCCACACAAAGCTGGGTAAGTGCATGTTAGATTTATTATTTTTTATTGTACACAGATTATCTGTAGGTGACTATTTACAATGCACAGGATACAATTTGGCCGTCATGAAATTGACTGGCCTACTGAGTAAATGAATGCCACAATTTGAGTTCACATCACATTTATCTAAATCCACGTTGCTCCATTGTTGACATACAAAATTTTCTTTTTTGATGTCTGCAGGAAAGGATACCTCGTTACACAGTTATTTACGAGGATAGGGTAGGGTGGTCTATTTAGCCACACCATTCCATCTTTGTAATCATGTTGTTTTCTTGATTTAATCATCATTTTTTCACACTAACTATGGTGGATGTTGCAGTAGCTAAAAATTCAGCCTGGCCCTGAAGAATGCCGGTAAACTGATACCATAACGGCAGAAACATGTTGGCCTAAATCTCATATGCTTACTGTACAGTGATATTCTCACACTGTCATCACACTGTTTTTATATTTGACGTCTTGGTAGATACCAATAAACATATTTTTTTTACCTTGACCGTCATTTTAATCACCGTCACGTATCTTTCTGAGCACTGCACCCTATCAGCACCACTCTCGGTGAGGACACATCCTTTTTCAGAATCAGGCTCTCCTGGTGCCAAGCCATTATCTTTGGGCTTGGCCATACAAGAACCTGCTGATAAGGTCCTAGATGACGACGTTCCGCCACATGGGTGGGCTGATAGGACTTCTTTACATTTGATGGTCTTTCACCGTTAGTTGTGATAGTGGTGTGTGACACTTCTTTGTGGCCACTTCTTTTGCTCAACCTTCCAGACCTTCAAGTTTTTTTGTTGTTGTAGCATAGTTCATGAGGGGTATGAGCTTGATAGGTCAGTAAATATAGTCCCCTAGACCCTCCTTTGACAGTTGTTTTTCCCGAGACCTGTAGTTTCTCAATTACGGTCCATCTGAGATCCTCCGTGGTGTGTCCCATCTCTAAGAAGTGTGCAGTCAGTTTTGTGTTAGATCTGCCACATCTAACTGTGCTGCTGTGCTCCATAATTCGGGTTTTGACTTTTCTACTCGTCATCCCCACATATTGCTTCCTGCAGGGACACGTGATCAAGTACATGACCCCCTCGGTTTTGCAATTTTTGTGGGATCTCTGTTCCCAGGGAAAATTAAGACCGATGTCGATACACTTTGTGTTATTGATGAGGTGGCATACACTGCATGTACCACACCGCGTGTGGCCCTTCACTGGCGGTAGGGAGCTAGGTGTCGTACCTCCACCCCCTCTGGTAATCCTAGGTCTAGTATGGACCAAGAGGTCCTTTACATTTTGACTTCGTCTGAACAAAAATAAAGGTTTCTCCATGTTCAAACCACTAGAATTCAGAATCTTCCAATTCTTTAAAATCAGCCGTTTGATTTGTTGGGAGGCTGTATTAAAAGTGGATACAAACACTGGTTTATTGGATTCAGGTCTAGTTGTCTAGGTCAATAGTACTTCCCGATTGGTGTTGGTAGCCCTTTTCCTAGCTCTTTTAATAACCTTCCTAGGGTATCCTCTCTTGGTAAGTTTATCTGTCAGGACCAAGGCCTCCTCTGTGAAATCAGTCTGTTCCGAACAATTCCAATGAATCCAGAAGAATTGTCCTACCGGTAAATTTTCACGGAGGGATTTCAGATGAAAACTATCAAAGGATAACAAGGAATTCTTGTCAGTAGGTTTGTGATAAACCCTAGTGTGGAGCATCCCTCCTTTAGGTACAATCAGAAGTTCTAAAAAAGGTAGTTCAATTTTCGTGACAGTTGAGGTGAAGTGAAGCAGCGGATTCCTACTGTTCAGCCACTTCAAGAAATCATAAATGGAGGCCTCATCACCCTTCCAAATAACTAGGACATCGTCTATATATTGACGCCATAGCCTAATATGGGAAGACCAGAGACTTAGTAAATCACAGTTTTCTCAAAGACTCCCATGTAAAGTACTGCCTTGGGGCGAAAACACTCCCCATTGATGTTCCATGGGTTTGTTAAGTACAGTGTTCCGTCATACTCAAAAAAAGTCTTGTCAGGGCTATTTCTGCCAAATGTAAGATGACTGCACTGGGTGTTGAATAGGGCCAGTCAGTGGTGAACAGGATGTCTCCTAAAACTCTTAAAGTTTCCCTTTGTGGGATGTTAGTGTATAAGGCCTCGATATCGAGGCCTATGAGGAATTCAGAATCCGGATCAAAAGGTAGGTCCTTCAGGTGCTGTAGGATGTCAAGAGTATCTCTAAGATATGCCGGCAACTGCTGCACCAATGGTTTCAAATAAAAGTCGCAAAATTGCGACAAAGGTTCCAGCAGTGAGCCCAACCCCGACACAATAGGTCTCCCGGGTGGTGGTCTAGATGGCTTATGATTTTTAGGGAGGACATAAAAATATGGAGTCCTCGGTTATTTGTTAACCAGGAAATCAGCATTGTGCTCAGAGATCCAATCATTGGAGAGAGCCTCCTGTACTAGGGAGACAATCTCTTTTGTAATTTCCTGCGTGAGGTCCCTAGGTAACCTCTGGTAGTTCCTCTCATCCGATAAGAGGCGGATGCATTCATGGTTGTAAGCAATTTTATCCAAAATTACAATAGCAACGCCCTTTTTGGCAGGTTTCACAATAATAGTAGGGTTCTCCTCTAATTCTTTCAAAGCTTTTTTCTCTGCATTGGATACATTTGAAAACCCACGTGTTCTGTTCTCTTGAAAGTTCTCCAGGTCCTACACCACTGCTTGTTCGAAAGTCCCTACCTCTAGAGGTAGCACAGAAAGTTGGGGAGTGAAGGTAGACTTAGGGCGGAAGGATGTATCACCCTTGTAGGGGTCCTGGAAAAAAATGCGAAGTCTGAGATTTCTTAAGAAAGTCGCTAGATCTTGGCGCAACTGGAAATGGTTCAAGTGGTTTGTAGGGACAAAGCCCAAACACTTATTGAGCAGTTTGTGTTGGACTTTTGTGAGTGTTAAGGAGGACAAGTTCACCACTAAAGAGGTGGATGGCTGGGCCCCGGTGTCATGTTCGATGCCATGCTCCCCATGACCCGTTGTGTGATCTCTGGGTTTTGGTCCTCCCATGCAACCCTTTGCTGCCCTCTCTGTTTCCCCCTGCTCTTGTTCCGGCCTCTCCCTAATAAAGGTCCCTGGAAGTTTTGGAATTGGGCTGCTTGAAAGTGGGGATCCTGGAATTGAGGGTCTTCAAATTGAGGGTTCTGGAAAGCTTGATGTGGTTGGAAACCCTCCATTGGCCAGTTGAAGCCCTGGTTCAAATATTGTTGGAAGGGGTGATGAAACATAGATGGTCTAGGGCCCCACCAGAATGCCCGACCTCTTCCCCTCCATCTACTTTTTTGAAAGTAGTCATTATCACTACTGTCACTTGAGCTGCTGGTGGTATAATGACGAGGTCTCCCTTGTTTGTCCCTCTTGTTGTTCTCTCTCAGTTTCAGATGGATATACTCCTCTAAGGTGTACAGATATACCTTTTCTCTAGAGAAGTTTTTCAAATCTTTCTGTAATTTAGATATTTCTTATAGCCCAAACATATCGTACCAAAGCCCCAAAACATTCCTCTGTCCCCAAATTATCGGGCCGCAAGGAGATATGGTGCAATAGAAATAGGCATCTACATCCGGATTTTTAAGTTTACGAGGTCAATCTTATAAACTTAGAGGCCACCCATAACAAGGGTCATCTGCTTGATCCGATCTTTACGAATGTTACTGCCATGAAGGCCGCCTCCCCGATTCCTCTCCAGTGGACGGATCATTTTATGATCCCCTTCGCCTGGCAAACTGAGATGGATAGTACTTCTACCTTCAGTGTATGTGCGCCTGAAGATCCTGGTCTAGGCTGTCTGTGGAGAACTTGAAGCTTAGACTGGAGGGCTCGTGCCCCCCTCTAGGGAAGGATCCGGTATTGGCGGAAGCAGATTTCTGCAGATGGATGTCCAATGCACTCGACTCCGTCCTCCCCATCAGATTGGCAGAAAGGAGGGAGAAAAGAAGGAGATCCGCTCCCTGGTATACGCCAGAGTTGAGAGCTATGCGGAGGGGCTGTAAAAACTGGAACATGCCTGGAGGAGGAATTGGGAAGTAGCTAGTAAGATGGAATATCGCGCTGCAATAAGGAATTACAAACTCACCATCCGGTGTGCTAAAACTCAGTTCCTTGAGAAGAGAATTAGCAATGCCTCCAACTCCTCCAGAGAAACGTTTCTAGTGGTCAAGGAACTCCTGAGGGTCCCGGTACCGCCTGCCTCCACAGACAACTTGGAAGAAAAATGTAATGACTTAGCAGCGTACTTCCATACAAAAATAGAAAACATTCTGAATACCCTGCCTCAAATTAGCATAGGGGTAGAGTCCAACGAGGACGGAGGGAGACCCCTGGAGGCCCTCGAGTCTTTCGGACCAGTATCTGTGGATGAGGTCCTTAAGGTCCTGGTGACTGTTAAGAGTGGCTCTCCCCGTGAGGATTCTCAAACTAGTTGCCCCTTCCATCGCGGAACCGATAACCTAGGTTATTAACGCCTCGTTGGGTTCCGGTGTGGTGCCACCTAATTGGAAGGGAGCAGTAGTAAAAGCCCTCCTAAAAAAACCTAACCTCGATCCCCTCGACATGGCGAACTACAGGCCCATTTCGCTACTTCCGGGACTCAGTAAAATCACGGAAAAGTTGGTAAATTTCCAGCTATCCAATTTCCTTGAGTCCAACGGTTTATTGAGAAGTTCTCAAACGGGTTTTCGCCCGGGTCAAGGCACCGACACCGCCCTTCTGGCAGTCGTTGAAGAAGCAAGAAACATTTTGGATTCGGGAGGATCAGTGGCAGTGATCCTCCTGGACCTTAGTGCAGCTTTTGACACTGTTAACCATCAAGTGTTACTTCAACGGCTGTCAGACGTCAGAGTGTGCGGGACTGCGCTGAAATGGCTGCGGTCATTTCTCAGCGATCTGACTTTTCAGGTCTGGGAAGGTAGCGCACGATCGGCATCCACCCACCTCCATTGTGGAGTGCCGCAGGGCTCCTCCTTGAGCCCCACATTATTTAATGTGTATATGGCCCCCTTGGAGGATGTGGTGGCTCCATTTAACATCAAAATCGTGAGCTATGCCGATGACACCCAGCTGGTGTTTGCCCTATTCCAGGCCACGGAAAATCCCCAGGTGCTGCACTCCTGCCTATCCAAAGTCCACACTTGGATGGGGGAGTCGGCACTAAAGCTGAACGGTTCAAAAACCGAAATAATGCTGATGGGGAAGAAAAGTCCCTCACTCCCCCTGTGGGTCTGGCCTAGTTGTCTGGGATCACCGCCCAAACCCAAGGCAGAGATCAAGAGCCTTGGAATTTGGTTGGAGCAAGATCTCTCCTTTAGGACCCAGGCTACTAAGATGGCAGGTGTCTGTTTTGGCCTTCTCCGATCTGTGCTGCCTCTTTTTCCATTTTCATCTCGGAAGCTTTTGATCCAGGGGCTGATTATATCAAGATTGGATTTTAGCAATGCAATCTATTTGGGCGCCCCTGAGGCCACTCTGAATAAATTACAACAAGTTCAGAATGCGGCAGCACGAATGCTCAATAACATCCCCATGTCACGGTCGGCCAAACCCGCACTGAGGGCCGTGCATTGGTTACCGGTGCGGGAAAGAGTGAAATTTAAATCTCTCTGCCTTGCACATAAAATCTTGCAGGGTAAAGGCCCTCCCGTTCTGCAAAATCTGGTGACCCCTTACAAGGCCAGTAGAACACTTCGCTCAGACCAAAAACATCTACTTAAGATCCCTAGGTATAAAAGGCCCGTTCAGGAGGAAGGAGATTCTCCGTGAAGGTTGCGACTCTTTGGAACTCACTTCCTTTAAGTTTGCGTTCTGAGCCATGCCTCTTACGTTTTCGCAAACATCTGAAAACATTTCTTTTCTGTTAACCGCTGTCCCTCAACTCACATAAGCGTTACTCTGTTTGGATAAGCGCTGGGATGCTCCAGGGTAACCACGCGCTATACAAGACCGCCCTAATAATAATAATAATAATAATAATAATAATAATAATAATAATATTAATAATAATAATAATAATAATAATATTAATTTTAAAAGTTCCCTGGTCCCACTTACTGTCCCTAGGAAGATTCAAGCCTAGACGGCCGGCCTCGGTCCTGACATGAAGTTCAAATGTGGCCAGCAAATACTTCTCATGAAATACTTCAATTCCTGGTCACCGGGCCAATCATGCGGTAGCGTGCTCCCCACGTGACCGCCTATGACACATGATGTCACTGGGAGGCACACCCCAGGATCGCAAAGGCTATGAGACGCTGGAGTCGTTTCAACCATATCATGCATTTAACCAAGAATGTGTAAAAGGTTGTAATATAAACTCCTTTTCGCTAGATAGTAGGTAGGGACAGTGGGAATCTCGTTCATCCATTCATGCGCGTCACTAATTAGATGACGAGGCATTTGGCTACCTTAAGAGAGTCATAGTTACTCCCGCCGTTTACCCGCGCTTCATTGATATTGTAATATAAACTCCTGCCATATTCAATGTGTTGGGAGAACAACGGTGTATGTACATTGCCAAAACTCAGAACAAATACACCGAGCCCGGAGAGGCAGGAAGGATCTATTCACCCTGGATATTGACCTAATTAAGATAATAGGGTGGACTGGGCCAGATAAGGAGTCCTGAAGAAGACCGTCGTGACGCTCTAATTTGGGCACAGGGTAATTAGGTCGAAACATGTTGACTTTAGCAGTTCTGGGAGGGGCTGATGTGAGTCCTTAACCCTCACAGATATACCCACCCTTTTCTATTTTTAATCCTGTCCGTGGGACTCCGGAATAAAATAATGCTTAGAGTACCCATGGGGCAGTTTTAACATCACTCTCACTGCACTTGTCCTTATCATGCTTTCGCATTCAGGGGGGTAACACTTTGTACTCACCTTTTGGTTATACTCGTTCTTTTTCATCTGTACTGTTTTATGTTATCCTCTTCCCTATGCTCCACCCTGTGCGTGGCTACGCCAGGGTGTATTGGAAGCAGACCCGATGATGAAGCATGTCACACACAATTTTGTGTGTGAGTGAGGGCAACGTTTACTAATACTGTGTGTGTCCCTGCATGCTTTATCCAGGTCATTGTTCCTCTCAATTGGGGTTTATACCCAGTAGGAATACACTCAGGAATATTCGTCGCCTTGCACATGTAATGCAGACTCTTAGGGACAGCGTGGAAGAGAGCGTGATATCGCTTTTGTACATTGAACAGGCGTTCGATTTGGTTCGCAGGGAATACCTCTGGCAAGTCCTCCTAAAAATGGGACTGGCACCGGAGTTTGTGGCCTGGGTCAGACTACTCTATATGCAACCCAAGGCGGGAGTCCGCATGGGACGGTTTATATCTGAGGTGATAGCACTACATAGGGGCATGAGAGAGGGGCGTCCGCTGTCTCACCTGTTCCCTCACAATGGAGCCACTGGCATGTTCTCTCCAGGTGGAACTGCAGGATCATGGCATCAAAATAGGCCACACTGAACATATTGTGTCTCTGTACGCAGATAAGGCCTTAGTCTACCTGCGCTGCATGTCCTGATTGGTGCCAATATTGCTTAAAACCTTGGAGAGGTTTGGGGAAGCTTCGGGTTTATGTATTAATAAACAGGTATCACAACTGTTTCCAATAGCACGGGTGGGGTTTGAATCCCAGGCTTTGGAGTTAAGACTCCCTTGGGAGCTGAATCCCGTGAGATACCTTGGGATCCGAGTGACCAGGGAAATAGATACCTTCTATGAGTACAATATGGGCAGGGTAATAAGGTGCCTCCAGGGGAGTATACAATTCTGGAATACCCACAAATTTTCCCTGATGGGGAAAATCGTCTTGATTAAAATGGTGGTGCTACCCAGGTGTTTATACACAATGCAGGGATCTCTTTATGAAATATCACATAGGATATTCTGAGTTTTGGACAGACTACTTCTCCAGCTGTTATGGAATGGAAAGAGGTGCAGGGTAAGCTTGGAAGTGATGAAACGACAATGGGGTAAAGGGGGCCCTGAAGTGCCCGAACTAGAGCTCAACTATCTAGCATCCGAACTGCAGTATGCAATTGAGTGGCTGGACACAGATCCATCCTGGGAACGTGCCCTGTGAGAAGGCTCCTAAGCTAGGGGCTGGCTGGGGACGTTGCTCTGAAAGTCTAAGACTCATGGGCACCATAAGGGACAGGACAATCAGATGACTGATCAAAAAGGTACCTTATGCACTCGAGGCAGATATATGGAGTATGCCCCAGTTCTCTCAAATAGAACACGATATGTCTGTTGGAAGGTGGAAAGAAGGGGGCTGTCTAATGCTTGCTGATCTCTACCCAGAGAATAGGTTCATTACCTACCAAAATGTAGTCACTACGTTTGTACTAGGGAGGGGTCAATTTTTACAATATGCTAAAATAGAGTCCATGGCTCGCCGCCTTTAGCCAATGTTCCCAGAAGCCCCTGACCCTACATGAACATTGATTCTTTTGATTGCAATGGCCGATGGGCAAAAACTTGTCTCTCATTTATATAGGGTGCTCAGTGAAGATAAAATGGTTAAGCCCCTGAAAATTGAGGAAAAATTGAAAGCGCTCAGCGCACACGTGATCTCAACAAAAGACTGGGGGAAGATTCATGAAAATATCTGGAATGTTTCACTCTGTAATAGGTTTAAACAAATACAATATAATATCGTACATATGTCCTATCTCTCGCCCAAGAAACTACATGCCATTAATCCATCCAGAGACCCCAAATGCCCCCGTTGCCAGCATGCCCCAGCTGACATTATTCATGTAGTCTGGCTGTGCCAAGTAATACACATATTTTGGGTAGCGATCCTAGAACAACTGAACAGAATCACGGGTTGGAAAATAACCCTAGAGCTACACAGTTGCCTTCTTGGTTTGATCCGCAAGAAACCCAAACGTAAAACTACCAGACGGTTCCTGATACTGGGCTTTACGGTAGCCAAGAGAAGAATAGCGATCCACTAGTTATCCCCTCCTATTGTGTGGAGGGCAATGATATAAGAGATACAAGAAGTAGGAGAGGTAATGTCACAGGCCCCAACTGGCCCAGGGAAGGACAATGAAGCATCTGACCTTAGACTAAACAGTGAGGTCACAGCCATATAACACATTGGGACCTAGTTGGAAATAGGATATCATTGAGCGACGCCGGTTAGTTAAGAGGGGAGGGAGTTCAAAGAGTTCTTAAGTTCATTAAACACTGTATTTTAATTTGAAATTGATATCACTCAGGATAAAAGAGTGAACAGGGAAGAGAAAAAAGGAAGGAAACAACAAACAAAAATAAAAACGGAAATGTCGACGTAAGTCATCTCATCATGTATTAGTAGATCTATGTACTGATAACATGTATAACTGATGTAATATGTACACTGTTTGTGATAATGGATATTAATACTAATAAATATATATATATATATATATATATATATATATATATATATATATATATATATATATATATATATATATATATATATATTACCTACTGGCGGTCGCCAGTAGGTATATATAGTTAGGATTTTTTCTCTATGGGATTTTTGAAAATTCTATGTCTAATAACTTTGGCGTTTGTGGACGGAATTGGCTGAAATTTTCAGGAAAATGGAACATTTTGTTTCTGAGCAGCCCCTGACAATTTGGGGGGGTTTCATCAAGGGGGGAGCAAGAAAAAAGGGGGGTCCCAAAACGCGTTTTTCCCATGTTAATTTCCATAGGGCGGTTGGCCTCACTTTTAGCTCGAACGGCTGAATGGATTTGCACGAAACTTGGCAAAATTGTAGAGACTGTTAGCCCGATGTGCCTTTGCTAGGTCTCAATATATGTGCTCCAGTGGATTTTGAGTAATTAAGGTTCAAAAAAAGATATATATCTGGGCGGAGCCTAACCACACATCTGATCTGATTGGCTGTCAGCACTTCATCCAAGAAGTGTTGGCAGCCATCTTGGGACCAATATACATGATAGCACCTCATTAAAAAGCATTGTAGTTAATAGAGGGTTTTAGGACTTTAGTTACATTATAAATCATTTGTTGATGGTACCATACTCGTTTTAGGAATTGTGGTGGGTTCTAAGGTGATTTTACCATGTGAAAAAACCTTCTGCTGTGATATCATGAATATTGTTTGAAAGAAAACTAATATCTCATGATTTTCCCACAGTGGTTTGGAAGGGGATCTATAAGCTAAACTGAAAGCATATTTTCTGTAAATTCACATTATCTTTCTCAGTCATGTGAAAATGAAGTCTGACATTCTCAGTAAAACATGTACATCCAACAAGGACAGAGACTGTCAGTTGATTCCTTTGTGTTCTACTGCAGCCTCCTAGAGTGTTCTAAAGAACAACTAGAGCGCTAACAGTCCTACTTATTACAAAGGTATGGCACACCTGAAGCCATCTTGATTGGAATAAAGTGGTAACTCTTAAAACATTTAATTTAAAAAGAAACAACATGAGGGGGTATATTTTGCCATAGAAAGTATGATTAGTGCTGCAGAATGAAAAATTAGGGCACATTTTGAGTGACTTCTCAAATCCTTTTCTATTTCATTAAAACATTCTGACATGCAGTCTCCCAAAATGGCCACCAGAGACAAAAGAGCCCAAATGTAGCCCAAATATCACCCAGATGTAGCCCAAGTATAGCCCAATGACAGAATGTCCCAGAGTGTTCTAAAGAACAACTAGAGCGCTAACAGTCCTACTTATTACAAAGGTATGGCACACCTGAAGCCATCTTGATTGGAATAAAGTGGTAACTCTTAAAACATTTAATTTAAAAAGAAACATGAGGGGGTATATTTTGCCATAGAAAGTATGATTAGTGCTGCAGAATGAAAAATTAGGGCACATTTTGAGTGACTTCTCAAATCCTTTTCTATTTCATTAAAACATTCTGACATGCAGTCTCCCAAAATGGCCACCAGAGACAAAAGAGCCCAAATGTAGCCCAAATATCACCCAGATGTAGCCCAAGTATAGCCCAATGACAGAATGTCCCAGAGTGTTCTAAAGAACAACTAGAGCGCTAACAGTCCTACTTATTACAAAGGTATAGCACACCTGGAGCCATCGTGATGGGAATAAAGTGGTAACTCTTAAAACATTTAATTTAAAAAGGAACAAAATGAGGGGGTATATTATGCAATAGAAGGTATTATTAGTGCTGCAGAAAGAAAAATTAGGGCACATTTTGAGTGACTTTTCAAATCCTCTTCTATTTCATTAAAAAATTCTGACATGCAGTCTCCCAAAATGGCCACCAGAGACAAAAGAGCCCAAATGTAGCCCAAATATCACCCAGATGTAGCCCAAGTATAGCCCAATGACAGAATGTCCCAGAGTGTTCTAAAGAACAACTAGAGCGCTAACAGTCCTACTTATTACAAAGGTATGGCACACCTGAAGCCATCTTGATTGGAATAAAGTGGTAACTCTTAAAACATTTAATTTAAAAAGGAACAAAATGAGGGGGTATATTTTGCCATATGAATTATGATTAGTGCTGCAGAAAGAAAAATTAGGGCACATTTTGAGTGACTTCTCAAACCCTCTTCAATTTCATTAAAAAATTCTGACATACAGTCTCCCAAGATGGCCACCAGAGCCAAAAGAGCCTAAATGTAGCCCAAATATCACCCAGATGTACCCCAAGTATAGCCCAATGACAGAATGTCCCAGAGTGTTCTGAAGAACAACTAGAGCGCTAACAGTCTTACTTATGACAAAAGTATGGCACACCAGAAGCCATCTTGATTGGAATGAAGTGGTAAGTCTGAAAACACTCAATTTAAAAAGGAACAACATGAGGGGGTTAATTTTGCCATAGAAAGTATGATTAGTGCTTCAGAAAGAAAAATTAGGGATCATTTTGAGTGACTTCTCAAATCCTCTTCTATTTCATTAAAAAAATTCTGACATGCAGACTGAAACATGCACGTTGAATACCAGCAGCAGACGTCCCTGGTGAGCAGTAGCTTTACTACAGTGATCTAATGTGCAACTAGAGTGCTAACATTGAGAATTTATGGCAAATGTGTGACACATCTGAATGCCTTCTTGATGGAACCAAAGTAAACAAGCATTGAAAATGCAATAGATCTCGCCCTCGTTTAAGTTAAAGCCATTCTGTTTGTAATGAGGTGGCTTTTTAGCTTTGCTTTTATTAGTGTATTTTCAACTTTCATGTAAATAACATGCATCTGTATGCATATAAGTATATGTATGCATGCATTTATGTTTGTATTTATATAGATATACAGATGATATATGTTTATATATGTATGTATATATATATTCACTGAAAATACCATAGGCTATAGACCATATATAGTTAGGAATTAGCATTTACAAAACCTTGAAAATTCACTGAAAAAACCATAGGTTATAGACCATATATAGTTAGGAATTAGCATTTACAAAACCTTGAAAATTCACTGAAAAAAACCCATAGGTTATAGACCATATATAGTTAGGAATTCGCATTTACAAAACCTTATTTTACTCACACAAAACCATTGAAATTCCATATATAGTTAGTTGCACTAACTATATATCGCGCACCCGCAATCCACTTCTGATGATGTCACATATTACATCATTCATGACATGGTCAGTGACATCACTGATGACATCACTGATGACATCTCAAATGACATCACTGATGACATCACTGATGACAACATCCAGTGACTGTATGTTTCTGTAAAGTTAAAATATGTCTTACATATTGAAGAATGAGTGGATGTATAAGTGTCTGGATGAAGGATTTAGTAGGTGCATGACTGACTGTATGAGTGAGTGATTAAATGTGTCTCACTGAGTGCATGGGTTAGTGACTAAACTGTCTTAATTTGTGCATCATTATGTCTGTTGTTCTGTAAACTGTTGCATGTGTTGATAAGTAGCTATATGAGTAACTATATGGGTTATTGATTGGTTGCCCAAGTATTTGTATGGGAGACTGAGTGTGTGTGTGGGTGGCTGGGAGGTGTATGACTCTGTGCATAGATGTGTGAGCAGTTGATTCACTAGATGTATGGTTTCAAAAGTGCATGTGGAAACAGCTGTATGGGCGGTTGACTGTGTGCATGAGTGTATTGGTGAGTGAATGGATATCTCAGTGCTACATGTCAAAGTAAGTACATATGTAAAACACAGTACATGTGAGAGTTGACATATATAAATAACTGTGCATAAGAGCCAGTGAATGTGTGAGTGGCTGTATGGATCATTGTGAACTTGTATCAGGGATTGTATAAGAGAGTAAATATGTGTTAGTATATGTTTGAATAAGTAAAGTTTGTATAACTGTATAGTTGAGGAAATGGAGGTGTGATTGATTCTTTGCATGACTGACTAGGTGTGTGAGTAACTCCATGGATGAGTGACAGTCTGTGAGTGTCTGTTTACACTGATTGTATCTAAGGTTATATTAGAGTCTGAAGAGGTTCATCGTATTATCACATGAATGATATCATCAGTGATGTGATCAGTAATGTCAAATGAGATGTCATCAGTGATGTCATCAGTGATGTCATTTGAGATGTCATCAGTGATGTCATTTGAGATGTCATCAGTGATGTCATCAGTGATGTCACTGACCATGTCATGAATGATGTAATATGTGACATCATCAGCAGTGGATTGCGGGTGCGCGATATATAGTTAGTGCAACTAACTATATATGGAATTTCAATGGTTTTGTGTGAGTAAAATAAGGTTTTGTAAATGCGAATTCCTAACTATATATGGTCTATAACCTATGGTTTTTTTTCAGTGAATTTTCAAGGTTTTGTAAATGCTAATTCCTAACTATATATGGTCTATAACCTATGGTTTTTTCAGTGAATATATATATCAATGAAAAAACCATAGGTTTTAGCCCATATATAGTTAGGGATTAGCATTTTCAAAACCTTATTTTACTCGCATAAAACCATTGAAATTCGCATATATAGTTAGATGCGCTAACTATATATCGCGCACCCGCAATCCACTGCTGATGATGTCACATATTACATCATTCATGACATGCTCAGTGACATCACTGATGACATCACTGATGACATCTCAAATGACATCACTGATGACATCACTGATGACATCTCAAATGACATCACTGATGACATCACTGATGACATCACTGAAGACATCTCAAATGACATCACTGATGACATCTCATTTGACATCTCATTTGACATTACTGAGCACTCACTAATGACATCATTCATGTGATAATACGATGAACCTCTTCAGACTCTAATATAACCTTAGATACACTCAGTGTAAACAAAAACTCACAGACTGTCACTCATCCATGGAGTTACTCACACACCTAGTCAGTCATGCAAAGAATCAATCATACCTCCATTTCCTGTACTATACAGTTATACACACCTTACTTATTCAAACATATACTAACACATATTTACTCTCTTATACAATCCCTGATACAAGTTAACAATGATCCATACAGCCACTCACACATTCACTGGCTCTTATGCACAGTTATTTATATATGTCAACTCTCACATGTACTGTGTTTTACATATGTACTTACTTTGACATGTAGCACTGAGATATCCATTCACTCACCAATACACTCATGCACACAGTCAACCGCCCATACAGCTGTTTCCACATGCACTTTTAACCCATACATCTAGTGAATCAACTGCCCACACATCTATGCACAAAGTCATACACCTCCCAGCCACCCACACACACTCAGTCTCCCATACAAATACTTGGGCAACCAATCAATAACCCATATAGTTACTCATATAGCTACTGATCAACACATGCAGCAGTTTACAGAACAACAGACATAATGATGCACAAATTAAGACAGTTTAGTCACTAACCCATTCACTCAGTGAGACACATTTAATCACTCACTCATACAGTCAGTCATGCACCTACTAAATCCTTCATCCAGACACTTATACATCCACTCATTCTTCAATATGTAAGACATATTTTAACTTTACAGAAACATACAGTCACTGGATGTTGTCATCAGTGATGTCATCAGTGATGTCATTTGAGATGTCATCAGTGATGTCATCAGTGATGTCATTTGAGATGTCATCAGTGATGTCATCAGTGATGTCACTGAGCATGTCATGAATGATGTAATATGTGACATCATCAGCAGTGGATTGCGGGTGCGCGATATATAGTTAGCGCATCTAACTATATATGCGAATTTCAATGGTTTTATGCGAGTAAAATAAGGTTTTGAAAATGGTAATCCCTAACTATATATGGGCTAAAACCTATGGTTTTTTCATTGAATTTCAGTGGTTTTTTAATAACAAATATCAAAAGCTGTCAAATGTCAAGTACGTGATAGGTAAAAACATTTTCGATTTTATGCACGCTGATGTGCTTTAAACGCTGCCCCCCCCCCTCTTTTCTCTTAGAAGTACTCTCTCTTTGCAGATAGTGAAGGGTAGTTAACGCAGGCCTTTGCCCCCGTTGTAATCCGTCGTGCCTGCTTGTCTCTCCATTTGATTGATTGTTATCCAAGCATTTACTATTTTAGAATTTATTCTCTTTGGTTCATTCTCTATTTACTAACAAGCACAAAGCCGCAATACTCTGTTTAGTCTTTGCAGATAGTGAAAAATCGTGTTAAAAAAAAAATAATCGAGCAAAATCAGTAGGCCACTAATGGGATCTCTTTTTGACCTCGCTAAAATAGAAACATTAGGAACAACCCTTCATGAGAAATACGAAACTAGAGAGATGAACTGATCTCCACACCATGATGGCTGCAAGACAGCTCGGCTCCGCCACCCACCCCGCCCAAAATAACGATAAACTCTATGCAAATATTATAAATATATACAACACACCAGCAAAGTAACAGGGTAAAACATTTTATTAAATAACTATTTACATAACTATTTTATACTTTTTGTTGCCTGATCCGGCTAGCTCAATCGATCGAGCATGAAACTCATGCATTCTGATAGCAAGCGTTGCTGCTGATGCTATGCAAACAAAAACTGGTTTTCAGTTTGTACATTCTTCAAGATTTTTCATCCAAGGCTGGTTGAGAGTTTGTAGAACGATGGCTTCAGATTTTCAACATACGGTGTGGTGGCGCGGACTGGGAGGGTGCGCTTGACTTCTGCCCCCTCCCCAAGTCGTGTTGCCCTGGCGTGGCCTAAGATCGCCCCCAACATAGGCGGCCGGCTCCCGGGGTCCGGCGGAACTTTTTGCCTTTTGATGACTCTTCCATTCTGGACCTTATCCCACAATCCGTTTGACCTGAAGACACGCAGTAGTGGGGCGCCCCTTTACCGTTTCAGTTGCCATTCCGCCCGCTTTTGCTACACTGTGCCTCTTCCGCCATTCAGCTGTTTACTGCCCGCTCTTGCGACTACAGCGTCTCGCTCACCATGTAGTTGAGTTGCTCCCGCTCTTGCGATGCAACTATAGGCGGCTGCCACAGGACTCTCAGAATGGCGGCCGCCTCTTCAGATTTGGGCGTGGTCCACTAAAATGGCCATGGGACACCTTGGAACTCGGACGCTTGTCTGCTAGGGCTTGGGCCCCATTCTCGAAAGCGTCCACTGAGCCTTGAAGATTCTACAAAAGTCTTGGGGGCCCCCGACTCCCGCAGGCTTCTGGTGGGGAGCGACTGCCATGATTGCTCGTGGAATGGCCACGACTGAGATACGAGATGGTGGTGCTCTCATGCTAACGCCAGCTTCAGTCTGAAACACCCAGAAACACTGTAGACTACCAATTCGATCAGTTCCGGTAGCGCCCCAACGTGACCCGGTAGGGAAGAACTTGCCCTCCCCTCTTTGACTGATGGTTCTTGTTGCCTGTCCCTTCTGTTGTCATTTAACAGAACTTTTTAGACTGCTGAAAGGGGTTGTGTTCCGACCGCTGGTTGGTGGAGACATTTTGACTATATTCTGGACCTACGTTGTCGCGTAATGCGTTATATGACACGCCGCGTTAGCGCACCCGGAAGTACTCCAGTGCGCGAAGCGCAGCTTCCCGGAAGGGATCTGGGGCGCGGTTCATTTTACTTTTGTTATACTAATGATGAAAGGCTTGGTCATATGACCTAAAAATTACGCTTTTTATTGCTTTCGAACATTATTTTTTCTTAAACATATATGTTATAATGTTCCAGGCTAATGTATTTTCCCGGAAAATTTACAACTGTCCTGCAAGTAAAATATATTCCTTTTTCTAGCAAAAGGGCGTTTCTTCGTCCCATGACGGAGCCGTTGAGCAAAAGATGCTCGGCCTGCTGTCTTAGTCGCCGATACGCCCGAATATCAGATTCTTATCGATCACTTTATGTTGCAGGAGTAAAAAACACAACAGCCCTTGACCATTTATCTTTACTGCGTTCCTGCGTATTATACCTTTTATCCGTCATGTAATTGGACTGCTTTATTTCACTTGCCTTTTACTGATTCGAAAACAGAAACTAAAATTAAAAACTTTACCAATGTAAATACTACTACCATGTTTTGTTTTAAAAACCTTTATTGTGAAAATGTCAGTATACAAATACGGGCCTATAACCACGTGGGCCGGCCACGGAGCAAACTGGAATCGTATATGATGAGGAGACATTTACACTGTAGAGGAACGCAACGAGCGGGCCATTAGGTTGCAAGAACTAAGGTGTCTAACAGTTGCGGAATCGGTGGACGTACATTTTGTAATTAAAATACGACAGGGCCACTTACAATAAAATGATCTAGATATACATTTGCGGGCAAGTACCATGGGTGACGTTAATTCGAACTTTCAATAGTACAGTAATCAATAACACATCAGAACTTAATATCAATAGGGATGTCGAAATATTCAATCAATTCTCATTCCCGCCCGCCATGTGCTTCAAAACTGCATACGTATCTCGTGATATCAAGGTTGTGCAACCAGTACACAACAAGGAGGTATGAGTCCCATTTATACCGGCGCCATTTTGGGCGAGGCCGGGCAGGGCCAGGATATAGTCAAAATATCTCCTCCAACCAGCGGTCGGACCAGAACCCCTTTCGGCAGTCAAAAAAGGTTCAGTTAAATGACAACAGAAGACATAGGCAACAAGACCAACAGTCAAAAGAGGGGAGGGCAAGATCTAAAGCCATTGTTCTACAAACTCTCAAGCAGACTTGGATGGAAAAATCCTGAAGAATGTACAAACTGAAAACCATTTTTTGTCTGTATAGCATCACCAGCAACGCTTGAGTCAGCTTTGTGTGAAGCCGCCATTTTGATTCAATCAATAGCGTCCCCCTGCACACATTCAGGGACCTGGTCGTGTCTAAAGGTTAAACGGATTGTGGGACAAGATGCAGAAACGAAAAGGAAAAAAGTTCCGCCGGACCATGGAACTTTCGGCGCAGCATTGTAGGATGGCCACACCAGTGCGGCAACTTGCTAGACACCACCTCGGTGCCATCCAGATCTCGGCGCGTTGTGCTTCCTTTGGCCTACTGTAGCCGCAAGTGCGGACGCAACTCAGCTGGATAGCGAGTGAAACACCAAGGGGCGCCCCACTGCAGCCGAGGAGCCTCCATCTTGGGGGCGACGCACAGCATCACATTGCTTTCTTAAACAGCCCCCACTGACTGACGCGACCTCACAGGCCAACGGGGCGCCCCACGCCGAATTTCGGCGCAGCATTGTAGGATGGCCACACCAGTGCGGCAATTTGCTGGACACCACCTCGGTGCCATCCGGATCTTGGCGCGTTGTGCTGCCTTCGGCCTACTGTAGCAGCAAGTGCGGGCGCAACTCTGCTGGACGGCGAGTGAAAAGATAAGGGGCGCCGCACTGCACATCAGGTGCCTCCACCTGGGGAGGCGAGAGAGGCCAGTTTGCGCCACCTCTCCCCCCCCCCAGGCACCCCACGCCGACTTTCGGCGCAGCATTGTGAGGTTCCGTGACGATTTGAACCCGTGTTTTCAATATTGTCGGAAATACATAATTTGGGTATCAATGAACCGCAAATGATCCATTTAGCATATCCTGGTGTTTTCGCTATGCTACGAGCAAGAGTACTCCTGTTACAAACACATTTCCGATCTACCCATGGCATCCATCTTAGATCATGGCAGCCATTTTGTGTTTCTTGCCCTCACATACGCAATAACCTCTGATCACTTCATCTCGATTAAGGACACGTAGGCTTAGCCGGCGATTCACCTTTCTAGCAACACGTGCACCTTAGAACAGAACACGCTGTAGCTGCATGACTCGACAAAGGCTACCTCCTCTGCCCGAGGCCAGTCCTGCTATACTGGTTCTTGTGTTCGTTGGCCTGATCATGATTAGGCGGCCGAAGCTGGTAGCCTTGCCCATTTACGACCCACAAACATCTCTTATCCTGCTTTTCTATCTTCTGCACCTGGCTCTGCTCCTTTCCTTCTGGGCCTTTATTAGGGGGAGGTAACGAAATTTACGATGAGGCGGTCCGGGTCTTGAACGAAAAGTTGACATGAGATTATGATGGAAAAGTGGGAACCCCTCGTTCGTAATGTTTTGACATCAGATATTGTCGACGATTCCTGTGCAACGCCAAATATTTATTGTTTAGGACACAAAGGTTTGGGAATGTATTACATGTAAAGAATTTGCCTCGAGCTCAATTTTTAGTATATAAGGAGCAACCCTTTTTGTACAATTTGAACAGGCTCCTAGAATCTGCCCGTGTGTAGTTTCTGTGACTTCTGTGTCCCTGCAGTAATAAACCTTTGGTCTTTGACGCCACCATCGAGAAGCCCGTGTTTCTGTTTATTTGTGCACCAAGACAGGTGGAACTCCGGGGTCTTCGGGTGTTATCCCTGACACCTCTGGACGGAACCAAAAAGTCCAGAACTCCAATTGGCGCCCAACGTGGGACTACGTCATTCGGTACCGGTCCAAAAGCCTGAAGAGTTCGAGAAGCTTCGTGTGAAGATTCCTGAGGGAGGCGCCCCACTTCATCGATCCCGGCATATCGCAAAAGTGGCCCGACGTTCTCTTCCACGAGGGTTCCCGTTCAGGACGGCTGCAGTGGTCCGTTGCCTTGACCGTCGCCCTGTCTTGGACCCGAGGTGCAGTCCTTAGTACGGCGAAACGTGACGGGTTTCTCCTTGGTGACGTCTTCAGTGCCTCAGTTAAGTATTTAGTGGTTGCTAGTTGGTTACTTCGTAAGGGTTGTTGAAATCCTTTTAGTTCTTGGTTTGGTTTGGTTTCGTAAGATTATCACTGGTTGTTCTGGTTACGATAATCTATTGGTTCAGTTTTGGGTATCGATACATTTGTTCGTTTTTGGTAGGCCTAAGTTCTTGGTTCGAGTGCACATTCCTGTTTGTGTTTGTTTGTTCTGTGTTCCGGATTACAAAATGGTAAGTCGGAAAAATTGTATGTTGTCGTGCTTTGGTTGCAACAGTGATTCCCGGTTGGAGGATTCATGTCTGGTTCCTCCGATCGGAACTCCCTTATATGATCTGTATTGTAAGCATGGTGTGGGTCCTATATCTTACAATGAGGTGTGGGTCCGATACACTGAAAAAGACGGTGTCCTTAGTTGGCCACTGCATGGTAGTTTTGAACCTGAAGTTCTTGACAATTTGGAAGTGAAATTGTTTAAAAAGAAAGCCCGGCCGGCAATGTTTGATTCTTTCCGTTATTGGCGAAAAGAATCTAAACAGAGAGAAATTAAAAGGTTGAAAAAAGAACAGAAAGAACAAGAGTTGACTTTAGAACAAGCGACTAAGCAGCTGCAAGATAACGAATCTGAGAAAGCAAAGGAGATAGCTACTAGGGAGCGTAATTTAGCGATCGACAAGTGCTATCCTGCCTTGCCCTCAAGTACAACTAAGATAGTAGAGGACCCCGAAAACGATCCTCTGTTATCCTACTTGTTACGGTCACCTCCACCGTATGCACAAGGTGCTACGGCTCCACCTGTACCGAATGTTCAATTGCCGGTTGCTGGACAACCTGGCATTCCTGCTCCTGCCCCTCAGAATCAAGCTCCTGTACCTCCTGTGGTTAATATGAATGTTCCTACGGCACCACCTCTTCCTGGGTTGCCGACTTCTTTTCCTATACCTATATTGCTTACACCTACTTCTTCACAAGCTACCTTACTTGATACTCCTACTGTCCCTGTGCTATCTGTTCCAACTGCTACTGTGTTTTCTACATCTGCTAGTATTATGACTCCGCTTTCTGTTCGTCGAAGAATCACTGATTCTGTCTCTAACATTCTGTCTCCTTTCTATAAATCTTTAATTAAGACTCCTACTTCTGAGTCTGTGCAGAGACGTAGTCAGCTCCCAAGTACTGAGGAACGGGGAGTATTAGATTCCACGGCTCTCCGATGGATTTCGAAGAGTAGGAGATATAGTACGAGAGATGTATTAGATACATTTATGCAGTGGAATGAACCAACACAAAGATATGCGTTTGACGAGATGTGCTCCCTTTTACGAGAGGAGTTAGAAGAAGATGACTCTGAATCGAATTTAGAAGACTTAATTAAGGTTCAGAAAGAGTTTGCTGCAGGTATGATAGTAGGTCAAAATATAAAAGAAGCGATGGAACTGATTTTAAGTTATAGGAATGATCCATCACTTCGTTCACCGAGGGACTTAGAGAAAAGTAGTACGAAGCAGAATCGCCAATATCCGATGAGAGAGGTTCCACCAATTTGGCGTGAGGCTGTGCAAGCTGATGCGCTCAATGGTGTTGTAGCCGCTCCGGCACAATTCCAGAGAGTGTGGATACACATTCCATGGAAACGAGCCGAAGTGTTAGCAGTGAAACAGGCCTTGCCAGATCCGCGTAAGAATCCTGCCGGATACTATAAGGAGTTGGCGCAGACAGTTGAGGCTTGTGTAATGAATCTAGCGGACATTGACATGTTATTTGGGAATGTAGTTCCACAACCAATTTGGGCTAAAATTCGTAAAGAGAATCATCCAATTGCCCTAGGTGGTGATTGGGCAGCTATCATTGCAGCAGATGGTCAGCAAATAGGTGGTTCCAAACCCGAACCTCTAATTGCTAATCTTCCAGGTAGAATCATTGACTTAATGAAGACTCTGATGCCAGCATTGCGTGTTAATTGGGACAAGTTGTCCGCATGCAGGCAAAAGAAAGACGAAAGTGTCTCCGACTTTTTCACGAGGTTCGAAGAGACTTTTGTAGATCACAGTGGTCAGGATATGAGCACAGAAGGAGGACAGAGATTATTTGTCGATAAATTTGTACACAATCTGCTACCCGAGCTATGCAATAAATTAAAAGATTCCGAGAGTGCGTGGGCTGTCTCTACAACTGCGCAAATACTTGCAACTGCACAGTATTATGAAAACAGGGATAAAGAGGAGAAAGAGAAATCAGATAAGAAAACGAAAGATTTAAAAACTAAAGTTCTTTTGCAACAGGCATATCCGCCTCGCATGAATCAGAACAATACACAGCAAGGGTCGTATCAAAGGACAGATTATGGTTCTCAGAGACCGCAATACCAGTGGAATCAATGTGCGTATTGTAAGAGAGAGGGTCATTATAAGAATGAGTGTCCAGTCTTAGCGCAAAATAACGCAGCAGCAGCTCAGAGAGGTCGTGGTGGTTTTGTGCAAAATTCTAGAGGTCGAGGACGAGGTACTATGCCTCCACAAACGAACGATCGCCCTTCCAATCACTTTGATCAGCGAAACGGACAGTCTGCTCAACAGAATAGGTCGCAACAATATCATGTTGAAGACTATTGTGAAAATGATGAGGGATTTCAACAAAGTGAGTACTAGGACAGCCATGGACAGAGAGAGGGAGTAGTATCAGTTCCAGTGGATCAGAGTGGGCCTTATGTCGCAGTAGCTACATCAGGTGTAGTCGAACCGTTTCTGTTGGATACTGGTGCCGCAAAAAGTTCTATCATTCATGCGAAACTCCCTGGCGCACCTTTGTCCGGCTTAACGAATGTTTCTGTAGGTTTTTCAGGCGCCCCTGTTTACAATCCAGTATCTGGTCCTTTGTCTATTACTGTTGGACCGTGTCAATTGAAAGCACCCCTGATTTTGACGACAGGTTGTAATGAAAATCTGCTTGGTTTAGACTTGTTAAAACGCCTATATGCGACATTGTACTGTTCTCCGGAAGGAGTACAGCTTACGTTGGGAAAACGAATCACCTCTCCGATGTACTTGTCAATGGATGCACTCCCGCCAGAGCTGCGTTCACTCCCTGATACTCTTTGGGCGACTGGTCCTAACGATGTAGGCCTTTTAGAAATTCCACCATATGTAGTCACTCTGAAAGCAAATGTAAAATTTCCACGAATTCCTCAATACAAGATTTCTAATGAAGGTGAACGTGCACTTTTATTGATTGTGCAAGATTTCATTAAGAAAGGGGTGGTTGAGGAAACTAGAGGAAATGTCTGTAACAGTCCTGTATTGCCAATTTTGAAACGTACTGATCCTTCAAAGCCTCCAGTATATAGATTTGTTATCGATCTCAGAGAGGTTAATAAAATTGTGGTTCCGCAGTTTCCTGTGGTTCCAGATATTACTGCATTGTTAACATTGATCCCTGCAACAGCTACATGGTTCTCAGTCATCGACTTGAAGAATGCATTTTTCAGCATTCCGATAGCCGAGGAAAGCAGAGATATTTTCGGCTTCTGTCTAGGAGGTCGAAGCTTCAGGTTTAAACGCGCTCCACAAGGCTATTGTGAGAGCCCATCCATTTACAGCCAAGCATTAAAAAGTCAGTTAGATTCTTTTGTACTTCCTCCAGGTTCTGCTCTAGTGCAGTATGTAGATGACCTTCTAGTGGCTGCCGATGACAAGGAAACTTGCAAAGCAGCTACGATTTCGTTATTGCATCATTTATCTAATTTGAATCACAAGGTGTCCCCTTCGAAAATGCAATACTGCTGCCAAGAAGTGACCTACCTAGGTCACCTCTTGTCAAAGGAGGGAAGGAAGTTGACCCCAGAGAGAATAAAAGCAATTACGCAGATGAGTGTTCCTCGCACACAGAGAGAAGTACGTGCCTTTCTAGGTATTACCTCTTACTGTAGGCAGTGGATCCCAAATTTTTCTCTTTTAGCAAAACCATTGGTAGCTTTGACTGGGAAAAATGTTCCGAGTCCGGTGCCATGGTCTGCTGAATGTCAGGAGAGTTTTTCTGAGTTACGAAATGCACTATGTTCAGCTCCTGTATTGGGCACACCCGATTACAGCAAGCCATTCACGCTCTATGTTCATGAAAGAGAAGGTTGCGCGTTGAGTGTTCTGACACAGAGATTTGGTGATAAACAACGCCCTTGTGCGTACTTTTCATCAACATTAGATCCGGTAGCTAGAGCGTTGCCTAGTTGTTTGAGAGCTACAGCGGCAGCTGCGGCTTCCATTCGACAATCTGCTGGTTTGGTGATGAATAACATGCTAGTGGTCATGGTTCCTCATGCTGTGGATACACTCATGAACAGAACCAAGACGCAACATCTTACCAGCGCTAGATTATCTGGCTACGAGCTGACACTGCTAGCGAGTCATATTCAGATCAAAAGATGCAATGTATTGAATCCAGCAACACTGTTGCCGGCTAATCAAGAGTCGAGTGATTCCGAACCCCATGATTGTTGTTTCAGAACCGAGGAGGAGACAAAAGGACGAATTGATTTGAAAGACACCCCATTGTCAGATCCAGATGGCACGTTGTATGTTGATGGGTCATGTTTTAAATTGGAGAATGGTGATGTGACTGCTGCCTATGCAGTAACGACTTTGAGTACGATTGTGGAGACTGCAAGAGTGAGTCAGAATTCTGCCCAAGCTGCAGAATTAATCGCTCTAACGAGAGCGTGTGTTTTAGCTAAGGGAAAGAGAGTGAATGTGTTCACAGATAGTCAGTACGCGTTCGGCGTGGCCCATAATTTTGGCCGTTTGTGGAAAGAAAGAGGTTTCATTACGTCCCATGGGACTAAGATCCAACATGGTCAGTTAGTTAACGACTTGTTGGAATCTCTAACCTTGCCGACTGAAGTTGCGATTGTGAAATGCAGTGCGCATAAAGCAATCACGGATGATGTTGGTCGTGGGAATGCGTTTGCTGACGAGACTGCTAAAGAAACAGCTAAAAATATGATGAGTAGAATGTATGTGGCTACGTCTGCGAGATGGATTTCTGAGTCTGGAATGTGTGAAGACACAGTGGAAAGTGTGAAAGAGATTCAGAAAGAGGCAACTGAGGAGGAGAAACGTGCATGGAAAGAGAGTACGGGCAAGTTGGACTCGAGTGGGTGTTGGATTGATTTGTCGGAACAACAGCGTTGGATGTTGCCTGATGCGTATGTGCTTGCAGTGGTGACAATGGCACATGGAGTAGCACACATAAGTTCTAAAGGGATCTGTAAGATGTTGGCTCCAGTCTGGAAGAATGATGGGATTAGTAAATGTGCAGAGAGAGTGGTGAAAAATTGTATGGTATGCCTGATGCATAATCCTGGCAAGGGAATTCCCACTCCTGCTGGTCACTTCGCTCCTCCCTCTTGCCCCTTTGAAGTGATTCAGTTAGACTTCATTCACATGGATCGGTGCAATAATTTAAAGTACGTCCTGGTGGTAGTTTGTGCTTTCTCTAGATGGATCGAAGCATATCCACTAAAGGACAACACTGCCCTATCAACTGCCAAAATTCTTCTCAAAGAATATTTCCCTAGGTACGGAATGCCACGGATTGTATGGTCAGATAACGGAAGTGAGTTTATAGGGAAAGTTATGCAGAGTGTGTGTGCCGGTTTAGGAATAAAGCAAAAGTTCCACAGTGCAAACCATCCCCAGTCTGCTGGTTTAGTTGAGGGTTACAATGGCACCCTCAAACTAAAACTCGCTAAAATACAGGCATCCACGGGTTTATCCTGGCCAGACGCACTACCCTTGGCTTTATTATCCACGAGAGCGACTGTACATTCTAGAGTAGGGCTTAGCCCGTATGAAATTGTCTTTGGCCGCCCCGCTAATATTTGGGGAGTGCCAAGGCCAAAGGAATTTTGTTCTCTGGAATATCCAATGTTGATTGATTACCTTTACGACTTGACTGCTAAATTGAGTCTTATTCATCAACAGGTTTTCGATGCATTACCAAAGCCTCCGGAGAGTCCAGGTCATCAGCTGAAACCAGGTGACCACGTTGTGGTGCGGAACTTTGCGAGGACGAAGAACCTTCAGCCCAGATTTGTTGGCCCCTACCAAGTTCTGCTAACAACGAGAACTGCTGTTCGTGTGGCTGGTCGCAAGCACTGGATCCATGCGACACATGTCAAACGTGTGCCTCTGCCACTTCCTTATGACAACTGGATTAAGAAGGGAATTGGTGCCTCTGAGTTCGAGCGTACACCCAAGTTTGTCCCTTTCAGCGATGCCGAACTGATAACTGACACTTCGAACACTGACTCTCCTCCTGAAACTACTTCTTTGACTCCTGAACACTTGCCCTCTGCATCAGAAGGAACTTTGCCATCTGCGAACTTGAATATTGCAATCTCTGCTGATAACCTACTGTTTCCTGATCAAACAGTTCCTGCGAAACTGAGATACAATTTACGACCTCGCAATATGGACAAATAAAGCAGGAAACTGCCTATTTCACATTTGAAATTTTAACATTTTGCCTCCAGCCAGGAAGTTTGCTATTGTTTTATTGTTTTTAAAATTGCCTTGCCGTCTGGGTAGCCGTAGGGTCGTGGCTGTGTGCCTAGTTGAATCTGCGGGGGTCAGACACAAGGTCGATCTTTCTGTTAGTTCTGGGAACTCCCAGGGCTGGTAGAGGCATTTTCATCTACGTACACATCATCAGTGGTCGCGAGCGGATTGTAGAAGATGGAGCTTCCTGCGCTGCAACGAGAGAATGTGATTTATGTTCGCAGAAACAGACTTTACAGAATCCTTTATAGTAAATGTTTTCTGATGCAATGTGCTATTACATTTTTTATTGTTTTGATAACGTTGGTGGGTGGAATCGTTTTTGGTATAAATTTAATCTTTGTGCCAGTAACTACAGTACCTCCCCTTGATCCTGCTACCTCTACTGTTTCTTCTATGCATTCTTTTCACTCGTTTCCTGAACATGAGCAAGCTCGACGCTCAGAATTTATCAACAACACTTTCGTACAGCTCTTGCATCAACACCAACTGGTGGTCAACACTACAGACTGCTGGGTGTGTGGCTTGATACCCCACACTATGGATAAAGGCATTCCCTATCTGGTTTTGCCTTTTAGCTATAATGGATCATTTCAGGCCTTTCAGACCATCTTTGCTTATGCCCTTGAAACCTATCCTCCGCGTCCACCACGTTCCACTAAATATAACTCTGCCAACAAAGCTTTAGTCCAGGGAATTATTGACATGATCAAGGACGTCAATAATACTCCATCTTACCCTAGAGACGAATTGCGAGAATATTTGAGTTGGAATTCTTCAGAGTATCGCCTTAGTTTGGGAGAAAGCAAGCGTAAAAGCTCCACTCCAATATGGGTCGTACCTCACCGAGGTCAGGTCTGTTTGCAAGGTAATGGGAGAAATCCGAGAGCTCAGCTGGGGAGGAGTGAGTGCGTTGAGACTTATGTGTTTCCGTCTAACTCTTCCCCTGCCTTCCTTACTGCTAGGGGTACTTTCTTCATCTGTCAAGACAGAGCGTATACATGGTTGCCTGCTGACTTTTCAGGTTCATGTTATATTGCTTGATTGTTGCCTCCAACGTACACAGCTTCTTCAAACTATCACAAAACCAGAGTAGCAAGAGGTGTTTTCAGCAAGGAAGATACCGCTGGTCAGGAAGCTGGAGACTTCTTCAAAGGTTTCCTTCCGTTCTGGGGGCCTATGGCCAATAGTAGAAACATACGTCAGCTAACACGGGTAGTTGAATCTACTATTACCGAAACTGCTGGTGCCCTTAGCAATTTGACAGCTGAGCTTCAGGCGGATAGACTCATGACGTTGCAGAACCGTATGGTTCTAGACGTAATACTTGCAGATCGAGGTGGGGTATGCAGAATGATCCAATCGAGCTGCTGTGTCTTTATTCCCAATAATGCTCCAACAGTCTATGAGGCGATTTCTAAACTACACAAGATTTCCGACTCTATACATGTAGACAAGGGAAACTGGTCCTTCATGGAGTGGTTGTGGACTCTGATATCAGCGTGGGGATGGAAGGTTCTGATAGTCATTGGTGTCATCTTAATATTCCTATTCTCATGCTGCCTGATTATCCAGTGTGGTCCTGCTTTGTGTAGTCTCTGTGCTGCAACCTGTTTTAGAAAACCACCTGCGTTTGGAGAAAAGGCACGAGAAAGGATGATGATACAACAACATGTCACTGACCTGATGAGCATAGAATTAGACTCTGACATAGACTGAGTAATTGCCTATGTAAGGGCAAAAGGAGGGTCTGAGGTTCCGTGACGATTTGAACCCGTGTTTTCAATATTGTCGGAAATACATAATTTGGGTATCAATGAACCGCAAATGATCCATTTAGCATATCCTGGTGTTTTCGCTATGCTACGAGCAAGAGTACTCCTGTTACAAACACATTTCCGATCTACCCATGGCATCCATCTTAGATCATGGCAGCCATTTTGTGTTTCTTGCCCTCACATACGCAATAACCTCTGATCACTTCATCTCGATTAAGGACACGTAGGCTTAGCCGGCAATTCACCTTTCTAGCAACACGTGCACCTTAGAACAGAACACGCTGTAGCTGCATGACTCGACAAAGGCTACCTCCTCTGCCCGAGGCCAGTCCTGCTATACTGGTTCTTGTGTTCGTTGGCCTGATCATGATTAGGCGGCCGAAGCTGGTAGCCTTGCCCATTTACGACCCACAAACATCTCTTATCCTGCTTTTCTATCTTCTGCACCTGGCTCTGCTCCTTTCCTTCTGGGCCTTTATTAGGGGGAGGTAACGAAATTTACGATGAGGCGGTCCGGGTCTTGAACGAAAAGTTGACATGAGATTATGATGGAAAAGTGGGAACCCCTCGTTCGTAATGTTTTGACATCAGATATTGTCGACGATTCCTGTGCAACGCCAAATATTTATTGTTTAGGACACAAAGGTTTGGGAATGTATTACATGTAAAGAATTTGCCTCGAGCTCAATTTTTAGTATATAAGGAGCAACCCTTTTTGTACAATTTGAACAGGCTCCTAGAATCTGCCCGTGTGTAGTTTCTGTGACTTCTGTGTCCCTGCAGTAATAAACCTTTGGTCTTTGACGCCACCATCGAGAAGCCCGTGTTTCTGTTTATTTGTGCACCAAGACAGGTGGAACTCCGGGGTCTTCGGGTGTTATCCCTGACACCTCTGGACGGAACCAAAAAGTCCAGAACTCCAATTGTAGGATGGCCACACCAGTGCAACTTGCTGGACACCACCTCGGTGCCATCCGGATCTCGGCGCGTTGTGCTGCCTTCGGCCTATTCGCACATCGGTCCGCTACTGACGCCGCCTCACGTGCCAACGGATTTTCTACGCTTTTTATAGCAGCGCGTAACGTAAGCATAACAGGTCATGTGACTTCTTTATAAAACTTTTCATTGGTTCATTTTACTTTTGGTTTCCTAATGATGGAAGGCTTGATCATATGACCTAAAAATATCACTTTTCATTGGATTAAAACATTTTTTTTTCCCAAACGATGAAAGCCCCACCTTGTTTCTAGATGTTTCAGACTAAAGCTGGCGTCAGCCTGAGAGCACCACCATCTCGTGGCTCCGTCGTGGTCATTCCGCGAGCAATCATGGCAGCCGCTCCCCACCGGAAGCCTGCAGGAGTCGGGGGCCCCCAAGACTTTTGTAAAATCTTCAAGGCTCAGGGGACGTCCGAGTTCCAAGGTGTCCCAGGGCCATGTTAGTGGACCAGGCCCAAATCGAAGAGCCGTCCGCCATTTTAAGAGTCCTGTGGCAGCCAACTATCGCTGCACCGCAAGAGTGGGCGCAACTCAACTACATGGTGAGCGAGACGCTGTAGCCGCAAGAGCGGGCGATAAACAGCTGAATGGCGGATGAGGCACAGTGTAGCAAAAGCGGGCGGAATGGCAACTGAAACGGTAAAGGGGCGCCCCAGTACAGCCGACGAGCCTCCACCTGGGGAGACCCGTTCACGCCGCCTCCCCCCCCCCCCCCCCGGGGCGCCCCACGCCGTTTTTCGGAGCAGCATTGTAGGATGCCAAAACCAGTGCGACAACTTACTGGACATCACCTGGGTGCCATTGAGGAAATATAAATTTTATGGTCAAGAAATGTTCCCTAACGTGTACCCCACCGTCTCCATGTGCAAGCTTAAAGTGCATGTAACTTCCCTCCTGTGCCAGCTATGAAGACGCAAATACATTTGCGTCCAACGTTAACATGTCCTCTTTCAGATCCACCCTGAATGGGTTGAATACTCCGTCCCTAAGTATGCCGTGCCAACGTCTTTATGTAGTGTACTTTACACGTTTTCCAGCTCTGGCGAAGTAAGGCCCCTGAATTCTGCCATCAAGCTTTTTCCTGCCTTCTGACTCTAAATGCCTCAGCCTAGCCTGCCTCTGTACCCGTGACCTCTGCCTTACTCCCTGTGCGGCTCACGGTGCTTAGCTCAGCCTGTTGCCTGCCAAGACTGTATTCAACCTTCGAATTATCTGCTCCGCTCCTCAGAAATACATTCCTGCCTACTAGTTCAAGTAAACATCCTTCCAGCTGCAGAGCAAAGGGCCCGGCATCACTGTCTCCGTGCAAGTAATTCATAGCTCCTGTTACCATGGTAGGCCCATGCCCCTCGCATCTCATGCAGACACGTAGACGCTTATACACGCACTCACAGTCAGTATAGAATAGCCTCTGCCCAAGAGACCTTTCCCTCTAGATAATATGGTTCCCAAACATCAGATATCAGATATGATATAGGAACGAGTTGATCTGACATGCCAGACTTCTGTCTCTTTCCGCTAGTGTAAATGTCAAGTCCCCTGCACCCTCCAGCTCCACGTCAATCACACGTCATGCAGCTGCGCGCGCATCCAGATCTCAGATTTCTGCTGACATTGCAAGATTCTGCTATGTACCCACCTACTTGTGACACTTTCATGTGACGTTTCTAGCACACACCTCTATGTTCACGCCTAGTTCACGCCTTCTAATTACGTATTGCTAACACGTGTGTGCTTTTATCTTGTTTCTCTCAGCTGTTACGCCTACTGTATTGGTATCCATTATATGATTTAAGTATAAAAGTTATGTCTTGTCAATAAAGTATGCTCTATCCCTTCCTGAACCCCAGTGGTGTCAGGAACATGATATCCGGTTCAAGAACCATTCCTTTTTAAGGAATAAAACCCCTAAGAACTCTAACACCACGGACTCTGCGTCTTTCTTTCCGATTGAGTTATTTTATTTTTAGTACTTACCTGCATAGAAATTAAGACGGTAATTAAATATTTACCACATTATTTTGGCGCCCGAATAGGGACCCCTCCCCCACCTCACGCGCCGGTTGGTGCGTTGCAACCTTTGCCCCCTGCCATAAGTCAAGACGGACAATTACGCGTACCCGCAGGATTTCCTGTATCTCCCTCAGGCCTACGGAGGTGACGGAGACTGCGATCAGCACCCAGACGAGGCGGTGAGGAGTGCGGAGGATCCCGACCAGAGCCTAGCCGAGAGAAGCAAGGTCCGAGGTGTCAAGAGACCCACCAGTTCCGAAGTATCCACGTATCGAGCCGAGTCGAGTCCAGTCCGGTCCAGTCCAGTCGAGTTTTCCGAGGCCTTCTGTTCCGTGCTTCCCGGTGAGTACCATTGCTGGGGACGCATCTAGACGGGTACATTATTATGTATCCGGTAAAGACGGGTTTGGGTACACAAACACGGTCTGCACTGTTTTAGACAGTGTATCTGTGCTGTTTAGCAGTACATCAGGTATTCAAGTTCTTGCACTGTTCTCCAACAGTGTATCTGTGCTGTTTAGCAGTACATCTAGTATCGTGGGTAGTCATAGGTGTTTAATATGTTTTTCATGTAATTAATGTCGTGGTATGAGTGATCGTTTGATGTACATTACTGTGTTTTTGTGTAACTAGCTGTGTTCAGAGTAAGTAACAAGTATCGAGTGTCCAGTACTAAGTAACAAGATGCTGTTTTTCAATAAATTAAGATAGATAGGAACTAGGAAAGGGATACTAGAGGAAGAAATTCCTATTCCCCCTAGGGACACTCCTGGAAATTTTATGTATCATAAGCATGGCTTAGATGCCATACTGTATCTAGATTTATGGGCCGATTATACCAAGCACCTAGACGAGAGACACAGATGGCCCGTTACAGGAACATGGGATGCCGAGTGCATCATGAAGGTAGAAGAAGCGTTATGGAAAAAGAAAGCCAGACAATCTCAGAAAGACGCCATAGAATTTTGGCGTAAAAAATCACATAAACGTGCCGAAAAAGCACTCCGTAAAGAAGACAGACATAGAGAAGAGTCGGATAGAGTCCGAGAAAACGAATTAGTTAATGAAGGGATCCGAGTAAAAGCAGAACAAGTAGACCGTATGCGAAACAATCTTGTAAAGGGCATGTACTTAGTGGCCGAGGGTTTGCCTGAAGCCACTTCAGAAATACCGAAAGATCTGCCGCCACCATTGGTTCCGACTAAAGTAAGTCACAGGACCACCAAAGACATATTCCTTGCTTCCTATCTAGACGATGTAGCACCCGCTTACACCAATCCACGTGCCCACGTACCGCCTACTGACGGTGACGGAGGTGGCAATCTGCTCCAAGACAATATCCAGCCATTACTGCAACAAGGTTCACCCGTTCGACAGCCTGCTCCGCCTGCTCCTCCACCTCCACCACTTCCCACATCTAAGATTGACACTCTAAATCCGCTTGTGCCTGATTCTAGTAAGAGACAAGTTCAGGTACAGACACCGACTCCACAGACATACAATTTTCAAGCTTCCGCTACAGGAGGTGCGACAGGAGGTCTCCAGACTCCGCCACCAACACACAGATTAAACGTTAGGGACATAATGAAGCAACGTACACCCCAAACACCACGTTTGGACATGCTTAAAGAACCCCTTCCAACTTGCAGATACGATCCAGTACCAGGTAAAGACGATAGAATGTTGTTAGCATCACTACGCATACGAAAAGTTGCAGACTACCTAGTGTTATTTCCAGGAATGACTGAACACCTAGATAGAATATATCATTTTATCCAGACTGGGGAGAATCCTGAAAGTATTAAAGAGGCCCTGGCTCACCAGAAAGTAGACATTCAAGGTTGTATATTACGTTTTTTCATAAATTGCTTAATAAGAGAACGAGACAGGCCTGGAGTAGACCAGGAAGAGATGGAAGCACTAAACAAGTGGGGTCAAAATATAGCCGAGGGAAAACATGACAAACTGAATTGTATAGCAAGTATGTACAAGAAAATCAGAAAAGCAGTAATAGAAATACACGAAAAAGAACAAGAAAAAGAAAAAGAAAGTGACAGGAATGACTCCTCCGAGGAGGACGGACCTGAAGAACATGACACGGCTAAAGAAATGATAGCATATGTAGGTAAGGGAAATTATCTTAGGAAAGGCATTCGTCCAGAAAGCAAGACAGTTTTCCTCTCTGGTATATCAAAACCGAATTCTCCTGAATATCTGTTTCAAGGTACCGATAAAATTCTTCAAGAACAGATGGGGTACCATGTACTCAATTCTATGGATGAACAAGAACTAGCCCGGTCAGCAGTACTATGGGCTGACAATCCTAACACATACAATGATGATACAGTAGCACAGACATTTCTGAACCTTTCCCCAGACGAGCAGAAATTAGCTGGTGTATACATGATTCAGCATCTCATCACTTTATACAGACAACAACATTCTGATCCAGGTCCCTTACCGGATACTTTAGAAGCGCTACTTATGAATAGATGGAGAGGCCTAAGTACCAGATTAATTCAAATAATTCTAGAACAACGCCGCAGATATAACACTTTCTTAGGCCCACAATATGTTTCAGCTCCGCCCCCAGAAAGAAAAATGTGTCATTTTGACAGGCAGAATCCTTTACGAGAAGTACACCCAGTTATGAATGCCAATAATACCTTGGAACGTGTGTTTGTGTACACACCTTTAACAAAGTTGGAATTGTTAGAAATGAAGAAACTAGTACCCTGTCATGATAAAGACCCTGCAGGTTTTCACAGAGAACTTAAAGACATGTTACTCATGGGAGATTACACGTATACGGATATTATGAAATTGTTAAAGGTACTGCTGCCCACCGGCATTTACGAGAAACTCAAGGAAAAAGAATGGGAGGTGGGAGATAAAAAGATTATCTGGACTGAAATAGAAGACGAGGAAAAAGGCCGTACCCCAGGGCTAGGTCTTGGGGACAAAGCAAAAGCATTACCAGGTTTAATAGTACAGGTCTTGCCAAGATTATTGACAACTAAAAAGGAAGACTGGGACGCAATCTCAGCCTGTAAACAGAAACACGATGAAGATACTAGTGACTTCTATTCGAGATTCGAGAAATGTTTCATTATTAATAGTGGCCTGAAACCAGGTAGCGAGTCATACCCACATCTTTTTGTTTACAAAATTAGTCGAGAATTCCCTGACACAAGTTAAGAACCGTGTATATAAAGTTGAAAGTACATGGCAAGCAAATACGCCATCCCAGATGTTACAAATGTTACAATACCACCAGAATAGAATTAGAGAAGAACAGGATCACGAACAGAGACGTATGAAAGACACGAAAATGAAAATGTTAGTGGCACAGTCGGTTCCAGCCGACGGTCAGAGAAAGGGTGCGACCCAGACAGGTAATTCAGCAGTTCCCGTTAAAGGGACATGCAACCATTGCAAACAGCCAGGTCACTATGTACATGAATGTTCAGTCCTGAAACACAATATAGCAACAGGTAAAACTAAAGAAAGACCGCGTCAGCCCAGACAAGACCAGGTCCAGCAACAGACTTCACAGAATACGCAGCCTATGCATGCTCCACCACATACAGTACAGACCGCAGCGGTATCACAGCCACCGCCACAGCCCATTGCCGCGACGCAGCAAGTTTCACGACAGATGAACCAGTATGCCCAATCTGATTATCCCGATTATCAGCGATACACATGAAACAGCCTAGAGAGGGAGGTTGGCTTGCCTCTTATTGAGATTCCTGTAGATCAAGAGGGTCCTTATGTACACAGTCAGGTATTGGGAAAAGACAGAAAGTTTTTAATTGACACAGGGGCAAGCCGCACAACGATCAGCCATAATGAAGTTCCAGGGGCACCCCTCTCAGGCTCACAGAATGTTTCCCTTGGTTTTTCAGGACAGCCTATTGTAAATGAGGTATCGAAACCAGTCCCCCTAGCAGTAGGTCCATTATCACGCGTTACAGACCTGTTACTAACGAGATCATGTCCAGAAAACTTGTTAGGTATCAAAACGCTGAAGGCTCTAGGAGCTGTGATATGTTGTTCTCCGGAAGGAGTTAGACTTTTCCTGCGTGACTTTAAGGGTCACTATGTATTACGAGAGTTAGATGTCAGATTGAAAAATGTACCGAAACACCTGTGGGCACAAGGCCCAACCGATGTAGGTTGCATGCACATTACACCATACTGTGTTACACTCAAACCAGGAGTTGTTTTACCACGAATCAGACAATACAAGTTACCACCCGATGCTGTAGTGGCTTTACTGGAAATCATTGAAGAGCTCATTGCCCAAGGAGTGGTCGTGGAAACCGACTCCAATATCTGTAATTCCCCTATCATTCCGATTCTTAAACGTACTGATCCCAATGCACCGCCAGTATATCGGCTGGTGATTGATTTACGAGAACTGAATAAATGCATTGTTCCACAGTATCCTGTGGTTCCCGACATCTCATCCTTATTGACTGCTATTGATTCAGAAGCAACGTTCTTTACTGTAATTGATCTCAAGAACGCCTTCTTCAGTGTACCCATTGATCCAGAGAGCCAATACCTCTTCGGATTCAGTTTAAAGGACGAAGTTTCAAATTTTCACGCGCACCTTAAGGATTCACAGAAAGCCCCAGCATCTATAGCCAAGCACTGAAAAGACAACTTGATTGTATCCAAATGCCAGTTAACACTGCCTTACTACAGTACGTCGATGATCTGCTGATCACCGCACGAAGTGAACCCGAATGTGAACAAGCATCACTGATAGTTTTACATTTTCTGGCCGACAAGGGACACAAGGTGTCTCCTTCGAAGCTACAATTCTGTGTTCAGCAAGTTGTGTACCTGGGTCACTTGCTGTCCAAAGTGGGGAGACAGCTCACTCCTGATCGCATCCAGTTCATTGTAAACATGCCACAACCCCAGACACAAAAGGAAGTGCGGGCCTTTATAGGCCTCACCTCGTACTGCAGACAATGGATTCCTCAATATGCATTTCTAGCTAAACCACTCATTCAGTTGACAACACAGGAGGCAGCGACTTTGACTGCCCTCCCTTGGAAACAGGAACATACACAGGCCTTTGAGGAATTAAAGAAAGCTTTATGTCAAGCACCAGTTTTAGCAACACCATGTTACAGCAAACCTTTTACACTTTTTGTTACAGAACGTGATGGTACAGCGTTGTCTGTCCTCACTCAAGATCAAGCAGGTTCACATAAGCCTTGTGCTTATTTTTCAAGTACATTGGATTCAGTAGCCCAGGCACTCCCTGCGTGCTTAAAATCAGTTGCAGTGACAGCCCTAGCAATCAGACAGAGCGACTCAATAGTATTAGGACATCCATTGACAGTACAAGTTCCACATTCTGTAGAGGTCCTTCTAAACCGAACACAGACTCAACACCTGACTATAGCACGACTGACAGGTTATGAATTAACGTTATTCCAGCCACACATAGAAATCAGACGCTGTAATATTCTAAATCCTACAACATTGTTACCTTCGATTACGACAGATTCAGCCCAGCATGATTGTATAGAGATCATTAATGCAGTAACAAAGCCCCGACGAGACTTAACAGACGTTCCATTGACTAATCCGGACCTGACACTTTACGTGGACGGTTCATGTATGAGAACAAGCACAGGAGAATTAGTAGCCGCATATGCAGTGACCACTGAAACTGAAGTCAAAGAAACACATCGTATTGATACACTGTCCGCTCAAGCAGCAGAACTTATCGCTCTGACCCGAGCCTGTATACTAGCCAAGAACAGAAATGTTAACATATACACAGATTCACGTTATGCTTTCGGAGTCGTACACGACTTCGGAGTGTTATGGCAAGAACGAGGTTTCTTGACCTCTCACGGTGCCAAGATTCAACACGGTCCCCTTATTCAAGCACTGTTAGAAGCAATACATTTGCCTTCAGGCATATCCATCATGAAGTGTAAAGCACATACTAAAGTTACAGACTCTATTTCCCAGGGTAACGACCTGGCAGACCAAACAGCAAAACATACAGCATTGACTCACACTCAGACAACGGATGTAACAAAGATCATAGTGCCGACACACTGTATGACAGTTAGGGATCCCACACTAGATGTAATCGATATTCAGACACATGCTACTTCAGATGAAATTAAGAAATGGACTGAACTAGGAGGGATCCAGACAGATCAGGGATGGATGACGAAGGGAAAATCTACATGGTTTCTCCCCGACTCCATGGTTCAAGTCATAATAAATACAGCACATAGTCCAGCACACCTAGGAGAAAAAGCTATGTTAGACAGTTTACAGAATCTCTGGTACAACAAACATTTACGAGCAGCAGCAAAACAGAAAGTGCGTACTTGCATGATCTGTTGTCAGTTCAATCCAGGTAAAAGCGTCCCTGTAGAGCAAGGTGGATTTCATCCTCCCGATCACCCTTTTGAAGTTCTCCAGATGGATTATATCCAGATGGACCGTTGTCGAGGATTCAAGTATGTCCTCGTAGTTGTTTGTGCACTTTCCCGTTGGACCGAAGCATATCCAGTCTCAGATTACACTGCCCCGACCACTGCCAAGCAGCTGGTTCGGGAATTCTTCCCACGGTACGGCTTGCCTCGTATCGTGTACTCAGATAACGGACAGCCATTCTCATCCGAGCTCATGAAGCAGGTTTCACTTCTGTTAGGATACCAGTGGAAATTCCATTGCGTCCGACATCCCGAGGCAGCTGGCCTTGTAGAAAGGCACAATCAGACATTGAAGACACGTCTCGCCAAAATATGTAAAGAGAAAGGGGTCGACTGGATAGTCGCCCTGCCAGTTGCACTGTTCTATATGAGAATGGTCCCCCATTCGAGATCAGGACTATCCCCGTATGAGGTGGTCTTTGGCCGACCACCAAATATGTGGGGGACGCCCATGCCTAAGAAAATAACCGATGTTGACTGTAATATGCTGACAGATTACCTTGCCTCCTTGATGTCTGCACTCCAATCATGTCGTTCACAGGTTGCCGCAGCCTTTCCCGACAACACTGATGTAAAGCCACACGATGTCCGTCCAGGTGACACTGTACTGATCCGCAACTTCGACAGGAGAAGCCCGCTGGAGCCCCGCTGGAAGGAGCCGAAGATCGTCCTTCTGACCACAAGGACGGCAATTAAAGTGGAGGGCCGAAAGGGGTGGATCCACACGAGTCATATTAAAAAATGTAATGAACTGTTGCCAGAGACTGACTCTTCCACCCCCTCAAAGGACTGCCCCGATTCTAGTGACTTTAAAGTTTGCAAGAGAGAGAAAACTCCCCAAGAGGAGTATAAAACGAAATTACGGTCTAGCAAGTCAGACAGTTTAATTGTTTAAGTCCTCCCCTAGGTGAATCGGTTAAATTAGTTTCTGACATGTATCCCCTAGACCGAGATAGAGAGAGAGAGAGACAATTCAAGAAACGTGCATATTGTAAATCACTTCGTAGTCACTGTATAGTGACATTATTGGTTATGTTTTTTCTAAGCTTTCTGATTATTGCTGCCAGTATATTGCTGCATATATATTACCCTATCTTCAAGCATACTCAATCTGCTTACAATGTCACTGCCGAACATTCTTTTAGCGAATTACCCCCTCACGAGTTATCTTACAGACTTGCGCTGCGCAACAACACATTCATTAGTATGTTACATCACTCCCATCAGACTAATAATGCTACAAACTGTTAGATATGTGGCCGACTCCCTCCCTATCAGAAATACAAGGGAGTTCTGCCCCTCTTTCCATACCCGTTCACTCACAATGGCTCATGTGGAGCATGGTTTAGATTAATTAATTCTTTAGACTCTGATATTGCTGTTTTCGAAGGAAATTGGGTTTGGGGAAACCTGAACTTAGTTTTGCTTAACGCCTGTTACCCTGACAAGAAGGGACTTCCCACTAGGACAGGAACTGATCTAGAAAATGAAGTATATGGATTAGGTAATTATACAATTAACCTCATGATTCTTACTGTTGAATCCGAAGCTGCACCAGTTCTCCCTGCTATGTCAGTATTACCAGTTACTGGTGACTTATGTGTCAGAAAGAAGGGTTCAGTACACTTAGGTCATAGTAAATGCACTACTGTGGTCGAATTCAGTGATCAAGGCAAGTCTACATTTAGAGCTACTCGCCATTCCTACTTTGTTTGTGACCATACCGCATACATACGCTTACCTCCAGATTGGGATGGTACCTGTTACATTGCATTCCTTCTGCCACCTGTTTTTCTAGCCCCTCCTGATTATCACAGAAATACAAATCTAGTAACTACTAGACTCCGAAGAGATCTCCCGATTGTCGACTATACTGAAACGGCATGGGAGCAATACACAGACTTCAATAAAGGTTTCTTCCCCTACTTAGGTACTGTTTTTAATAGTAAACTGATACGAAAATTAACTAGAACCCTCGAAGCAGTAGTGAATGAAACTACTTCCGCTCTAGGCAACTTAACAGAGGAGCAATCTGCCATGCGGGTTGTTGTTCTTCAAAATCGTCTTGTTATTGACGTCATCCTAGCAGATAGGGGCGGAGCCTGTAAGGTCATCGGGTCGAGTTGCTGTGTTTTCATTCCAGAAAACGCGCCAACAGTATATAAGGCTATCACACGTCTCCATAAAATTGCAAGTTTGATACATCAGAATCCAGGCACCTGGACTTGGTCCGGTTGGTTCTGGACAACGTTAACCGCTTGGGGATGGAAGATCCTATCCTTCCTAGGCATTGCCCTTGTCATAGTATTCAGTTGCTGCCTTTGCCTACAATGTGGGCCAGCGATTTGTGGTCTATGCGCCACATCATGTATTCCGCATCCAAGTTCCTACTCAAAACGCGAAAAGAAGAACGAAGAGCAAATGATGTTACATGAACAGACTGATCGATTCATGAGGATCGATATATCATGAAGGGTCCGTAGGGAACAAGGAGGGAATGAGGAAATATAAATTTTATGGTCAAGAAATGTTCCCTAACGTGTACCCCACCGTCTCCATGTGCAAGCTTAAAGTGCATGTAACTTCCCTCCTGTGCCAGCTATGAAGACGCAAATACATTTGCGTCCAACGTTAACATGTCCTCTTTCAGATCCACCCTGAATGGGTTGAATACTCCGTTCCTAAGTATGCCGTGCCAACGTCTTTATGTAGTGTACTTTACACGTTTTCCAGCTCTGGCGAAGTAAGGCCCCTGAATTCTGCCATCAAGCTTTTTCCTGCCTTCTGACTCTAAATGCCTCAGCCTAACCTGCCTCTGTACCCGTGACCTCTGCCTTACTCCCTGTGCGGCTCACGGCGCTTAGCTCAGCCTGTTGCCTGCCAAGACTGTATTCAACCTTCGAATTATCTGCTCCGCTCCTCAGAAATACATTCCTGCCTACTAGTTCAAGTAAACATCCTTCCAGCTGCAGAGCAAAGGGCCCGGCATCACTGTCTCCGTGCAAGTAATTCATAGCTCCTGTTACCATGGTAGGCCAATGCCCCTCGCATCTCATGCAGACACGTAGACGCTTATACACGCACTCACAGTCAGTATAGAATAGCCTCTGCCCAAGAGACCTTTCCCTCTAGATAATATGGTTCCCAAACATCAGATATCAGATATGATATAGGAACGAGTTGATCTGACATGCCAGACTTCTGTCTCTTTCCGCTAGTGTAAATGTCAAGTCCCCTGCACCCTCCAGCTCCACGTCAATCACACGTCATGCAGCTGCGCGCGCATCCAGATCTCAGATTTCTGCTGACATTGCAAGATTCTGCTATGTACCCACCTACTTGTGACACTTTCATGTGACGTTTCTAGCACACACCTCTATGTTCACGCCTAGTTCACGCCTTCTAATTACGTATTGCTAACACGTGTGTGCTTTTATCTTGTTTCTCTCAGCTGTTACGCCTACTGTATTGGTATCCATTATATGATTTAAGTATAAAAGTTATGTCTTGTCAATAAAGTATGCTCTATCCCTTCCTGAACCCCAGTGGTGTCAGGAACATGATATCCGGTTCAAGAACCATTCCTTTTTAAGGAATAAAACCCCTAAGAACTCTAACACCACGGACTCTGCGTCTTTCTTTCCGATTGAGTTATTTTATTTTTAGTACTTACCTGCATAGAAATTAAGACGGTAATTAAATATTTACCACACCATCCACATCTCAGCGCGTTCTGCTGCCTTGGGACTATTCGCACAACAGACCGCTACTGACGAGGCCTCCCCGCGCACCCCCCGGGACGCCCCACGCCGTTTTTCGGAGCTGCATTGTAGGATACCAAAAACCAGTGCGGCACCCAGGTAACATCACCTGGGTGCCCTCCAGAACTCAGCACGTTGTGCTGCCTTGGGACTATTCGCACAAAACACAGCTACTGACCATTGTTGCTTCGTTCTTCAAAAAAATGTTTAAATGTATTTACTGTTTTTGTTGCGTTCTATATATTTAAAAGTTATTAAAGTGTTATAATCCTACTTTGTTGGAGTACTATATATTTATAATGTGACACATAATTGTAAAAACTTTGATGTACAAAGAGGCATCCCTGGAATCTTCTGCTTCAGGCTCGGTCCCACACACCCTCACAGTGAGAATCCCCTCCCCAAGCACAATACAGGATGGTTATCAGATAGTAGGAACGCGTGTGGTGTGACAGATCTACTGTAACTCCTTTGAAGAGGGGTGATTCTCTACAGCTGGGGCCATAAACTACATCTGCAGGGCTAGGTGATAGCCTGGGACCGGCCTGAACAATCGGACACAGAGGAAGAAGAGTGTCAGAGGGTGCGGTAGTGAATAGGGTGAAAGGGTGGTGTCGGGCGGGCACAGGGTGTGATTCTCAGGGAAGAGCAGCGCACATGGGAGGAGGTTTCTGGCCCATGCATGAGAGAGAGAGCGGAGGTGACCAGTGCGTGGGGGAGATGCTTGCGAGGGTGAGGAGCCATGCTGAGGATCGGCGGCGTGCAGAGAGTGGGTCTGGTCAAGGCATCTAAAATGGCTGCCGTGCTCAACAAAAGTGTGTCATTGCAAAAAAGACAAGATGGCGCAGACAATGTTTATCAATAAGGATTAATTTATAACAATTATTTAAAACAAAATATTTACTCGCAGTGACAAAATGGCGGTCAACACTTCCTGATTTCCATCGAATCGAACGTTAACAGACGTCATGCAACAACAAAAAAAACGCTCACGCACAGCCGCTGGAAGACATGTATCAACATATATGAGCCTCCTCAGCCACCCTCAGAAAACAAAAGGGGTCAGGATACGTCTCCCGCACCCCCTTATACCTAGTAATTTAATGAAATCGAAACACAAAATGGCAAATTCACGTTTCGCTACCAGTTTGCTAACCGAGAAGCGCTTCTACCTCGAAAAATCTAATTTTTATTATTTGCCCCACGGGACCCTTTAATAACCCCAACATCATTCCTAGGGGGTCAAGAGAGGTCTACCTAGCCCCCTTTCATTAAATTCCCCCTTCGTTTTTCTCCTCCTCTTGTCTCTCGATCCTACCGACAGACAAGATGGCGGCCGCACCGGACTGTTTAGAATGTTGACAGACACCGGAGAGCCAATCAGCTTCGCTACGCAAAGCTCCGTTACGCGAAAAGTACGCGATCTGGGACGCTGTCACAGATATACCTGTTTTTTAAACGTTAATTTCTCAAAATCCACTGGAGCACATATATTGAGACCCAGCAAAGGCACATCGGGCTAACAGTCCCTATAATTTTGCCAAGTTTCGTGCAAATCCATTCAGCCGTTAATTTGCGAACCGAGAAGCGCTTCTACCGTGAAAAATCACATTTTTTTAATTTTCCCCACGGGACCCTTTAATAACCCCAACATCATTCCTAGGGGGTCAAGAGGGGTCTACCTTGCCCCCTTTCATTAAATTCCCCCTTCGTTTTTCACCTCTTCTTGTCTCTCGATCCCACCGAGAGACAAGATGGCGGCCGCTCCGGACTGTTTAGAATGTTGACAGACACCGGAGAGCCAATCAGCATCGCTTCGCAAAGCTCCGTGACGCGAAAAGTACGCAATCTGGAGCGCTATCTGGGACGCTGTCACAGATATATAAATTTTTTAAAACGTTAATTTCTCAAAATCCACTGGAGCACATATATTGAGACCCAGCAAAGGCACATCGGGCTAACAGTCCCTACAATTTTGCCAAGTTTCGTGCAAATCCATTCAGCCGTTCGAGCTAAAAGTGAGGCCAAAGGCCCTATGGAAAAATGAATGGGAAAAACGCGTTTTGGGACCCCCCTATTTTCTCGGCCCCCCCTTGACGGAACCCCCCCATATTTTCAGGGGCGGCTCGGAAACAAAATGTGCCATTTTCCTGAAAATTTCAGCCGATTCCGTCCACAAACGCCAAAGTTATTAGACATAGAATTTTCAAAAATCCCATAGGGAATAAATCCTAACTATATATACCTACTGGCGACCGCCAGTAGGTAATATATATATATATATATATATATATATATATACACATATATATATATATATATATATATATATATATATATATATATATATATATATATATATATATATATATATATATATATATATATATTACCTACTGGCGATAGCCAGTAGGTATATATAGTTAGGATTTTTTTCCTATGGGACTTTTGAAAATTCTATGTCTAATAACTTTGGCGTTTGTGGACGGAATCGGCTGAAATTTTCAGGAAAATGGCACATTTTGTTTCTGAGCAGCTCCTGAAAATTTGGGGGGGGTTCGTCAAGGGGGGGCCGAGAAAAAAGGGGGGTCCCAAAACGCGTTTTTCCCATGTTAATTTCCATAGGGCGGTTGGACTCACTTTTAGCCCGAACGGCTGAATGGATTTCCACGAAACTTGGCAAAATTGTAGGGACTGGTACCCCGATGTGCCTTTGCTAGGTCTCAATATATGTGCTTCAGTGGATTTTGAGAAATTAACGTTTAAATCAAGATATATATCTGTAACAGCGCTCCGGGCAGCTAACCGGTTCGCGAACTTTTCGCGTATCGGAACTTTGCAAAGCGAAGCTGATTGGCTCTCCGGTGTCTGTCAACATTCTAAACAGTCCGGTGCGGCCGCCATCTTGTCTCTCGGTAGGATCGAGAGACAAGAGGAGGCCAAAACAAAGGGGGAAATGAAGGAAAGGGGGCAAGGTAGACCCCTCCTGACCCCCTAGGATTGATGAGGGGGATATTATAGAGCCACGCCGGGCCCAAAAAAAAAAAAAAAAAAAATCCGATTTTTTCGCCGTAGAGACGCGTCTTGGTTCGCGAACCGGGCAGCTAACCGGGAAGCTAACCGGCAGTGTAACCAAAAAAAAAAAAAAATCAGATTTTTTCGCCGTAGAGACGCGTCTTGGTACGCGAACCGGGCAGCTAACCGGGCAGCTAACCGGGAAGCTAACCGGCAGTGTAACGGGAGTCTGAGGAGTAGCTGATTGGCTGTCAATATTGTAAACAGTCCGGAGCGGCCGCCATCTTGTCTCTCGGTAGGATCGAGAGACAAGAGGAGGCCAAAACAAAGGGGGAAATGAAGGAAACAGGGCAAGGTAGACCCCTTCTGACCCCCTAGGATTTATGAGGGGGATATTATAAAGCCACGTGGGGCCAAAAAAAAACAAACGCCGTAGAGACGCGTCTTGGTACGCGAACTGGGCAGCTAACCGGGCAGCTACCGGGAAGCTAATCGGCAGTGTAACGGGAGTCTGAGGAGAAGCTGATTGGCTGTTATCATTGTAAACAGTCTGGAGCGGCCGCCATCTTGTCTCTCTGTGGGATCGAGAGACAAGAGGTGGAAAAAAAAAAGGTGTAAATGAATGAAAGGGGTAAGGCAGACCCCTCCTGAACCCCTAGGATTGATGAGGGGGCTATTAAAGTTCCCTGGGGGGTGAAAAAAAAAAAATTTGCGATTTTCGCGGTAAAGGTGCTTCCTGGTACGTTAACCGGGCAGCTAACCGGCAGCGTAACGGTAGTCCGACATATTGTGTTTTTTGAACGTTTGTGATATGTGCACGTGTGGATTTTGTCTAATTAAGGTTAAAAAAATATATATATATCTTTAAGCGTGTTCTGGCGCGCTTACGTTTTGGGTTTGGTTTGCGCTGCAGAGACGATACGTCACGGTTATGCGATGCATCATGAGGCGTCTCACGGGCTACGTGATACGTCACTTAATAAAGAATATATTTTACAGCTATAGATATTAGCTTTTAAAAAACCAATGAAATTCACAGAAAAAACCATAGGTTATAGACCATATATAGTTAGGAATTTGCATTTACAAAACCTTGAAAATTCACTGAAAAAACCATAGGTTATAGACCATATATAGTTAGGGATTAGCATTTAAAAAACCTTATTTTATTTGCACAAAACCATTGAAATTCCATATATAGTTAGTTGCACTAACTATATATCGCGGACCCGCAATCCACTGCTAATGATGTCACATATTACATCATTCATGACATGGTCAGTGACATCACTGATGACATCACTGATGACATCTCAAATGACATCACTGATGACATCACTGATGACAACACCCAGTGACTGTATGTTTCTGTAAAGTTAAAATATGTCTTACATATTGAAGAATGAGTGGATGTATAAGTGTCTGGATGAAGGATTTAGTAGGTGCATGAATGACTGTATGAGAGAATGATTAAATGTGTCTCACTGAGTGCATGGGTTAGTGATTAAAGTGTCTTAATTTGGCAATCAATATTTATGTTCTTCTGTAAACTGCTGCATGTTTAAATCAGTAGCTATATCAGTAACTATATGGGTTATTGAATGGTTGCCCAAGTATTTGTATGGGAGACTGAGTGTGTGTGTGGGTGGCTGGGAGGTGTATAACTCTGTGCATAGATGTGTGAGCGGTTGATTCCCTAGGTGTATGGGTTCAAAAGTGCATGTAGAAACAGCTGTATGGACAGTTGACTGTGTGCATGAGTATATTGGTGAGTGAATGGATATCTCAGTTCTACATGTCAAAGTAAGTACATATGTAAAACACACTCCATGTGAGAGTTGACATATATAAATAACTGAACATAAGAGTCAGTGAATGTGAGAGTGGCTGTATGAATCACTGTGAACTTGTATCAAGGATTGTATAAGAGAGTAAATATGTGTTAGTATATGTTTGAATAAGTAAGGTGTGTATAACTGTATAGTTAAGGAAATGGAGATGTGATTGATTCTTTGCATGACTGAATAGGTGTGTGAGTAACTCCATGGATGTGTGACAGTCTGTGAGTGCCTGTTTACACTGAGTGTATCAAAGGTTATATTAGAGTCTGAAGATGTATTATCACATAAATGATATCATCAGTGATGTAATCAGTAATGTCAAATGAGATGTCAGTGATGTCATCAGTGATGTCATTTGAGATGTCATCAGTGATGTCATCAGTGATGTCATTTGAGATGTCATCAGTGATGTCATCAGTGATGTCACTGACCATGTCATGAATGATGTAATATGTGACATCATTAGCAGTGGATTGCGGGTCCGCGATATATAGTTAGTGCAACTAACTATATATGGAATTTCAATGGTTTTGTGCAAATAAAATAAGGTTTTTTAAATGCTAATCCCTAACTATATATGGTCTATAACCTATGGTTTTTTCAGTGAATATATATATATATAAATATATATACAGAAGTGCTTTAACTAAAACTTTTTTGGTCAATAATCTTACAAAGCCTGCTATCTAGCATTCTTTATAACACAGCAAACATGCAGCCAGGCCTTCTATAAAATGCAACAAATAATGGCATTTTAACATCTTCTACGAGACTGTGCATATTTTTATATTCTAGTTCAAATGCAAATTTGTTTTTAAATCATTAGTATGTATACATGTGGCACATCTAAACTTTATATAGCAATTGTTTTATTATTAACTTATTTAATTAGCAACATTTACTTTTTTAAATATGGCAAAGATTGCCAGTTTTTGACTTTGTCTATTCCTCTCCTGCCTGTACATTTTCCTGCACATATTTTCCCATCGCCTTTCCCAGACTAAACCCAACTTGTGCAAATCTCTGCCTGCATTGCTACTGGCAAGCTCTTTTCTTAGTCGTACCTCTACCTGGCTGTACCTCTACCTCCGTGAACTATTCTTGGTCCATATCTCTACCTGCCCCTAACTCTATGTACCTGGACCTCTCACTAACCACATCAATCCCAGCCTGCACCCAAGCCACATCTCTTTCACCCTGCCCGTACTACTACTTGCCCACACCTCTCACAGCCTGTACCCATCCTACACCTCTCCCATCTGATAACTTTGTTTTCTTAGCCACAACTCGTTCTTTCTATGGGGCATATTAGCAAGAACCTAGTTAAAATTATCGCCGTTTTAGCGGCAGGAAACTGCTGCTAAAATGGCGATAATGGGCTTGCTAATATGCGTTATAGAATTCCAATAGAAGCCCAGGTTAGATGTCCTGCAAATCTGACCTGGGCTTCTATTGGAATTCTATAACACCGTGCAGCAATTGAAGCACCAGAGGCAGCCGCAGCGGCACTCAAATTGTCAAAGGAAAGATCCGACAAGTATCGCACCTGCAATTCCTTCATAGACAAAAGAGGGGTGGCATCCTCACCATCCTGCAACAGAAGAGACAGGGCCTGAAAATCCTTGAGGAGGAACTGGACCATGTAATTTGAATAGGCAGTAGCCCGGACCAAAAAATTGGAAGCGGCATAGGAACGCTTCACCAACCCTTCAACACGCTAATCCACAGCGTCCGCAGGAAGGGCGTCATCCGACAGGACCAAACCCCTTGAGAGGAAAGACCAGCCATCAAATTGTAGACCTTCACAGCCTGAGGAAACTCAGCGCAAAACCCTCCAGAGGGTAACTTCTAGACAAGAAGCGAGGGAAGGCGGACTTATCCACTTCCTACCACTCGTGATCCAGCACCTTGAGCACAACACCATGCAACGGGACGGAGTTGGGAGCCGGCTGGTGATACTGCTTACAGAAGTCATCCTTCAGAACATCCGATACCGGAGGAGTGAAACCCAAATTGTCCCGCACATGAGCGAATAAGCCAGAGAGCTCAGCACTCTGAACAAAGCGCCCCCGGACAACCTCATCCTCCTCAGGACTCCTCTCATCATCAGGAGCGACCTGCGGATCCACAGACCCACAAGGCACCTTGGTAGGAGGCCCTGCAGAGTCCCTGGCCTGGAAAGCAGCAGCCACCGCCTCATTAATCAACAGGCGCAGGGCATCATATGGGCCGGGATGCCCGCCACCCCTTCCACCACCAATCCCAATGGGAGGAGACAGACACAGTTTGAACTTTTGGAAGGTAGGGGGGCCTCACGACTGCCCCGGCCGTATTTATTAAAATATTAAACAAAATGTAAAACTTTAAATTAAAAACGTATCATGTACAAATTCAACTTCCATTACATTTGATGAAGACAGGTATTCAAGGCTAACCTTAACAAATCTCTAATACAAAGATTTCCTAACCGAGTCTAACATCATGACATAATGCATTGCATACGAATTTGTACATCCTAACGTTAGGGGCCAACGGCAAGGTCTTAACCGGTGTCAGGTCTCTATCACCAAATTCCCGCCCTCACGTGTGAGTGGCGCATGCGCAGAGGACTTTACCCTCGTAGCCAACTGTAACTTCCCTTGTTGTGGGGGCCCCCTTTCACTCGACGCCATCTTAAGGTCGTCTGAGTTCCCGTGCGGGGTATCCGTAAGAAAGACAGCGTGTACTCCCCCCCTTTCCCCGCACTCTCTTCCGCCGAAGCTGATATCCGGCCCCCGGAAAATTCTAGGGAGGGGCATATAGCCATCTCCCCCTGGGAGGGGCCTATGGCCGCCTCCCCCTGGGTGACCCATCCGTAATGGGTGCCGCCCCCCGTGGGAGGGGCCAATGGCCGCCTCCCCCCGGGCGCTCCCATCCATAATGGGTGGCGCCCCCCCTAGGGACCTTGAAATCACTGCTCACCGATCATGACCTTACCGCCACAGGCCAGATAGTTAACCGACTATCTGGCCCCCCCACACCTCCTATAGGTCATGTCTCCTCAACCCCACTAGCCAAGCTATCAAGTCTCCTATCAATAAGTCATTCCCCACCCTGGACAGGTGTACCCCATCATCAGAATAACAGTGATCGCCCCAGATGCACCCATGAGATATGCTTTGAAGATGAGCAGAGCGAAACAATTTCTCCATTTTATTGTTGACCCTCTTTACCGAATGGTTCAACGCTGTTGTGGACAAACCACCCCACCATACCCTCCTCGGAATCATGTGAGATCAAGCTATTGTACATCCCGGGGGCGTCTTTGCTAACCAACTAACTGCAGAAAGTATGTGCCCAATTAAAGCTCGTCTGCCCAACCTTACCAAGTCATTGCCCTCATTGTGCATTATGACTACAGATGGTGGTGACCTGTGCCGCCCTAATAATTCTTCCACAAAACTTTGCAGTCGGTCAATACACAGGCCGCCCTTCCCATGGAAGGACACCCTGAAACCATATTCCTCAGATGTGTGGATCGCATCACCTGTCTTGAATATGTCCCCAGCACGCCTCACGTATGAGTGGCCCACGACCCAGACCATTCGTCTTCCATTACTTGTTCCTGAAGTGGTGGTTAGCTGACACTGGGCCGGTCCCAATTTCCGCCCTGCGTCACAGGCTCGTGAAACTGTAATCCAAACAAAAGACAACAAGCGTGAGTGCACTTCTTCAGTAACTTACAACATGTGCAGCCGCACGTACCGTTTGAAACAATTCGAGGACCAGCGGCCTAATTGTTTAACATTGTCTGCCCGCAGACCCCAGGCCGTTGCTTCTGTTGCGGCCCCTATCCTGAATGAATGGGTCCCAAAATCACTCGGGTTCAAGCCCGCAGCTGCAATCGTGATTGCCAGCACCCTCTGAAACTGAAACTTCATTAACGGGGTGCCGTCCGTATGTCGCAGCAAGGCCCCCCCACGTTGTCAACCTCTGTTTTAGGTAGGCCTCAACATGCCTCACTTGACAACAGGGACTACTTGGAGCACGCTGCAATACAATGCTATTCCCCTGGGCCTCCTGATCCGTCTTTGACTTGGCTATCGTGATCAGCAGAGAATCCCCCCTCACTTGCGTGTGATCCCTGCGCAGACCCCCCTCCATATCTCTTTTGTTGGCAGCCACTAGTTCGCTCACCCGCAGGGCCCCATAGAATGCCAACACGAACGCTGCCCGGAATAGTAGAATCTCGCTAGGTGAGGAGCATGTCTCCTCCAGTTTAGCCAACAAGGAGGTCAATTTGTCAAATCCTATTGGGTGCCTGGTATCCTTTTTGTGCCCCTCTAAGCGCTGCCAGCCGCGCAGCGCCTTCCTGACTACGAAGGAGTCCGTCGGGTCCCTGATACCATGGAGCTGAGCCATAAATGATATGGCGGCCTTATACAGACTGGCGGTTGCCGCCGACTGGCCCTCCTCATGAAGTGCCACTAAAAATTGGGTAAAGGACCGCTCCTGACCCCATCTATGCTCCCATGCCGGGTCCAAAAAGGCGTAGTACGAGCGGAACGCCCCTTCATAAGCTTTCCTTGTCTTGGGCGCTAAACTGGCTGCCACAAGGTCTTGTAGTCCGGGGCACCGATTTGCCATAATGCTTTGGGAAATGGCGCTGCCACTAGCTCCGCTGAGGGTAAACAATCCCTGAAAGCCTGCATTTTGAAACGAGAGAGCGCATCAGCTGCATTATTCAGTACACCCGGCACAAGTTTTGCCCTGAATTGTACGTTTAATCTCAAGCATTTCAACACAATTTCTTTCAACAATCGCAATATCCATTTGCAGCGTGCTGCCTGCTGATTAATGCACTCAACCACAGTCATGTTATCGGACCGAAATACCACCGAGCGGTCTCTGAACTCCTCCGGCCATGCCGACAGAGCCACCCAGATGGAAAATAGCTCTAGAAAGCCAATGTTACTCGTCAAACCGCTTGTTTCCCATCATGCTGGCCATCTTTGGGCCGACCAACGGTTTCCAAGGATCGCGCCGAACCCCACGCTGCCCGCCGAGTCGGTCCATTAGCCTAGTTCCGCCGACGAGGCCGGGGCTTTGCTTCAGACTACTCGGCCGTTGAAATCCGCCAGGAATGCCAGCCAAATGAGCATGTCCTGGCGAACCTCTGCCGACAGTCTCGTGCGATGGTGCCCTTCCATGAGGCCAACCATGGCCTGGGCAATGGATCGTGAGAAAGGGCGAGCCATCGGCATAACCCTTAATGCAAAGTTACGCTGACCTACTGTTTGCTGTAATTGGTGCAGTGTCACTTTCTCGTTCCGAAGACACTGCAACAAGGAAGCCCTGAATTTGGCGATCTTCTCCGCCGGCAAGCGGAAGCAACCCTCCACGGAGTCTAGTTCGATACCCAGAAACTCCAGGGAGGTAGTCGGCCCCTCCGTCTTACCTGGCGCCAACGGTACCCCGAAACCCCGCATGAGCACGCAGAAATCCTGCAATGCCCGTGCACAGTCCCGAGAGCCCGCTGGGCCGAGAAACAGGAAATCATCAAGATAATGCATCACATGTTGGTGCCCTGTGGCCTTCGAGAACGCCCACTCCAGAAATAAGCTAAACATTTCAAAATAGGCACACGAAATTGAACAACCCATCGGCATGCACAAATCCATGTAGTATTTCCCCTGAAATGTAAAACCCAGCAAATGCTGATCCTGGGGATGCACCGGAAGCACCCTAAATGCAGATTCAATATCCGATTTTGCTAACAATGCACCGGGGCCTAAGCGATTCAACATTACCACTGCGTCATCGAAAGATGCATACCTCACACTGCAAATGTCTGGATCGATTGCCTCATTGACGAAAGCCCCCCTTGGTGCCGACAAATTATGGATGAGCCTGTATTCCCCCGGGTCCTTTTTAGGCACTACCCCTAGTGGGGAACACACAAAATCGGCCGTTGGTGGGTCACTGAAAGGTCCTGCAACCTGCCCCAAGCCAACCTCTTTGGCGATCTTTGTGGCGGCAACCACCGGGTTGTGCTGAACTGACAGTTGGTTCTTACATGAGGGGGCCCCCCGAAAATCACCCGCCGGGATCCTGAAGCCATACGAGAAGCCATCTCGCAGGATCCCAGTGGACACATGATCAGGGTATTTGTTCAGCCACGAGGTCAAAGCCAGAATATCTACGGGCGATTGTTTGGACTTCCGCATCACCGTATCAATCCTGCTTGGTACCCCCTTTTCCTCCGGTACCATTGGCTCTGGATCGGCAGCTAGTTTCGGGGTGGGAGGTGTTACCACAACTAGAGCACGCATGCCTGAACCTACACGTTCCTTGCGGCCTGCTACACGTTCCCTTATTGAAACCCCAACACACTCCTTGCTTATTTCCGTTCCCGCCCGATCTAGGCTGAGACTCCCCCCCTAGGTTGGTTGAAAGGGCTGAGGATGTTTCTGTTGAAAGGCCCTGGAGCCGTTTGCGCTCGACGCTAATCCACCCGCTAATCCCGTCAAGAACTGCCCATGCCACGATACAGTATCCAAACAATCCCAAGTCAGTGTTTCATTAAACTCTTTCGCTTTTCTAAAAGCCATGTCATACCCTTTCCATTCTTCTCCTCCATACTTCTCATGGAAGCCCGTGATCCTGCTCTGGTAGCAAGCCAGGTCACTCAACTGTTCTGGTGTTCGTTCAGCGATAATTGCTACACAAATAGAAAAGGCCCTGATCCAGTTCATCATAGACTCTTCAACCCTGAATTCTGCCATTTTTGCCCGCCATACACTGGGGTGCCATAAATCCTTCTGAGTCTTGGCATATTCTAACTCTGAATGATCAGTCAACAATGAAAACATGTTTATGTATTTATTAGCCCACACCATTTCCTTAGTTGCCATAGGAATATGTTGCGCCAAGCTTTCCCGCCTCGAGGGTACCGCGCCCTCCCCCATCATTGGGAGTGATCTCTTACTGGCTTCGACGCACCTCCAGCTGTGTCCATTGACTTATTCCGGTTTTCGCCCGCGACCAGATTCGCCACCTGTGGAGGAATAGAAGGCACGTTCGCTGTCCCAGCACCCCTTGTCTGCCTTAGCTGCTCGATAATCTGCCTAGCTTCTTCGGCCGGGTCTTCCACAGCCGCGGATCCCCCCGCTCCCTTCTTCAACCAGGGTAACACAGCCGCCAACTGAAGCGCTAGTTCGGGAGGAATTTGGTCGTTATCCAGCGGTGTGATAACCACAGGGATTGACAATCCCCCATCCGGTGTGGGTACCGGGCTGGACGCTGGTGCTATTGGGACCAGTGGGACCTCCATCGGGACTGGGGCCTCGCTAGGACCCGCTTTCCCTTTCCTCTTTTTCCCCTTATCCCCCCCTGGGGTAATGTTTGGCAAAGCAGGCCCCACAATCCTCTTAGGTCGCCCTGAGGGCCCCGCTTGGGCCTCCACTTGTTTCCGGAGGTCCGCCAAGCCGCGACCCAGCTGGTCTACTTTATCGAATTTTCTGTCCATCGCCGACACACGGTTCACCAGTGTGCGCAGCATTCGTTCCATCTCGGAGCACTTTCCACTCTTCTTGCCAGGCATATCTGCATTCTGCTTTATCTCTGCCTGTTGTCCAGTAGCGACTCGACTCCAGCTACGCCTTGACGACTGAAACAGAAAAAACAACAATTACACGTTCAAAAAACTGCAGCTTGTTCCCTTGAGGGCTCACGAGCGACGAGTGGTGCAGCCTGCAGAGCGCAGGAACAAGAGGACGCTTCCCTGGATTCCCGCGCCTTTTATCCAGCAGCGGGAAGGCGGGGCCGCGACCCCATCCCGCCCATAGGTGCCCAGACTTCCGGGCGTGTGCTTTAGGACAACCCTTTTAGGCGGCGGGGTCGTGCTCCGACCACGCCGCTATGGGCATACCGGGCAGGACACGCCCCCCGCCCGCAACGGTTTCCCGGGGGGATCAGGGCACCCAGCCATACGTTCGGGTGACCGAGTGGTCTCCCCTTTCCAAGAGGAGCAGAAAAGGTGGAGGCACTCGAGTCCATGTCTGAAAACAGCAACGTCCAAGAAACACCAAAACAGGCACTCACATAGGACGAGTGCATGAAAAATAAGGACCCCAATTCAAAGCAAACGAAGTCCCGAGGACCCAAGCTCCCGTGGGACAAGGAAAAGGGGCCGGCACCCCGAATTTTGCCCCAAAGAAGCGGGACACAAAGGACTACATGCCTTGCACAGAACACCTCTGCAACCCCCGCCCGCTAAAGCAGGGCGCCGCAGGACCGGTAAACAGAAGAAACGGCCGTTGAAGCAGGGCGCGGCCCAACAGGTGAGCCTACCAGGCCGAGGCAACCGCTAGAGCGAACCGCGAACACAACCGGCACAGCAGGCAGCGCAAGAGGGCACAAAGTAGAAACAACAATACAGAAAAGAAAAAAAGGGAACTTACCCACAGCTCAGCTAGGCACGAAGGCAAACTGCGACGGCAGAAAAAAAAGAAGTTTCTCCACCGCACTTCCCCCTTTATTGTCACATGATGGTGATGCCATGTTGGGGGAAGTGCAAAAGCTCAGCTAGGTAATAGGTTTCTGTAGAGCAGACCAGCTGCTTACTGTTGAGGAATGGAATGGGGAGACAGGACGAGGAGGTTATGCTTGTTACATTTTGGTATAGCAGCACACAGCACTGCAAAGTCAAAATACTGGTATGGACAGAGAGATAAGTTATTTGCAGGAGGAACTGTTTTGTTTATTGCAGCAAGCAAAGCAGATCTGCCCTTCAATTCGTAAATAAAGAGCTGCCAGAAGCAAGGACTTGAAGTGTGGAGTGTTAAACAGTGAACTTTATTGACTTCTATCAGTGGTTTACTTTTTTAAGTCTTACTCTTTTTGCCGAGGGTATGGTGGTTTCAGGTACATCCACAAGGAGTTTAACAAGAATCCTGGCTGAATGCTATTAAACGTTTACTGTTTAACCTTGTACTTTTAGTGTAAAGTGTAAAGGGTAAGCCGATTAATTTGTTTCCATGCACTTGTGGGTAAGTGCTAAAGCAACGGATACTTTCGACAAAAAAATTTAACTTTCTCTATTTTTTCTTAATTTTTCCTTTTTTTCTTTACAACATTACTTCAAACGGAGGCCTAACTGGAAACACACTGTGTTTGACAATTAAAATCCCTAGAATATATTGTTACCTAAATAGCAAGAAAACAAAGATATCAACCATGATTCAGCTGAATCATGGATTGACATTCCCAAAGGCGCGCCAGTGATATGTTGACCCAGTGAAATCTTGTAGATTTCACTGCGTCCCTTTTCCAAGGCTTTTTCCGACGGAACCCCCCCCTGCATATATTAAACCTAATGCAGGTTTAATGTGGCACAGGGCTTTACAATGTGACGCATCTCCTTAGATGCGTCACGTTGTAAATAAGGCACAACATGGCGCATGGTTTACGCCGCTGGTGCGTCATAAAAGTGACGCAACAGTGGCGTAAAAGTGTTGCAAGGGGCTTGTAAATCTGCCCCTCCGTGTTTAAGCAGAGAGAGGCTGCACTAGTATACAGTGGCAGTTCGTCCATTCAACTAATTGGACTCCCCCAAGCCACTACATTCACAGTCATTAGTTTTCAATAAACAGTGCAGAGGTTTGTTGCCCTGTTTACTCGAGACTAATGCTCTGTCTGTCACTCGACTCGCCTGCCCCGCCGCCTGAGCTCTGATTGGCACAACGCAGGGAGAACCTCCGCCCATGTGCCAGGATGTGGCAGGAGCAGTCCTCAATCATCTCTACATAGCCTAAAATAACGCAATAAATACAAAGAACTAAGCGGAATTGATATATCAGCCTAACTTAATCTACATCTTTCCTGAAAAGGACTGGGAATCTAACTGACTTGAATAGTTAATTGTTTCAAGAAAACTAAAATATCAGATACATTAGAAAAGCAAAACGTGCACCTAGGTTTTCTTTTTCCACTGTAATAGTGAGGAATACGAAGGATTGATGGGTGAAATACTTCAGTTGATCTCAGCAATAGGTATTTAAATGGTGTTGGAAATTAATTAGTCTTGATCCTGTTCCAATAGGAAGAGTCCAGCCCGAACTGCCAGGCCAGGTCCTCAGAGGGGACCTGGCTGATTTCCATTTGTCTGATTCCTGCCTGAACTGGCATACGGACAACAAAGCCACGGACTGGGATGCAGCCCTGAGTGGATGGGATTAATTCAAGCATTTCAGCCATCGCTTTTTTAGCATTCTGCACTGTAATAGTAGCAGTGACATGACTCGATTGCTGAATATTGTTCTTTTAGCTATCCAAAGTAGCTGTGCACACTTTTACGCAGGAAGGCTCTTGGGCCATGGACAGGTATGGTTGCTGGAAGCCTCTTTGCTGCATGCTCAAGCCATGCCTTAATTATTATAACCTCCAAATAACTTGGCAAGTTGCGGAGTCTGGCACAGCCAAGGAAATCATCCATCTAGGGTGCAGCATCCCGCCTAGCCACATGGGAACCCAATTTGAGAAAGCTTAGAGATGGTAAGTAGAGGGCAAGGCCAGGAGTTGCTTTCCAACATATTTCAGAGAGAAGCGTACATATGTTAAGAAAGCATTCTGTCAACACGACTGTGAAAAGTAGATTTTCTTGGCACACCACAACAGTATTGTAATATTTCGGTAAAGTCTCTCCAGAATATCTAGAGCTTGAGGCAGTTTTTGATAAAAAGTGTGCTGTAAAATGCAAATTGAAGCCCCATCTGTAAAGGTGTAACTGACAGATTACATTTGTTGTAATAAACATCTCGAACTTTACTATTTCACAATACAACCTGGGAACACAACAAAAGAGTTTTGGGCTTCCTTTTTATTTTATTTCTTTATATCATTTTTAAATAGCGTGGACTGGACCCTAGTAGGGTATCAGAGTGCTTTACAATTGGTTAGACAGGAACAAAAATATGACACCCGAGCAACACAGATGCTGTCAATACCTATTGCAAATTAGAAGTCGGTCAATGAGCTAACCACCAAGGCGACGAGTTACATTCCATATGCTGAGGCAGAGAGTTATAGGGCCAGATGTAGGTGGCCATTTACCGGCCGGTAACGGCCGATTTCGGCCGTTACCGACCGGTAAATGCAAATTGAGATGTAGGGCCCTGTATTTTACAGAATCGGTAAATTTACCGATCGGTAAATTTACCGATTCTGTAAAATACCGAATCGGTATTTTATCAGATTCGGTAAAATTGATATGTAGGTGGGACTCTTCTGAGTCCCACAAGCATTACAGAATCGGTATTTTACCATCAAATTCTATTTGATGGTAAAATACCGATTCCGGTGTGCATGCACATGTGTGCATGCACACCTGTGCCATATGACAGGCAGACCTGCCCTTAGGGCAGGTATGCCTGCCACATGGCACCCGAACCTTTTTTGGGGGTGCTAGAGGGTGTCAAAGTGACACCCCCTGCACCCTTGTCAAAATCGGTATTTACCGATTCGGTAAATACCGACCAGTAATGCCCCATTCATTCCTATGGGCTTCAAAGCCCATAGGAATGAATGGAGCATTACCGGTCGGTATTTACCGAATCGGTAAATACCGATTTTTACCGATTCGGTAAAAGGGAACATCTGGATTCCCTACATACCAACCCCTCACATTTACCGAATCTTAATTACCGAATCGGTAAAATTCGGTAATTTTCGGTAATTAAGATTCGGTAAATGTTACTTACCTACATCTGACCCCTAGTGTGGTTATTTGTTCATCAGAAACAGTTTGACTTCTTTTTTGAATGAGGCGATTGACATATTCAGTCTGATATCAGGGAAAGGGAGATTAAGATCTGTGGTTCTAACAGTAACGTGCTGGCACTCCTACATGATCTGCAGCCTTCAGACAGTTCCAGTTTGTCAGCTAGGTAGTTCAGTGTGTTGAAGTGAAGTCCTTTAATGTCAAGCAAGCAATTTTTAGCTGTATCCTTGGCTCGTAAGGGAGCCACTTTAGTGTCTTCAGATCAGAAGCAATGTGGTTGTTTTTCTTAGCTCCAGTGAGGAGTCCTGCAGCAGAATAAAGGGACGCCTTTAATGGAGCCAGTTTGGATCTATGCTGACCACATAAGGTGGTACTTCCATATTCTAACCTGGGGACTACTAGTGCTTGTGCAGCTGATTTGAGGTTGTCAAAGGGGAGGAAGGGTTTTACTTTTCTAAGTATGTTGATTTGAAGGTTGGCTCCTTTGAGGGGTGTTTCCATGCTTTAACCCTGACGGAAACCAGATTGGTATAGGTCAATATGGTGGAACTGGTTTTTGTGATTGAATAGTTGTGTATGCAAACATTTCTCCGGTAGCTTTGCCAGGGAAGGAATGGTGGAGATAGATGGGAAGTTATTTGGGTTCAAATGATTTTTTTAGAATTGGAGTTACTTGTCCTATTTTTAGGCTGTTTGGAATAACTTGAAAACAAAGAGAGGGGTCACAAGTCCAGGGACAGAGCACCAAAAACAACTATATAGTTTTAAAGATTCCCTTCGAACCTGTATTTTCTGTTTATCTCAAGCAACCAGTGTCGCACCACTCAGTCAGATTTACCACACACTTGGAACGGCTCCACTCAAGAAATGAAGGTCCTTACATGTATATATATATATATATATATATATATATATATATATATATATATATATTATTTTTTTACACTATCTATTCGTCGCATATGCACACACAAATAATTAAGGGACGGAGGAATTAAGATAGCTTTGAACATTGATGATTGTAACATCCGATGTTTTAATTCCCAGAACACCGATATAAATGTAAATCTTGACAGTAATGTGCACTATATAATTTTCTTATGCTCCCAATTTGAATGAATTCAGAATAACGGAGGGCATCTCTTAATGATGAGCACATGTAAACAACAATGGGGAAGGTTTTGATGCTGATGTGAATTTTTTATTCCTTCCAGGTGTCCCCCAAAGGCAAAATGATGTATATGTGACCAAATGAATTGTTATAATATCAATTTGGATATTTCTATGTTTTTAATTGCACGAGCACTTTTTATACACCATCTAACCCACCATGTAAAGTTTGAAAAACGATACTCAATATGACGTTGCATATTGTAAGATGGCCGCCGATTAGGCAAGATTTAGTCCTCTTTCTATGTTGTGGAGGAGGTGGGGATAAAATGGTGTTTCTCACTACAATCAGGTTGACACTGACGAAGCCCTAGTGGTGAAACGCGTTTGTCGAGGGGGCAGGGGGTCTGCCAATAAAATTATTTTCTTGGACAAGAGACTTTGGAGTGCCGTCTATTTTTCGTTTGAAATAGCGAAGTGTGACAAACATATATATATATATATATATATATATATATATATACATATATTTTTTTAATATATCAATCGGAAATTCACCAAGAAAAATCATCACGTAAAAATTCATCATAAAACACATCAAAGAGTAACATAATACCCTATACTGACTATAAAAAACATTCAAATATTCATAACTAATACAATTAATATATCATCATTAAAAAGAACAACAAAAGAACACCACATGGAAGGGAAATTTACAAAAAGGCAATCAAATTATGCCTTTACAGTGTAGACAAGACTTAGCAGAGAACAATTGTCCCTGACTTCTATAATTCTTGTCTCATATCACGTTTAACCAAACTCTCTGCGTCTACGGGTTTCGGTGTGTATAAATGAATGAGACCACCTTCTTCAGGACTAACAATGATTGTCCTTCCTTATTCGATATCAATTAGTATACCTTCACTCATATTGTAGTATTGTAAATGGCGACAGGCATCTAATTCTCTGGTAATGAATGCCAAAATAGTGGCATATGCCTCAGAGTAATTGAGTAAAGGCCTTAATTCTCACAATTACATCCACTTTTATATAACAAATCTCAATGTCAAGATGGGCCGGATCATGTCTCTGTATATCTATGCTATTCAATCTAAAGATAATATCTTTAGCTTGAAAAGACAGGAGGATGGACCCTTTGTTGTGTATGGAAATTAATTTCTTAAGTTGTCCTCCCTTTGCCCGGAACGTCTTTGGTACACTCTATAGCTCTAAGCACCGGGTGTACTGGAGACCGTTCACTGCGTTTCTGCTTCAGGTGAAAAATCCAATTTCGCCTGAAGCAGAAACACAGTGAACGGTCTCCGGTACACCCGGTGCACAATTCATTTGCAGACACACCAAATGGTCCATCCTCCTGTCTATTCAAGCTAAAGATATTATCTCAAGTCATAGATATACCCATATAGGGTATTATGTTACTCTTTGATGTGTTTTTATGATGATTTTTTATGTGATGATTTATCTTTGTGAATTTCACTGTTGATATAGTTAAAAAAAAATAATGTAAGGACTTTCATATCTTGAGTGGAGTCGTTCCAAGTGTGTGGTAAATCTGACTGAGTGGTGTGACACTGGTTGCTTGAGAAAAACTGAAAATGCAGGTTCAAAGGGAATTTTTATAGCTATATAGTCTGGAACAACCCCTTAAAGTAATGAAGCATTCACAATCTTGCTCCAGAATGGAAGTAAAGATGTTTTAAGCTCCATGAAGAGGTCAGATGGTAGTGGATCGCAGTAGTAGTTTGAAGGTTTTAGTGTTGTCAAGATGTTAAGAATAGCATTTTCCTCGATGGATTTGAATGTGTTTTATGACACGTTGTTTTTAAGGGTGAGATCTGTGAAGTCCATGGACTGAGCAATCAGAGTTGGGTGGGGGCTATTTAGAGGTATCATCGGGAGGAGATCAAGTGCCATCTGGAAATCAGTTTCAAATGTACTTGTCTTATTGAGGAAGAAGGAGGCAAATTCATTGAAGTTTGGCTGCCTATTTGAATCAACTGAGAGTTCATTTTTGACTTCATTGTTGCTTGACAATCTCAAACTGTTTTTGGGGTGATTTCTGGCCATATAAAGTTGAGCTCTAAGGAAATTTGCTTTTGAATTTCTGTGCTTGTTGTAGGTGCTCCTCAGTGATCTCAGGTGCTTAAGGTGTTCTAGGGATCGTGAGGATCTCCAAACTCATTCGGCTACTCTCAGATTGTGTCTCTCTACATGTAGGTTCTTATTGAACTAAGTTTGGAGTTTTAGTGGAAAGTCATTTTAGTTGTAGGGGTGCAATAGCCTCAGAAATGTTTGTCATGGAGTTATTGTAGTGGTTTGTCGAGTCACAGACATCAGACATGGCTGCCGGAAGAGGCAAGCTGTATTGCTGAGATATGTCAGATCTTCGGGGTGAATGTCCCTAGTATTCCTTTTCTAGTGTTAGGGCTATTTAGGTTGAAATTTAAGTGTTCTCACTAATTTATTGATAAGGAATGTGATGCGGCGATGGTCAGTCCAGTCGCATGGGACAATGGATTCAAGTTGAATGGAGTTAGCACTGGCAATGTCTAAATCCAATGTTGCACTCAAGTTGTGGGTAGGACTGTCACAGATTTGGTTGAGGTTGAGGTCTTCTAGGAAGGTTTTAAGGCTGATAACTGATGGGTAATTCTGATCGTTCCAGTGTAGGTTGAAATCACAGAGGATGATCAGGGTCTAGTGATGTCCTACATAGGTAGTGATGGTTTCCATAATGTGTTCGATGAATGATAGGTTATCGCCTGGAGAGTGGTATATCAGATCGAGTTTGCATAGCGGTGTGTTCTTGCTAGTAATGGTTAAGCATAGGTATTCACAAGAGGATAGTTTGGCAGTTGGTGAGTGTTTCACTACGAGGTTACTGTGGTATGTGTAGGCAATGCCTCCTCCCAGTTTCACTAAGCAGTCTGATCTTATAATGTCATAGCTAGGTGGTACTTTTAAGTCAAGGATTGGAGTAGAGGATTCATTTAGCCATGTTTCTGTTAGTAGTAATAGGTCTATCCTGTGAGCAAGGATACGGTCGGCGATATCTGCTGCATGTTTCATAGCTGATCTGCAATTGAGAAGCATGCATTTTAGGTGAGGTTTGGTGTTAGCTGGGGACGTCTGTGTGATGGGGACTAGCATAACGTTGGCCTCATTTACATCTATTGTGTTCAGCTTGGGTTCTCTGTGTTCTCTGTGTGGGTTTTAGGTGATTGTTTGGATATGAGCTAGATTGTATTGTCATGTTACGACTGATATATATGTGTAGAAGGGAGTGAATGTCACTGTCTGACAGTGCGTCCTTTAGTCTAATGAGCCTCGTGGAGGCGTAAGGGTAAGATATATATTGCCATTTGCCATTTCATGAGAAGGGTTGGAGAAATTGGTGGTTGTGGGTGGTGTTTAGTGGGTGGTGGTGGGCTGAGTCTATTATTTCTTGAAGGCCATTTCGGGCGTTTGGTGTATGTCATCTCAGACATTATATTTATTAGGCTTTTTATATCAGACTTGAGTTGGTGTAGTTCTTGAGTGATTACTTCTAGCCTGGATTCTATATAAACATGGGTGTAGTATGTCAAGGTTTGTGACAGAAGGGTGTGGGGTAGTCTGGTTGGTTTTGTTAGAATTGTGCTCGTCTGTGTGGGTAAGCGGGGCAGGTTTGAAAGGGCATGGTGTCTGGCTTGCGGTTTGAGGGACTAGAGATAGGGAGCCTTTTGACCAGAGGTGGTTGAGACAAATGGTTCATAGACAAGATAGGATTATCTAAGGGGGTGAAAATTGAGGGTGTGGTAGGGGTAGTAGAGATATATTCAATGAAGTGCATCACTATGGACCTTGCTACAGTAGTGACATGTGGAAGCTGATTTGTTTGGTGGTTTGGTGGGGTTGACTCCACCCTCTCGAAGGGTGTGGAAGTGTTGGTACTGAGTGGGCTGATTGCTATGCTGGAGCGAGGAGGGGACTTAGGGGAATCACTTATTGTGAGTAGCTAGTGAAGTGACACTGGTTTGGGTGTCTTAACGACATTTGAAGAGCTAGGATGCACCTGAAAAGGAGCTGAGTCCTTATAACATACTGTATGCTTGATGATAGGGAAGATTTTATTGAATACGTCTAGACAGCGGTTCGATGCCTGGACAAGGATAATCCCATTGTTATAGATGGAGATGGTTACTCTAGCATTGAAAGTGGGTGAGGGAGCTATGGATAGTCTAAGAGTGTGCACAGTTATTAGCTGTTGAGATCACCAGCATTGCATAGAGGGCTTTTCTCCATTGAGCTCTTCTTTTTGTGTAGAAGATAAGATTGTTTATTAAGGTTCCTTTTGATGCCCAGAAGTAGGGGTCAGAGATGAGGGGTTCTGGATGCGCATTGAGAATTCTGTGTTTGAACATCTTGGAGGCCTTTTTTGTTATTTTGGTTGGGTAATTAATTCTATAGGCTTTGAGACTATCTAATTCCAGATTGGTGAGGAGTGAGAGTAGCTGAGCAAGATCAATTTCGGTCTAGTGGGGCTAGACCTAATATGGAGGTAGTAGAGGGACTTGGGCGATGGGCAGAAAAATCTGGGGCTGCCCTACTGCGGAAATGTGGGGGTATCAGTGAAACCGATGAAGATGGCTCCTCTTATAGTGTCTGGGTTCTTGCCAGGGTAGGGTGCAGGGAGATCTTCTTTAAGTTCAGTTATAATGCTGGTATATGGATAAGTAATGCTTTCTAGGTGTTAGGTGGCAGAACACTTAAATACTGTTCAAATATGGCTGACTTTTTGGTTGGGATAGTTTCTTCCTTGATGTGGAGTCTGGAGTCCTCTTTCAATTTCAATGTGTCTGCTTAGAAAACATAGTCCTACTTTACTTTCATGGACCTTTGCATAGAAGTCCTTTTCACTTACTTAGGATAAGTGCAGAGCAAATACTATGTCCCTTTTACACTTGGGAGGAGGACCACCATCTTAGGATAGTTCAGCATGTAGTTTTTAGGGGCTGAGATGTACCTCAAAATGGACGACTGGTTATGTCCCAAAATGGAGGGGTCTCATTGAGATAAATCAAAGGTCAAGTACGATGAACACGCCGGGCACTGTGTGCCTTCGCTGCAAAAAGGCCACTGTGCATGTTCCCATCAGGGATAGACTAGCGCTGGGCCAAATGGGGGATCTGCAGAGCTCCCAAATGTGAGAACAGGGAGGGCTGGTCACGCCCCTTCCTTGGCTCGTGCACCCGCTGTCACAGTCCAGCTCTCAGGGAGCATTAGGTGCAGCCACTGCAGATCGCCCACTCGAAGCCATGTTGCAGCCGATCTGTAAGATTCCTTGCAGTCTTACCTGTTGAGTGTAGAGTAGGCAAGGTGATGTACTGTGTCTGTCCATTTTTTTGATACTAAGATTCAGAGTGCAGAGACCCGGGAAGAACAACTGTGAGTTTTCAATGGCACATTCACTGCTTTTGCAGGGGCATTAAATTAGAACAATGGAGGAAAGGCTAAATTATTAAAGAAGGCCCACTGGTTCAAGACTGTGCTGGATATACAAGCTGTCCCAATAGTTTAATCTCTCAAAGTTTTGAGACTACAAACAAAAATGAATCATTTGTTTGTATGGGTAATTTTATTTAAACCCTTTTGAACTTATTTCGATAAGCGGGCCTGGGCCTTGCTGTCGATCCCTGCTCCTGGATTTCCCGGCTCGGCGTGCCGCTTACTCTTGTCAACCCCCGGGGGGGGGCCTGGATAATGGTGTCTCTGGCCTCAGTGCTACATAAATGGATGACATAGCCTTGATCAGCGTACATTCCCCTGTGTGCTGCGCCCAGCCGGAGGTGGCCTGAAGGGGAGCCTAACAAGAAGGCATTGACTATAGTGTGGCTCACCCCTTGGGACGCATCAACACCGGGACCCATAGCATCATCTAGCTTGTGGCCATTCTACGAGCCGAGGTATGCCTGGGGTGCCCATTGCAGCCCACGCGGAGGGGTGGCATGATCCGTCATGGGCCAGACTCTGTCACCGCCTCCGGAGCATATTGAGGGAAGTGTGAGTGTGAGATGGCTGGCCCCTGGTGGATCGTGCCCTGTCGGGTCGGCGGCCCCCCTCTTTCAACGCATCCGGTCTGAGGCCCTTGGTTGCGGCATTTCAAGTTCCACAAGACTTTTTCCCGCATTGTGGCAACACCTCCCTCGGCGCATATATACGGCTATGTGACGGCAGCCCATACTCCCTGAATGGCTGTAGTCATCTTGATCTCCACGATGGGCAAGGACAAACCCAGGGGAGCTGGCCCCAAGCAGGGGATCCTGGACCAGTTTACCGCGCCCACTGGGGCGGCGAGCTCAACACCTGACAACACAGCCGTCCTAGTGGCGATAAATAGTCCCAGAGACATGCTTGATGACAAGATTGGTGCAGTAGGGTCAGATGTTTCATTTTTGCACCAGGATCTCCTTAAAGCTGTTGATCACATTACAGAGGTGGAGAAGATGGTTTCAACAGTTGAGGACACATTTTCCACCCTGCAGAAAAACGTCAATAAACTTACTGTGATATCGCAGGAGCTGGCCTCCAGGGTGGAAGATGCAGAAGGCTGAGCGCGACGCCTACCAGAGGGGTGTGAGGGTGCATCCAAGACCCGCTTCAATCAATCAATCAATCAATTACATTTTTAGAGCGCACTACATACCTGTGAGGGTTTCAAGGTCTGGGGGGTTGGGGGGCTGCTACTGATCAAACAGCCAGGTCTTGAGTAGCCTCCTGAAGGTCAGCAGGTCTTGGGTTTGTCGAAGGTTCAGTGGGAGGGTGTTCCAGGTTTTGGCGGGAAGGTGGGAGAAGGACCTCCCTCTGGTGGTTTTCCTTCGGAAGAGCGGGATGGTGGCGAGTGCGAGGTTGGTGTTGAGGAGCTGGTGGTTGGGGGTATAGAAGGAAAGTCGTTTGTTGAGGTAGGATGGGCTTGTCTTGTGGGTACCTTGTGTACGTGGATGAGGAGCTTGAAGGATATCCTCTTGTTGACGGGAAGCCAGTGCAGGTTTCTGAGGTGGGGGGTGATGTGGCTGTGGTGTGGTACATCGAGGATCAGTCGTGCTGAGGCGTTTTGGATGCCTTGCAGTCGTTTGATGAGCTTGGTTGAGGCTCCTGCGTAGAGGGCATTTCCGTAGTCAAGTGTGCTACTGACGAGGACCTGGGTGACTGTTCTTCTTGTTTCTGCTTCATCACTTAGTGGCTCACAGATCTCATGCCAAGACACCTCTTTTTTTCTTGCTTTGAGGTACAGCCTTAATTCAAAACCCCCCTCCTGGTGAAAATGCAAGACCAGTTATTGCAACAATACTGAACTATGCCAACCAGGATGCACTCTTGCGGTATGCCAGGACACACAAAGACCACATTCAGCATGAGTTGCCGTCCATAATGTTGTTCCCGAATTATACCCGCTTGGTCCAGCAATAACGCCAGTCTTTCTCAGTTGCGAAGGGCAAGTGACATGAACCTACTGATATAGCACGCAGGTCACCCGACTATAATTTTACCATACTCACCTGGGCCCATAATCAATTACACATTTACTTAATCAGGCAACCTTCGCTCTACTACCAGATATTTTGTTCTACTAGGTCATATACCATTGACTTACCAATCCTTGTCACTGGTACCTATAACTTATTGGATCAGGGTGTTAGCATAAAAGATAAAAAATAACATTTGCACTCATATAATAACCACAGACTCGGGAAAGTTTTAAACTCTTTATCTAAACTTCATAAATGGTCATGATCCAAACATTGAAGGCAATAAGACTCTCAATAACGAAGATCGAAAATAATGTATAACTATGCAAAAGATATATTATGCCAATCATTTAGTAAATTTAAAGGGAAGGTAAGAACAAGGAACATGCTATTTAATAAAACGAATGTAAGCAATTTTCTAAGGGTGGGTAAGAAAAGGAACACACTATATAATCACATACGCAACGTTGAGCATTCAACTATAGGGAAGGTAAAAAATGGAACACGCTATTAAATCAAATGACGAAATTGATCATTTACTAAAGGATAGGTAAGAGAAAAAAGGAACATGCAATTCAAGATTTCTCTAGAAGATTTTAACCATAGGGTGGGTAAGAAAAGGAAACATATATGTATAATCAAAACTTTCACGTATAGGAAGGGTAAGGAGAAGGAACAAAATATATGATGACAAACCCACACAGATTTATATTTACCTAAAATGGTGTGAAGACCAACAACCCTGGCCACAGGTCAGTTAAGGACAGAAAACCCCAAAGGTTGCAGTTGCCAGTAGGCCAGCAGGTGCAGATTAGAATCAGGACAGGATAAACCAGATTTGGATCAGGACAGGACCACCATAGGTTAAGACAAGCACCCGCAGTTCAGTTGCAACACCTGCGCTATTCCCTCTCTGCAGCTAACAATCAGAACCCCGATTGGGTTAACGATTTCACCGACAAAGTGATTCGCCAGCACCTCAGCTTCCCAGAACCACGACTGGGTCAGCGAATCTTCTGACAGAGTGCTCCGCAGCCCTCTGCTCTTAGTCACCTATTGAGTGCGTTGGGTCAGTGACAGGTCAGCTATTCGGACAAGTCGGACAAATTAACTAACTAAGCCTACTCTAGTTATACTGTTTTCCAGGTCCACCCCCCAATGTTGCAAGTGTAAGGATCTCCAATTTTGATTGGTCAAAGAAGGAGGAGAGGTCATCACACCACACCAAATTTTAGACTTTTACCGTCTCTTATTCAAATTTTTGTTCCCGCCCATCAAATTCAGGTTCTCATAAAGTTTTATTCCACCCAACAAAGGATGTTCTATTGACAAATACATTGTTTAACATTGTATAAATGTAAGTTCACAAGTGCACGTTCCCAGGAGCATCTTCTAGTCAGTCAGCTCTTCGGCTATGACTTGAGATTTTCGCGCAGTCGCAGTTTCAACAAATATGGAGTACAGCGTTATAAGTCAGGCCAGTTTTCAAAGTGTAGCATGAAATGAAAAAGAAACAGTTTAAAAACGCAGAATAAATGAATACACTGTATACCATGTATTTCTACTCTAAACCCATTATCTTAATTTTAACTATAGCATTAGGATTAAGCAGAACGAACAGATTAGCAAAAGCAGCAGTGCAAGCTTCTCACATGTGAGAACACAGAGCAGCCATATTAGCACTAGTGTGCAGATGCGGCAGATTCCCTCCAAAACAAAGAATACGCCATGTCACTTGAGTATGACAGATGCATGCGCAGTAGAAACCCTTGCGTAGCAGCAGCCATCTTAGATGCAAGCGTATTATGGTTAGTAAAACACATAAGCAAACTTCTCTCGGACACCCGATTTTGATGTAAAATGTGCAAAATTAGTAAGACAAACATGTTGGTTACTTTATTAAAGTTATTCGAGGTTCATGAATACAAGCAATTCGCTTGACGTGCAAATCCTTGCTCCATCAATATGTGCTTTTATATCCAGCCAGGATGAGAGTGATTTTCAACACAAAGCTCAAAGGACAGATCCCGGGGGCAGATTCCTATTAGTCACGGGTATGCTGCATGGTGGACAGGTTACTATAGGCAGCATATATGCCCCTCCCCCACTGGGGACGGCTTTCATAGACAAGATTTTCGAAGTCTGGGGGCATTTGCCAAAGGGTTTGACCCTTCTGGGGGGCGACTGGAATGACACAATGGGGCCACTGGAGCGGAAACACAGTGCTGACTGCCAACCATTACTAGGTCCCACTAAATTGAGCTTACTTGTAACCACTTTTAATTGGGCAGACTTTTGGCGGTAATATTACCCCACAGAGCACAGTTACACATACCTGTCCACAGTCCATGGGTCACAATCTCAATTAGATTACTTCTTCGTCCCTTGCATATTCCTTCACAGATTCCTTGGCATATTCCTTCACAGATTCCTTCACAGATTCTCACAGATAACTCACCATCCTCGTGAGCTCTCTGATCACTCCCCAGTCACCCTACAATTTCATACATGCTCTTGCAAGCCCCCCTTTTGCTGGTGCATGTCCACCTGGCTTTTTCGGTGTCCAGACTATCAGGATATGCTCTGCACGGCTATCTCCACGTACCTAGATTCAAATGGCCCCACTGCACCATCCTGAAGTATCTTGTGGGAAGCCCTCAAGTCCATCGTTCGCGGCGCGAAATTAGCTGTCGCACCTAGGAAAAACACGCATAGCGAGAGCAGCTGGTGCCTTTGGAGTTTTGCAAGACGGCCCAAGCATTACAGCTTAACCAAGACCCTAACCCTATTACACGGCGCAACCTGCTACAGGTGCAACAAGAACTACAGCAATATTCAAGAGGCATCACTACACCGGGTTTTTCAATGGTGTGACAAATCAAGTAGAGTGCTCCACTGGCTTTGCCAGGCTGACAATTCTCCAGCGATTGTCCCCACTATTCATGACGTGGACGGGTCCTTATGTACGTCACCAGAGGGCGTTGCCAGAGAATTTGCACAACACTTCACGGCCCTATATGTACAATGCGAATAAATCTTGGGTGATCTTACTACGGAATTCCTGACAGATATTCCACAGCAGAAGCTTCCGGACCACCTGCGCGAACAATAGGAGGCCCCAATTACAGTGGATGAACTGACTGCAGCCCTCACTGCGTTACACAGGGGCGGGCTCCAGGTCCCGATGGATTCCCTATGGAATTTCTGGGGCCGAACATACACCTATTAGGCCCCCATTTGTTGGCGGCATTCCAGGAGGCTGAGGACTTAACATGTTGCCCCAGGATTGCTGACATGCAGTAATAGTTCTATTTCTCAAGCCCAGCCACCCTCTGAAAGATCCCTCCTCATACCGCCCCATTTCCCTCATCAACTTTGAGCCTAAACTGTTGGGGAAAGTCCTTGTTGATCGCCTAGGTACGTGCGTTTTAGATTTGATCCATTCTGACCAGTCGGGATTTATGTCCCAAAGAGCTACCTGTCATAACATCCGGAGAGTACATAATGCTTTGGCAGCAGCCCCAGCGCTAGGTCGACCAGCTGCTATGCTGAAGGCCGATATTGACAAAGCCTTCGACTCACTTAGTTGGGTATACCTCTTTCAAGTACTCGAGGCAATTAATTTTGGTCCACGCTTCATTGCATATATACGCCTGCACTATACAAACTTAATTGCGTCTGTAAGCATAGCCGGGCACGGCTCAAACCCCTTCCCTATCCAAAGAGGCACTAAACAGGGCTGCCCCTTGTCCCCACTGTTGTTCTCCCTTGTGGCTGAGCAATTAGAGCGTGGGTGAGAGTGACCAGGTGCTCCGTGGCTTTGAATGGTCTCAGTCGAGATCAAACCGTATTGCGTAATACGTGGCAGATGTCCTATTTTTTATGAAAGACCCATGGTTTTCTAGGCCCGCATACTGGAAATCCTCAGAGTGTTCGAGGAAACTACCGGTTTACAAATGAACTCTGCAAAATATGTGCTGTTTCCAGTATGCGGTCATCAAGGACACAATGCTTGCATTGCGTCCTTGAAATCGCAGTTATCCCGTGCGACAGATGGTTTTAAATATCTCAGCATTTTTGTGTCACCATGCCCCAAAGTCTCATGGGTGCATAATATCACTCCATGTGTAGCAAGTCTGAATGGTGAAACAGCAATATGCTCCTCTCTTCTCTTGTCCTTATATAGGCAATTGGCCATCTTTAAGAGGGTATCGCTGCCCCAGATTTTATATTGTCTCCAAAACTTCCTGTACCATATTCTGCACTCCTGGTTTGCACAAGTCAACGCCATCCAAAACAAATTTCTCTGGAATGGTGGGGCGGTCAGAGTCGCTCTCCGGAACGTGTGTGCAATCCACATACTGTGGGGGAATTGCAGCAGCTGACATCTTCATATTCTGTAGCGTCTCATATACTTGTGGTAAGTGAATGGTGGTATAACTCCCCCACAGACCCGGCATATGCAATTGAGCATGCAGCAATGGAACAGACTCCCCTCCTCCAACATCTATATAGTGCCACACTCCTGAATTTTTTGCCTCCAGCAGGTAAAGTCCGACAGGTGGGTTGGAGCAGAAAGCTAACCTAGACAACCCCACTATGGCAGGGTACGTACCTCCGTCCAGTGGCTGCCTTGGGGGGGTTCCGAGGATGGGACCCAGTGGGGATATTGACCCTCGGCAATGTGATGCGGGGTACTAAACTGAAATCCTTCCAGAATTACAGGAGGATTATAACCTACACAAAACACAATTCTACAAATTTCTTCAACTCCGTCATGCACTGTCTCCCCTGATCCACACGCTTGAGACCCTTCCAGAATTCCACCCAATAGAGGGCCGTCTGCTGATGGGAGATCCTGGACTACACAAGATCAGGCAAATGTACCAGACCCTGACGACCCACACACAGACAACGCTCGACAAGACACGGCTTGCGTGGCAAACTGACATTCCTGACGTGACAGAAGATGACTGGGCTGAGGCTATTGCTAGCCCGCGGGGTGCGGTGGTCTCTACACAATACCCCCTAATACAATTAAAATATTTGCACTGGGCTTACTATACATGGACCAGACTCTGGCAAATGGGAGCTATCCAGTCTCCTGCATGTCTGCGGTGTGACAGACATGATGGTACGTTTTTGCATAAAGTATGGAACTGCACAGCTTTGCAATCCTTTTGGTGTGGAATTAGGTCCTGCCTAAGTGAGGTACTTTTGTGGGAGCTCCCGCTCAACCCACAACTTTTCCTTTCACACAGCACAGATGACATTGGGGGAAAAAAGTATAAGCGACATTTACTGTTTTTAGCTCTCACTATCGCTAAGTGAGACATCGCACAACTGTGGAAAGGGACATCTCCCTCAACACTGGGCAAAAGGAAGACCGAACTGGACAGATGTATGGGGGCCGCTAAACATAGGAAAGTTTTGACCCACTGGGCTTCATATCGAGGAATCAAGCTTCCCCCCCTGCCACCCGCAGACTCCTGATTAGTGCCCCTTATTCCCAATTCTCATGGACCGAACTATCCTGCATTGTTTGATAATGGATCCCTATGCCAATATATCGTGTACTCATGTCTTGAGATCTAGTACTGTCTGCAGTTTGTTTCAGTTGTATCACCTGTGTGTTTGGCAGGTGTTGGAAAATGGTCAAAATGTTGGAACTTCAGTGATGTCAATCTTTTTTCTCCTACAGGTTATTGTAGGGCTATTGCCCATCTTTCCAATGAATATTCAAATAAAGTTTGTTGTTAAAAAAAAAGAAAAGGTATGGCTGACAGCACTGTCCTGAGCACTGCCTCACGGAGCTTTGAGTGGTTGAAATACCTGGGCAGCAGCACGTTTCTGCATATGAAGGACCAAGATAATGCGCGCTAATTGACCAAAATGCAGGGAGTAGCAGAAATGTCAACACACACTCTTTGCACTCACTGACATCACTGGAAGTGATGTCACATTGCCTTGATCCTGATATCACACTAATTGACATCAGTGAAGCCTAATATATACCGCAAAGAGAAATTGCATTAATAAAACACAAGGAGATTCACCAAAAGAGAGATTTCGAAACATACTGGTGGTCGTGTGCCTGTGTGTAAGTGTGTGCATGCATACTTTTTTGTACTATACATGGCTTAGTATTTTGGGTTGGCCTATACTTTTTAGGGTAATGGCAGGACTAAATTGCAAATGAGAGACACGGTGAGCTAGATTAATTGAGTAGGACCCAGGCCATATGAACAGCACCAATGATGTCTGATGTCATGCAGGCCAAGAAGGAAACCTGACCAATGTGCCAGATAGCCTAATTACATGTCCTGTGAGTAACTACTCAACGTTGTATGTTTGTATGAGTGAAGCTTGTACAACTTACACCAATGAAGAATCAGCTTTTTGCATCAGAGGTAATAATGACTTTCTGCTGCATGTGCTATAGCAGTCCGTGAGATGTATATTTTGCTGATGCTGATGTGATAAATATTTTGTCTATGAGAGAAGATAATCTTGCATTGCTGATGTACATCATTACTGGTTCTTTCTGTGTTTGTGCAGCAAAAAATGCATTGATCCAGCCTGCACTGTATGCGCATGTAAAGGTAGGTTGCATTGTCGATGCCCATGTGGTACCCATTCCTTTTTAATTTGGGACAGTTATGTACTGCTGCTTCCTGTGAAATAATTGTTCTGAAAATTGACGGTACATGGGAAGCAAAAAGTAGTAAGCTTGCTCAAAAGTGTAAATTACTCAAACATGTAAGTTTCCTTAGCGACTCATCTGTGCGACTGTTGGCTAATCACCCTGCCTCAGCTGAAATGTAAACAGTAAATACAGAAAGGGTCATTCCTTTCAGCTTTGCACATAACTGTGCCAAAGAAGTAAGATCCATATGTATGAAATTTTGAAATTGTGGCTCCCAAATTGTGTATTCCGTAAAAATCGCTATTTGGGAATCGCAACACAAAATGCATTTTACCTGCAATTTCCTATTAGCAATTCCCAAGGATATGTTTACACCATTAGAAAATTGCAAAATTGCAAATTGCAAAATTGCCCATTTCTTGATAGGAATTCACAAAATAGGAAACTGTTCTTTCTGGTGCAGAAAATTATGTCAGACCAGGAAGTTAATAAATATAGGATGTGCCATGTCCCAGAGCCCAGGATGGAAGTAAGGAGTGCTCCTCCATCACCACTGCCACTGAAGATCACCATACCAGGAGAAGACCATGGCCACAGAAGATGGAAGCAATTATTCAGGTCAATAAACTGGAAAGCTAAGCTTACTAAGAAGGAGCTGGAGCACATGACAGAGGAATATGTGGCCCATATGAACCAACTGTTTGGAAAGGCCTCCTTCTCTGTGCCAGAGTGTCAAAATACCTGGATCTGGGCCAGTGGAGAAGGTGAACGCCCTAGGTGTGACCCAGAGGACCAATCCTGAAGTCCGCAAAAGGTGGTATGACCTGAGGTCTTTATGAAGGAGAAGGTGGCCAGCAGAATGGCAGAGGGATGTGTAACTGATGCAGGACTCTTAAAACACCCCCCTCTGCCTTCCATCGAAACACTCATAGAGGGTACCCTGGAGCCAGAGAATGTGGTGCGATTCAGGACACAACACCACCAACCCCTCTACCCATCACCCCAACTGGACGGAGAGCAACCATCTCACTGCTGCCAGAGTTTGCCAGAGCTTGTAGACAGTGATGAGCCCTCAAACACTGGAGGTCAGGACACACAGACAGTAGAGAGGTCAAAGATCAGCAGTGCATACTCAGAGTGTGTCAGACAATATGTTGGCTAGTGCTCCTGTGTATGGTGGGTTGGAGAAATCCATCATCCCTGAACTGTGCCAGCAGACAAAACAGAAACGGACTGTGAGTAGGCAGCTGCAACATATGTCTAAGTCACTGCAGAACTTGGAGAAAGGGTGGTACCAGTGGTTTGCAGCAATGGAGAGAGATCACCATGTGGATAAACTGAGGACCAGGCAGTACATGGCAAGGTTTGATTCTTTCACCCTGGTCAATCAACCGCCTGGCAGTAGGCACAACAACGCTAGCAGGACAGACTGTGAACATTCAGACTGACATGGGGCACTGCTGTCAGTACATTGTGTGTGGGCTTGTGGAAGTGATCACAGCTCTAGAGAACATCCAGACCCACAACCTCTGGGTCCCTAATATACCTCAGAATGAAAAGGCCTCTAACCTCAGTGCCACATCCGTTCATGAGGCATACAATAAAAGGCAGTCACGCAGACACACTTCCAGAACTCACATGTCACCAGTCCCACAGCTAATGCTGTTGACAAAGCACCCAAATTCAGAGGCCAAAAGAAGTGAAATATTAAACCCTCAGAGGAATGAGTTACTTTTGTTTTGTTTGGCATTAGTTACTTTGTTGTTAAATTTCTAACAATGTTACCTCCACAAGGATACAGTTTATCCTTGAGGGTAACAATGTTGTTGCTACCTGAATAAAAGGTGGTGTCTCAGTAATGCACCACGCATTAACATCCTGCGTTATGTTATGTTATGTTAAGTCTGCTTATATAGCGCATGGCTACCCCAGCAATGGGGCGTCCCAGCGCTGCGGACATACCTAGAAGCAGTGCAACACAACAGAGAAGGTGAAGTTAGATGGAAGAGAACAGCCAAGTTTTAATCTGTTTACGGAACAGCAGGTGGTTAGAAGTGGCCCGAGCCCCAAGGGGGATCGAATTCCACAACTTCGGCGCCAGATGCCTAAAAGAGCGACCACCAGCTCGGCATCTACGGATCTTAGTCGTGCGTGCCAGTGACAGGTCGGCTGAACGGAGGGCACGCGAGGGGACATAGAAGGAACAGAGTCCCAGCAAGGTTTGAGGGGCGGTATTATACAGGATTTTATGAATTAGACAAAGACTTTTGAACTGGATACGTTGTTTAACGGGAAGCCAATGTAACCGATGGAGGATAGGGGAGGTGTGGCATTTTTTTGGCAGAGCGAATAAAATGCGCGCCGCGGCATTCTGAGCTCTCTGAAGTCTGTTTATCACCGTCAAGTTAGAACCTAGCATCAGGACATTGCAGTAGTCTAGATGGGATAAGACTAAGGCCTGAATTATAGTCTGGCGGATGCAAGGCTCAAAGAATCCGAGGATAGGTTTGAGAGAGCGCAGGCGACCATAGCAGGTGCCTGCCACTCTCTTGGCATGAATTTCCATGGAGAGTGAGTTGTCCAACATCACACCCAGGTTTTTAACAGCCTCTTTGGGGACGGGAGAGGGTCCCAGAGTGGGAGGCCACCAATGTGCATCCCATTTCTCGGTATCCCTACCTACAAGGAGTATCTCCGTCTTGGAAGAGTTTAGCTGGAGGTAGTTCTGTGACAGCCAATTCGATATAGCCAGGATATCTTCCTGGAACTTAATTTGGTCAGCCCCCCTTTACTTAGAAAAGGAGAAGATGAGTTGTGTATCGTCCGCGTATGATGTTAGTTTGATGTTACGGTCCCTGGCCAGCATGGCCAGGGGGCGGACGTACACATTGAACAATGTGGGGCTGAGCGCAGAGTCCTGCGGGACTCCACAGTCCAGGGGGTGTATGCTGGATGAGTACGGCGGGGCGTGCACCTGGAAGGAGCGGTCAGATAAGAACGACGTGAACCATCCCAAGGCACTCTCCCTGACTCCGATATCCCACAGTCTCGCAAGCAGGATCCTGTGGGAGACCGTGTCGAAGGCCGCGCTCAAATCCAGCAGAACCAGGGCAGATGTCTCACCCTGGTCCAGCCCCTCCCTCAGATGTTCCGTAACGGCTAGCAGAGCAGATTCCGTGCTATGTTTAGCACGGAAGCCGTTCTGAGATTCGTCCATTATTCCATTCGACTCCAAGTAGGCAGTTAGAATGGAATTTACATGGGCCTCCATCACCTTGGCAAGATAGGGGAGCAAGGAGATGGGTCTAAAGCTGTCTGATCTGGTGGGATCTAATGATGGCTTTTTTAAAAGGGGGACAACTTTAGCATGTTTCCAGGATGGGGGAATGGTCGCAGACTGAAGTGAGTTGTTAATTAACATTCGCCCTTCCCGTAAGATGGAATCCTGGAATAATCTGAATAAATCTGGCTTAACAGGGTCTTCCGGGGAACCTGATTTGACTCTTTTGATCAGAGAATCCATCTCAGTTTGCTCAATAGATGGTAAATATTGTAATGAGAATGGCGAGTCGGTGGACCCCATAAGGTTGGAATTAGCACTGGATCTATCTGAGGTTAGAGAGTTATAAATCCCTTTGACTTTGTCTACAAAGAAACAGGCCAGCTCTTCGCATTGGGCATCGGATGCAATTAAATTACCTGGACCTTCTGGTATCTTGGTCAGATCTTTTACTAAGGTAAAAATGGTTTTGGAGCGATTGGTGCTGGAGTTGATCAGATCTGTGTAGTATTTGGCTTTAGATAGTTTTATAAGTTTATGGTAGGCTTTAGTAGCTACTCTAAAGTTGATTTTAGCCAAATGATCGTACGACCTCCTCCAGAGGCGCTCCAACTGCTTACATTGTTTTTTCTGTAATGTAAGGGCCTCAGAGTACCACGGATGAGTTTGGCCCCGCTTGGGCCTAGAGCATTTCATAGGAATGAAATGGTCAAGTGATTCTTTTATCCACTCCCTATAGGCTGTATCGGCCTCGTCCAGGTTACTCGGCCAAGTGGGGCAGGAGGAATGGAGTCTAGCTTCGAACGCTGCATTGTCAAGCTTGTTCCAGGGGCGTCTCTGCAACGAAGGTGGTGGCTTTTCCCTGCATCTAGCTGGAATCTGGATAGTAGTAAAAACTGGAAAGTGATCTGTCCAGGTAAGAGGACCGGGAATGGAGACAGACGCTTCCTGGATGTTCGTAAACACCGGATCTAATAAATGGCCTGCCTGATGCGAAGGCCCTTCGACCAACTGGATAAGCTGGCAGGCTTCCATATCACCCAAAAACTTCAGTATGGTGGGCGAGTCCCGACATTCAAGATGGAGATTGAGGTCCCCCAGTACACTGAAATTAGCTGGCTGTAAGGCCAGTGCAGTGATAGTTGCCACCAGTGATTCTTGAAAGGCAGTGGCTAAGCCGGGGGGGGCGATAAATTAGGAGCCCCGTAAGGGTGAAGGTGTCAGAAACCCGTGCCTTAAATACCGCACTTTCACAGTTTGTTATGGTTGTGGGGTTGAGGGTACAGGAGTAGATATCCTTAAATATCACTGCTATACCACCACCTCTACCTTTTGGTCTATTCTGGAGGCGTATGAGGTAACCCGGGGGAAGCGCCAAGGTGGAAATGGCCATGGTGTCATCGGTTAACCATGTTTCCGTCAGGAATAGGAAGTCAGGGGAGTGGTCTACGAGGAACTCATGGATGTCCTCGTGGTGTTTCACTAATGACCTGCAATTGAGACTCACTGAGCTTAACTTTGTAGGGGACTTAGCTGCTAAGGTTGCAGGCGCTAATAGTTGGCTAGTCCCTGAGGCCTTGAAGCCACACTGGTCGCATTGAGCGCAGAGAGAGCCAGGGGACCACAAATGAGGTGTACATCCTGCCTGTCTTCCGATAGTAATCAGCTCCTCCCGGGCATAGGAGGCCATTGGCTGACTAGACGGCCAGGGATCAGGGCGACTGGCGACGGACTAGCGCGGACGGGCGCAGACGGGCTCGCCTTTGGCGACCCGCCGGCTGCCCGCCGCGCGCGTCCGCTGCGCGTGTGTTCGAGATGCAGCCTAAATAGTCACCGGTCCCGCCTATGGCGGAAGAATGACACCCTTGGGGGCCGGTCTTGAGGTCAGGAACGCCCTCCACTCAAGCGGCACAAGCCGTGGTGGAACGAGGCGATGACCCGATGGAAGGCGAGTAGACTTTACACAGAAGTCGGTAAGTGTAGCAACTCGATAACGTGGTTTTTAAAAGCAGTGCACAATACATGAAAGTGAGGATAAAACAAACACAAACGCTGCTGCGGCGCCTCGTATCTCAGGCGCGTCCGCTGCGCGTGTGTTCGAGATGCAGCCTAAATAGTCACCGGTCCCGCCTATGGCGGAAGAATGACACCCTTGGGGGCCGGTCTTGAGGTCAGGAACGCCCTCCACTCAAGCGGCACAAGCCGTGGTGGAACGAGGCGATGACCCGATGGAAGGCGAGTAGACTTTACACAGAAGTCGGTAAGTGTAGCAACTCGATAACGTGGTTTTTAAAAGCAGTGCACAATACATGAAAGTGAGGATAAAACAAACACAAACGCTGCTGCGGCGTCTCGTATCTCAGGCGCGTCCGCTGCGCGTGTGTTCGAGATGCAGCCTAAATAGTCACCGGTCCCGCCTATGGCGGAAGAATGACACCCTTGGGGGCCGGTCTTGAGGTCAGGAACGCCCTCCACTCAAGCGGCACAAGCCGTGGTGGAACGAGGCGATGACCCGATGGAAGGCGAGTAGACTTTACACAGAAGTCGGTAAGTGTAGCAACTCGATAATGTGGTTTTTAAAAGCAGTGCACAATACATGAAAGTGAGGATAAAACAAACACAAACGCTGCTGCGGCGCCTCGTATCTCAGGCGCGTCCGCTGCGCGTGTGTTCGAGATGCAGCCTAAATAGTCACCGGTCCCGCCTATGGCGGAAGAATGACACCCTTGGGGGCCGGTCTTGAGGTCAGGAACGCCCTCCACTCAAGCGGCACAAGCCGTGGTGGAACGAGGCGATGACCCGATGGAAGGCGAGTAGACTTTACACAGAAGTCGGTAAGTGTAGCAACTCGATAACGTGGTTTTTAAAAGCAGTGCACAATACATGAAAGTGAGGATAAAACAAACACAAACGCTGCTGCGGCGCCTCGTATCTCAGGTGATGTCTCAATAATTGAAATTCTAACTCAGAAATAGTTGTTGGTGATCTCTATGTGTAGTGCATGTCCCTCTGCAGCATATGGGCCCTCCTGCTGCATCTGCTGTGGTGGTAACTCTATAGTAATGCCCCGCCGGACTTGTGGTGGCAGCTAAAGCGGGACTTCAGGATCACAAAGTTGTGTTCAGTGAGTAGCTAGATATGTAATGCGCATGCACTGTCTCCTTAAGAGTATGAGAAGTGAAACAATTAGGTTATATTACACACACCATTCTGGCCACTGTGTTAATTGAGCATGCGATTCTCTTCCTTAGTAGGAAACCATCACCAAATTTACCCTGTTCCAGTCAATTTTGTATTCCACTGTGGTGGAACATGAACGAGCCATGGGTGCTGCCTAGGAACCAGGCCCCTAGATCTGTTATGATTCTGAAAGCTTTATACACTAACTGCACATCAAGTGATTGTAAGCTTCTTTTCTGTTCCTGTATATATTTCCAGTTACTGGAGGGGAACATATGGCAATATGTTATATATCTATAAAGCCAATGACATTGGGGAACTGTGCTAAAATCAATTTGTTTTGCTGCTATTGTTTGGGGGGTATTGGTGAATGATATATATTGGTTCACCTTGCTCACCAGGATGTCAAGGAGCATGCTAAATAAGTTGGAAAAGTCACTTTGTGACACCCTCCCGCCACTGGTATGACCCACTGGGAACTAACCAATGCTAAGAGGCATACGCAACACAATACCTGCACATGTGGTGGTATTGCTTTGCTTCTGAGTGTTGGAGTCAGTAGCTGAAGTCGTTACTCAGCTTTTAAACCAAGTATTACCTGACTACTCAATCTGAGCCTCTCAATAATATCATACTCTGTCTGTTCAAGCAGGGTTACCCTCATGCTATATATCCTCTCCTGTCTCCCCCCCTTGCTCTGCCTCTCCACCAAAACCCTCACCCTCCTTGCCAAAACACACAGGGCTGCCAATATGAAATAGCCTAATGCATTCTCAGTGCTTTTTTTATAGTTTGCACCTGGTTACCACCTGATCCGAGTCAATGGTAATTGCATTTCCTAAATAAACATTTTGCAAATAGCCACAATTCGGAAATCAGTTGTACATGTGGTTTGCAATTTGCAATTAGGACATTGCTATTTCCTATTTTGCAATTTCCAAAATTGCACCATTGTGAATGCATTTCATACATAGTAAAATGGCATTATGCTTTTCCCAATGACCCGAAACAGCGATTTGCACCATTAAGAAATGTAAAATGCCTTCGTACACATGGACCCTTGCCTTTACAGATACATTACCACCAATACAACAGAAAGAAAATATTCAACACCATCAACAAATACACTACCTAGTTTCCTATAGAACCAAGGTATTTGTCTTATGATCCTTTAAACTTTTAGGCAGCTTTCCAGTCAACAACATCTGGGCCAAACTAAGTAATATAGCCAGGGAAATTGTTTAATTAATGACAGGTCTTCAATCTACAATTGGCACAACTCAACAGATCAAAAAGTTGCTTCCTTTCCCCATTTACTTGGTCACAAGACAAGAGTTCCTAACCATCCATGGCCATGATAACCTAGGAACACCGACAAATACCGCCCACAGAGAGCTTGGAATTATGCCTCAAAGAGGGGATTCATTTACTGTTAGAAGTTGCCAGCTCAGCCAAATCGATCCACTAGTTCCAAGACAACTACCAATCCAAGTCACAGAGGGCAAAAGGAAGTAAACATTCCACCAATCCAAGAAAAAGTCAGATACCAGTAATCTAGTTTATGCCTTGAATAACCCTTCACAAACAACAAAATCTATACAAAAAAATCTGAAATGCATGCCACATAACTGCAGATTTTCAGCAAACCACTACAGAAATTGTTAAAACTATAAAAACCTACAATATTGACTGACTATTCCTCCTTTTTGATCAAACATTTAAGGCTGGTTTAAAGGACGGAGTGCAGTCATCCACAGAAACTCAATTCAACTCAAGTGTTTCAGAATAGAGAATTGCTCTACTCACAACCACGCTTACACATACTCAGTCTTTCACAATCACTCACAACTAGTGCTGTACAGGGGCTCTGATTTGTACTCCTGGTATACAGGTGTTGTGATTTTCAGCATGCTAGTCAGGCCTCTGGACCCTGGTGTCGCTGCACTTGCAGCACCATTGGTAGCGGTACTCCTGACTGACTCCCAATTCCTCTCACAATCTCCACTCAGTCACTCATTCTAACTCACTCATACTTCTTCACTCACTGTCTCGCCCTTGATTTCACTTATTCATACTCAATTATTTCTCACACTTTTTCATTCTAATTGACAATCTCAAACACATTAAATTAACCCATGTACTCTTCCTCAATTTAATTCTCCAACACTGTATTTTTTTTACTTACCTTTCGTACTTTGCTGGCAACTCCAAGGGTCCATGGCAGCCACAGAGCAGAATCCAGTGTTGTACATTGGAACCAGCAAGCCATGATTCCGGACAAGATGTCAGGCAGAGCAGTAGTGCTAGGATTAAAGGAAAGATCCATCTCCAGTCCTCTTGTAGCTTTTTCATTGGACTAGAAGCACATCCCTATAAGAAGATGGAACAGAGCTGAGTATCCTCTCCCTTCTGTTCTGTGGGGCTCATCACTGGCCTCAGGGATGGACTGAGTTGCACCCTGACAGCCACATTCTAGCATATGTATTGTTCTGCCTAAGGCATGCACAGTATGTATGCTAATCAAAATGGAATATGTGTGAGGTGATCATGGTTGAACTACGCCCCTCACAAGCAGAATCCAGGTAATCATCTACAGAGTGCAGTAATTTAAATAATACCTTGCAGATGGATCGTTGATCAGCACCCTCAGCCCACTCCTCCTTCTTCTGTCATCAGGAGCTTAGAACAGAGGGCACAAGGGCTGACCTTCACACTGGCAGTGTTTATGAAAACATGCAAATTGTGTGTCCATGAACACGGCTGAGTTAAATAATGAGCATTTTAGGCAAAGGCTCAGACTATTATGTGGCGTCTCACAGGTGGCAGGGCCCTGAAGTCCCTGCAGACACCACTGCCAATTCTAGATACATCGGTGAAACAGGTGTGAGGCCTTGACAGGGCACAGGAGAGTAGGAGGGCCTTTTTACCAGAGAAAACTCATTCTCTTAACATCCTGGCTTGTAGCCAGGTGTCAGCCTATATGGCAGATTAAGTAATGAAAATCCAACAGGATGCCTAAAGCGATGTCCTGTGCATATTGGTGCTGGAATAGGGTATCATCGGCAGAGACAGCAAGGCAAACAATTTGGAGGAGCTAGGGAGCCCTTCATGAGCAGTGGATTGGTGCAGGGGTGGCTCTTCTCCAATCCCTTTGTCTATGAGAAAGTAGCCCAGAGGGCGAAGTTGAGGCTGGAGGAGAATCCTTTTTAGCCTATACCTGATTGCCTACCTGATTCCCTTGTGAGAGGAAAGTGGAAGGGTCCAGAACAGTTGCCGTGTTTGGTGGGTAGCACAGAAAGCCACAGGAGGAAGGACCATGAGGGGAACCACCAAAAGCATTGTGAGACCATAAGAGAGGAGGAGGTCATCAGTGGGCCTGAATGGGAAAGACAGAGACATGGAGAGCACAAGCTGAGAGGTGAGCCCCTTGGATATGGCAGTCCTTTCTTTTTATGTGCAGAGAATATGCAGTCATAAGGCTACAACTACTAAAATACCTTTGTGAATAGCAAATAATCATAAACATACACAAAATCATATGTTTACCTTTGTGAATCAGGCTCTCAGTTGTTAACACATGGCAGGTGAACACACACCTTCACCAGAAAGGTTCTATCCAATCAAAAACCAATTATAATCCCTCAGCATGCCCAGAGAGGATGTCTTTAAATTATGCAGTTTCAGCCTCTGGGCAGAAAACCAGTGTAGTAGCAAATGGCACAATAATGAATAGCAGGTTTGGGTAACACACAAGAAAGTATAAAGAAGAGAAGGTGGGATAGACCCATCAGGTACTTCGGAAGAGATAACCATAATGAGTGCTGAAGGCACCAGGAAACTCCCTGAGGCCCAGAAGCACCCGGTAGGCAATTTGTCAGCAGGCAGTTCTAGTGATGGACACATTCAGCTTAAAGTTCTTGAAGAGCAGGATAACATTGAGGAAAGGTGATAAGACACTAAAGAAACATAAGATCCATGATCTGGAAAAGGAACAAACAGCAGACGTGAAGGACGCAATGCACTGACAAACTGAGCAGGAGCTGGACCATAAAACAAACAGAAAGTTGCCAGGTGTCATCTTACTCGTTTACAGCTCTTTCATTGGAATCAGAAGCTGTACGCCTAGCTGTACTGGCCTAGACCTGGAAATGACTGTTCTTGATGCTCAGAGTCGGATCTAAGCAGAGAACAGCGTTTACACCGCAATTTTTGCCACGCAGAACCTTTACCACACAACTTTTACAACGCAAGTCGTTACAACGACATGCGCTGGGGGGCGCTGTAGTATAGGGAATAGTTTAATTTACCGTCCAAAACCTTCCCTACTATCCACGGGGACTGGAGTTGGAATAGTAAATTAAACTATTCACTATCCAGCGCCCCCGACGCAAGTCGTTGTAACGGCTTGCGTTGTAAAACCTACGTGGTAAAGGTATGCATTGTAAAAGCATGCATAGTAACGACATACATCCGATCTAAGCAGTCACCAAGAGTCAGTCCTCATAAACCTTCAAGCCAATCTATCTTTTGGTATATTTCTCATGCAGAATCAAACTGTTATTAATTCTGGAGGCTAAGACCTTGAAGACTGACTAAAACTAATGAAGACTCCCAAACAGACCTCTGGGAAGTATACAAATTGGACATAAGTGGCCAAATGGCTATCACATCTTCATATCTGAAACACAAGAGAGTTCAAAAGATTGAAGAACTCTAAAGAGCAGTGTAGGATTCTAAAAATAAACTTCTACAAAGGCAAATCTACAACTAAAGAAGCAATAAAAATTCAAAAACTAACAATGTCGATTGGACATTGCAAAGAACACATGGCTGGCCTGTCATTCCTGACTCTGTGACCAAGGCTACAAAACATGGAAATTATTACACAGGCTCAGTCATAGGAAAGACAAGGTTAAACATTTTTGTCACATACGCAACTGTGAGGAAAGTCCTCCTATTCCTCCTTAACAATATCACCAATTTGTTTACACACTTTTATGACAACTTTTATTGCCGAGCCCAGTACACACAACATGATAACCTAGGCACCTATTTGGCCACAATGAAATTGCCTTTTGTTTCCACCAATGGTTATCTAATGCTAGATGAAATACTAACACCTGAGGACTTCTCAGATGAACTAAAACAATTATCAGCTGGCAAAACACCAGTCCCCAAATATTCACTGAAGGGGTTTTCAAAGGCACTCAAGCACCTTGATAGAACCCTTATATGATCTATCCACAGATGCACAGTAGATAAGTGTTGTCCCCAAAGTCTTGCTGCGACTCACAACACTGTAGACTTCAGGACCCAATGATTGTATTAATAGACATTGAAAAAACACTTAATAGTCTATCCTTGAACTAGCTATGTCCCCTTCTGACACTCACAGGATTTAGCCCCAGCTTCATTTCTTATACTCACCTGCTGTATCATGGACTGACAGCATAGGCGATGTTGTGAGGGCCATATTGGATCCCTTTCCAATTTAGCAGGGGACTAGGCAGGGAGTCCATTCATGCTCCTGATTTTCATCTTGACCAATTAAACTTTGGTGCAAAGAACAACACAGGACACATAATTCACAGAATTTAGATGGGCCAACACTATATTAGTAATGCAAACACTGAACATATTTGGAATATACTTCAAGCTAAAGGTGATCTGGAACAAAAGCACACTCTTCTCAGCACAAATCTTAATTAAAATGTACTCTCCTTTAAAATCCCATATATATTACAAATCTATATTCACTGGCTCCCTAAATCTGTTTTCAAAACCCTCAATTCTCAATTCTCAACCTTTTATGTGTAAGGACATTCATCCCAGAGTCATCATGAATAAAAGTATGATTGTGGTTTTGGCATGGCTGACACTTTTGCATGTTACAATGCTAGGCAGGTGCATGCCATCAATTATTGGATATATGGACCAACCTAAAACATAGATCCTAGATGACAACAAGCTATCTGTATAAGTTATATTCCCCTAACCTATTCCTTCCACAACCAGTGTGGTATTGGTCCCGGTCAGTAATAATAATGTGTCCAGTGGAGCTGAAAGTAGAAATACAAGCCTGTTGCACCTACAGGACATTTTATGTAATACGACAACTGGAAGGCCTCAGTCTCTAAAATACAAAGGGCTGAATGAGGTGAGGCCCCGCTTTGGTATAGAAATATGTCTCACCAAGTTGCAGCATTGAAGGGATTTAGGGATTGGGACCAACTCAGAATTTTGTCCCTAAAATATTTTGTTGTGTCCAATACATTGACATCCTTTGAGGACCTACAGGGAGAATTTGGTGTTATACACTCAAAATTCTGCAGGTGTTTTACAATTGAGACACAGAATTTACGCCGTTTTACAATACACCTGGTAGACAGACTTAGGTACCCCAAAGGATGAGGAATAGACATCAGCATTTAAGGCACCCAGTGAAGCTACAATGTAGATGCCACCTGAATCAATTGAAATTTTTTCATAGACCATAGACCATATCAGACCTCACTACAATGAATATGTCTCGTTACAGTGCATGGTGTTACCACGCAGTCGCGTAGCTTTACATCGCAAGTCGTTTTTACGACTTGCGGTAGACGGCGCGCTGGACTTAGGAATAGTATAAATTACTATTTCTACTCCAGTTAGCGCAACAGCAGAGAATCTGTTGGATTTTAAATCCAACACATTCCCTGGTGTTGCACGCCACGTAGCGCAAATCAAAGAAATTACTTGTGATGTAAAGCCACACGTGGTAAGAACGTGGTCGTAATGACCGCGCTATCACCTACCTGGTGGAGTGGTGTAGCTCACTGGTTAGAGGCGGCGGACCCGGAAGCAGAGAACAGCCCGGGACCAGGGTTCAATTCCCGACGCGGCAGGGTTGTGGACCAGGGTCAACGGACTCGATAATTCTCGCCTCAGTGCCTACTCTAACCAGGGATCACACTCGGCAACTCTGGGCATTAAGCTTGCCTCATCTCTACAACGGCCCCCCACAGACGCCGGGGATGCCTGGTTTCACCTTGGAGATACCCAGAAGGGACCATCTCACAGGGAAAGCCAGGATGGGTTCCCCGGCGGTCTTCAGCGCCAGGACACCCCGAGATGGGGTAACAGTGCGCTTTACAAGTATCATCATTACATTATCATTACCTGTGTGGTAACACCTGCATTGAAGCTGCTGTTTCTCCACTACAATACTATGAAACGATGAATAATACGTATCCCTAACCTTCATGTATAAGATGCAAACAAAAGAGGGAGGCTTTATACATATGACTTGGGCCTGTCGGATTACCTTCCCCTTCTTGGGGGTAATGATCAGCACAATACAAGTAGTCCTAGGTCACCCAAATGTTTTGAACTGCAAAATGGCCCTAATAAACATTTTGACTAGAATGAGACATAGCCAAAAACTGAAGGAGTTCAGTTACCTCGTGTATCATGTAAATGGAAAACTAATCTGGACATATGTTATATTCTTAAGCTACCTTTCTAAATAGCCAAGGCATATCCCTAAAGACATTATAAAAATGATGGGTGGAATGGCCATAAAATATATAGACTCTTGCAGGGTGCGGTCTAGTTGTTTCAGGAGCTGGAGGAGTCAAAAAGGGATGCTGCACGAGCGCGTTCTGCCCTTTGACAGAGCAGTCAGCTACTTCTCTGTTTATGTCTCGTATTTGACTCGACCACGTTAAAGGAATGCTTGTTTAGCACAGAATTTGCACAGAATTTGTAGCAACGTTTTTATTCATCTGCTGAATCTTTTTTTTAAATTGTGGGAATTTTACCAACACTTGTGGGGAAATTGATTTGTATATGGGAACTTTAAAGCCGTGGGGTGAGAACCGAGAGCTAGACTTGCACTTCCTGTATTACTCTTGCAGGGTGCAGTCTAGTTGTTTCAGGAGCTAGAGGAGTCAAAAAGGGACGCTGAGTGAGTGCGCAGCCGGCGCGCCGCTGGCATGCTAAAGGCAAACCCGTCTGCGCCCGTCAGCGTCCCGGAGGCGACCGGCGCAGGAGATGCTGCCTGTCGCCCATTTGGCAAAACTATTGCCAAATAGATAAATTTGAGATACAGCAGAGAGAGGCTGCTAGCACTGGATATGAGGGGGAACTGTAGCACTCATTCTACTTTATCTGTAGACACTAACCATCGTTCATGTGCAAACTGTAACTGGGATGCCCAGCCATATAATAAGGATAACTTCCCCTTCCAGTATCGCAAGAGACACAGCATGCATTTACCAACTGAGGCCGTGACGAATGGAGGCAACTTTAAGGCAATCCATTTGAACGTTAGATCTTTGAAAAAAAAACATGAGTTGGAACTATATGATCGGCTTAATGATACAAAGCCCGATATAATGTACATCACTGAAATTTGGCTCCATGAGGGATCTAACCCGAACACTGCAAATGCGATTCCTTCTGATTATCCGGGCTGGTGGCTCAGTGGACTAATGCTTCAACTGCAGGGGCCTGTGTTCGACCTCATGGTCACAGGTTCAAATCCTGGCGGGTCCACTTAGCCTATCATCCATCTGAGGTTGATAAAATGAGTACCATTGAGTTGGGTAACAAGAAACATCTGTTATTCAACGCCAAGATAACTCCGGGTGAACATGCGCTTTACAAATACACATGTTATGTTATGTTATTACCTAGTTATTAGAAAGGACAGGGTTGCGTCTCTCTACATATGGCAGAGATAGAGGGGGCGGAGAGCCTTGGTTTTCAGCTGAGGATGTCTGCTCAGCAATCAATGGCCGGTGTAGTAATTTATCAACCATCTGGATGAGCTGGCCAATTTTTGGAGTCCCTTGGACCCGCTTTGTCCCCTATCGCAGCTAGATACAATCATTGTGTAGTCTGAGGTATTTTAACATACACATGGATCAAGTGGCAGATCACGAGTCCATGAAGTTATATGAATCTCTCAGCATCCTGAACCTTACCCCTTATGTCTTGTTACCCACTCATGAAAAAGGCCACATACTGGATCCGATCTTTTCATCTAGTATGATTGTAATAGACCCTCCCCTTCCCATCATCTGGTCTGACCACTTCCTGCTTAACTTTTATATTGGTAAAGAATCAGGGAGTGCCGCCTACCAATGTAAACCGAGGGCCAGTAGTTTTAGATCCTCCGCTGAGTTTACACGGAGACAGAATCTACTATACTGAGGCAGCCAGCAAACCTTATGGCCCCCTCCCTTTCTCTGCCCCTATTCCTCCGATGATGGTTGGAGTGCCTCAGGGTTCGGTCCTGAGCCCGACCCTGTTCAATCTGTTTATGGTTCGGTTGGCACTACAGGCTGAGCATTACAGGGTGAAAATTATATATCATACGCAGACGATACACAACAGTTGTTTACCTATGAGAAAAATGTGACGTTGAGAGGAGAGGAGAGGATATCAACAACTGCCTGTCCAAGGTGTTCTCTTGGTTCAGGCTTAACCAATTGTTATGTAACTCTGATAAATTCGAAAGCATTTGCTACGGCCACAGTCCTGATGTGGAACGGCATAACTGATGGCCCCAGGACATGCCCCCCCACCTGCCCAGTTATCACTGTAAAAAATCTTGGGGAAAAAATGGATGTAGAAATGTCCATGAAGACACAAGTGTAATCGGTGGCCGCCACATGCTTCGGACTATTGAAAATGATAAAGGAACTTTCTTCCTCTCTTCTCAGTACCTCATAGGAAAACAGTGGTCCAAGCTCGGATAACATCAAGACTGGACTACGCCAATACTCTGTATCTCGGCCTTACTGACTACCTACTTGGCCGCTTGCAGGTGGTACAGAATGCGGCAGCTAGGGCTGTATAACTGGTTGATCCTAGAACACACATGACGCCCCTCCTGATATCTCTGCACTGGCTCCCGGTGCAAAAAAGGGTGATTTTCAAGGCGTTGGTATTAGTCTTTAAAGCCCTTCATAATATTGGAGCCCCCTATATCAGGAGGAGAATACAGCCAACTGCTCCAGTTAGAAACCTGAGATCCTCAACGCAGAAGCTGTCAGTCGTGCCAAAATGTGTTCTCTCTCATTTGGGTGGGTGCACGTTCCAGGTGACCGCCACAAAGTTGTGGAACAAGCTCTCCTCAGTTTTAGAAGGATATTAAAAACATGGTTGTTTCAATGAGATGCGTAGTTCCTGCAGCTCAATCTGTTCTGATAAAAGGGTTAGGCCAGCGCCCGGACACTCGCCTGAGTAGCTGCGCGCTTTACAAATACCCCCTACAACATAACATACATAGATTATGCAAATGAGGCAATTGATTAAGGAGAAACTACCATAGAGCCATTATTGGAAACTTACATGATTAAGAGATTGAAATATATTGGATCTAGATTGCTACAGGGATATGTATCAACTCTTCATACAGAACTTTCAATAAGAACGTAAAACTGATGCAGAAATACCTAATAAATATACTCTTCCTATTCCTTGTTGCTCTACAAATAGAATCTGGCTTTTTAATCTCACATTGTTGCATACTGACAGAACCTCAGCAGCTATGAACTTCTCTCTGTTGTAACATTTTAAATATTATAGCACTCCGATACTCCTGGGCCTAGTGTATACTATATAAAAATGCAAATAAATAAACATAAATGAATAAATAAGGTAGCTCAGTTAAAACCAGGTGTACTAAAAACTTCTGGCAAAAATGTGGTGACAATTTTCAACCTGTATTTATAAATAAATAAACAACTGTGCAAACTAACCTATCTATTATTAATTTGGTTTGTAAAATTTGATCCAGAGTGGGTTGGAATCTGAGCTACCTTATTTTAATAAATTTTTTTATTGATATTTTAAAAAAATGTCATAAGCATTACAAACAAGGTGCAAGTTGCTAATCAATACATCAAGTTTTGTACATCCATGTATGTCCATCATAACAGTAAGTAATACAGACGTGCAGTGATCTCCACAAAATGTAAGCAGGTGATAGGCCATCAACTCAACGATAGTCCCCATACCACAGTACAGTTAAAATACACAATAATCAAAAAGAGACACAGCTTGAAGCTCGATTCATCATGCCTGTTCTATCTTATTCCTGCCATTAGGTATGTTACATTTGTCTAGATTACCCCTCATGCAAAATTCCCCATCTCATTGGCCTCCATTTATTGCGGTATCCGAGGTGCCTGTCAGTGTGGACCCTGCTGACTCATGTACCTCTCCACTCTCCTCCTGCTATTCCTGAGCCCATAACACAAATGGCTCCCATATATATTTAAGTCTGGACGCTGATGGCATTAAATCCCAAAACGCAGTTAATTGTGAATGCCCGAATGTTACATCTCGTAGCCATTCTTTAATGCTAGGAGTCCCTTTCCTCTCCAATGTACTGCCACTCAGCTTCTAGCGAATAGAAGCAGCTTAGCTTGAAGCTTCCTACTCCTGACTGGCGTCTCTTTTACATAACCCAACAACCCCAGTATGGGGTCTGGGGTAACATGTGTGCCTATGATCTTGTATATTTTTGTAAAATATAGTGGTCCAGATGAAACAATCTGTGGACAGTTCCACAACATGTGTAGAAATGAGGCAGATGCAGAGCCACATATGCAGACACCCCCATCTTCCTTCAGGCCTATACGATGTAATATGACAGGGGCCGTATAAAACCTGTGCAGATATTTAAAGTGTATTAAGCGAAGTTTGTAGTTGGGCAATAGAGCCATGAGTTGGCTATAGCAGTAGGCCCATTTTCCTTCCATGAGCGGCGCTGGCAGTTCCTTGTTCCAAGCCTGAAGTGCCTTTGGTTGCCTCAGTGGGGCTGAATGTTGCATATTATTGTAAATGCGTGTGATTCATCTGCGCGGGGATTCCAACTTAATGATATTTTTCAAAACAATGTGGGCGGCGGACTTGGAAAAGTGTTGTGCAGTGCTCTGCATGTAGCCCTAAGTTTAAGATACAAGATCAGTTCTGAGAAGGGCACAACTTTTTCTTCCAAAACTTCTGGTGCGCTCTGAACGTGTCTTCTGGATATAAATCCGCAAACGTGCAGATCCCCATTCTGTCTGTCAATGCCCTGCTAGCACCGTCTTCCATCGTTGGCAACAAAGGATTCTGTGCCAAATATATTGATGGGGCGTAGAGGATGGAATGGTTTGCTCTTTTCTTTAGTCCATCCCACGCCCAACTCAGTGTGTCTATATCGTCATTGGGTTATTTCGCCAGTTTGGTATAATGCCACTTGCAGAGGGATGAGTGCCGGTGCATCTGTCTCTGCCACTGTATGGGGTGAAAATGGGGTCAGATGCACCAAATAGTGTAGGAATTAAGTATGGGTGAAATATGTGAATTCACGTTGCGCAAATTCATGCAAAATCGAATTCGCAATTCGCAAAATCCGCGAATTCGTGCAAATTTGCGGATTTTAGTTTTTTGCGTGTTCGCAGGGTTTTTTGCGTGTTCGCGGGGCTTTTTGCGTGTTTGCGGGCCGCTTGCATGGCGAAGTTACCTATGCGGTCGAGTATGGGCACAGCACCCTCTGGTTCACCACTGCCTCCCTCTGGTTCATCACTGCCACCCTCTGGTTCACCACTGCCACCCTCTGGTTCACCCCTGCCACCCTCTGGTTCACCCCTTCCACCCTCTGGTTCAGCACTGCTACTCTCTGGTTCACCCCTGCCACCCTCTGGTTCACGACTGCCACCCTCTGGTTCATCACAGCACCTCTGGTTCACCACTGCCACCCTCTGGTTAACCACTCTCACCCTCTGGTTCAGCACTGCCACCCTCTGGTTCACCACTGCCACCCTCTGGTGCACCCCTGCCACCCTCTGGTTCACCACTGCCACCCTCTGGTTCATCACAGCACCCTCTGGTTCCCCCCTGCCACCCTCTGGTTCAGCAGTGTCACCCTCTGGTTCACGACTGCCACCCTCTGGTTCATGACTGCCACCCTCTGGTTCATCACAGGACCCAGTTCACCACTGCCACCCTCTGGTTCACCCATGCCACCCTCTCGTTCACCACTGCCACCCTCTGGTTCACCCCTGCCACCATCTGGTTCATCACTGCCACCCTCTGTTTCACCCCTGCCACCCTCTGATTCAGCACTGCCACCCTCTAGTTCAGCACTGTCACCCTCTGGTTCACCCCTGCCACCCTCTGGTACATCACTGTCACCCTCTGGTTCATCACTGCCACCCTCTGGTTCACCACTGCCACCCTCTACCGAGACCTTTTGTGACGCAGCAGCAGCACAAAGGATGCGCCATGGTGCTGGGTGTTAACAACATGACGCATCTGAGAGATGTGTCACGTTGTAAAGCCCTGCGCCATCAGGAGGCGTTCCAGGGCAGGGGAGGGTGTTCTACAAGATTTCACTCAGTCACTTTTAGGCCAATGATGCGTCAAAATCCTGCGCCTGCTTGAAGCAGGCGCAAGGCTTGATGCAGCATTGGCGAGATAGGGCCCCCCTGAGCATTGCTGGAGCTGCGTCGCAAGCGTGACGCAGCACCAGCAATGCACTGCTTTTAGTGCACAGATGCGTGATGCATCTGTGCCGTTTTTATTTATTTATTTATTTGCATGTTTTTATGGCGCTGCGAATCGACTCCCGAAGGAGTATCTCCGCGCCTTTGGCAGCAACTAAAGAGCAGCCACTCGTCATGATCCAATTCAAAGCCCTAAACCAGCTAATGATTAAACAGGAAAGTTTTGAGTTTCTTCCTAAAAGGGAGATGTTCCCTGCATACTCTGATTTCCTTAGGGAGTTGGTTCCACAACTTAGGGCCGGCTACAGAAAGGGCCCTACCCCCCTTTCTAGCTTTCATGGCCCTAGGAACACATAACAATTCCTGATCTCCTGATCTCAAGGATCTAGATGGGACATAAGGGATGAATTTTTCAGTGAGGTAGCCAGGGCCCTTACCTATAAGGCATTTATGGATGACACAGCAGATCTTAAACATCACCCTCTGCCTTACCGGAAGCCAGTGCAGTTTGGCCAACAATGGTTTTGAGGGAGTACGAGGTGGGGCGTTTAAAACTAGTCGTGCAGCAGTGTTTAGCACAACTTGTAATCTAGCCAAGATACCCTCATTGGCACCCAGCAACAGACCATTGCAGTAGTCCAGCCTACTTAACACTAGTGACTGGACCAGCGTTCTCCTGGTGAAATCCGGTAGCAGAGGGAATACTTTCCTGAGAAGACCAATTACATGAAAACATGAACCCACCACTTGATTAGTTTGTTGTGTTAGGGTGAGCTCATGATCCAGTTTCACTCCCAGATCTTTAACCACCGTTTTGGGCTCCGGGACGGGGCCAAGATCTTGAGGCCACCAGTCAGGAGTCCATAGACGTTTGGCCTCTCCGAAGAGCATCACCTCGGTCTTGGAGACGTTGCACTGCAAAAAGTTGGCTGCCATCCAGCGTGCCACCTCCTTCATCCCCCGGGCAAAGGAGTCACGCACCTCGGGAGTCATGATTTTAAAAGGGAAGAGGAGTTGTGTATCATCTGCGTATGATACTGGAATGAACCCGTGGGATCTCATGATGTTAGCTAGGGGTGCCACGTAGATATTAAATAACGTAGGGCTCAAACACGAGCCCTGTGGCACCCCCTTTGAGATCACCACCTCCTCTGATTGGTATGGTCCCAAAATGACTCTCTGGGTGCGTTCGCTGAAGAAACTCCTTAGCCAGGCCAGAGCCTTGCCTTCCAGACCGATGTCAACTAGTCTGGAGGTCATGATTTCATGTGACACAGTGTCAAACGCCGCTGACAAATCCAGAAGTACCAGGACAACGGAGTAACCCTTGTCCTGTAGCATCTGGAGATTGTCAGCGACGGACAGCAAGGCGGTCTCCGTACTGTGCCTGGGCCTGAAACCCGACTGAGAGGGGTCGAGTCCACCCGTTTGTTCAATAAATTTTGACAAATACTGATTCACATATCTCTCAGCAAGCTTCCCTATAAAAGGGAGAAGAGAGATCGGTCTCAGATTTGACAAATCCGACCAGGGGATTGAATTGTTTTTACGAAGAGGTCTGACCTGAGCCTGTTTCCAGGCTGAAGGGACTTCCCCCGTACACAAAGATAAATTGACTATATGTCGCATTCCAGCCCCCAGATCATCAAGCAGAAGTGGCATAATACGTGCTGGGATGATATCTGTCGGGCACCCACTCTTTGTTTGCATGACAAGAGCAATCAGCTCTTCAGTGGAGATGGGTGGGAAAGCGACAAGCTTTTTGGCCTCATTATCTGGGGTCATAGTATGCAGCCGGACTCCACAGTCAGTTGCAACTGGATTGTTGGAGATGGAATTGGACGCAAGTATTTTATTATATATGGCGTCGATTTTCCTGACAAAAAACTGTGAAATATTGTCACAGAGTTCTTGGGATTCGATCCCCTCAGTGTCACAGGCAGTGGGTTTGGTGAATGTCTGTAGAATGTTATACAGAGTTTTTGCGTTAGAACCCGCAGCTGATAATTGAACTGCTATATGTTGTTTCCTAGCAGCGCGGATTGCTTTATGGTAGATTTTAGACGACCTCATAAAGTTTCCTTATCCTCTGCCTTGTGTGTAGCTCTCCATTTTTTCTCCAACTTTCTCATGGTCTGTTTTAATTGTCTGAGAACCCCCGTGTACCAAACTTCTTGTTTTGGGGCCGGGCGGGGTTTATAAGTTTTCAGCGGGACCACACAATTTATGGTTCTTGACGCAGCTTCACTAAATGCGCTTAAGGCTAAGGTAGCGTTTTCTCCGCAATCTTCCCAATTGGGCTCAGAGTAATTGTCCCTAAAGTCTGCAGGGACTAGTTTCTTCCAGGGCCTTCTGACATTGGCCATCGGCCTATGAAAGGCTTTGACTTTATAGTTAGTACGAGTGTAAAACGTAATAACCGAGTGGTCTGTCCAATCAACTTGGTAGGGATTGAGACAGTTAATGGCTGTTGAATTACATAGTACTAGATCAAGAGTATGGCCCGCAGAGTGAGTTGGCCCCTGATTCATTTTATTTAGTCCAAGTGTGGCCAAATCTGTTAGCACAGTCTGTGCATCAATACATGTGGTGATCTCACTGTGGATATTGAAATCCCCCACCAAAATGAACTCAGAGTTAACTTGCATGTGAGCTGCCAAAATTTCCATTAATTTAATGGAAAAGGTCCCACATGGGCCAGGAGGTCGATACACAAGTGCACCCTTCCTGGTTTCCCTAGAAGTGGGAATGGGGAAGTGGGGTGGTGGCGCACCATGTGGCATTTTTGCCACATGGTGCGCCGCATTGTAAATGCGGCGCACCATTAGTGGCGGAGCTGCGGCGCACAATAACTGGCACATCCCTGGGGATGCGCCAGTTATTATAAATGTGCCCCTATACATTTAGCCAACGAGGGAGCACTTACTGATTAGACAGTAGAAAGTACTCCAGTTGAGTAGAGGTATTGCACAAAAAGGTGGCATCTTCGTGGACAAACATGCAGGGCGGGATTCATTCTGCCCCCTGTTAGACTCGTTTTTTGTGCCCTTCTGCCCTCTGTTAGACTTCTTTTTCCCTTGTTTTTCTGCCCTTTTGCCCCCTGATAGACTCGTTTTTTGTGCCCTTCTGCCATCTGTTAAACTCATTTTTCCATTGTTTTTCTGCCCTTCTGCCCTCTGTTAGACTCGTTTTTTGTGCCCTTCTGCCCTCTATTATTCCCTTGTTTCTGTGCCCTTCTGCCCTCTGTTAGACTCGTTTTTGTGCCTTTTTGCCCCGTTAGACTAGTTTTTTGTGCCCTTCTGCCCTCTGTTAGACTCGTTTTTCCCTTGTTTTTCTGCCCTTCTGTCCTCTGTTAGACTGTTTTTTTTGCCCTTATTCCCTCTGTTAGTCTCGTTTTTCCCTTGTTTTTCTGCCCTTGTGCCCTTTGATAGACTGCTTTTTGTGCCTTTCTGCCCTCTGCATCACCACATCATCACTCAGCGCTACCCCAGCATCACTCAGCACCACCACAGCATCACTCAGCACCACCACAGCACCACTCAGCACCACCACAGCACCACTCAGCACCACCCCATTATCACTCAGCACCACCACAGCACCACTCAGCAGCACCACTCAGCACCAACACAGCACCACTCAGCACCACCACAGCATCACTCAGCACCACCACAGCATTACTCAGCACCACCACAGCACCAATCAGCACCACCACAGCACCACTCAGCGTCACCACAGCATCACTCAGCACCCCCACAGCATCACTCAGCACCACCACATTATCACTCAGCACCCCCACAGCATCACTCAGCACCACCACAGCATCACTCAGCACCACCACAGCATCACTCAGCACCACCACAGCACCACTCAGCACCACCCCAGCATCACTCAGCACCATCCCAGTATCACTCAGCACCACCACAGCACCACTCAGCATCACCACAGCACCACTCAGCACCACCACAGCACCACTCAGCACCACCCCAGCATCAATCTGGTTCAAATATGTTTTTTCAATGTTTCAAACTTTAATTACAAATGTCTCAAAAAGATGTTAATATTTCACTTCTGTTCTTGGATTTTCATCACAATAAAATACACTGAACACAATCTTCACAAAAGTTATTTACAAAAGTTTAAGCTATTGCCATTATAAATTAAAATCACTTTTAATTTAGTATTAATTATTTAAAAAAATGAAAAGCCATTGCAATTTGTAATATCAATACAACTAAGACACGTAAATACAAACATGTTGCATTACAAATGTTATAGGTGTCACATTTGCGAAAGTCATAACTATTGGCATTGTAAATGACAAAGCTAATAATTTAGCTATTTTCAAAACCTAAACATAAATAAAAAAAAATTGTCATTTACAAGACCAATAGCTCAAACTTTCCTAATGCGAGACCTATTGCATTGCAAATGCTTGTTTTTACATCTGTCAGTGCTTCCTGTTGAGGTTTAATTTTCGTGACAGGCGCCTCATTGCCTACTTGTAACTATTCTCTGACCCTGCTTCAAGGGTCAGAGCAGGGTCAGAGAATAGTTGCAAGTAGGCAACGAGGCGCCAGGATGCACTTACAGGCTTACAGCAACAGGTGCCCAAGTTGAAGTTAATTTCTTTGTAACCCTTTTGTAAAAGGTTACAAAAAATTTGCTTCAACTTTTGCAACCCTGTAAGTGCTTGGTTGAAAATTCGTCCCCGCTGATTCGCGGATTTTATCGTGATTTTGTGAGGTTCGCGGATCGCGAAATTGCGGAAAATCCGCAAATTCCACAAGCGAAACGAATTTTCAGCCCATGCTTAGTAGGAATTGCCCCTGTGCACTCAAGGCATACAATTGTATGTCCGGTGCACCCAGCCACCCTGGTGCAGTGGAAGGGTAAGTAGGTCCCACAAGACTCAAGCCTGCCTGCCAGCCCAGATCAGCGACACAAACAAGGATCTAACTGTTTTCAAAAAAGCTTGAGTGAGGGGGAGTGGTATAGTGATAAATAGGTAAAGTAATTTAGGTAGCACCACCATCTTAGCTAAAGCTATTCTTCCAGCTAAATAGAGTGGGAGTCCGGCCCACACAGTGACTTTTCCTTCCAGCCAATTTATGGCTCGCCCGTAGTTCATTTCCCATATTCCCTGTGAAGGACTGGGTTCTGTAAGACCCAGCGGTGCCAGGGCACAACACCTGAAACCTTCGTGGGTAACCTGCTCCGGCGTACGAATCACAGAGACACGGGACACTTCCTTCGACGTCAAAGATTCAAGGTTTATTTGCTGCAGGGAACACAGAGATCACGACAAGTACACAGCGTGCAACTTGGGGAGACTGCTTCAAATTGGTTCTGTGGATCGCTCCTTTTATACAGTTTTTACCCATAGGATTACATTGAACAAAAAGTTTACAACCCGGTTCCCACCATTATCCCCCAGAGGGGTCGTTTTTGGTCACTTTGAAACACATGAGGTCCGGAACATAAGTGCGGAAACATTTGGCGGTTCCCAACTGTAAAAACCATCTTCCCACCTTTAGCGAATTCCAATCAGCAGTAAAACAGATCGAAATAGGAACAAGGACAGGTGTAGAGGAAGACGGAGACAGTGGGGAGATCGGAAAAGGGTGTAAAAGGGGAGGTATCGGGAAACACGAGATACAGGCATCAAAGGGACGTGCCTAATGAGATGCACGGCTGAGACAATAAGCCCATGCGGCAAGATGAGCCTCGAGCGGCGCCATCTGCCTTACAGTAGCAACCCCCTTGTCATAAAGACACTCACGAGAACATGTGTCTTCCGCAAATATCTTGGGAGTCCCAGGGTCGCGAAGCGGACAACGTCCGTTCGCTGGCTACTTGAGGGCAAGAGACAAAATGGATGCCGTATCTAAGATGGAACCCGTGGGTACAGATGAAAAACCCACATAATGAATGAACGGTTTAAGTTAGCACAGCGAAACTGTGCACACTTACTAAACTCGTCATTTGCGGTTTATAGATACCAGACTCGACCATATTCGTGCGAGTCAAAAACACCACTTACAATTGTCACGGAACCTCAGACGCTCCTTTTGCCCTCATGTAGGCAAGCACTAGTCGGAATCATATTCGATATTCATCAGACCATCGAGATGTTGCTGTAGCATAGCTCTGTCCAACTGAGTCCCCTTGGTAACAGATGGTTTTCTCATACACGTTGTAGCACAGAGGCCACATAAGGCAGGACCACACTGCACACAAAGGCAACACGTGAACAGGAACACTACAACGACTCCGATGATCATCAGAATCTTCCAACCCCAAGTCGATATCAGGCCCCAAAACCATCCAAGCAGCGTCCAATCCCCTACATCCACGTGTATGGATTCGGAGATCTTATGCAACCTCGAGATGGCTTGATAGACAGTAGGAGCATTATCTGGAATGAAAATGCAGCAGCTCGAATGGATCACCTTACATACCCCACCTCGATCTGCTAAGATAACATCTAAAACCATACGGTTTTGTAACGTCATAAGTCTCTCCGCCTGAAGTTCTGTGGTGATATTACCAAGGGCACTGGCAGTAATATTAGCTGTCGATTCTACCACTCGAGTCAACTGTCTCAGGTTCCTACTATTAACCATAGGTCCCCAAAACGGGAGGAAACCCTTGAAGAAGTCTCCTGCCTCTTGACCGGCAGTATCCTCTTCGCTAATTACGCCTCGCACAACTCTAGTCTTATGATAATCGGCATCTACAGTGAACGTCGGAGGCAACAGATTTGCAATGAAACATGAGCCCATGAAGTCAGCGGGCAACCATGTGTATGCACGATCATAACAGATAAAGTATGTACCCTTGGCAGCCAGAAACACAGGGGACGAGAACATCGGCAGAATGTAATTTTCAGTGCAAGCACTTGCTCCAAGTCGGGCTTGCGATCTTCGGCCACGACCCATAAGACAAAATTTACCAGTGTGGGGTACGACCCATATCGGAGGCGAGCTTTTAAGCTGCTTTTCACTAGTGAATGCACTATATTCACCTCTACTTAGGACTCTATAGGCCTGTACCTCTTCTTCGGGAATAAGCGAGGGATCATAGATATCGCTATCTAAATCCTCTATTGCTATTGACAAAGGTTTTTGATACGAGGTAGGACCAGAGTAGGGGGAACGTGGTTCTCGAATGGGGTGGAAACCCAGTGCGCTTCGAAACATTGTTTGAAATGCTCGAGCTGACCCTTGGGAACTATACGGTAACACCAGATATGGAATTCCCTTATCCGTAGTATGTGGCATCAACCCACACACCCAACAATTAGTAGTGTTAACCACTAACTGATGCTGATGGAGGAGCTGAATAAAGGAATTGTTGCGGAATTCTACACGTCTAGCCTGTTCGTGTTCCGGTAACATATGAAAGGAATGAGGAGAAACAGTAGAGGTAAGATTAGGGTAAGGAGTAGGAGTAGGTGTAGCAGGTAAGAAGTAAGACATCGTGTAATACACCCCACCCGCCAATAATGCAGAAGCAGTCAAAAATAATACGAACAGTTGGAATATGAAACATTTGGTATGACTGAGTTGCTGCAGCTTGAATCTGTGGACTTGAGCTCCCTCCAAATCATTCAGCTTCGAGAATGCCATTCCCTACGACCGTCCGCAACGTTTCTTGACGCACTTCGTTCTGTGCAGCAATAGTCAATCCCTAGGAGTTCCCAGGAACCGACGGCCTTTAACCTAGCGTCAAGACCTACTGTCCAGAAGGAAGTACGCGCGCGGCCCTACGGCCTTCAATGCACAATATGTATATATGCAAAACAAAGTCTCTCAGCTGTAAAGGCAAAAGGTATAAGGAATGAAGCTCAATATATGCAAAAATAATTACAGTAACATGAAAGTTCGAAACTGATCACGGAAAACGGGGTAATGCAGTTGTCAATACAGAAAAGCAGGATATTTTTTTTATTTGTCCTTAGTGCGAGATCGCAAAAAGTATCGGGTTTTCCCAGGACGTGTCTGCTCGTCAAACAAAGGATCCGTTGAAGCGACAGCGTCCTGCTGATCAGTTGAGTGTTCTGGTCTTGAGTCTTTTGATGCTAATTGTTCAACAATGTCTTTCTGCTGTGCTGGTGATTCTCCAACAGGCTGTGCGTCGCTAAAAGGCACAAACGTCGGCAATGTTTCTGTTTCAGATGACGCAATGCCTCTCCTTACCCACGGGTCTGCCAGCAAAGGGATGGGGACTCTCTTGGTGTGCGTGGCATGCACCCAATTCTTACGTCCCTCGAGACGAACGGCAGTCCTCGTGGCCAGGAGCACTTGGTAGGGTCCGGTGAACCTCGGGTCCAAGTTATTTTTGCGTGAAAAGTTCCTTGTCACCACCCAGTCTCCGGGCTGGAGCTGGTGGCCTGGACCCTCCGTCTGCGTCGGCAATGCTTCGTGAACCTGTTGGTGAATTAACCTCAGTTTAGCAGTCAAGTCATGTAGATAATCAATCAACATTGGGTACTCAAGATCAGAGAATATTCCTGGCCTAGGAACCCCCCACACATTCGCAGGACGGCCGAACACTATTTCATAGGGACTGAGCCCTATTCGGGAGTGTACAGTCGCCCTAGTTGACAGTAATGCTAAAGGTAAAGCGTCAGGCCACGAAAGACCAGTCGTAGCCTGAATCTTCGCTAACTTTAGTTTAAGGGTGCCATTGTACCCTTCAACCAATCCAGCTGACTGAGGATGATTGGCGCTGTGGAATTTCTGATTAATTCCAAGGCCCTTACACACACTCTTCATCACACTTCCAACAAACTCACTTCCGTTATCTGACCACACGACTCTAGGCATTCCATACCGAGGAAAGTATTCCTTCAGTAGGATTTTCGCAGTAGACAAAGCAGTATTGTCTTTGAGAGGATAGGCCTCGATCCATCGGGAGAATGCGCAAACCACCACTAAAACGTATTTCAAGTTATTGCATCGCTCCATATGGATGAAGTCCAATTGAATCACCTCAAAGGGATACGAAGGAGGAGCAAAACTGCCAGGAGGAGTTGGGGTTCCTTTGCCAGGATTGTACATTATGCACACCATACAATTCTTCAGCAGACGTTCAGCACATTTCATAATGCCGTCATTCTTCCACACAGGAGATAGCAACTTACAAATACCTTTCGCGCTAATATGTGCTAACCCATGCGCCATTGTCACAACGGCCAGCACATACGCATCCGGCAACATCCATCTTTTCTGATCCGACAAATCAATCCAACAACCATTCGCATCCAACTTTCCCGTACTTTCTTTCCACTTCGTCTTTTCAGTCTCGGTGGCCTCATTCTGAATTGCTTTCACACTTTCGATAGTGTCTTCACACATACTCGATTCTGTAGGCCATCTAATCGAACTCGTCACATACATTCGAGTGCTAAGGTTCCGGGCAGTCTCCTTAGCAGTTTCATCAGCAAACGCGTTACCACGACCAACATCATCCGTCACCTTACGATGCGCACTACACTTAACAATCGCAACTTGCGTAGGCAAAGTCAATGCATCCAAAAGATCATTCACAAGCTGGCCATGCTGTATCTTCGTACCGTGCGACGTCAAGAAACCTCTCTCTCTCCACAATCGTCCAAAGCTATGTGCAACACCGAACGCATATTGGCTATCAGTAAACACATTCACACGTTTCCCTTTCGCTAACACACATGCTCTAGTAAGAGCAATCAATTCTGCAGCTTGGGCAGAATTCTGATTCAACCTTGCAGTCTCAACAACAGTATTCAATGTTACAACAGCATAAGCAGTAGTCACATCACCATTCGGCAATTTAAAACATGACCCGTCCACATATAGAGTACCATCCGGATCTTCCAATGGGGTGTTTTTAAGGTCCACTCGACCTTTTGTTTCCTCTTCAGTCCTCAAGTAGCAGTCATGTTCTGCTACTTCATCTGACTCTGCGCTAATTGGTAACAAAGTTGCCGGATTTAGAACGTTACAACGTTTTATCTGAATGTGGCTTGCCAAGAGCGTCAACTCGTACCCAGACAACCTCGCACTCGTCAAGTGCTGAGTTTTCGTTCGATTCAAAAGAGTATCGACTGCATGCGGAACCATCACCGTAAGCATATTATCCATGACCAATCCTGCTGATTGTCGGATAGAGACCGCGGCTGCCGCTGTTGCTCGTAAACAACTCGGCAACGCTCTAGCTACTGGGTCCAAGGTCGAGGAAAAATATGCACATGGACGTTGCTTACCACCAAAAGGTTGCGTTAAGACACTCAAAGCACAACCTTCCCTCTCGTGAACATATAACGTAAATGGCTTACTGTAGTCAGGAGTACCTAACACAGGAGCCGAACACAATGAATCACGTAATTCAGAAAAACTTTTCTGACATTCTTCCGTCCATGGTAAAGGAGTTGAAACATCCTTACACGTAAGAGCCACTAATGGTTTCGCTAGCAATGAAAAATTAGGAATCCATTGCCTGCAGTACGACGTGATACCTAGAAAGGCACGCACATCTCTTTGGGTTTTTGGCACAGCCATTCGCGCAATCGCTGCAATTCTCTCTGGGGTCAATCTCCTTCCCTCCTTTGACAATAAGTGACCTAAATAGGTTACTTCTTGACAACAATATTGGAGTTTAGAAGGTGACACCTTGTGATTTAACTCACAGAGATGTTGCAGCAACGACACTGTGGCAATTTTGCAAATGTCCTGAGTATCAGCAGCCACCAATAAGTCATCGACGTATTGGATCAAGGCCGCACCGACCGGCAACCTAAATGCATCCAGTTGACCCTTCAAGGCTTGACTGTAAATAGATGGACTTTCACAGTAGCCCTGAGGAGCGCGTTTGAACCGGAAGCTACGTCCACCGAGAGAGAAACCGAAAAGGTCCCTGCTCTCTTCGGCAATCGGGATGCTGAAAAACGCATTTTTCAAGTCAATCACCGAAAACCATGATGCAGAAGCTGGAATCAGAGTCAGTAGCGCCGTGATGTCAGGCACAACGGGAAATTGAGGAACCACAATTTTATTCAACTCCCGTAAATCGATAACGAAACGGTAAACAGGCGGTTTTGAAGGATCAGTACGTTTAAGGATGGGCAGCACAGGGCTGTTGCACACGTTTCCCCGAGTCTCTTCAATAACATCTTTCTCGATCAAATCATAGATGATCGCTAACAGCGCTCGTTCACCATCAAGGGAGATACGATATTGGGGAATACGTGGCAATCGCACATTAGATTTCAGCTGTACAACATAAGGTGAGATATCAAGTAGGCCCACGTCATTTGGACCCGTTGCCCACAAAGATGCAGGAAGAGAGCTCAATTCCGGTGGGAGCTTATCGAGGGACAAATACATAGGAGAGACAACCCTCTCTCCTAACGTAAGCTTTACACCCACAGGAGAACAATACAAAGTCGCGTACAAACGTTTAAGCAAATCCAGGCCCAAAAGATTTTCACCACAACCCGTAGTCAAAATCAACGGAGCTTCTAGCTCACGTGGCCCAATTTGAAGGGGCAAAGGGCGTGAAACTGGATTGCTAACGGGGGCGCCAGAGAATCCAACGGAAACATTTGTTAAGCCAGACAAAGGTGCGCCAGGGAGTTTCGAATGCATGATAGAACTTTTCGCTGCACCAGTGTCCAACAGAAAAGGCTCAACGACGCCCGATGTAGCAACTGCGACGTACGGCCCTCTCTGATCAACCGGAACTGATACCACTCCCTCTCCTTGTCTTAGGCTGTCCTAGTAATTACTGTCGTCAGTTCCCTGATCGACGTAATAATCGTCTACATTATACTGCGCAGATCGTCCTTGCGATGATCCACGTTGATCGAAACAATTATTAGAATTGGATGAGTTATCTGAGTGATCATTCTGAGCACCACGACCTCTACCACGTGATGTTTGCTGTGTACCACCACGACCTCCTCTAGATGAGTTACCACTATTACGTTCATTCAAAACAGGACAATTGAATTTAATGTGTCCCTCCTGTCTACAATAAGCACATTGATTGTACCCTAACGATGATCTTTGGGAGGAGGAATCATTACGAGTTTGGGATCTGTTCGATTGTGGGTGTGACCTATTCTGTTGTGAATTATTCTGATTTGAACGTGGAGGATACGCCTGTTGCAACAACACTTTAGTTTTTAACTCTTTCGTCTTTTTATCAGCACGTTCGCTCTCTTCTTTCTCCCTATTCTCATAATATTGGGCCGTAGCCAATATCTGAGCCGAAGTAGAAACGGCCCATGCACTTTCCGAATTCTTTAACTTATTGCTCAAATCGGGCAATAAATTCGAAACAAATTTGTCCACAAACAATCTCTGACCACCCTCAATACCCATATCCTGTCCACTATGGTCAATAAATGCTTCCTCGAACCTCGTAAAGAAGTCGGAAACACTCTCATCTTTCTTCTGCCTACAGGCTGACAATTTATCCCAGTTTACCCTCATAGCTGGCATAAGAGTTTTCATTAATGTTATTATTCTTTGAGGGAGAGCAGCAATCAACTGTTCAGGCTTAGCGCCACCAACTTGCAACCCATCTGCCGCTACAATGGCCGCCCAATCACCACCTAGTTCAGCCGGATGATTTTCCTGCCGAATCTTAGCCCATACCGGTTGCGGTACGACATTGCCAAACAACATGTCGATATCGGCAAGATTCATTATCGTAGCATCTACGAGCTGCGATAATTCTTTGTAATACCCTGCAGGATTTTTGCGAGGGTCAGGCAAAGATTGCTTCACCTGCAACACTTCCGATCTTTTCCATGGGAGATGTATCCATACTCTCTGGAAATGCGGCGGAATAATAGGAATAGCAGTAGCATCGCCTGGCATCCACACTGGTGGAACTTCCCGCATAGGGTATTGGCCAGACTCGTCTGGCTGTTTTTCAATATCTTCGACGAACAATGCATGAGGGATTGGAGCGGGGCGAAAAGATAGCAATCGTTCAACAGCACGTCGAACGTTGGTATCCACTATCAGTCCATTTGCGAACTGAAGCTGAAGATCAGACAGGGCGGTCAGCACCTCGTCAGGCGCATCGGCCGCTATCCGATCATAGAGGTACTTACACATTTCGTTAAACACATATCTCTGGGTTGGTATATTGAATTGACAAAATGTTTCGAGGACAACACGGGGTGGACATCTAACAGGATTTACCATCCAACCCATCGCCATATTATATAGCGCAACGCGTTCTCTGTTTCCAGGAAGCTGACTACGTCTCTGAGGACTATCGGAACCAGCGGACCCATGAACAGGTCCGAGCGAATGAAAGCTAGTCGCAAGAGGAGAATTGCGACTACGAGTAGAGGGAGAAGAATAAGACACAGGACTAACAAGAGAAGGAGTAGAAACAGTAGCAACAACAGGAGTTAACAAAACAGGAGCAGTAGCAGTAGCGGGAGCAGGAGTATGTGGAAGCGGAGGAGCAGTAGGAATAGAAACAGACAAAGGAGCAGGAACAGTCGGAAGAACGGGTGCAGGTTGAGGAACGGGCGGAAGAGGAATAGGCGGAAGAATAGGTACGGCAGGAACCACAGGAGCTGCGGTACCCTGTACGTACGGAGGTGGCGACTTCATAAGATAAGACATTAAGGGATCCTCAACTGGCTCTTCCTTCTTTTCCGACTCCGTAGGCAAAGCGGGGTAACATTTATCTACAGTCATACGCTGTAATCGGTCAAACACTTCCTTATCCTTAACCTCCTTATCTCGCTGAAATTGCTCTGCTTTCTTCACTATGGTAGCAACATTATCTCTCTGGTTACGTTTAGTCTGTCTGATTTCTTTCTGCCGGGCTTCTTTGCGCCACAACCGAAAGGCATCAAACATGGCCGGCCTTGACTTTCTTTCGAACAGTTTAATCTCTAGATTATCTAAGATCGGGGCCTCGAAGCTACCATGAGGTGGCCAACGAAGGTCGCCGTCCTTTTTCGTGTATTTAATCCAATAATCGTTAAAGGTAATTGGGCCTAGCCCATGCTTACTATAGAGCTCATACGTGGGAGTTCCAACCGGAGGTATCGGACACGAGTCCTCCAGTCGGGAATCCGTACCACAAGGTCTGAAACAACTAAACAAAGTACTGCGACCAGGCATCTTGCACACTAGCCGAGTTTCACAAACTTCAAGGGTTACGGGATTTACCAAGTCCTAGCAAAGAACAAAACCCTCGGTTTTTGGCGGCTGCAGTCGTCAAACAACACAACAAAATACGCTAGCAAAGTGTCACCGACAAAAACACTCACACAGCGTTAACAACAAAAACACTCGCTAAAGTGTCAACAACCAAGAACTATGGGAGCGACCCACGAATACTTAACTCAAAAATCGATGGCGTCACCAGGAAGGCCCGTCAATCGTCTCGCTATACCAAGGTCTACGCCAGGCGCCAAAACAGGTCTACAGTCAGGGCAGCAGTCCGTCGCAGCCGTCCGGAGGCGGGAATCTTCGCGGGAAAAGTCTTCGGGCCACTTATTTCGACAACAGGATCGATGAAGCGGAGTGCACCTTCCCTCGGAGATTTCACACGAAGTTCCTCACGATCGTCGGGCTTGGACCGGTACCACTGATGCAGCCCCACGTTGGGCGCCAACTGAAGGACTGGGTTCTGTAAGACCCAGCGGTGCCAGGGCACAACACCTGAAACCTTCGTGGGTAACCTGCTCCGGCTTACGAATCACAGAGACACGGGACACTTCCTTCGACGTCAAAGATTCAAGGTTTATTTGCTGCAGGGAACACAGAGATCACGACAAGTACACAGCGTGCAACTTGGGGAGACTGCTTCAAATTGGTTCTGTGGATCGCTCCTTTTATACAGTTTTTACCCATAGGATTACATTGAACAAAAAGTTTACAACCCGGTTCCCACCATTATCCCCCAGAGGGGTCGTTTTTGGTCACTTTGAAACACATGAGGTCCGGAACATAAGTGCGGAAACATTTGGCGGTTCCCAACTGTAAAAACCATCTTCCCACCTTTAGCGAATTCCAATCAGCAGTAAAACAGATCGAAATAGGAACAAGGACAGGTGTAGAGGAAGACGGAGACAGTGGGGAGATCGGAAAAGGGTGTAAAAGGGGAGGTATCGGGAAACACGAGATACAGGCATCAAAGGGACGTGCCTAATGAGATGCACGGCTGAGACAATAAGCCCGTGCGGCAAGATGAGCCTCGAGCGGCGCCATCTGCCTTACAGTAGCAACCCCCTTGTCATAAAGACACTCACGAGAACATGTGTCTTCCGCAAATATCTTGGGAGTCCCAGGGTCGCGAAGCGGACAACGTCCGTTCGCTGGCTACTTGAGGGCAAGAGACAAAATGGATGCCGTATCTAAGATGGAACCCGTGGGTACAGATGAAAAACCCACATAATGAATGAACGGTTTAAGTTAGCACAGCGAAACTGTGCACACTTACTAAACTCGTCATTTGCGGTTCATAGATACCAGACTCGACCATATTCGTGCGAGTCAAAAACACCACTTACAATTGTCACGGAACCTCACCTGTAATTTCCAGCTGAGCCATATCCCAAATACTTTATCAGTTTATTAGCCCACTGCAGGGGAAATTCGGTGGGAGTAGGGGTGGTGTTTTCCTTCAAGGGGAAAATGACTGATTTGTTCCAATTAATGGAGATCCCGGACAGGCCTCCAAATTTGATAAATTTGCACAGTAGTGGATCTAGATTTATCTCTGGGTCAATGACATACAGTGTGACATTGTCAGCATGTAGTGATATTAAAAAAGTTCTAGCGCTGAACCCAATTCCTCTGGCGGTGTGATGCTGTCTAATGTGGGCCGCAAGGGGTTCCACCGCTATTGCAAAAAGTAATGGGGAAAGGGAGGAGCCCTGCCATGTTCTCCGTGAAATGGCAAATGGCTGCGACATCCTATTCACTCTTATCCGAGCAGATGGCTTCATATAAAGCAAATGTATGAGGCAAAGAAATAGGGGGCTGAACCCCATTCGCTCCAACACTCGAAGAAAATAAGGCCCTTCCAGCATATCAAACATTTTAGTAGCATCAAGGAATGCTGCTGCTGCTTTCCCATCACAGTGAAGCAGGTTCTGAGGTTGTGGGATGTAGACCTCCCGGGGATAAAGCCCTTTGATTCGGGCATGCAATGAGCGGAAGTAGGGTTTGTAGCCTGTTCGCAACCAATTTTGCCAATATTTTTACGTCTACGTTTATAAGCGACATAGGCCTATAGAAACCCAATTTGTTTTCAGTGTTCACGGGTTTCAGCAATATTATTATTATTGCCTTTCTCATTGTAGGTGGTAAAATGCCCGAGGGCTGAGCCTCTTCAAACAGTGTAGTCAAACGTGGTGCTAATTCCACCACGTACGTTTTGTAGAACGCAGTGGTTGAGCCATTCGAACCCGGGGTTTTTTTTAGTGGCAAGCTTTTAATAACCTGGGCTACATCCTCCACCGTGAATGGGTTGCCTAAGTATTCCCTGTACTCCTGTCCCAGCCAGAGAAGTTCTAGTGACTCCAGGAAGGGTTGCAGGCATTCCAGAGTTGCAGGCTGCCGGGAAGTGTATAGTTCAAAATAAAAGTGGGAGAAGGCATCTAGTATATTCTTTTGGCCTCAAATTACTATATTTGGTGTGCTGTTTAGTTCAGTTACATAAGCATTGGTATGAGGCGCAAGTAGCATTGATGCCAAAATCCTACCTGGCCTGTCCCCGTCCCCATATCTCCTGGACTGGGCATATTTCCCTAAAATGTTTACCTCCCGCTGTGCCTCCTTCTCAAATTCCAACAATTTCACTTTCAATTGAGCCATTGTCTTACAGTCGCCCTATGCATATAACTCTGTCTCTAACTCTCTTATTTGTTTCTCTACCATTGCAATTGTGCCTCATATTGACTTTAGGACTCCTGCCTGGCGGGCTATGCTGTTATCCCTTATTACTGTCTTGAATGCCTCCCATAACGAGTCCTGATTGGCAAACGAGCCCTCATTCAGGGTGTAAAAGTTAGCTATATCACTTCTGATTTCTTCTCTGAACACATCGTCTAGGAGGGCTTCCTGTGGCAGTCACCAGGTGAACATATATTTACTGTTGATGGCTCCTTTTGGTCACTAACCTATATGAAGAAGTCTGAGCCCTGACGAAGTAAACCTCAAACAGTGGCACTTCCGAAATGTGCGTAGGCGCCTTTCAGCTTTGTCGTTATATGTGTGATTTGTGATGTATTGTGTATTTCCTGTAGTATGCTTTTTCTTTTTTGTCTTGTAAAGACAGCTGTTTAGTATTCTATATTTTGTATGTTTGTCATCTAGTCATTATTTTGTTAGTGAGTTGATCCTTTGTATAGTGTTGTTTATGTTTCTCTTTTTTAGGGCTCATTTTGTTTTGTGATCGTTTTCTTGTTATATATATATTTGATTGTTGTTATTTATTGTGTATTCACATCTATTCACCCAAAAAAACTTCTATGTGAAAAAAAGAATTTTTTTATGGAAAAACATGTTTTGTACAAAAAAAGTAATGAACTTTAATATGACTAATAAATGGCTGTGACTTCAGTTGTTCTGTGGGTGACATGCTCATTATATGTGGAGCTACAGCCCACTAATATTTAGGATTGTGGGGTTTTTCCTTCATGCTCTTTACTGCACTTTTCCTGGTTGAAATCTCCCCCAGAACTAGAATTCTCAGGGTCCCTCTTATGTTTTTTTGCCCAGAGTTCTAGTGCCAGCAAAAATCTGGTCCAGTAAAAGGTGAAAAGCCTTGGATGACCATGCAGAAAAGGCAGATTTTCTACACAGCAACTCATATTTTTGACATGTACCATCTCTTAACTCTGCTCACTAGTGCATGCTTAATATTCTCCCTATTAGCAGGAGCATGTCACACTGCCTACAGTTTCCACTACTCACACTGTCCACTAGCGCCTGTTTCGCACATTGCCCACCAATGCAAGGCTTTCAAACCACCTACCAGTGATAACTTGTCACTGCAGTCATAAGAATGAGATTCTAACACTGCCCTCAATTAGAAACTCATCACAATGCACTACAGTGTCAGTACCTGACACTGCCAACCATTTACAGATCTTAAAGCTGCCCTCTAGTGCCAGTCGCACTGTTCACTATCGTTCAAGAACATTTCCACAAACAATGAGTCCAAATACCGGACTGTTCTGTTTCCATATGGGTCTTAGAGCCATATCATAAAATGTACACTTGTTCTGTGGAATGTTTCATGGGTTTTCAGAAATGTGCAAATGTTCTAAGCAACTTTACACTAATTCTAAGCAATGTAGCCCTTGTGCCAGGCACGTTCACACTAAACTATCCTCTGATGCCTAGCAAAACATCATTGTGCAATGGTCGGTTTGAAACCAGTGCAAATATGACCATTAGCACTTCAAATTGCATTGGTGCAGTTTACATGTTTTTGTCTGCCAATATAATATCTGTAAGAGTACCTGATCTATACATAATTCTTTTATGTGGATTCATTTATTATGGAATTGTAACTGTAATTAGACTTGTGCTCCTATTGAAAGTAATGAAAAGCCTTGCAGATGCCATCTTCAAATGCTGTCACATTCTCAAATTCCATATGGATATTTATCACCATTAATTATAAGGAAAGAATAGGAAACTTGTCAGCAAAACCTTGGCATTAAATCTTAAATTACGAATGTTTTGTTGACCATATACAAAATCTATACTAATATAATAAAGAGAGAGCCCAAACCTTTGAGGCGGGTAATCTCAGGAACCGCAGCACCAATCACAACACTCAATACAGTGTTGGAAAGGGCAGTTGCAGCAGAAAATACCCCTATACACCAAAACCCAAACATAGCCCTGAAACCCTAAAAATATCCCTGTACCCCAAGACCCATAAAATATCCCTAAACCCTAAAACTACCCCTGCACCCCATAACCCAAAACTATATCTGAACCCTTAAAATACCCAAACACTCCAAAACATATACCTCAGTACCCCAAAATATATACCTCTATACCCATACTTACCTTATCCAAACATTAAAAAAAAACATGCTTTTACCATTCATGCATTTACAAAGACTTTTGTTGTAAATGTATGCGTGGTAAAAGCATATAAAATGTAATGCCATGCGTTATAATGGCATTGCGGAGTCATGGTACTTTCGTAATGAAAGTATGCGGAGTGATGGTATGCGGAAAGAAAGTTGTGGAATAATGGGTGTTTACCCTCCCTCGGTAAGAACATTGGTGGCACGGCGGCCCACATCTCCAGCAACATACTCATATTCTTTCACCACCCATTTGAAAAATGCACAGGTCTCTCTCATTGATGGCCAGCACCGACATACACTTTTAGACACACTTCCCGCCACATGTTCTAGAATTGCGAACTTTAGAGCTGGGGAGCTACGTTTGAATCTCGGTATCAGCTCAACATCCTGTGATTCCAGGCAAATCGCTTTTTCACCCCGTGCCTACCACAAATTAATGTGTTCTTCTGTAATGTAAATTGTGCTTGGGCCATGTTGTCGAGTTCGCGCTATATAATATAGCAAGGAAAAAAAGTAGGGAAACTTGCGTTCACACACTACTGAACGCGCACTCTTAAGTGCATCAGCAGTGCACTATGAATCGGAGCGTTTCACAGGCCTGTCACAGATAAGAAATGCTATCAAAACGAAATCCTACAAAACAATATACTACTGGCCGGCAGCAATTCATACCCGGACAACGTCGGGACGGGCTGCTAGTAATACTAATAAATCTGTATTTTGACTACAGTTTTTCAAACGCAGTAGGGGATGGAGTCTGTGTATGTCGGGATTGTGACATGGACCATAGATAGCTTACCCTTGAAGTTATATATTTAAGTCTTACTGCTTAATCAAGCACCACTTTCGAAGCTGACGCCCTCTATCCTATCTCAAACGCTCCATCCAGCCTCCCCTGTTTCCCATTTCGTCTCTTCACAGAAAGGAAGGCACAATCCTGTTATTACGCATGTAAGTACTACCTCCAGAAGTTAAAACACAAGATCTTCCTGGAACAAGATTACAGTTCAGGAAAGGCTAATTTCCTGGCAGTTTAAGCATTTCCAGAAGTGCCACCTTTATGAGGCAGCACATCCAGGAATGAAGGACATTGCAGAGCACCGCGTCAGCCGGTTCTGCACGAGAGCAGGCCAAAGCTTATTCAGAGTGTGTGATGAGTGGATGTCAAAGGGCGGTGCATATCTTCCAAAGGCTTTACACTGTAACATCCGGACTCAAATTGTTATTGGCGGGGGATCCGTTGCACATTTTTTTTCAGGCTCACTTTAAACGCGTTAGTGATCCGACCGAAGACGGAAGTAAGGGTGTGTGAATGAAAATTATGGAAAATTCGAGAGAATGAAACTAAAGTAAACTGAACTCTCATAGGCAGATAGGTGAACTTCACCTCAATTTGGTGGGAAGCACTTTCTAATCTCCAAGTTGCATTTCCCACCTTTCCCTTTGCACGAACCCTATGAGGGCGCATTCACGGTTATACAAGCAGTCACTGAGAGTAATGTCTCACTTCCCATGCAATGTGCAATTAGGCTTGTGGTGTAGACTGCTAATTCCAGAGTCTTTCATCTTGGAGGCCACCATTAGCCGCCATTCTGCCTTTGATCCCAGGCTTCATAATAGACCTAGTGTTCGCTCAAGAAGACACAGTACCCCGAGCTACCAAGTTAGTGCTAAAACACACTGCCATTGTCTTTAAGCATGGCCCGCCTAATAAACGTAAATATACAAGTCACTAGACTTCACGCAAAACTAATATTTAAAAAAAAATGCGAAGAGTCAGTAGGAGGTAAGTGACCAAGAAAAGGAAGCACATAAGCTAACTACTTGGAGGTACAGACTAGGTTGCTTTTATTTCCTTTGTTTACTTAATACATGGTAGAGACATATTTTTCCTCTTTTCAAATCTGAAATGTAGGACTGTCTTTGCAACAATGTTAACTTGTTTAAGATTTGTACTAAAGAAGTAGCAAAACCAACGCTAAACAAGTGTGCCCTGTTTTTAAAAGAAGGGGTTGATGTGTGCCATAGAGATTTAAATCTCTATGGCACACGTGAAATCATTGATCAGCAAAAAGACATGTGTTCAATAATGGTAGCACAATATGTTTTCCGATTTTGCTCGTGGTAATATAGATCTGACATAGGGACTGTGGAAACATTTCTTTGCACTATTCTGTATTTCTGAAGTGACTCAAAATGGTTTGTCCTCAGGAATTTACACAAGAGCCCGCACAGATGATAAGTTACAGAAGGGCCCTGCATCCACAGACATCAGGTTATGAGGGCTTGTGGGGCTTTGGCACCATTAACAATTTATGATAGGTGCCCATACTTTGGAACAGTAGAGTTCACATTGTTTAGTGGCTGATCATGTCTTCTTTCAAAAAGAAAATGTATAAAATATTCAGCATGTCTCCTAAAGCAACAAGTGTGGAGTGCATTGCGTCCCTTTTTTTGTCGCAACGGCGGCGCAAACAAGGCAGCAAATTTACAATGTGATGCATCTAGGGAGATGCCTCACATTGTAAAGCTCTGCGTCACATTATATCTGCACCAGGTATTATGTATGCGGGCTAGGCGTTTCCACGCAAAAAGCCATGTAGAACTGATGCAGTGAAATTTACAACATTTCACTGCATCACTCTACGCCTTCACTGCATCAAAATCCCTACACCTGCTCAGACCAGGCGGAAGGAATGACGCTGGGCTTTTTGAATGGGACTCACCTATCTGTTGTGGCACATTGCTGTAGTTGCGTCACTTTCATGAGCAACTCCAGCAATGCGTCACTTTTGGGCCAACAAATGCATCAGAATTTCTGACGCATCTGATAATCCTTGCGCCATGGATCACTGTATAGTAAATACAGCACATCCATGGTGGCGCATAGACATTTGGCGCTGGCGCAAGGAAACTGAAGCAACTATGCAAAGGCGTCAGTTCCTTGAAAATCTGCCCCTTAAAGTTTGGAGTATGCGTACCCTGTTACAAACATGATGAATAGCTGGTCCAGCTCATTACAAGTGCATCATATCACTTGGAGTAAGGGAGGCGGCATACTGTTCCCATGGTCAATGGTACTTGTTTTATCAGCCCCACAAGAATGAAACCTATGGACCTATTGGCATTTAAGCATTTGATCATGAGATCCAAATGTCTGGAGTGGATGCATTAGTCCAGTGAGTCCCCAGACTAGGAGTGGATTAGTGAATAGTTCTGACCATGTATGACATTGTTCACGTTCCTCCTTGCTACTATGTCTAAAACTAAAGATGTTCCAACAAGTTGTTGTAAAGGACACTTTCTGTTCTACAGCTCTTTAATGTCAATCACAATGTACACACTGGCCTCTCAGAGTGTCCCATGTACAGCTCAAGTTCACACCATGAAGGTGCTGGACCTGTCAGCCTTAGGGTGCTCTTCCCCAAACTTTTTGCCTGCTTACCTTCACTTTTTTGCTTTATTTTATTTTGTTAACACAACAGGTGATGGACAGAATGTGGATCAATGTCACACATTCACCCCTGTCCAAAGATCTGGGCCCAAATCCATCGTTTTTTTGCACTCCACACCACCCTGGGTTAGACAATGGCGATATGCAAATCAGCTCTGACCCTGTGCCCCATGGGAACAGTCCAGTCCGAACTACAAAAGCCATGTCCTTCCCAGAACGGAATCAAGCATCCGAGGACCGGACCGGTTTCGAGGTAACACCTCTCATCAGCCCGGCTAGCTTGACTCCATTGGTGTGGAGGCTCTGGGACCCACGTCTGTGCTACCCCAGTACACTCAGGGAGAAAATTACAAAATACAATTTGATGGACAGAATGTAGATCAATGTCTTACATTCACCCCAGTACAAGGATCTGGGCCTAAATCCATCGTTTTTTGCACTTTAGGCCCAGATCCTTGTACTGGGGTGAATGTAAGACATTGATCTACATTCTGTCCATCAAATTGTTTTTTGTAATTTTCTCCCTGAGTGTACTGGGGTAGCTCAGACGTGGGTCCCAGAGCCTCCACACCACTGGAGTCAAGCTAGCCGGGCTGATGAGAGGTGTTACCTCGAAACCTGTCCGGTCCTCGGATGCTTGATTCTGGTCTGGGAAAGATATGGCTGTTGTAGTTCGGACTGGACTGTTCCCATGGGGCACAGGGTCAGAGCTGATTTGCATAAAGCCATTATCTGACCCAGGGTGGTGTGGAGTGCAAAAAACGATGGATTTAGGCCCAGATCCTTGTACTGGGGTGAATGTAAGACATTGATCTACATTCTGTCCATCAAATTGTTTTTTGTAATTTTCTCCCTGAGTGTACTGGGGTAGCTCAGACGTGGGTCCCAGAGCCTCCACACCACTGGAGTCAAGTTAGCCGGGCTGATGAGAGGTGTTACCTCGAAACCGGTCCAGTCCTCGGATGCTTGATTCCGGTCTGGGAAAGATATGGCTGTTGTAGTTCGGACTGGACTGTTCCCATGGGGCACAGGGTCAGAGCTGATTTGCATAAAGCCATTATCTGGCCCAGGGTGGTGTGGAGTGCAAAAAACGATGGATTTAGGCCCAGATCCTTGTACTGGGGTGAATGTAAGACATTGATCTACATTCTGTCCATCAAATTGTTTTTTGTTATTTTATTTTGTTGGCATTAGGACTCAGAGAACTTTACCACTGCTAACCAGTGCTAAAGTGCATGTGCTTGTTCCCTAAACATGGTTTCATTGACTTATCCACAAATGGTATATTTAATCTATCTGTAAGTCCCTACAAGAGTGTACTACTGGTGACCACGGCCTGTAAATTAAGTGCTAATAGTGGGCCTGCAGCAGTGATTGTGCCACCCACACAAGTAACCCTTTAAACATGTTTCAGGTCTGCCACTGCAGATCCTGTGTGTGCAGTTTTCACTGCCATGTCAACCTGGTATTTTGGACCCCTTGTGAAGCCTTAAACTCTCCTTTTATTACATATGTCACCCCTAAGGTAATCTCTAGGTGGCCCATAAGGTAGAGTGCTGTGTAATTAAAAGAGAGGATGTGTACTATTATGTTTTACATGTCCTGGTTCTGACAAATAACACAAAAATTCGTTTTTTTGCTACTGTGAGGCCTACCCTCTCATACATTAACATTGGGAATTCATTATTACACTCAAGCTGCAATTCCTGATTGGGAAGGAGTAGCTCTGTCATGTTTATTATCATTGGAAAAGTAATGATACATTCTATTTGCTGACAAAGTTGAATTTAACATTCCTATTTTAGAAATGCCACTTTTAGAAAGATGGGATTTCTCTTCTCTTGAAGCGCTGAGTGCCTGCAGCCTTTATCCAATATGCATCTGGGGTGAGCAACAGCTGAATTCCCTATATGCAGCCACATGCAAAGAAAGGTTAGGTGTGACTCAGTGGTCAACTGCATCTTGATGGTTCATCCTGGGTAGGATGGGAGAGGGGAGCTGGCACTTACACCTGAATGGACAGTTCCCAGTCTATACACAAAGGGTTGCCTATCCCCTGTAGTGAGTCTGGAGCCAGGCTGAGAAGGGAGGGCCTCTGTGCACTTCAAAGCCACTCTTTGCAGTTAGCTCCTCTTCAAAGGCACAGATGGGTAAGAGGTCTCTGACACCACCAAATCAGACACTTCCGGACCTGTAAATTAATTCTGCCAGGAAGGACTGCTGTGCTGCTACAAGGATCGCAACTGGAAGAACTGCTTTTCTTCTGTGCTGCCTTGCTGCCTGCTACCTTCTGCCCCTGTTGATGAAGAACTGGACTTTCGGTTAAACCCAGAGTGATCTCCAAGAACATACTGGCTGGCCTCCTGTTTTTAGACAAGGGATATCAAAGTCTCACCTCCTGCTCCTGTGCCTGGTCCAATGGAAGTTGATCCATGTGCTTGATCCACTTGAACTCATGCATCCTCTACTGTGTGAAGCAGAATCAATACACTACCACTGTTGTGGGAGCAGAACCAGGGCATCACTCTCTGAACCATCACCTCCAGAACTAATGCATCAGAACTGCTGCATCACCGGAGATGCCCGATGCATCAGCTTCAGAACCAACATATCTTGGCTTCGGTGCTTCATCCTCATAATCGTTCCATGGAGAAAATCGATGCATTACCTTGACTGAGGTATCGACACCAACGCATCACCCGGCTGCACCCTGCATCTTGCTGTTGGAACCAGGATCAAGGTACTTTGTTCAGCATGCCTTGCTTGGCTCCTGTACCCGGCCCACGTACCATCACGGTTGGCATGAACCTTTGACTTTGCAGCAGTTTAGCGCGACCAGATATTCCCCAATAGGAACTGAGCTTATTGTTTCTAATCACTGTGGACACTTTTATTCTTTAAAAATTCATATCTTGAACTTTTACTTATTTGATTTTTGTCATTTTGATCTTGTTTTATTAATAAAATCGTAATCTATTTTTTTACACTGGTGTGGAGTCTTTTCGTAGTGTTTTCATTGTTCTACTGTTTTAAGTGTTGCACAAATACTTTACACATTGCAACTTAATTTAAGCCTGACTGCTCATTGCAAAGCCACCACAGGGTGAGAACAGGTTAATTTAAAATGTGTTCCTAACTTACCATGACTAGGATTGTTGTTCCTGCTTGGACAAGGTGCATAGCTCTGCCAACCAGAAACCCAATTTCTAATGCAGGTGATCAGCTGTGAAGATAGGACTTGTGCTTGTGCAATACCATGCAGTGACTTAGGGCAGGATTTGGATCTTGGCCTACAGGTTACTCTGTCACAACAGTGACTCATATCCTGTCTGCCAACATATACATCCCATTATATCCTATGGAATTTATATTTCGGCGAATGGGATATCCATCTCCATTGTGACAGAGTAACCCATCTGCCAAGATCTACATCAGTCCATTAGTTTAAAATTCTCCGTAATTTACATTTCTGGATTTTCCAAAGTCTTTTTTCCCAATTCCCATTGTTTCTGCTGTGCCTGTGACCTTACCTGACAAGATAGAATTCAAGCTGGCTAATATACAGAGCTACAGAGTGGCCCGGCTCACGGGATTCTGCCAGAAGAAGAGGTTGTTCACTAAGGGTAGTGCCAAGAAAGCAGATCTCCAAAGAATCTTAAGAGTATGGGCATAGGCCTACCAGACCAATTCAGATGATGAGGAGGCAGGATCAGAGTCTAAGGAGAAGTAGGAAAAGGACATGTCTGGAATTCTTGTCATGCAACCTGTAGAGAAGGGGGTAACATTCTCCCCTGACTGGAAGTCCATCCAACAGCAGGCAGCAGTGTCTCTTCTAGAAACATGACTCCAGAGGAACTGAAGGACAGGAGTGAAGAGATTGCCAAATTGAAGATGAAGAAAGAGCAGGCTGGTGGGGAGAGGAGGATGTGTATGTAGTGGTGTTTGCAGCGTACCTACTGAGGATGGGAACGTTTGCATTCCAAAGGATTCAGTACCCAGTTTTGTTGTGGAGAGTGAGATATAAAAGTGGTTCCCAAGGTTCCTGAGGAGCCCTGTGGGGCTGGGAGGATAGCTTGTGAAGTTGCATGCCCAAGTTGGGGAGAGACACACTACTTATACGGGAGGTAGAGAATCAGTGCCAGCACACCCCCATGAAAGCCATTTTACTTAGTAAGTTTGGGCTGACCCCAGAGAGGTATAGATAGAGGTGCAGGGGCAGCCACAATATCTCTTCATAGACATGGGTGTACTTTCTTGACTATGCAAGCACAGCTCTGAAGGGCTGGGTGTGGGGCAGCACGTTTGATAATTATTCTGGGCTTTACAACTTAATTTTGAAGGATCAGCTAGATATTTGTTTTTCAGAGCTGCACCAACACCAAGTGGACAGCAAGTTGACTGACCCCAGGAAGCTTGCTGTGAAGGCAGACATCTAGGTCAGCACCAGAGTGTCAAAGAAGTCATCTAGGGGGGCTACCAGAAGGGTGGTCATGGGTCCCACCAGAAGATGGAGGGGGGAGGAAAAGAAATTGTTCTCTCAAAGGCCCCCAAAATAACTCACAGGAGAAAGGGCCCCATTCCATATCTGGCCACCAGAAAAAGAGCTTCCCTGACAAGAGTCAGCCAAAGAATTCCAAACACTATGAATGTTTTGAGTATGGGCACTACAAGGGGGTCCCAATTGCCTAAAAAGAGCACAATCACCCCCTGGAAGTAAGACATTAGGGTGTTGTGTAGTTCCTATATAACCTATACAGGATATGCTCGTTTGGATAACATAAACTCTCGGATTGTGGCAGACTGATTCCAGGCACCCCCACTGGATATGTTAGCCTGTCTGTATCAGCTAGCTCTCAGTGCCACTATAATCTCCGCTTGTCGGGGAGAGAATAGTTCTTGGCAACATCAGAATATGACAACCCTGATCCCTCGGGATCTTGGAAACAATGTACTACCTTTCGCTCAGTCACTCGTACTCACTTAGTTTGATTCAGAGAGATACACAAAATAAACATGTTGGGTGTTTTCAATAGGAATTTAATGAACAGTTGTTATTCTAGTGTAGAATGGATGAGCTGCAACGGCCATTGGATAGTAGCAGAGATATATGATTAGAAGTACTATGAAAGTAAAAGGATGGTACAGTTCTACCATGTTGCAGTAATCAAGAATATATACAAGTACACAAAATACATGATAAAAAATGTGTACTTCTGTGATGCCTCACTAACTAGATGCACCTAAATGTACCTAGCATCGATGCAGGTGTTATGCCAAGAATCCCTCCAGAATCTAGTCATCCCCATTACCTGAGAATGAGAGAATATTTGTCCCCGTCCTGGTCTCGAGTTGGACACCCCGCGAGGGTTGTTAGACCACTGCCAGCTGGAGTGTCTGCATGCAGGAACCTCAGCGTCTCTGGTCAGTATGTCAGCCGGGACATCTCGGTCTCCTCTGTCCTTCTAAGCAAGATGTGAAGTATATATACCCATAGGTCTCCTCGGGGGTCCTACCTAGCTGTGTTACTGTGTCGGCCTAAAGGAAGACGTCGGACCTCAACTTTATACAGAGATATTATACAGGAGATGGTAGTCCCTGTGCTTCTAAGAAACCTCATCCATAATGTATGAGATTCAAACCAGGGAAAAACCCGTGTTCTGAACACAGTGCTGTATCTAGGTAAAAGGTCAGTCCCTAAGAACCTTTATATACGTAATGTTGGGAAGAATATAGGTGTAAGGTTGCAATATTACCTGCGCCTATATAGGCTTCCTATATAGAATATAACAAGGGGTGGCTAGCTTAGAGCTTGGGGAGGAGTTTGTCCCAGTAAGTGGGAGGCAGTTAGGTTACCCTAGTGTCCCTGGGTGACAGTGAGGTGGGTCCTATAATCCCTGTCCCCTCAAATACTGCAATGTATAGACCATGTGTTACCATTAATGGACAAGGTGCTGAGGCTCTGAGGGACACAGGTGCCAACATGACTTTGGTAAGGAGTCAGCTGGTAGCCCCCAGGCTAAATTGTATCTAATGCAGTTCACCAGGTTGCGGTGGCTGATAACCAGGAAGGTCACTACCAAGTGGCACTTATTCCATTTGAATGAGGGGGTCTCAGGTCTTCTGAAAGTTGCTGTGAGCCTTGCCATGTCTGTTTGTTATGAAGTAATTTGACAGCGACTAGATTAAACATTAGCAATAGACATCTTAGTTTTAGCTGTTAACTTGACATTTAGTGGACTCCATCTTCAATCAATCAATCAATCAATCAAAGACATTTGTAGAGCGCACTACTTACCCGGAGGGTCTCAAGGCGCTTGGGGGGGAGGGGGTGCTGCTACTGCTCGAACAGCCAGGTCTTGAGCTTCTTCCTGAAGGAGAGGTGGTCTTGGGTCAGGCGCAGGTCGGTCGGGAGGGAGTTCCAGTTCTTGGCGGCCAGGTAGGAGAAGGACCTTCCTCCTGTTGTCGCTCTTCGGATGGGGGGGACGGCGGCGAGGGCATGGTTGGTCGATCGGAGGTGGCGTTTGGGTGCGTAGAAGTTGAGGCGGTTGTTGAGGTAGCTCGGGCCTTGGTCGTGTAGGGCTTTGTGTGCGTGGGTGAGGAGACGGAAGGTGATTCTCTTGTTGACGGGGAGCCACTGCAGGTCTCTCAGATGTCCGGAGATGTGGCTGCGTCGGGGGATGTCGAGGATGAGTCTGGCTGAGGCGTTCTGGATCCGCTGGAGTCTCTTCTGGAGCTTGGCGGTGGTTCCGGCGTAGAGGGCGTTGCCGTAGTCCAGACGGCTGGTGACGAGGGCCTGGGTGACCATCTTCCTGGTCTCGGTGGGGATCCACCGGAAGATCTTCCGTAGCATGCGCAGGATGTTAAAACAGGACGCGGAGACGGCGTTGACTTGTCTGGTCATGGAGAGGGAGGAGTCCAGGATGAAGCCCAGGTTGCGTGCGTGGTCTGTCGGTTTGGGTGCGGTGCCCAGGGCGGGGGGCCACCAGGAGTCGTCCCAGGCGGAGGGCGAGGAGCCCAGGATGAGGACTTCCGTCTTGTCTGAGTTCAGTTTCAGGCGGCTGGTCGTCATCCACTCGGCTACGTCTTTCATCCCTTCGTGAAGGTTGGCTCTGGCGGCGGCGGGGTCGTTGGTCAGGGAGAGGATCAGCTGGGTGTCGTCAGCGTAGGAGATGATGTTGAGGTTGTGTTGGCGTGCGATGGCCGCGAGGGGGCTCATGTAGACGTTGAAGAGGGTGGTGCTCAGCGAGGATCCTTGAGGGACGCCGCAGATGACTTCGGTGGACTCTACTTGTACGGTGGTAAACGGACTCTCTGTGTTCTTCCGTCGAGGAAGGAGATGATCCATTCCAGTGCCTTCTCCTGGATTCCGATGTTGCTGAGGCGCTGCACTAGGGTGCGGTGGCAGACAGTGTCGAATGCCGCGGAGAGGTCTAGGAGGATGAGGGCCGCTGTTTCTCCGTTGTCCATCAGGGCTCGGATGTCATCGGTGGCAGCGATGAGGGCGGTCTCAGTGCTGTGGTTGGCTCGGACTGTGAGGGGTCGAGGGATCCATTTGTCTCGAGGAAGGCAGCCTGCTGTTTGTTGACGGTCTTCTCGATGACTTTGGCTGGAAACGGGAGGAGCGAGATGGGGCGGTAATTCTTGAGTTCGGTGGGGTCCGCTGTAGGTTTCTTGAGTAGGGCGCTAAGTTCGGCGTGTTTCCAGCTCTCCGGGAAGGTGGCGGTGTCGAAGGATGTGTTGATGATGTCCCGCAGGTAGGGTGCAATGACAGCGTCGGCTTTGTTGAAGACGTGGTGAGGGCAGGGGTCGGTTGGAGATCCGGAGTGGATGGAGTTCATCATGCGGACGGTGTCTTCGGTGCTGATCGGAGTCCAGGCGCGGAGGGTGGTGGTGGAGGGCGGTGGTTCGGTCGTGGCGTGCGTCGGTTGAGTGCTGAAGCTGTTGTGTATGTCCGCGATCTTGTTGTGGAAGTAGGAGGCGAGGGAGTTGCAGAGGTCTTGCGATGGGGTGATGTTGTTGTTTCCGGCGTTGGGGTTGGAGAGCTCTTTCACGATGTTGAAGAGTTCCTTGCAGTTGTGTGCGTTGTTGTCCAGCCGGTCCTTGAATGCAGTTTTCTTGGTGGCGCAGATCAGTTGGTGGTGCTTCCGGGTGGCAAGCTTGAGGGTGGTCATGTTGTCCGGTGTTGGTTCCCTTCTCCAGGCTTTCTCGAGGGCTCGGCAGTTCTTCTTGGAGCTGTTGAGTTCGTCGGTGAACCATGGGGCCTTCTTGCTGCCGGGTCTGCTAGGCGGGGTCCTCAGTGGGGCGAGTTCGTCCGCGCAGTTGCTGATCCACTTCGTGAGGTTGTCAGCGGCCTGGCTGGGGTTCGCTGAGCTGGCGGGAGGGTGCTGGCTCAGGGAAGCGGCGAGCTGGTTGGCTGTGATCTTGTTCCAGCTTCTTCGAGCAACCTGTTGCTGGTGGTGGTGGATTGTCGTTCTTTTGAAGGTAAAGTGGACGCAGCTGTGGTCCGTCCAGTGGAGTCCGGTGGCGTGGCTGAAGGCGATGTCTTTGCTGGATGAGAAGACGGCGTCGAGTGTGTGTCCGGCGAGGTGGGTGGGGGTGGACACCAGCTGCTTGAGACCGAGGTTGGCGAGGTTGTCGAGCAGGGTGATGGTGTTGCGGTCGTTGTTGTTCTCCAGGTGGAAGTTGATGTCTCCCAGGAGGATGTAGTCAGCGGAGGGGAGGGCATGCGGGCTGATGAAGTCGGCGATGTCCTCGCTGAATTGAGTGCGTGGTCCCGGGGGTCGGTAGATCAGGGTGCCTCTGAGGGTGGTTTTGGGGTCCGTGTGGATCTGGAAGTGCAGGTGTTCGGCGGTTGTCAGGGTGTCGTCGGTGTTGGTCGTGATGCGGATGGTGTCCCTGTAGATGATGGCGATGCCTCCTCCCGTGTTGTTGATGCGGTCCCTTCGGGTGATCCTGTAGCCCTCCGGGATGGCGATGGCGATGTCGGGCGCTGAGGAGTCGTTCATCCAGGTTTCCGTGAGGAAGGCGACGTCAGGGGCTGTGGTGTCGAGGAGGTTCCAGAGTTCGATGGCGTGTCTGTGGACGGAGCGGGTGTTGAGGAGGATGCACTTCAGGTGGTTGCTGCTGGTGTTCGGCTTGGCGGGTGTTGGTGCAGGACAGGTCCGGATGCAGGTGAACTTGCAGGAGTGGCAGCTGAAGGGTCCGTGGGTTCGTCTCGGTGTGGCTCGGTAGCATCCCGGGATTCGGCCGGTGTTGAGTGCGTTGAGGGTGGCGGCGTCGTAGGTCCGGTGGGTGGGCTGGTGTCTGCGGGGGCCAGGGGTCCTGGCACTGGGCGCGGTCCAGGCGCGGACGGGCGCAGACGGGCTTACCTTTGGCGCACCTTCGGCGCTCAATCGGTGCTCCCGCTGCGCGCGTCCGCTGAGCGCGTCCGCTGCGCGCGTCCGCTGCCCGTTCGCTCAGGGGGCGTCATAAGAAGGGATCCGTGATGGAGGGTCAGCTGGGGGCAGGATCGTCTTAGCCAATCGGCTGGCGGGGGGGTGGGTCTGCAGGCAGGCAGCGGCGGCGGGAAAACTGGGTGCGGGCTTCTCTGGCGGCCCTGCGGCGGCTGGGGCGCCGGGAGCAGGCGTCGCTGGAGATCGGGCGTCACAGGCAGCAGGAGGGCACAGGAGCAGGAGCGGGGATCGTGGGGCGACCAGGCCGGTAAGGGCGCAGTGGTAGCTCCTGAGCGGGAGTAGAGGGTCCCCTTAAGAAGGGATCCGTGAGGGAGGGTCAGCTGGGGGCGGGATCGTCTTAGCCAATCGGCTGGCGGGGAGGCGGGTCTGCAGGCAGGCAGCGGCGGCGGGAAAACCGGGTGCTGGCTTCTCTGGCGGCCCTGCGGCGGCTGGGGCGCCGGGAGCAGGCGTCGCTGGAGATCGGGCGTCACAGGCAGCAGGAGGGCACAGGAGCAGGAGCGGGGATCGTGGGGCGACCAGGCCGGTAAGGGCGCAGTGGTAGCTCCTGAGCGGGAGTAGAGGGTCCCCTTAAGAAGGGATCCGTGAGGGAGGGTCAGCTGGGGGCGGGATCGTCTTAGCCAATCGGCTGGCGGGGGGCGGGTCTGCAGGCAGGCAGCGGCGGCGGGAAAACCGGGTGCGGGCTTCTCTGGTGGCCCTGCGGCGGCTGGGGTGCCGGGAGCAGGCGTCGCTGGAGATCGGGCGTCACAGGCAGCAGGAGGGCACAGGAGCAGGAGCGGGGATCGTGGGGCGACCAGGCCGGTAAGGGCGCAGTGGTAGCTATTAGTAGTGTAGTGTAGTGTATTCCAGGCATCTTTCATTTGAAAACGAAGACCCGATACGAACAGACGCTTTTGCTGTAGCAGGGGATACGATAATACCATTTTTTAAGAAACTACCCCAACGCTCACAAAAGTAAAGGCAGCTCACCGCGCCTCTATTATTCCTTCTACTGCGAGATCTCTTTTTGACCATTATAGAGAGACCCGTTCTGGTCATTGAAGCCAACCGCCATTGATCTTGATATTCATCCCCACTACAAGTCAAGAACAACTAAAGAGTAGTGACATAGAAGTGTCTGAAGATTTACAGACTTTGAAAAGTTTTCTAATCCTTATTGGATAGGAGAATCATTAGTAACCTCCAGATAGTTACCGCCCAATAAGAATATCTCCTCACATCCTGAAAGAATTTTTATCTCCTACATAATAAGGAATCCCACCTGACCAAACAGGACAACCATAAGGATCCAGTAACACGACAGACAACAAATCAATAGTCTTGATAAAGGTGGCACATAATAATACGCAAACCACCGAAACGCGTCGACGCAATTTTCTGTACAATTCATCTTTTTTCCCCCCCGGTGTATATAAGATTGTAAGGTTATAAAACCAGGGGATGTTGAAATTTTAATTGTGAATGTACGCTTTGTAATTTCTAATTTGTATGTTTTACAATTGAGTTTTGTCTGTCCTTCATTTTTGTGCTGGTCACAAAATTATATAGTATTTTAATTGTTTTTTAACATTTTTCCAGTGTAATTGTAAATTGTCTTTTTATTGTTTCAATAAATTGTTATGTAACTTCATTTTTGATTAATTTCTTTAGTTAGTGTGTTTATATTAGATTGTGGTTATAGCTAATTCCAAGCTTCTCCTGTACACGACCCAAGGGAATCATTCTGTTTGATTTAAGTGTATTCCAGGCAGCCATTTTGTCTGCTGCATGCTGCCTCGTGTCGACCATGGGTTTTGTCCTACTTTCTTGTCCATGACACTTGAAATCTGCCCGGCAACAAGTTATATTTAGCATCCCCCTCTTCTGCATGTACCCTGAGGGGTCTACATCTGCTAGTGATAAGCTCCACAAAAGAGCTCTTGTGTATTAGTCTCCAAACCTATAGCTCCTCCCACTGATTGATTGTGCCCCTCGATATTACCTTATATGTACATAAACTGTGCTCTTGTGATTGTACCGCCTTCTTGTGAGCCCCAGTGTGGGTATAAATAAACCACGCTTTCTTAGCTCGTGGTGCTACTTCTTGCAATGCCGAAGGGTACTGTTTGAACCATAGCACCACCTCATGAGGTGCAATAAATATTACTTTTGTATTCTAGTTTCCGTGCCAACTTCTTTCTAATGGTCTGATGACTTGTGCTGAGAAGGGCGAACCCCCTGCACTAGCGGGTCTGGCTGAGGCCCTCTACATCAATTGGCGCCCGACACATGGGGCTCATTGGCGGCTCGGATGCCCGAAGTAGTGGTCGTGATGAAGAAATAGGATCTCGCTGTGGACGCGTACGCATGCCAGAGGAGACACGAGTCTTGGCATCCAAGGCGTTTTTCCCTTCTTTCCGATCTGACCATCCAGATGGCGCCGGTCCTCGACTGAGATATCTTCTGTCGACTTGCCGTGCAGTGGCCGTTTGGTCGAATTTAGAACTTGGCAGTTGGGACCTGGACACCCTATGATTGGTAAGGGCCGTTTTACGGCACATACTATGGGTTTGGATGCCCTTGTATGGTAAGGTAGTTTTAGGAACACTTACCATGGCATGTTTGTATTTGGTAAAGACCAGTCTTACTTTGTACTTGGATAATGCGTTAGATATATGTGCTGCAACACATATAGGCAGGTAATGTGGAGATTTTTCTCCCAATGAGTCAATATTTGAATAGCGCAACGTACTAGAAGTACCTTAAGTGCCACTTGGTGAGTAATACTGCATATTTTGCATTATTTTTAGCATGCCTGTTTTCAGCGCACTTCGAAAGATGTGCTGCTTTTGTACCTGCCCCGATTTAGACTCGAAGAATAACAACCGGCTCCCCCAGAGGGGACGCCTAATAGAGATATGTACATTTAATTCGGCCTTTTTTCCATAATGTACAGCACATTGTGAAACAAATACACTAAGCATGATCCTTAATTACGTTGGCCTATGCATGGGTCATTCGATGTGCGAAAGATTGAGTATGTGGAGCGATGTATGTTTGAGCGGAAGACTAGACGTGATATGTTTGAATGTTTGCGTATGTGGGAGAAAGAAGTGTGTGAACGAGCGAGACGTTAGCAAACCTTGACTGAGAAAGAGCAGCGAAAGAAAGTGTATGAGAAAGCGCTGAAGTTGAGAAAGAAAGAAGTGAAAGAGCTGCAAGAGAGAAAGGAGAAAGAACATAGATTGCAGGTATCTGGCCAATATCCTGTCCGACAGCCTCTCTATCCTGTCCTTAATAATCAGCAAGATGGTTTTTCGTTACTAGATCGACCTCCATCTTGTATGCCGTTCCGTCCGCTCTGTTCAAAGGTGGTGAGGATTCAGACTCGGATCAATGAAAAGTGCGGGACACTCGATCTATGCTGTCTACACAACGTGCAGCTGATATCAGACAAGCTGCTCGTAAAGCATTACGTAGTATTGATTCTGCTTCTGATCTTTTAACTAGTATACACGGATGGACGGAAAAAGAGCAATTGTATTTTACTGAAACATTTGCTGCAGAAGTTGTTGAATTATTTCAAAAGTTTTCTCCAAATTTAGAACCTGATGATGTAGCAGCGGATTATAAAAATATGCGTGACAGTCTTCTTGTTTCCTCTTAGGTGGCTGACGCGATTAGACGGTTGGTCAAACTACGGGCTGAGGCTGTTGACTTGAAGGAGCAGAAAAAGCTCGCAGACGAAGCTGCGCGAAAACCCCAGTCTGGAGAGTCGCAGTTGCCTAACTCCGGAACAGATAAGCAAATGGTGGTCTATATGAAGACCATGCGGGAAGCCGCACCCTTGTGTGTTCCTCCTAGAGGAACGGGTGATAATGATGATAAAGATTCTGTTGACGCTAAAGGTTATTTCATTTATAATTTGGTATATACTCCTTGGAATAGGGCGGATGTAATGGCGCTAAAAGCAGCATTGCCTGATTCACGTAAAAATACAGCCGCCTTCTTTGAGGAAGTTGAAGGCGCTATAAATTCTTGTACTATGACCTTGTGTGATATTGATTTATTTTTTGGGTTAATATTACCTCCGGATATGTGGAGGACCGTTCGGAGAATTGATAATCGTGCTAGTTTCGGCGCGGAATGGAAAGTGCTCGAACGATTAGATGTGGAGAAGGTGTGTTACTGCTACAACGCATCTTTTACAACGTAATGCTGTTACAACGCAGCTATTACATCGCATTTACCATTACAATGCATGCCATTACAACGCATGGCATTACATAGCAGATGCTATTACAACGCATACCATTACATCGTAAGTATTGGTAAGTATTTAATTTTTTTTTATTTTATTTAATATTTTATAATTGATTTAATTATTATTAATTATAAAAAAATATTTATTTCGTTTTTAAATATTATAAATTAAATATACTAATTTAAGTATTTTTTAAAATAAGTATGAGTATAGGAGTATATGTTTTGGGGTACTGATGTATATGTTTTGGGGTGTTTGGGTATTTTTAGGTTTTAGGGCTGTGTTTGGGTTTTGGGGTACAGGGGTGTTTTTAGGTTTTAGGGCAGTGTTTGGGTTTTGGGGTACAGGGGTGTTTTTAGGTTTTAGGGCAGTGTTTGGGTTTTGAGGTACAGGGGTGTTTTTAGGTTTTAGGGCAGGGTTTAGGTTTTGGGGTACAGGGGTGTTTTTAGGTTTTAGGGCAGGGTTTGGGTTTTGGGGTACAGGGGTGTTTTTAGGTTTTAGGGCAGGGTTTGGGTTTTGGGGTACAGGGGTGTTTTTAGGTTTTAGGGCAGGGTTTGGGTTTTGGGGTACAGGGGTGTTTTTAGGTTTTAGGGCAGGGTTTGGGTTTTGAGGTACAGGGGTGTTTTAAGGTTTTAGGGCAGGGTTTGGGTTTTGGGGTACAGGGGTGTTTTTAGGTTTTAGGGCAGGGTTTGGGTTTTGGGGTACAGGGGTGTTTTTAGGTTTTAGGGCAGGGTTTGGGTTTTGGGGTACAGGGGTGTTTTTAGGTTTTAGGGCAGGGTTTGGGTTTTGGGGTACAGGGGTGTTTTTAGGTTTTAGGGCAGGGTTTGGGTTTTGGGGTACAGGGGTGTTTTTAGGTTTTAGGGCAGGGTTTGGGTTTTGGGGTACAGGGGTGTTTTTAGGTTTTAGGGCAGGGTTTGGGTTTTGGGGTACAGGGGTGTTTTTAGGTTTTAGGGCAGGGTTTGTTTTTTGGGGTACAGGGGTATTACGACTTTATATAAATTAAATTAATTACATTAATTTTATTTAATTTAATTACATTAATAACTATATTTACAATTATTAATTTAATTGTATTAATAAACGGTTATAATTAAATTATATTATTTAAAAATGTTTAATTAATTAAATTCTTTTAATTATATTAAATATAATTATATTATGTATTATTTATAATTTAATTAAATTATAATTATATTTATTGTAATTAATTACATTATATTATTTACTATTTATAAATTTTTTATATTTCATTAATTATATTATTTTAAATATATTAAATTAATATCAATTTTAATATTAATTAAATTACTATAATTAAATTAATTACTGTTTTAAAAATGTTATATTATTTTTATTATTTTAAATTAATTTATTTAACTTTATTACATTTTTTAAAAAAAAGATATACTTACCTATACTTACGATGTAATGCCATGCGTTGTAAAAGTATCTGCTATGTAATGCCATGCGTTGTAATGGCATGCATTGTAATGGTATTTGCGATGTAAAAATCGCGTTGTAACGGAACGCGTTGTAATACATCGCGTTGTACTGACACCAATCCGTGGAGAGGGAACCCGCTCAAAAGCCGCATCAGCTAATATTAGATCTCCCTGCAGCTATATTAACTAAGCTTAAAACAGTTATACCCCCTAAAAAGATTGATTGGACTATTTAGCATCGTGCAAACAAAACGTAGATGAATCGGTTTCTGATTTCTTTACACGTTTTGAAGAAGCTTTTCATGATTTCAGCGTTCAATCCTTGACCAATGATACAGGCAGACACTTGTTTGTCGATAAATATGTTACGAATTTGTTACCAGGGATAGCTAGCAGTTTAAAAGCCAGTGAAAGTTCTTGGGCTAGATCTTCTCCAGCATCTGTTTTAACAATGGCCCAATATTACGAGTGTCAAGAACTATAAGCGAAAGGTAACGAAGATAAGAAATCAAAGGATTTAAAAACAAAGGTTATGTTAGCTCAAGTTTATGGTCCGCCTTCTAGAGGCTATGATCGAGGCGGCCATGGTTCTTTTAATCCCCCTCACACTCGTGCAAATTTGTCTATTAATCAATGTGTGTATTGTAAGCAATTTGGCCACTGGATGGCCGATTGTCCAGTGCTGCATGCTCAACAGGGTTCGCGAGGTCGTGGACAAATGAGAAACCGTTTTGGTTACTCAGGGCCTCGAGGAAATGTAAATGATCGTGCTCAATTTGATGCTAATGTACGAGCACAGGGTTTAATACTTTTGACAATCGTAACCAGTATCAAATGTCTGATTATGTGCAACCCGATCTTTACGATTCAGCTCATGCATAGGATTGCCTAGGATGGGGTAAGGAATCAGTTGAAGTTCCAGTAAATCAGATGGGTCCCTATGTTACAGCACATGTTTTGGGTTCTACTGATCGGTTTCTGGTTAATACAGGAGCTACTCGTAGCGCTTTGTCTAAACAATTGGTTCCGAGGGCTCCCCTGTCTGGCGTAACTATTACTTCGATAGGTTTCGATGGAACACCTTTCATTAGCCCATTATCACAACCACTTGCATTTCATGTAAATAAATTTAGTGCCCAACGTCCGTTTTTGCTTTCCCCAAACACACCAGATAACATTGTGGGTCTTGATATGCTCAAGTATTTTAGAGCCACAATACAATTCTCTCCTGAAGGAGTGCGTGTCATTTTGAACGATAAATATTCTGTACCTGAAAGAGCTTGTCTTGTTAAAGAGGATAATGCCTTAGCCGCACTTCCTAAATCTATGTGGGCCACCTCGGACACTGATGTGGGCCAAATGGTCATCCCACCAGTACACATTATTGCCAGGGAGGGAACTGTGTTACCACGATTGCCTCAATACTGAATTTCACAGGAGGGTGAGGAAGCACTCACACGAATTGTACATGATCTTATCCAAGTGGGAGTTGTGGAGGAAGTCCCATTTAATGTCTGTAATAGCCCGATTCTTCCAATACTGAAAAAGGACACTGATACTAGAGTCTACAGGTTCATTATAGACCTTAGAGAGGTGAATAAGATTGTCGTACCACAATATCCTGTGGTTTCTGATATCACGACACTCCTTACTTTAGTCCCTCCAACACCGACCATGTTCACCGTTATAGATTTGAAAAATGCTTTCTTTTTGATCCCTATTTACCCTGATAGCCGATATTTGTTCAGTTTCACTTTCAATAATCGATCGTATAGGTCCTTGTGCATATTTTTCAGCAGTTCTTGATCCTGTTGCCCGAGCGTTACCTGGATATTTTCGCTCAGTTGCAGCAACAGCTGTTTCAATACGACAGAGTGAAGGGATAGTTTTGTCGCATAAGTTGTTAGTGTTCTTACCCCATGCGGTTGATGCCATTTTAAATCAGACAAAGACGCAGCACTTAACCAGTGCTCGTCTGAAAGGATATGAACTGACATTGCTAGCTCCTCATATTACATTGAAGAGATGTGCAACTTTAAATCCAGCTACTTTGTTACCATATCCAGCGACTCAGCCTCAGTCACAAGAAACACATGATTGTATATTTCTGACTGAGGAGCAGACAAAGGGTCGAATTGATTTGCAGGATACGGCCCTTCCAGATGTTGATGGTGAATTGTGGATTGATGGGTCTTGTTTGAAATTACCAGATGGCACGACCTCAGCCGCGTATGCAATCACCACGCTTGAAACAATAGTGGAGACAGCTCGCATACCACAGAAATCGGCTCAAGCAGCTGAACTAATAGCCTTGACACGAGCATGTGAGCTCAGTAAAGATGTATGTGTGAACATCTATACAGATAGCTGTTATGCCTTGGGAGTGGCATACTATTTCGGCCTACTCTGGAAGGAAAGAGGCTTTCTTACATCTCATGGAATGCAGATAATGCATGGAGACTTAGTGCATAATCTTTTGACTGCATTGACATATCCGAAGAAAATAGCCATTGTTAAGTGTAGTGCACACAAGAAAGTGACAGACAGGATTGGACAAGATAATGCCTTTGCAGATCACGTGGCACGTGAAACTGCGACTCAGAGAAGCACTACTTCTAGGTATGTAGTGAAGTGACAAGCTGAGCGTTGGCATAATACAAGGCAGGAAGTATGAGAGATACAGAAATCTGCTTCTGAAAAGGAATGTGAACAATGGTCTGAAGAGGGAGAGTTGGATGATGAGGGTTGTTGGCGGAACAAGCAGATGGATAGGTGAAAGCTGCCTATAGCTTTTGTTCAACCTTTGGTTCAGATGGCACATGGGCTAGCACATGTTGGAGCTTTAGCAATAACGAAATTGCTTACGCAAGTTTGGTAGCATCCAGAAATTGCTAGCCCTGCTAAGAGAGTAGTACAGTCCTGTTTGATCTGTTTTCAATATAATCCAGGAAAGGGGACTCGAGCTCCAGCTGGAGGATTCGCTACACCAACTGCACCTTTTGAAGTTCTGCAAATGGACTATATCCAACTTGAGCGTTGTAATAATTTGAAGTATGTCCTAGTGGTGGTTTGTGCTTTCAGTAAATGGATTGAAGCGTACCCCACGACGGATACTACTGCTATTACTACAGCTAAAGAGTTGCTGAAGGAATTCTTTCCTAGATTTGGTGTTTGCAAACTCCTATGGAACGATAACGGACCTCATTTTGTTGGGGAAGTTATCAAGTATGTCCTGAAGGGATTAGGAATAAAACAGAAGTTCCATGCAGTGTTCCATCCACAATCAGCAGGGTTGGTGGAAAGTTATAATGCTACTCTGAAGCTGAAAATAGCGAAGATACAGGCCTCTACATCTTTGAGTTGGCCAGATGCGTTGCCTGTGGCATTATTGTCTATTAGATCAGTGCCACATTCTTGAACAGGCCTCACCCCCTACGAGGTGGTGTTTGGAAGGCCTATGAATCTCTGGGGAGTTCCGAAACCGAGTTCTATGTGTGATGTACCTTGTGTCTTAATGAATGACTATTTGGCACGATTAACTAACAGCTTGGTTTCCATTCATCAACAGGTTCGAGAAGCACTTCCCAACAAATCTGCAGGTGATGACCATACACTCCGACCTGGTGACTTCGTCATGGTGAAAATCTGTGAGAGATTCCAGCAGTTTGGAGCCAAGGTGGCGTGGACCAGAGCAAGTGCTCCTCGCTACGAGAACAGCGGTTCAAGTTACCAACAAGAAAAACTGGGTGCATAGTACCCATTGTCGCAAGGTATTGTCGACCTTGGTGGAACCTGCTGTGCTGACCGATCATCGAGAGATCTTGATTACGGAGAAAGGCCAAGCTGTATCACTTGACGAATCTGCTGAGTTCTTCCCGGACCAGATGACTCCTGGAGCATCGCGATACAACTTGAGGCCAAGAAAAGAATCTGCAGTTTTGAAAGAGACTGGTTGAGCAACCGCTCTGGGTAGTGGAAACGTCTACCCTCTGGAGAAGAGCTCTTAGAATTATTTTTGTTTTTGTGTTTTCTCATTTTTTAGAAATAGTTGATTTTGCTGCTAAAATGAATAAAAAGAAATTTTTTGGTGTTATAGGGTTCTTTGCTACTTTGACAATTATAGCGGTGATCACTTGGTCTATTGAAGTGATGATCCCTGCTTGTGAACTATTTGTTGCCACTACTCCTGTTCCAGAAGAGCACCAACATTTTACTCTTCTGTATCATGAACAGAAGCACCGTCAATCCTACCTTAATAATACGTTTGTTCAGATGCTGCACCACACACACAGCGCTACTAATACCACTAATTGTTGAATATGTGGTATGATTCCAGCGCATCAAAAGAAATGAGGAACCCCTTTTCCCCCACTTCCTTTTTCACATAATGGCTCTTGTCGAGCCTGGAACTCTTTGCTTTTCTCGACTAGGAAACCTACAGTAGGAGGACTTCTTTTCCGTTTGAATAAAGAATGTTATCAGGACAAAGATGGGTATCCCCAAGCGAATGCAACTATATGGGAATGGGAAGAATATCGACTGGACAATTCCTCTACGCCATATGTCTTCACTCACACAAGAGATTTTGCCAAAAACGAACCTTTTGTAATTTCTGTGACAAAGACTAAAGCAGACTTATGTGTACAAAGTACTGGATGAATTCCAGTTGGGGTGAGTGAGTGTATTACAGTATTAAATATATATGGAGCGAATAATAGCTAGTTTTTAAGCATGGGCGAATTTTGCGAATCTCGCGTTCGCAAATTTTGCGGATTTGCGAACTCGCAATCCGCGAAATCCGCGAATTCTCGCGAATTTGCGGATTTTTTTTTTTGTGTTCGCGCGGGTTTCTGCCAGTTCGCGAGGGTTTTGTACAATTTCGCAAAACGCGAACTTACCTGTCGGGTCGCAAGTTTCGCGAACTTGTTGTTTCTATGTGCCCAGCCTGTTTGGGACACTCTTCTTCATCACTGCCACTCTCTGTCACCACTGCCACTCTCTGACTACTCATGCCACCCTCTGGCCCACCCATGCCACCCTCTGTTTCATCACAGCACCCTCTGGTTGTCCAGTCAGTGTACATTATTGTGGCAATGCAAGCACACCTTCCCTGCCTCAAGTGACCTGAATTAATTTGGGGCTGATTAATGTGTCACAGAATATTTTTTTAGCTGGCACCTGCTTCCTTAGTGCTTCCTGATTAGTGACCTTTTGCACTTGCTAAGTGCTTTCATTGTTGCAAAATTAGTTACAACACCTGCCCTGCCCCAACTGACAATAATGAATTAGGGGCTGATTAATGGATTTGAACCTCCAGCTTGGCTCCTGCTTGTCTCCCTTAGCTGTAATTCAGGGCCTTTGTGGCATATGTGTAACTATTCTGAGGTTCAGAGCAGGGTCACATAATAGTTGCAACTGGCAACTGAACTCTGGAGGGGCCCCTCAGGAAGCACTACATGAAATGGCTACTAATGATGAGCCTGAACGTTTGAACCTGGTAAGTAGTTTCAGTTTTGCTAAGATCGTATTTCTGCAATTTTGCACTTATTCGCGGGGCGCGAAGTTGTACTGGGAAGCCGCAAACTCACGCGAACAGTGCGAGCAAGCCATGAAATCCGCTGCTCGCGGATTTGCGGATTTTGCGGGAGATTCGCGAATCTCGCGGATTGCGAATTTACCGAAAATCCGCAAAATCCGCGAGCGAAACGGATTTTCCGCCCATGCTTACTAGTTTTTAGCTTCACTTAACACGTATTTAGTGTGTGGCAGTAACAGATATCATCAATTACCAGTTGGTTGGTCAGGAATATGCTACGTTTCTTTTCTATTACCACCTGTTTTCTTGGCACCTGCATCGTATCATCGTGATTTTAAATTGTATCAGAATGTTTCATTGAACAGGAGTAAAAGGACTAGAAGCACTGATGAAGTGGATCAAACAGACACTAGTCTACAGCAATACTGTAATGATTTTAATTTAGGATTGTTTTCTTTTGTGGGCGCTGCACTGAATAGCAGAAAAGTAAGAAGGCTAACTAGAGTGGTAGAAGCTGTCACTAATCAGACTGCAATAGCACTAGGGAATATCACTGATGAGCTACAAGTTGCAAGATTTGTAGAGTTACAAAATAGAATGGTCCTTGACGTGATGCTAGCAGATCGAGGAGGAGCATGTAAAATTATCGGTAGTAGTTGCTGTGTTTATATACCTGACAACTCGCCTTCAGTGTATGATGCAATTTTTAAATTACATAAGATAGCTACAGATATTCATGAAACGAATGGTACTTGGTCCTTTTCTGGATGGTTTTGGGTTCTAGTCACTGCTTGGGGTTGGAAACTATTGACTGTTCTATGTATCGCAATTGCAGTGATTTTTACCTGTTGTATGTGTATTTATTGTGGCCCGATGTTATGTTCCATGTGTACTACTTGTATGCCAACAAAAGAGAATATTGTGAAAATGAAAAGCACAGCACATACTGAATAAGGAAGTAGCTGATATGATGCGAATAGATATACAAGATGAGTATTTAGATTATCCTAAAAAGTCGAATGTCTTCAGCTAATGCTGAAAGGGTCGTCTGAAGTAATGTGACAGCGTGACAGCGACTAGATTAAGCATTAGCAGAAGATATCTTAGTTTTAGCTGTTAACTTGACATTTAGTGAACTCCAACTTGTATTCCAGGCAGCCATTTTGTCTGCTGCATGCTGCCTCATGTCGACCATGTGTTTTGTCCTACCTTCTTGTTCATGACACTTGAAATCTGCCCTTAGGGGTCTACATCTGTTAGTGATAAGCTCCACAAAAGAGCTCTTGTGTATTAGTCTCCAAACCTATAGCTCCTCCCACTGATCGATTGGGCCTCTCGATATTACCTTATATTTACATAAACTGTGCTCTTGTGTTTGTACCGCCTTCTTGTGAGCCCCTGTGCGGATATAAATAAACCGCGCTTTCTTATCTCGTGGTGCTACTTCTTGCAATGCCGAAGGGTACCGTTTGAACAGTAGCACCACCTCATGAGGTGTAATAAATATTAATTTTGTAGTCTAGTTTCCGTGCCAACTTCTTTCTAATGGTCTGAGGACTTGTGCTGAGAAGGGCAAACCCCTTGCACTAGCGTGTCTGGCTGAGGCCCTCTACATCAGTTAGGGAATAACCTTGAGCACACTACCTGGAGGGAAGTGGAGTATAAGGCACACCTGGAAATGATAGGGTTGCCTCATTGGATATGTGCTACCCAGAAAGGGAGTCAATGGGGCTGAAGCCTGTAAGAATGGCCCACTCATCTGCCAAAAGAGGGAAGGACAAGGGGCGTTGGTGTGGGAGACCAGCCCCTGAATGTCTCCCAGCTGAGTATGGGGCACCAGAGGAGGCTGCCCCTGAGCCCACTGAGGACCTCTCTTGGTGACCTGCCTGACCTTGATGGATGGTACATGGAGAAGTTCTGCAAGGCACAGAAAGAGTGCCCAGCCCTGGAGGGCATGAGGCAACAGGCTGAAGCCCAGACAGCAAGTGATAAATCACCACATTTACTCGGAGGGAAAAATCCTGTATAGTGAGCCCTCAGCACCTGGGCATGAGGCAACAAGTGTACTGGTTGTTCCCCGTTACCACAAAGCATTCCTACTGGAGTTGGCTCATGAAATAGACTACCCCTGGCAGGACATTTGGGACAGCACAAGACCTTTGCCCGGCTTGTCCGCCACTTTTATTGGCCCCAGGTGAAGATTTCCTGGATTCATTTTGTAGGACTTTCGTGACCTGCAAGGCCAGTGGAAAGTCAGAGCCAAGGCTGAAATCTGCCAAACAGGTATATACTGGTATTGGTGGACCACGCCACAAGATACCCAGAGGCCATACCTCCGAGGACTGCAGCTGCAGTGGCTAAGACCCTAATGAGGATTTTCACTAGAGTGGGTTTCCCCAAGGAAGGGGTGCCTGACTGGGGCACTAACGTCATGTCTGCTTAAATGCAGTCACTGTGGAAGGAGTGTGGAGTGACTTTTGAGTTCTCAATCACCTGCCATCCACAAACTAATGGTCTTGTTGAAAGGTTCAACTGGACCCTGAAAGGCAGGATTAAAGGTCAGCCTGAGGCTTTGAGGCATAAGTGGGACATCCTCTTGTCATGCCTTGTCTTTGCTTACAGAGAGGTGCCACAGAAGGGGGTTGGCTTTATCCCTTTTGAGCTATTGTATGGACACCCTGTAAGAAGACCTCTCAGTTTGGTATAGGAAGGGTGGGACCAAGCACCCAGGAAAACTCCAGAGGATGTAGTTAGCTATTTGTTGGTCTTCAGATACCAAATGACCAAGTTATGGAAGCGAGTTTCTGACAGCCAGGAAGGGATGTATGACGTTATAACGCATGCTTTTACCACGCATGCTGTTACAACGCAAGTATTACAACGAAAACCTTTACAACGCATTACACTTGGGGTGCTGGATAGTGAGTAGTTTAATTTACTATTCCAACTCCAGTCCCCGTGGACACTAGGGAAGGTGTTGGATAGTAAATTAAAACTATTCCTTATCCTAGAGCGCCCCCCCAGTGTAATGCGTTGTAATGGTTTTCGTTGTAGTACATGCGTTGTAACAGCACTGCGTGGTAAAAGTTGCGTTGTAAAGGTTGCATACCGCCAGGAAGTAATAAAGAATTGGTATAACCAAACAACTACTCCGGTGTGGAATTACAACCTTGGCAGAAAGTGTGCTTTATGGAACCCATGGAGCACAGCACCCTCCAAGCCTGTTTGATGAAGCCCTATGAGGTATGTTAGAAAAAGGGGGAGGTCACCTACCTGGTTGACCTCATGACCCCCCACATCCATACAGGGTGATCCACATCAACCCTCTTTAACCACACTTTGAGAGGTCTGAGCTCACCAAGCTGTTGGTAACAAATCGGGGAGGAAAGAGAAAAGGGAACCTCTTCCTGACCTCATAAAGTCCAAGAATAAGGATGGGTCAGTAGAAGGTGTGAACCTTTCTCCTACTCTCACGTCTGAAGAGCAGAGTGACTGTCACTAGTTGCTGGGGAAGTAATCCTCTCTGTTTTCCCTCACGCCTGGGACTACCCACCTGTGTCCCCATGATTCGATGATGTGGACACAGGAGACAGCCTTCCTATCAAGAATAAAACTTACAGGCTGTCTGATAAGGTGAGGGTCAGCATAAAAGATGAGGTTTTTAGGATTCCAGCCTGTCTCCTGTTTTGAGACTCAGGGAAATCAAAGTCTCACCTCCTGCTCCTGTGCCTGGTCCATTGGTAGTGGATGCAGGCGCTTGCTCCAGTGTAACCGACACAAACTCTGCTGCATGAAGCAGAATTAATGCATCAGTGCTGTTGCAGAAACAGAACTGCTACATCACACTCCTAACCATCACATCACCTCCATAAGTGATGCATTGGTACCGCCACTTCACCACCACGCAGTGAGAGACAATTAATGCATTCCTCGCCTGCATGGAGAAACCCCGCGCATTGGCTTCAGTAACCAATGCATCTTGGCTTCGGTGTTTCATCTTCTAGAACCGGCACATCACCTTTGTTGCATTAGGAAAATCAATGCATCACCTTGACTGCAGGATCCACACTGATGCATCGCCCAGTGTAGGAAGCTGGCTCTGAATATACATACCAAAGTGAGTTATAGTGTACACAGAGTCCAGTGGAACAAAAAAGGTAGGCAGAGGTAAAGTAGATAGCACATCACTCTCTATTTGTGGAAGTGCGGTTGAGCAGTATGCCTTTATCAGAGGACAGTGTTAAGCATTTGTTGTACACATTCAGTCAGCAAATGAATTCCCACACTCAAAGACTGAACTTCTGACCAATTATTTTTGTATAAAAATGTTCTTTTAGTTATTTTATTTTCTAGAACCAAGCAAGCCTGGCACAAGTAAGCAATGCATACTTCACAGTAGTAATGCAGCTGTAACACAGTTTGGATTGCAATTGTAGATGCATTTTGTTTTGATTACAGTATTGTTACTGAAAATGTGTTCGCTCAAGAAGACATAGTACCCCGAGCTACCAAGTTAGTGCTAAAACACTCTGCCATTGTCTTTAAGCATGGCCCGCCTAATAAACGTCAATATACAAGTCACTAGACTTCACGCAAAACTAATATTTAAAAAAAAAATGCGAAGAGTCAGTAGGAGGTAAGTGACCAAGAAAAGGAAGCACATAAGCTAACGACTTGAAGGTACAGACTAGGTTGCTTTTATTTCCTTTGTTTACTTAATACATGGTAGAGACATATTTTTCCTCTTTTCAAATCTGAAATGTAGGACTGTCTTTGCAACAATTTTAACTTGTTTAAGATTTTTACTAAAGAAGTAGCAAAACCAACGCTAAACAAGTGTGCCATGTTTTTAAAAGAAGGGGTTGATGTGTGCCATAGAGATTTAAATCTCTATGGGACACGTGAAATCATTGATCAGCAAAAAGACATGTGTTCACTAATGGTAGCACAATATGTTTTCCGATTTTGCTCGTTGGGGTAATATAGATCTGACATAGGGACTGTGGAAACATTTCTTTGCACTATTCTGTATTTCTGAAGTGACTCAAAATGGTTTGTCCTCAGGAATTTACACAAGAGCCCGCACAGATGATAAGTTACAGAAGGGCCCTGCAGCCACAGACATCAGGTTATGAGGGCTGGTGGGACTTTGGCACCATTAACAATTTATGATAGGTGCCCATACTTTGGAACAGTAGAGTTCACATTGTTTAGTGGCTGATCATGTCTTCTTTCAAAAAGAAAATGTATAAAATATTCAGCATGTCTCCTAAAGCAACAAATGTGGAGTGCATTGCGTCCCTTTCTTTGTCGCAACGGCGGCGCAAACAAGGCCGCAAATTTACAATGTGATGCATCTAGGGAGATGCCTCACATTATAAAGCTCTGCGTCACATTATATCTGCACCAGGTATTATGTATGCGGGCTAGGCGTTCCTCGCAAAAAGCCATGTAGAACTGATGCAGTGAAATTTACAACATTTCACTGCATCACTCTACGCCTTCACTGCATCAAAATCCCTACACCTGCTCAGACCAGGCGTAAGGAATGACGCTGGGATTTTTGAATGGGACTCACCTATCTGTTGTGGCACATTGCTGTAGTTGCGTCACTTTCATGAGCAACTCCAGCAATGCGTCACTTTTGGGCCAACAAATGCATCAGAATTTCTGACGCATCTGTTAATCCTTGCTCCATGGATCATTGTATTGTAAATACAGCACATCCATGGTGGCGCATAGACATTTGGCGCTGGCACAAGGAAACTGAGGCAACTATGCAAAGGCGTCAGTTCCTTGAAAATCTGCCCCTTAAAGTTTGGAGTATGCGTACCCTGTTACAAACATGATGTATAGCTGGTCCAGCTCATTACAAGTGCATCATATCACTTGGAGTAAGGGAGGCAGCATACTGTTCCCATGGTCAATGGTACTTGTTTTATCAGCCTCACAAGAATGAAACCTATGGCCCTCTCCCCGGGCTGGTCACCTGTCTGGTGGCCACCATCTTTCGGTCCCCCGCCGAGTCCAGCTAGCAAAGTGAGAAATCTAGGCGTCATCTTCGATGCTGGCCTCAATTTTATGGCACATGCGAATAAAACTGCGGCTTCAGCTCATATGAAATTGAGAATGATTAGGAAAATACTACCTTTCCTACCGAACACGGCCGGGAAAACACTGGTCAGCTCACTAGTCCTGTCCTCCTTGGACTATTGTAACGCTCTATTCTTAAATGCCCAAGTCCGAGTGACAAATAAGATGCAGTCAATCCAAAATGCAGCCGCACGAATGCTGGCTGGGATCCCCAAGTTCGCACCAGTTACAAACATCATTAGGGATCTCCATTGGCTCCCGATACGCAGCCGTATCAAATTCAAATCGCTGTGTATTGTTTACAAGTCACTCAATAATCAAGGTCCCCACTTTCTCAAACAGAATCTTCTCCATCATGTCCCAACCCGATCTCTTCGTTCCTCTATTCAGAACTTCTTGGCTGTGCCTTGCACTAGAACAGTCACCTGGGGCGACAGGCGTTTCCTGGTTGCCGCCCCTAGACTCTGGAACACCCTTCCTGCACATATCCGAGCAAGTCCCTCCCTGTTCACATTCCGCAAACAGCTAAAGACGTGGTTATTTGACCAATAGCCTTGTATATCTTCTTTACCCCAGTTGCTGATCCATCCCTTAACTAGCGCCGAGACGCCCACGGGTATTCGCCGCGCTCTACAAATGTCAATAAATAAATAAATAAATAAATAAATAAATAAATATTGGCATTTAAGTATTTGATCATGAGATCCAAATGTCTGGAGTGGATGCATTAGTCCAGTCAATGGAGAAAACTACCTAGGCAGTCATTTAGAATTTAAACACACAATACGAAAAGGACCAACACTGAGAGTGAACAGCTTCCAATTAAAAACATAAGTTTATTACAGTCACATAAACAATAGCTAAAAAGTACATTTCATAAAAGGTTGAATTCACATCAATCATAACATAAAAATTCTTGAACATAGAAGAGTGAGTTGTGTGTCGACGCGTTTCAGCGGCCAGCGCCTTTCTCAAGACAATTTTACAACTATCACAGATAAGTAAAGACTTCAAAAATAAGTGATGATATTGATGTTAAAGCGGTTTCATCTACTATTCTGAACCGGAACACATGTGATACAAGACTAATTCTGTAAAGTTGATGACTATTTTGAAGACTTGTCAGTTCTTGTGGTCTTGCTACTTAATAGATAGATATTGCAATCTGTTTTTCTGGGATAAATAACTGCCCAAATGCGAGCTTAGAAAAGTGTCGCCTCCACACTGTAAATATATGCTAATTGGGTCTCAAGATCTGAGATGCCCACGGTATCAGGCTTATTGTCAATAGCTGACCGTCACTGATAGGGGGTCAAAAGCTGATTAGAACTTTCTGTGTATGTGATGGCCATACATACACATACGTCTGATTAAGTTATTGATGGCTTGTAACTTCTCTGCAAAATGGCAAGATGAAGTTGGAGCGTGTAGATGCAATTAATGCAGCTTTCCAGATTCCTTTTAATTCTGGAGTCGAAGTAGCGTGGAGGCGAACATCTGCTTCGGGCGTAGTCCCGGGATAAAAAGCATTTATTTAAACAGTTATTTATCCCAGAAAAACAGATTGCAATATCTATCTATTAAGTAGCAAGACCACAAGAACTGACAAGTCTTCAAAATAGTCATCAACTTTACAGAATTAGTCTTGTATCACATGTGTTCCGGTTCAGAATAGTAGATGAAACCGCTTTAACATCAATATCATCACTTATTTTTGAAGTCTTTACTTATCTGTGATAGTTGTAAAATTGTCTTGAGAAAGGCGCTGGCCGCCGAAACGCGTCGACACACAACTCACTCTTCTATGTTCAAGAATTTTTATGTTATGATTGATGTGAATTCAACCTTTTATGAAATGTACTTTTTAGCTATTGTTTATGTGACTGTAATAAACTTATGTTTTTAATTGGAAGCTGCTCACTCTCAGTGTTGGTCCTTTTCGTATTGTGTGTTTAAATTCTAAATGACTGCCTAGGTAGTTTTCTCCATTGATTTATTCCCTGACCTAGGGGTTGATTGTTAATTTTCATACAGGGAACCCTTGTTGTCTTCAAAGGGATTAGTCCAGTGAGTCCCCAGACTAGGAGTGGATTAGTGAATAGTTCTTACCATGTATGACATTGTTCACGTTCCTCCTTGCTACTATGTCTAAAACTAAAGATGTTCCAAAAAGTTGTTTTAAAGGACACTTTCTGTTCTACAGCTCTTTAATGTCAATCACAATGTACACACTGGCCTCTCAGAGTGTCCCATGTACAGCTCAAGTTCACACCATGAAGGTGCTGGACCTGTCAGCCTTAGGGAGCTCTTCCCCAAACTTTTTGCCTGCTTACCTTCACTTTTTTGCTTTATTATTTTTTGTTGGCATTAGAACTCAGAGAACTTTACCACTGCTAACCAGTGCTAAAGTGCATGTGCTTTTTCCCTAAACATGGTTTCATTGACTTATCCACAAATTGTATATTTCATCTATCTGTAAGTCCCTACAAGATTGTACTACCGGTGACAACGGCCTGTAAATTAAGTGCTAATAGTGGGCCTGCAGCAGTGATTGTGCCACACACACAAGTAACCCTTTAAACATGTTTCAGGTCTGCCACTGCAGATCCTGTGTGTGCAGTGTTCACTGCCATGTCAACCTGGTATTTTGGACCCCTTGTGAAGCCTTAAACTCTCCTTTTATTACATATGTCACCCCTAAGGTAATCTCTAGGTGGCCCATAAGGTAGAGTGCTGTGTAAGTAAAAGAGAGGATGTGTACTATTATGTTTTACATGTCCTGGTTCTGACAAATAACACCAAAATTCATTTTTTTGCTACTGTGAGGCCTACCCTCCCATACATTAACATTGGGAATTCATTATTACACTCACGCTGCAATTCCTGATTGGGAAGGAGTAGCTCTGTCATGTTTATTATCATTGGAAAAGTAATGATACATTCTCTTTGCTGACAAAGTTGAATTTAACATTCCTATTTTAGAAATGCCACTTTTAGAAAGATGGGATTTCTCTTCTCTTAAAGCGCTGAGTGCCTGCAGCCTTTATCCAATATGCATCTGGGGTGAGCAACAGCTGAATTCCCTATATGCAGCCACATGCAAAGAAAGGTTAGGTGTGACTCAGTGGTCAACTGCATCTTGATGGTTCATCCTGGGTAGGATGGGAGGGAGGAGCTGGCACTTACACCTGAATGGACAGTTCCCAGTCTATACACAAAGGGTTGCATACCCCCTGTAGTGAGTCTGGAGCCAGGCTGAGAAGGGAGGGCCTCTGTGTACTTCAAAGCCACTCTTTGCAGTTAGCTCCTCTTCAAAGGCACAGATGGGTAAGAGGTCTCTGACACCACCAAATCAGACACTTCCGGACCTGTAAATTAATTCTGCCAGGAAGGACTTCTGTGCTGCTACAAGGATCGAAACTGGAAGAACTGCTTTTCTTCTGTGCTGCCTAGCTGCCTGCTACCTTTTGCACCAGTTGATGAAGAACTGGACTTTCGGTTAAACCCAGAGTGATCTCCAAGAACATACTGGCTGGCCTCCTGTTTTTAGACTAAGGGATATCAAAGTCTCACCTCCTGCTCCTGTGCCTGGTCCAATGGAAGTTGATCCATGATCTTGATCCACTTGAACTGATGCATCCTCTACTGTGTGAAGCAGAATCAATACATTACCACTGTTGTGGGAGCAGAACCAGTGCATTACTCTCTGAACCATCACCTCCAGAACTGATGCATCAGAACTGCTACATCACCGGTGCTGCAGTGAGAGACAATCAATGCATCCCCTCGACTGCTCGGAGATGCCCGATGCATCAGCTTCAGAACCAACATATCTTGGCTTCGGTGCTTCATCCTCATAATCGTTCCCTGGAGAAAATCGATGCATCACCTTGACTGAGGTATCGACACCAACGCATCACCCGGCTGCACCCTGCATCTTGCTGTTGGAACCAGGATCAAGGTACTTTGTTCAGCATGCCTTGCTTGGCTCCTGTACCCGGCCCATGTACCATCACGGTTGGCATAAACCTTTGACTTTGCAGCAGTTTAGCGCGACCAGATATTCCCCAATAGGAACTGAGCTTATTGTTTCTAATCACTGTGGGCACTTTTATTCTTTAAAAATTCATATCTTGAACTTTTACTTATTTGATTTTTGTCATTTTGGTCTTGTTTTATTAATACAATCGTAATCTATTTTTCTGCACTGGTATGGAGTCTTTTCATAGTGTTTTCATTGTTCTACTGTTTGAAGTGTTGCACAAATACTTTACACATTGCAACTTAATTTAAGCCTGACTGCTCATTGCAAAGCCACCACTGGGTGAGCACAGGTTAATTTAAAATGTGTTCCTAACTTACCATGACTAGGATTGTTGTTCCTGCTTGGACAAGGTGCAAAGCTCTGCCAACCAGAAACCCAATTTTCACTGCTGATGATCAGCTGTGAAGATAGGACTTGTGCTTGTGCAATACCATGCAGTGACTTAGGGCCGGATTTGGATCTTGGCCTACAGGTTACTCTGTCACAACAGTGACTCATATCCTGTCTGCCAACATATACATCCCATTATATCCTATGGAATTTATATTTCGGCGAATGGGATATCCATCTCCATTGTGACAGAGTAACCCATCTGCCATGATCTACATCAGTCCATTAGTTTAAAATTCTCCGTAATTTACATATCTGGATTTTCCAAAGTCTTTTTTCCTAATTCCCATTGTTTCTGCTGTGTCTGTGACCTTACCTGACAAGATAGAATTCAAGCTGGCTAATATACAGAGCTACAGAGTGGCCCGGCTCACGGGATTCTGCCAGAAGAAGAGGTTTTTCACTAAGGGTAGTGCCAAGAAAGCAGATCTCCAAAGAGTCTTAAGAGTATGGGCATAGGCCTACCAGACCAATTCAGATGATGAGGAGGAAGGATCAGAGTCTAAGGAGAAGTAGGAAAAGGACATGTCTGGAGTTCTTGTCATGCAACCTGTAGAGAAGGGGGGTAACATTCTCCCCTGACTAGAAGTCCATCCAACAGCAGGCAGCAGTGTCTCTTCTAGAAACATGACTCCAGAGGAACTGAAGGACAGGAGGGAGGAGAGGAAACTCAAACTAGAGATTGCCAAATTGAAGATGAAGAAAGAGCAGGCTGGTGGGGAGAGGAGGATGGCTTATGAGCTGAACGTTGGAGAGCTGGACATCAGACCTATGCAAGTGGAGCACAGTAGTAGTGTTTGCAGCGTACCTACTGAGGATGGGAAAGTTTGCATTCCAAAGGATTCAGTACCCAGTTTTGTTGTGGAGAGTGAGATATACAAGTGGTTCCCAAGGTTCCTGAGGAGCCCTGTGGGGCTGGGAGGATAGCTTGTGGAGTTGCATGCCCAAGTTGGGGAGAGACACACTACTTATACTGGAGGTAGAGAATCAGTGCCAGCACACCCCCATGAAAGCCATTTTACTTAGTAAGTTTGGGCTGACCTCAGAGAGGTATAGATAGAGGTTCAGGGGCAGCCACAATATCTCTTCATAGACATGGGTGTACTTTCTTGACTATGCAAGCACAGCACTGAAGGGCTCGGTGTGGGACAGCAAGTTTGATAATTATTCTGGGCTTTACGACTTAATTTTGAAGGATCAGCTAGATATTTGTTTTTCAGAGCTGCACCAACACCAAGTGGACAGCAAGTTGACTGACCCCAGGAAGCTTGCTGTGAAGGCAGACATCTAGGTCAGCACCAGAGTGTCAAAGAAGTCATATAGGGGGGCTACCAGAAGGGTGGTCATGGGTCCCACCAGAAGATGGAGGGGGGAGGAAAAGAAATTGTTCTCTCAAAGGCCCCCAAAATACTCACAGGAGAAAGGGCCCCATTCCATATCTGGCCACCAAGACTAGAGTCAGCCAAATAATTCCAAAAACTATGAATGTTTTGAGTATGGGCATTACAAGGGGGTCCCAATTGCCTAAAAAGAGCACAATCACCCCCTGGAAGTAAGACATTAGGGTGTTGTGTAGTTCCTATATAACCTATACAGGGTCTGCTCCTTTGGATAACATAAACTCTCGGATTGTGGCAGACTGATTCCATGCACCCCCACTGGATATGTTAGCCTGTCTGTATCAGCTAGCTCTCAGTGCCACTATAATCTCCGCTTGTCGGGGAGAAAATAGTTCTTGGCAACATCAGAATATGACAACCCTGATCCCTCAGGATCTTGGAAACAATGTACTACCTTTCGCTCAGTCACTCGTACTCACTTAGTTTGATTCAGAGAGATACACAAAATAAACAGGCTGGGCGTTTTCAATAGGAATTTAATGAACAGTTGTTATTCTAGTGTAGAATGGATGAGCTGCAACGGCCATTGGATAGTAGCAGAGATATATGATTAGAAGTACTATGAAAGTAAAAGGATGGTACAGTTCTACCATCTTGCAGTAATCAAGAATATACACAAGTACACAAAATACATGATAAAAAGTGTGTACTTCTATGATGCCTCACTAACTAGATGCACCTAAATGTACCTAGCATCGATGCAGGTGTTATGCCAAGTATCCCTCTAGGATCTAGTCATCCCCATTACCTGAGAATGAGAGAATATTTGACCCCGTCCTGGTCTCGAGTTGGACACCCCGCGAGGGTTGTTAGACCACTGCCAGCTGGAGTGTCTGCATGCAGGAACCTCAGCGTCTCTGGTCAGTATGTCAGCCGGGACATCTCGGTCTCCTCTGTCCTTCTAAGCAAGATGTGAAGTATATATACCCATAGGTCTCCCCGGGGGTCCTACCTAGCTGTGTTACTGTGTCGGCCTAAAGGAAGACGTCGGACCTTTATACAGAGATATTATACAGGAGATGGTAGTCCCTGTGCTTCCAAGAAACCTCATCCATAATGTATGAGATTCAAACCAGGGAAAAACCCGTGTTCTGAACACAGTGCTGTATCTAGGTAAAAGGTCAGTCCCTAAGAACCTTTATATACGTAATTTTGGGAAGAATATAGGTGTAAGGTTGCAATATTACCTGCGCCTATATAGGCTACCTATATAGAATATAACAAGGGGTAGCTAGCTTAGAGCTTGGGGAGGAGTTTGTCCCAGTAAGTGGGAGGCAGTGAGGTTACCCTAGTGTCCCTGGGTGACAGTGAGGTGGGTCCTATAATCCCTGTCCCCTCAAATACTGCAATGTATAGACCATGTGTTACCATTAATGGACAAGGTGCTGAGGCTCTGAGGGACACAGGTGCCAACATGACTTTGGTAAGGAGTCAGCTGGTAGCCCCCAGTTTAAATTGTATCTAATGCAGTTCACCAGGTTGCGGCGGCTGATAACCAGGAAGGTCACTGCCAAGTGGCACTTATTCCATTTGAATGAGGGGGTCTCAGGTCTTCTGAAAGTTGCTGTGAGCCTTGCCATGTCTGTTTGTTATGAAGTAATTTGACAGCGACTAGATTAAACATTAGCAATAGACATCTTAGTTTTAGCTGTTAACTTGACATTTAGTGGACTCCATCTTGTATTCCAGGCAGCCATTTTGTCTGCTGCATGCTGCCTCGTGTCGACCATGTGTTTTGTCCTACTTTCTTGTCCATGACACTTGAAATCTGCCCGGCAACAAGTTATATTTAGCATCCCCCGCTTCTGCATGTACCCTGCGGGGTCTACATCTGTTAGTGATAAGCTCCACAAAAGAGCTCTTGTATATTATTCTCCAAACCTATATCTCCTCCCACTGATCGATTGTGCCTCTCGATATTACCTTATATGTACATAAACTGTGCTCTTGTGTTTGTACCGCCTTCTTGTGAGCCCCTGTGCGGGTATAAATAAACCACGCTTTCTTAGCTCGTGGTGCTACTTCTTGCAATGCTGAACGGTACTGTTTGAACCGTAGCACCACCTCATGAGGTGTAATAAATATTACTTTTGTATTCTAGTTTCCGTGCCAACTTCTTTCTAATGGTCTGAGGACTTGTGCTGAGAAGGGCGAACCCCCTGCACTAGCAGGTCTGGCTAAGGCCCTCTACATCAATTGGCGCCTGGCACATGGGGCACATTGGCGACTCGGATGCCCGAAGGAGTGGTCGTGATGAAGAAATGGGATCTCGCTGTGAACGCGTACGCATGCCAGAGGGAACACGAGTCTTGGCATCCAAGGCATTTTTCCCTTCTTTCCAATCTGACCATCCAGATGGCGCCGGTCCTCGACTGAGATGTCTTCTGTCGACTTGCCGTGCAGTGGCCGTTTGGTCGAATTTAGAACTTGGCAGTTGGGACCTGGACACCCTATGATTGGTAAGGGGCGTTTTACGGCACATACTATGGGTTTGGATGCCCTTGTATGGTAAGGTAGTTTTAGGAACACTTACCATGGCATGTTTGTATTTGGTAAAGACCAGTCTTATTTTGTACTTGGATAATGCGTTAGATATATGTGCTGCAACACATATAGGCAGGTAATGTGGAGATTTTTCTCCCAATGAGTCAATATTTGAATGGCGCAACGTACTAGAAGTACCTTAAGTGCCACTTGGTGAGTAATACTGCATATTTTGCATTATTTTTAGCATGCCTGTTTTCAGCGCACTTCGAAAGATGTGCTGCTTTTGTACCTGCCCCGATTTAGACTCGAAGAATAACAACCGGCTCCCCCAGAGGGGACGCCTAATAGAGATATGTACATAAAATTCTGCCTTTCTTCCATAATGTACAGCACATTGTGAAACAAATACACAAAGCATGATCCTGAATTACGTTGGCCTATGCATGGGTCATTCGATGTGCGAAGGATTGAGTATGTGGAGCGATGTATGTTTGAGCAGAAGTCTAGACGTGATATGTTTGAATGTTTGCGTATGTGGGAGAAAGAAGTGTGTGAACGAGCGAGACGTGAGCAAGCCTTGACTGAGAAAGAGCAGCGAAAGAAGGTGTATGAGAAAGCGCTGCAGTTGAGAAAGAAAGAAGTGAAAGAGCTGCAAGAGAGAGAGGAGAAAGAACATAGATTGCAGGTATCTGGCCAATATCCTGTCCGACAGCCTCTCTATCCTGTCCTTAATAATCAGCAAGATGGTTTTTCGTTACTAGATCGACCTCCATCTCCGTATGCTGTTCCGTCCGCTCCGTTCAAAGGTGGTGAGGATTCAGACTCGGATCAACAAAAAGTGTGGGACACTCGATCTATGCTGTCTACACAACGTGCAGCTGATATCAGACAAGCTGCTCGTAAAGCATTACGTAGTACTGATTCTGCTTCTGATCTTTTAACTAGTATACACGGATGGACGGAAAAAGAGCAATTGTATTTTACTGAAACATTTGCTGCAGAAGTCGTTGAATTATTTCAAAAGTTTTCTCCAAATTTAGAACCTGATGATGTAGCAGCTGATTATAAAAATATGCGTGACAGTCTTCTTGTTTCCTCTTAGGTGGCTGACGCGATTAGACGGTTGGTCAAACGCCGGGCTGAGGCTGTTGACTTGAAGGAGCAGAAAAAGCTCGCAGACAAGGCTGCGCGAAAACCCCAGTCTGGAGAGTCGCAGTCGCCTAACTCCAGAACAGATAAGCAAATGGTGGTCTATATGAAGCCCATGCGGGAAGCCGCGCACTTGTGTGTTCCTCCGAGAGGAACGGGTGATAATGATGATAAAGATTCTGTTGACGCTAAAGGTTATTTCATTTATAATTTGGTATATACTCCTTGAAATAGGGCGGATGTAATGGCGCTAAAAGCAGCATTGCCTGATTCACGTAAAAATACAGCCGCCTTCTATGAGGAAGTTGAAGGCGCTATCAATTCTTGTACTATGACCTTGTGTGATATTGATTTATTTTTTGGGTTAATATTACCTCCGGATATGTGGAGGACCGTTCGTAGAATTGATAATCGTGCTAGTTTCGGCGCGGAATGGAAAAGGCTCGAACGATTAGATGTGGAGAGGGAACCCGCTCAAAAGCTGCATCAGCTAATATTAGATCTCCCTGCAGCTATATTAACTAAGCTTAAAACAGTTATCCCCCCTAAATAGATTGATTGGACTATTTAGCATCGTGCAAACAAAACGTAGATGAATCGGTTTCTGATTTCTTTACACGTTTTGAAGAAGCTTTTCATGATTTCAGCGGTCAATCCTTGACCGATGATACAGGCAGACACTTGTTTGTCGATAAATATGTTACGAATTTGTTACCAGGGATAGCTAGCAGTTTAAAAGCCAGTGAAAGTTCTTGGGCTACATCTTCTCCAGCATCTGTTTTAACAATGGCCCAATATTACGAGCGTCAAGAACTATAAGTGAAAGGTAACGAAGATAAGAAATCAAAGGATTTACAAACAAAGGTTATGTTAACTCAAGTTTATGGTCTGCCTTCTAGAGGCTATGATCGAGGCGGCCATGGTTCTTTTAATCCCCCTCACACTCGTGCAAATTTGTCTATTAATCAATGTGTGTATTGTAAGCAATTTGGCCACTGGATGGCCGATTGTCCAGTGCTGCGTGCTCAACAGGGTTCGCTAGGTCGTGGACAAATGAGAAACCGTTTTGGTTACTCAGGGCCTCGAGGAAATGTAAATGATCGTGCTCAATTTGATGCTAATGTACGAGCACAGGGTTTAATACTTTTGACAATCGTAACCAATATCAAATGTCTGATTATGTGCAACCCGATCTTTACGATTCAGTTCATGCATAGGATTGCCTAGGATGGGGTAAGGAATCAGTTGAAGTTCTATTAAATCAGACGGGTCCCTATGTTACAGCACATGTTTTGGGTTCTACTGATCGGTTTCTGGTTGATACAGGAGCTACTCGTAGCGCTTTGTCTAAACAATTGGTTCCGAGGGCTCCCCTGTCTGGCGTAACTATTACTTCGATAGGTTTCGATGGAACACCTTCCATTAGCCCATTATCACAACCACTTGCATTTCATGTAAATAAATGTAGTGCTCCATGCCCGTTTTTGCTTTCCCCAAACACACCAGATAAAATTGTGGGTCTTGATATGCTCAAGTATTTTAGAGCCTGAAGGAGTGCGTGTCATTTTGACCGATAAATATTCTGTACCTGAAAGAGCTTGTCTTGTTAAAGAGGATGCTGCCTTAGCCGCACTTCCTAAATCTTTGTGGGCCACCTCGGACACTGATGTGGGCCAAATGGTCATCCCACCAGTACACATTATTGTCAGGGAGGGAACTGTGTTACCACGATTGCCTCAATACAGAATTTCACAGGAGGGTGAGGAAGTGGGAGTTGTGGAGGAAGTCCCATTTAATGTCTGTAATAGCCCGATTCTTCCTATACTGAAAAAGGACACTGATACTAGAGTCTACAGGTTTATTATAGACCTTAGAGAGGTGAATAAGAATGTCGTACCACAATATCCTGTGGTTTCTGATATCACGACACTCCTTACTTTAGTCCCTCCAACAGCGACCATGTTCACCGTTATAGATTTGAAAAATGCTTTCTTTTCGATCCCTATTCACCCTGATAGCCGATATTTGTTCGGTTTCACTTTGAATAATCGATCGTATAGCTTTTGTAAAATTCCTGAAGGCTACACCGGGAGCCCAAGTATTTACAGTCAGGCATTGAAGAGAGAAGTTGATTCCTTTACTTTACCTGAAGGTGTGGCTCTCATACAATATGTCGATGACATCTTGTTGGCAGCCGATACTCCGGAACAATGTGAAACATACACTCTATATTTGCTTTCATTTCTTGCATCCCATCATCATAAAGTGTCACGGAAGAAATTGCAATATTGTAGACCAAAGGTAACCTACTTAGGTCACCTTTTGTCTAAGGAGGGACGTGCATTGACATCAGATCGTATACAAGCAAATTTAGATACTCCAGTACCTACCACACAGAAAGGAGTGCGTGCATTTCTTGGTCTTACTTCCTTTTGTAGACAATGGATTTTGGTGTTTTCATACATTGTTAAGCCTTTGTTAGCACTTTTGACAAAGGACACTCCAGTGCCCCTTTCCTGGTCAGATGAATGTGAAACTGCTTTTTGGCAGTTACGACAAGCCCTTTGTTCAACACCAGTGTTAGGTGCATCAGATTATACGAAGCCTTTTACACTTTATGTACATGAGAAAGATGGATGTGCATTGTCAGTTTTAGTCCAGTTACATGGCGATAAGCAACGTCCTTGTGCATATTTTTCAGCAGTTCTTGATCCTGTTGCCCGAGCGTTACCTGGATATTTTCGCTCAGTTGCAGCAACAGCTGTTTCAATACGACAGAGTGAAGGGATAGTTTTGTCGCATAAGTTGTTAGTGTTCTTACCCCATGCGGTTGATGCCATTTTAAATCAGACAAAGACGCAGCACTTAACCAGTCCTCGTCTGACAGGATATGAACTGACATTGCTAGCTTCTCATATTACATTGAAGAGATGAGCAACTTTAAATCCAGCTACTTTGTTACCATATCCAGCGACTCAGCCTCAGTCACAAGAAACACATGATTGTATATTTCTGACTGAGGAACAGTCAAAGGGTCGAATTGATTTGCAGGATACGGCCCTTCCAGATGTTGATGGTGAATTGTGGATTGATGGGTCTTGTTTGAAATTACCAGATGGCCCGACCTCAGCCGCGTATGCAATCACCACGCTTGAAACAATAGTGGAGACAGCTCGCATACCACAGAAATCGGCTCAAGCAGCTGAACTAATAGCCTTGACACGAGCATGTGAGCTCAGTAAAGATGTATGTGTGAACATCTATACAGATAGCCGTTATGCCTTTGGAGTGACATACTATTTCGGCCTACTCTGGAAGGAAAGAGGCTTTCTTACATCTCATGGAATGCAGATAATGCATGGAGACTTAGTGCATAATCTTTTGACTGCATTGACATATCCGAAGAAAATAGCCATTGTTAAGGGTAGTGCACACAAGAAAGTGACAGACAGGATTGGACAAGGTAATGCCTTTGCAGATCACGTGGCACGTGAAACTGCGACTCAGAAAAGCACTACTTCTAGGTATGTAGTGAAGTGACAAGCTGAACGCTGGCATAATACAAGGCAGGAAGTACGAGAGATACAGAAATCTGCTTCTGAAAAGGAATGTGAACAATGGTCTGAAGAGGGAGAGTTGGATGACGAGGGTTGTTGGCGGAACAAGCAGATGGATAGGTGAAAGCTGCCTATAGCTTTTGTTCAACCTTTGGTTCAGATGGCACATGGGCTAGCACATGTTGGAGCTTTAGCAATAACGAAATTGCTTACGCAAGTATGGGAGCATCCAGAAATTGCTAGCACAGCTAAGAGAGTAGTACAGTCCTGTTTGATCTGTTTTCAATATAATCCAGGAAAGGGGACTCGAGCTCCAGCTGGAGGATTCGCTACACCAACTGCACCTTTTGAAGTTCTGCAAATGGACTTTATCCAACTTGAGCGTTGTAATAATTTGAAGTATGTCCTAGTGGTGGTTTGTGCTTTCAGTAAATGGATTGAAGCGTACCCCACGAAGGATACTACTGCTATTACTACGGCTAAAGTGTTGCTGAAGGAATTCTTTCCTAGATTCGGTGTTTGCAAACTCCTATGGAACGATAACGGATCTCATTTTGTTGGGGAAGTTATCAAGTATGTCCTGAAGGGATTAGGAATCAAACAGATGTTCCATGCAGTGTTCCATCCACAATCAGCAGGGTTGGTGGAAAGTTATAATGCTACTCTGAAGCTGAAAATAGCGAAGATACAGGCCTCTACATCTTTGAGTTGGCCAGATGCGTTGCCTTTGGCATTATTGTCTATTAGATCAGTGCCACATTCTCGAACAGGCCTCACCCCCTACGAGGTGGTGTTTGGAAGGCCTATGAATCTCTGGGGAGTTCCGAAACCGAGTTCTATGTGTGATGTACCTTGTGTCTTAATGAATGACTATTTGGCACAATTAACTAACAGCTTGGTTTCCATTCATCAACAGGTTCGAGAAGCACTTCCCAACAGATCTGCAGGTGATGACCATGCACTCCGACCTGGTGACTTCGTCATGGTGAAAATCTTTGAGAGGTCCAGCAGTTTGGAGCCAAGGTGGCGTGGACCAGAGCAAGTGCTCCTCGCTACGAGAACAGCGGTTCAAGTTACCAACAAGAAAAACTGGGTGCATAGTACCCATTGTCGCAAGGTATTGTCGACCTTGGTGGAACCTGCTGTGCTGACCGATCATCGAGAGATCTTGATTACGGAGAAAGGCCAAGCTGTATCACTTGACGAATCTGCGGAGTTCTTCCCGGACCAATTGACTCCTGGAGCATCGCAATACAACTTGAGGCCAAGAAAAGAATCTGCAGTTTTGAAAGAGACAGGTTGAGCAACCGCCCTGGGTAGTGGAAACGGAATGCCGATATGACAAGGGGGGGTATCAGCCCTGCCTAGTGTAGTGACACCCGTCTTGATCTTTGGTGAAGAAATCAACGTCTACCCTCTGGAGAAGAGATCTTAAAATTATTTTTGTTTTTGTGTTTTCTCATTTTTTAGAAATAGTTGATTTTGCTGCTAAAATGAATAAAAAGAAAATTGTTGGTGTTATAGGGTTCTTTGCTACTTTGACAATTATAGCGGTGATCACTTGGTCTATTGAAGTGATGATCCCTGCTTGTGAACTATTTGTTGCCACTACTCCTGTTCCAGAAAAGCACCAACATTTTACTCTTCTGTATCGTGAACAGAAGCACCGTCAATCCTACCTTAATAATACGTTTGTTCAGATGCTGCACCACACACACAGCGCTACTAATACCACTAATTGTTGAATATGTGGTATGATTCCAGCGCATCAAAAGAAATGAGAAACCCCTTTTCTCCCACTTCCTTTTTCACATAATGGCTCTTGTCGAGCCTGGAACTCTTTGCTTTTCTCGACTAGGAAACCTACAGTAGGAGGACTTCTTTTCCGTTTGAATAAAGAATGTTATCAGGATAACAATGGGTATCCCCAAGCGAATGGAACTATATGGGAATGGGAAGAATATCGACCGGACAATTCCTCTACGCCATATGTCTTCACTCACACAAGAGATTTTGCCAAAAACGAACCTTTTGTAATATCTGTGACAAAGACTAAAGCAGACTTATGTGTACAAAGTACTGGTTGAATTCCAGTTGGGGTGAGTGAGTGTATTACAGTATTAAATATATATGGAGCGAATAATAGCTAGTTTTTAGCTTCACTTATCACGGATTTAGTGTGTGGCAGTAACAGATATCATCAATTACCAGTTGGTTGGTCAGGATTATGCTACGTTTCTTTTCTATTACCACCTGTTTTCTTGGCACCTGCATCGTATCATCGAGATTTTAAATTGTATCAGAATGTTTCATTGAACAGGAGTAAAAGGACTATAAGCACTGATGAAGTGGATCAAACAGACACTAGTCTACAGCAATACTGTAATGATTTTAATTTGGGATTGTTTTCTTTTGTGGGCGCTGCACTGAATAGCAGAAAAGTAAGAAGGCTAACTAGAGTGGTAGAAGCTGTCACTAATCAGACTGTAATAGCACTAGGGAATATCACTGATGAGCTACAAGTTGCAAGATTTGTAGAGTTACAAAATAGAATGGTCCTTGATGTGATGCTAGCAGATCGAGGAGGAGCATGTAAAATTATCGGTAGTAGTTGCTGTGTTTATATACCTGACAACTCGCCTTCAGTGTATGATGCAATTTTTAAATTACATAGGATAGCTACAGATATTCATGAAAAGAATGTTATTTGGTCCTTTTCTGGATGGTTTTGGGCTCTAGTCACTGCTTGGGGTTGGAAACTATTGACTGTTCTATGTATCGCAATTGCAGTGATTTTTACCTGTTGTATGTGTATTCATTGTGGCCCGATGTTATGGTCCATGTGTACTACTTGTATGCCAACAAAAGAGAATATTGTGAAAATGAAAGCACAGCACATACTGAATAAGGAAGTAGCTGATATTATGTGAATAGATATACAAGATGAGTATTTAGATTATCCTAAAAAGTCGAATGTCTTCAGCTAATGCTGAAAGGGTCGTCTGAAGTAATTTGACAGTGACTAGATTAAGCATTAGCAGAAGATATCTTAGTTTTAGCTGTTAACTTGACATTTAGTGGACTCCAACTTGTATTCCAGGCAGCCATTTTGTCTGCCTCATGTCGACCATGTGTTTTGTCCTACCTTCTTGTTCATGACACTTGAAATCTGCCCGGCAACATGTTATATTTAGCATCCCCCGCTTCTGCACGTACCCTGAGGGGTTTACATCTGTTAGTAATAAGCTCCACAAAAGAGCTCTTGTGTATTAGTCTCCAAACCTATAGCTCCTCCCACTGATCGATTGTGCCTCTCGATATTACCTTATATTTACATAAACTGTGCTCTTGTGTTTGTACCGCCTTCTTGTGAGCCCCTGTGCGGGTATAAATAAACCACGCTTTCTTATCTCGTGGTGCTACTTCTTGCAATACCGAAGGGTACTGTTTGAACCGTAGCACCACCTCATGAGGTGTAATAAATATTACTTTTGTAGTCTAGTTTCCGTGCCAACTTCTTTCTAATGGTCTGAGGACTTGTGCTGAGAAGGGCGAACCCCTTGCACTAGCGGGTCTGGCTGAGGCCCTCTACATCAGTTAGGGAATAACCTTGAGCACACTACCTGGAGGGAAGTGGAGTATAAGGCACACCTGGAAATGATAGGGTTGCCTCAGTGGATATGTGCTACCCAGAAAGGGAGTCAATGGGGCTGAAGCCTGTAAGAATGGCCCACTCATCTGCCAAAAGAGGACAAGGGGCGTTGGTGTGGGAGACCAGCCCCTGAATGTCTCCCAGCTGAGTATGGGGCACCAGAGGAGGCTGCCCCTGAGCCCACTGAGGACCTCTCTTGGTGACCTGCCTGACCTTGGTGGATGGTACATGGAGAAGTTCTGCAAGGCACAGAAAGAGTGCCCAGCCCTGGAGGGCATGAGGCAACAGGCTGAAGCCAAGACAGCAAGTGATAAATCACCACATTTACTCGGAGGGAAAAATCCTGTATAGTGAGCCCTCAGCACCTGGGCATGAGGCAACAAGTGTACTGGTTGTTCCCCATTACCACAGGGCATTCCTGCTGGAGTTGGCTCATGAAATAGACTACCCCTGGCAGGACATTTGGGACAGCACAAGACCTTTGCCCGGCTTGTCCTCCACTTTTATTGGCCCCAGGTGAAGATTTCCTAGATTCATTTTGTAGGACTTTCGTGACCTGCAAGGCCAGTGGAAAGTCAGAGCCAAGGCTGAAATCTCTCCTAAATGCCTTGTCTGTCATTAGCATCCCCATTGAAGGTTGGTGGTCAACATAATAGAGCCTATGGATCCTCAGACGGCTTCTGCCAAACAGGTATATACTGGTATCGGTGGACCACGCCACAAGATACCCAGAGGCCATACCTCCGAGGACTGAAGCTGCAGTGGCTAGGACCCTAATGAGGATTTTCAGTAGAGTGGGTTTCCCCAAGGAAGGGGTGCCTGACTGGGGCACTAACGTCATGTCTGCTTAAATGCAGTCACTGTGGAAGGAGTGTGGACTGACTTTTGAGTTCTCAATCACCTGCCATCCACAAACTAATGGTCTTGTTGAAAGGTTCAACTAGATCCTGAAAGGCAGGATTAAAGGTCAGCCTGAGACTTTGAGGCATAAGTGGGACATCCTCTTGTCATGCCTTGTCTTTGCTTACAGAGAGGTGCCACAGAAGGGGGTTGGCTTTAGCCCCTTTGAGCTATTGTATGGACACCCTGTAAGAAGACCTCTCAGTTTGGTATAGGAAGGGTGGGACCAAGCACCCAGGAAAACTCCCCAGGATGTAGTTAGCTATATGTTGGTCTTCAGATGCCAAATGACCAAGTTATGGAAGCAAGTTTCTGACAGCCAGGAAGGGATGTATGATGTTATAACGCATGCTTTTACCACGCATGCTGTTACAACGCAAGTATTACAACGAAAACCTTTACAACGCATTACACTTGGGGGTGCTGGATAGTGAATAGTTTAATTTACTATTCCAATTCCAGTCCCCGTGGACACTAGGGAAGGTGTTGGATAGTAAATTAAAACTATTCCTTATCCTAGAGCGCCCCCCAGTGTAATGCGTTGTAATGGTTTTCGTTGTAGTACATGCGTTGTAACAGCACTGCGTGGTAAAAGTTGTGTTGTAAAGGTTGCATACCGCTAGGAAGTAATAAAGAATTGGTGTAACCAAACAACTACTCCGGTGTGGAATTACAACCTTGGCAGAAAGTGTGCTTTATGGAACCCATGGAGCACAGCACCCTCCAAGCCTGTTTGATGGAGCCCTATGAGGTATGTTAGAAAAAGGGGGAGGTCACCTACCTGGTTGACCTCATGACCCCCCGCATCCATACAGGGTGCTCCACATCAACCCTCTTTAACCACACTGTGAGAGGTCTGATCTCACCAAGCTGTTGGTAACAAATCGGGGAGGAAAGAGGAAAGGGAACCTCTTCCTGACCGCAATAAGTCCAAGAAGAAGGATGGGTCAGTAGAAGGTGTGAACCTTTCTTCTACTCTCACGTCTGAAGAGCAGAGTGACTGTCACTAGTTGCTGGGGAAGTAATCCTCTCTGTTTTCCCTCACGCCTGGGACTACCCACCTGTGTACCCATGATTCGATGATGTGGACACAGGAGACAGCCTTCCTATCAAGAATAAAACTTACAGGCTGTCTGATAAGGTGAGGGTCAGCATAAAAGATTAAGTTTTTAGGATTCCAGCCTGTCTCCTGTTTTGAGACTCAGGGAAATCAAAGTCTCACCTCCTGCTCCTGTGCCTGGTCCATTGGTAGTGGATGCAGGCACTTGCTCCAGTGTAACCAACACAAACTCTTCTGCATGAAGCAGAATTAATGCATCAGTGCTGTTGCAGAAACAGAACTGCTACATCACACTCCTAACCATCACATCACCTCCATAAGTGATGCATTGGTACCGCCACTTCACCACCACGCAGTGAGAGACGATTAATGCATTCCTCGCCTGCATGGAGAAACCCGGCGCATTGGCTTCAGTAACCAATGCATCTTGCCTTCGGTGTTTCATCTTCTAGAACCGGCTTATCACCTTTGTTGCATTAGGAAAATCAATGCATCACTTCGACTGCGGGATCCACACTGATGCATCGCCCAGTGTAGGAAGCTGGCTCTGGATATACTATACCAAAGTGAGTTATAGTGTACACAGAGTCCAGTGGAACAAAAAAGGTAGGCAGAGGTAAAGTAGATAGCACATCACTCTCTATTTGTGGAAGTGCGGTTGAGCAGTATGCCTTTATCAGAGGACAGTGTTAAGCATTTGTTGTACACACTCAGTCAGCAAATGAATTCCCACACTCAAAGACTGAACTTCTGACCAATTATTTTTGTATAAAAATGTTCTTTTAGTTATTTTATTTTCTAGAACCAAGCAAGCCTGGCACAGGTAAGCAATGAATACTTCACAGTAGTAATGCAGCTGTAACACAGTTTGAATTGCAATTGTAGATGCATTTTGTTTTGATTACAGTATTGTTACTGAAAATGCAATGCTTCGGAAATATAATACATGTGTTTTGTATGGGCTTTTTAATAAAATAACCAGTAGATTTCTTTACAGATTACTTTTCTTACACAGTACAGTATACCTGGATACTGCACTGGGACGGTTCCTGTAAACAGGTGAGTAAAAGTTTTTTGTTATTTAGTACAATTTCAAAAGGATTTCTTCCAGCTCCACACTTTTCATAGTCAATGTTATCCTATGGAGGAAAATAGTGTTATTGGTTAGCAGGTTAGAACTTTGTTATGGGAGTTGGTATTCTGGGGTTAGACTCTAGGGCAGCCGGGTGCAGAGTGCTGAGGCCCAATGTTATCCAACGGGGGAAAGGGGGCCTACAGTTGGTGGCTGCTAACGAGCAGGACACTGGGTTGTGGGAGCAAAGCTCCTAGACTTAAGCGCAGGGCAAATGGGGGTTTGAGCCAGCTCAAAAAGTGCACCCTCAGCAGCACTGGAGTGGCCGGGTGCAGAGTGCTGTTTTGGCGTTGGGTACCCTGTAGCTTTCAATGGAGAGTCGACGGTTTGCAAACACACTGCAGGCTCGGGGACGAAGGGCTTCTGGTTGTGAGCACCACTTGGAGAGGTAAGTTGGGATGCTGGGGGTTGGCTAGGCAGGTTTTGTTGGGCCACCCAAGCCGTACGGTGTCAGGTGCCTTTTAGGGTCTGATCTTCGTACCAGTTCCTGGTCACGGTTGGGGGGACCTTCTGGTTTGAGGCAGCAAGCATCGACTGGAGGCTTGAGGCAGGTCAGTGATCACCAGATCTCAGGTCAGGATCACCGGGGAGACCTCCTCTTGGTGTTGGGCCACTCAAACTCAGGCCATGGTTATTGGGTGCAGAGTGGGGCAGACCCATGGATCCTTGCTGAGCTGGAGCCTGTTGATGAACATATCTGGTATTCACTGGAGACAGAGTATTTGGAAAGGAAGGCAGGCAGATCTTCCAGGTTTCTGGAGGTTGCTGGCTGCAGGGCACACTAGGATTTCGCTGGAGCAGGTTCGAGGTGGGGCCAGGCAGGTACGGCTAGGGTCCAGTTAGTGAGCGTCGTCCTCTTGTTAGCTTCGATACGGCTGTTTGGTCCTTCTTCTTTTATTCTTCTGGTTTCTTGTCTGAGGAAGCAAGATTCAGGGGTTTCCCTAAATACTAGATGAAGGGGCGTTACAGGTAAGTAAAAGGTTGGGACCAATGGGTCACTTTCCTGAGGTGGGTACACCCCCTATTATGCCACCCTCCAGTGGGAGGGGGCATGAGCCTTTCCCTGGTTGGCGGGGTACCCCCATCTGCAACATGGCAGGGACTGTGAGTTGTGCTTCACCTCGCCTCCCGCACCTGAGCGTCGAGTTGGCAAAGGTGGGCACACCTTTCTTCCTCACTTATTTTACCCACCAGTTCTCCTGCCCAAAGTGGGGGTCAGAGCCAGTAGGGACCAGTTGCTGAAAGCAGCAAGTGGCCTGGCGAACCTCACAAAGGCGGCAAGCCTTTGAAGCTTCCCCTTTGTAAACCCTGCCCATCCTGGGGAAGGAGGCTTGGCAACACGTCCCAGGATGTGCATTGTCTCAGGCCCTCGAGAGCAGCAGGCTCTCGACCCAAATATGTCTGGTGGTGGCAGCTGAAAGAGCCACTCAGTCTGGACACTAGTGGTAGGTCATTTTTTCAGGGCATCTCTAAGATGCTCGCTGTGTGCATTTTTCATTAAATCCCACACTGGCAACAGTGTAGGCTTAATGTGCTAAGAAGTTTGATACCAAACTTTTCAGTTTTCAGTGTAGCCATTATGGTGCTATGGAGTTCGTAATGACCAGGCATTCCCTGGTCACAATGCCCTGGGTACCAGTGGTACCATTTCCCATGGGCTGACCTGTGGCCAGAGATGGCAATTGAGTTTTGTTTTCAATGCAGTTTTAGGGAAAGAGCATAGGCCTTGGGTACCTGATTGCAGGAGACCAGGGCACACTCAGTCAAAGCACATCAGCAGTTCAGCATAAAGTGGGGCAACCATGCAGAAAGAGGGCACTTTCTCGCACTCAGAGCCACCCCTTATATCACAGTTGCGACAAGGATCAAGGTACTTTGTTAAGCGTGCCTTACGCAGCTCCTGTATCCAGCACGCTCTTCGTCAAAGTCGGTCTGAACTCCTTGCTTTGTCCCAGTCCAGCATGACCAGATAAGTCCCAATCGGATCTTATTGCTCCTAAACCCAATTGACACGTTTATTCTTTAAAAATTCATAACTCGACTTCTAGTTATTGGATGTTTGTTGCTCTGGTCTAGTTTTATTTATAAAATTATAATCTATTTTTCTAAACTGGTGTGCAGTCTTTTTGAAGTGTTTTTACTGTGTTAATGTTTGAAGTGTTGCACAGATACCTACACATTGCCTCTTAAGTTAGGCCTAACTGATCCATGCCATGCAACCAGAGGGTGAGCACAGGTTAATTTAAAGTATGTGTCTGACTTACTCTGACTAGGACTGTGGTTCCTGCATGGACAGAGTGCATACCTCTTCCAACCAGAAACCCAATGGCTCACAGAAGGGCTCACTATTTGACATCCCACCAGGCTGCTCTAATCATAGCCTTCTCCCTGGGCACAGCCATAGCTGAAGTACGGAAACAGACCTTGACCATGCCTGATTCAACAGTAACTAGATTAGAAGGCATTGGTAATTTTCCCACACTGGAACACTGTGGCAGTTCTTGATTTCAGAAAAACAAACATTAGCTCTTTAATAACAAAGACACTCAGTAGATTTTGAAAAAGTGAGAGGTAGAGACTCCTGAAAAGGCCCCATTGTAAGGTGAAGGTCATTAAGCAGTATCCAGGAGGGTGCTAATAATTACTAATAGTGCATCTGTGACTTGGGTACTATCATATACTGTGAGGTAGAAGTGCCATATGAGGTTTGCAAAATATTATTACCACGTCTTTTGTTAAAGTATGAATGGGTAGGACAGCTAAAGTAAGACACTTAAAAGAAACACAGAAAGTCTTATCACAATCCGGACTTGAGCTGTAACTCAAACATAATTTGAGTGCTTATCCATGAAGGTGCAATGGTTTATATAGTAATGGAGTATGTGGGTAAATATATCTTGCAGCATCCATTTTACTTTTACTATTGGTTTCTGTCCTTTACTCTAGCGTGCCTTACGCAGCTCCTGTATCCAGCCCGCTCTTCGTTAAAGTCGGCCTGAACTCCTGACTTTGTCCCAGTCCAGCATGACCAGATAAGTCCCAATTGGATCTTATTGCTTCTAAACCCAATTGACACTTTTATTCTTTAAAAATTCATAACTCGACTTCTAGTTATTGGATGTTTGTTGCTCAGGTCTAGTTTTATTTATACAATTATAATCTATTTTTCTAAACTGGTGTGCAGTTTTTTTGAGGTGTTTTTACTGTGTTAATGTTTGAAGTGTTGCACAGATACCTACACATTGCCTCTTAAGTTAGGCCTGACTGATCCATGCCATGCAACCAGAGGGTAAGCACAGGTTAATTTAAAGTATGTGTCTGACTTACTCTGACTAGGACTGTGGTTCCTGCATGGACAGAGTGCATACCTCTTCCAACCAGAAACCCAATGGCTCACAGAAGGGCTCACTATTTGACATCCCACCAGGCTGCTCTAATCATAGCCTTCTCCCTGGACACAGCCATAGCTGAAGTACGGAAACAGACCTTGACCATGCCTGATTCAACAGTAACTAGATTGGAAGTCATTGGTAATTTTCCCACACTGGAAGACTGTGTAAGTTCTTGATTTCAGAAAAACAAACGTTAGCTCTTTAATAACAAAGACAATCAGTAGATTTTGAAAAAGTGAGAGGTAGAGACTTCTGAAAAGGCCCAATTGTAAGGTGGAGGTCACTAGGCAGTATCCAGGAGGGTGCTAATAATTACTAATAGTGCATCTGTGACTTGGGTACTATCATATACTGTGAGGTTGAAGTGCCATATGAGGTTTGCAAAATATTATTACCACGTCTTTTGTTAAAGTATGAATGGGTAGGACAGCTAAAGTAAGACACTTAAAAGAAACACAGAAAGTCTTATCACAATCCGGACTTGAGCTGTAACTCAAACATAATTTGAGTGCTTATCCATGAAGGTGCAATGGTTTATATAGTAATGGAGTATGTGGGTAAATATATCTTGCAGCATCCATTTTACTTTTACTATTGGTTTCTGTCCTTTACTCTAGTCTAAAGAGTGCCAGACACAGGGTTACAATGTATCTCAAAGGGCTATCATTAGTATACTATTTTCAAAGTATCTTCACAGCCTGGTATTCAAGAATTATAGCTCTGTGAGGCTGACTCAGAACTGAGGTGTCCAAAGCAATATTTGGAAACCCATGTTGTGTGTTTCCATCATGACCCACAGTAGTTTTCCGTATGTTAGCCTAATTGTGCACATTGTAAACCGCATTTTCATCTGCACACATTACTATATAAACAGGCTTGCTTTTGTGCCACATTGTACTTTCACACAGAACCTGCAGTCGTTTCTGTGTTCTTTTCTTTTCCTTGTAATTAGTCTGAACACCATAAACAAAGTCAGACAACAATGCCCCTCCTTATTCTCTCCGGTCAGGCATTAGCACCTAGACATAACACAGGAACACAGTTGCTGTTTGTGAGCACACGTCATGTCATATAACTGAGCACAAGAGTTTAAGCACAGAGACTAGGGAACGTTCTGGAACAAGATTGCTACATCAGCTGAGATGTAGAATATCCATCAGTTTATGCTAAGGTACCGGGTCCACCACTTATTCCAGAGATCTTTGATATATAATCATTTAGTTTCAGTAGAGGGGGAAAAGGGTTTAGGCTACTTTGTCTCATAACATGACCGGATTTTGCATAGTATATGGTTTATTGATCAAGCTAACAGTATTTTTGGTATATATTTCTTTTACAATTGTTGTGCGAAAACTGCATTTTAGAGCACATAGTTTAAATAAATATTCTAAACATCCTTCGTGTCTCTCTTGGTTATCATATTGTGGACTAGTACGATTGAGAGAGTGAAAGGATGTGTGCTGTTACTGCAATCCCTGAGAAGTTCGAGAGTGTTGTGTCCTGGGGTGTCAATTCACTTGCTTTTCTGCTAAGGTTAGGAGGGCAAGTATGGCACCACAGCTAGTCGAAATTGGGTTCATGGACACGTAGGAGCTAGGTGACTCAGTCCATACATGCCGATGTTCTTTGTTCCCAAGCAAAGTTATGTTCTGAGCAGAATACCTGCAACACCCAAAAGCGTACTTAAAATACCAAAGAACTGACTTGGCACTAGGTCATATCTATAACTGATTATTTACACCTGACAGGGCTCACTGGACCATTGTGAGAACCATCACAAAGTGAACTTAGCAAAATTGAGACATATCATAAACATACAACCAGTAATCACTGGTAACCACTGTAGCATCATTCTGTGACATAAACCACATTATGCACAGTATCCCAGTAGGTCCAAATTACATTCTGCGCCAACCTCACCAGCATAAACACATTATGCAATCATCTCATAAGTCTAAATGCATTAGACCCTAACCTCCTAAGCATCACTCACATTAGAGGTAAAATTCGCAGTAGGAAATCATCTCACCAGCATAATCACATTACGCACAGGATCTCATCCCCAAATGCATTTACAGGCATGAATCATAGTTGAGCACCACATTTCCTACATCACATAAATCACTGACCCCCTTGGCCAACTGGCCTTTCCAAAGGCGCTAAAAATGCCCTGCGTCCCGAATGTCAGGGCTGTTGCCTATGCAACAGCATCCAAAGTGCGCCATTGCACTAGGGCAAAGGAGTGCATCTCACTCCTCTCTCAAAACATGTCCCCAAAGAACTGTGGCCTAAACATGGGAGCTGACACTAAGGGGGTCATTACGATCGCGGACGGACTTGAGTCCGTCCGCGACCCCAGAGCATGAGGGAACGTCCGCATGGGCTGCGGCGTTCCCTCTGTGCAGATTAGGATGTGACCGCCTGGGTGGCGGTCACATCCTCTATTTTAACATTGCGGCGGGTGGAACTTCAAGCTGCACCCGCAGCAATGTTAAAAAAGCATGCACAGCATTTGCGTGCACAAAGCGGCAGGCACCGCGCGGTGCCTGCTGCATTGTGCACGCAAATGCAGGGGGGTACCACAGGTACCCCCCATGTGCAACCCCCACCCCCCACTACACCTAGGGGGCCCGCAACGGGCCCCCGCAGTGCAGTTACACATGCTTTTCCACGGCGGAAAAGCAGCCGCGGAAAAGCATGTTCAAAAGCACATCCTAATCTGGCTGACGGTGTCTGAGAGACACCGTCACCATTTTAGTGCTTTTCCGCCGCGGTTGTAAGCCAGCCGCGGCGGAAAAGCTGCGGACCTAAACCATGACCCACCAGCCATCCTAATGTGGCGGTGGGTCCTGGTGGGTCCGCAGAGGATTTCCCGCATCCTCCGGGCCGGCGGTGGCTTCTGCCGGCCCGGAGGATGCGGAAAATCCTCCATCGTAATGACCCCCTTAGTGTTGTGCAGCTGTAAATCCAGTGTAGGCCCAGCACCACTGTGCCTCCTGTCCCACTGAGCGACTCTCTTGCAAAAATGTGTCCAAATGGGCATGAGCCCCTCAGGGCACTCTGGACCCCTCTCTGGGCCCTTGAAATTTTGAAGTGGCTGAAAAACATCCTTTGGATGCTGCAACTAACAACTGAAAAAACTGTGGTTCAAGCCCTAATCTTATCCAGATTGGACTAGGGTAATGTTTTATAGCTAGGTGTCAACAAGGATGTAATCAGGACGCTGCAAGTGGTCCAAAACTCAGAGGTCAGACTCCTTTGTTAGTTACCTCGAATGGCTCCCATCACAGGGTCTCTCTGGCTAAGGATTTAAAACCGGTCCAAATTCAAAGCCCTTTGCTATATGTACAGAATTAATGCCGGTACTGCTCCTTGCTACCTTAGTTCAACCGTATACTCCTTCTCGCCTTCTCAGATAATCCAGGTAGGTAAAGTTTGTGGTTCCCAGGTTCAAACTTTCCCCCATGGGTGGCCGGTCTGTTGCCTAATTGCTTCCTCTTTCATTTTGTTTTGAACACAACTATGTTACATTTCGGAAAAGTATCAAAACATGGTTATTCAATGTCTGAGCTGACTCTCTGCTCCCCTCTTTTCTACATGTGTCTGTAGGCACCGGGAAACCTCTGGGTAGCTGTTGCGCCATATAAATTTAAATATAATCATAATAATAATATTAATATGAACAATGCGCCCACGTGGCAGCTGCCCGGTACGGCGGTGCAGCTGTGACATCTTCAGTGGGGGCCCAGCACCTCTGTGCCCTCAGGACCCCCATAGGCTCTAAAACCAAAGATGCCCCCTTGTTGGAGTGGCCCGTTCTCTGGCGCGACCACTCAGGCATCGACAATGTGCTTCACTTGGTAGGGGCAGACTAGTGTGTTCTGAGCACACCGAGTTTTTCAGAAATTAAACTGTTAAACTAATTTTTTTGATCTGTGTGCTGCACCTAATAGAGTATACCCAAATACTCAAAGTTAAACAATGAAAATATGGCTGGTCAACACAACTGTTAACTCAGGCTTAGCTGCGCACTACTTAAGTAATTTGTAGTGATCTAACACTTTTTTCTCTTTTCACTAGTACAATTTATTCATGTTAATTCACAATGAATACCATCAAAAACAATGAACTGCAATTTTTTTCAAATTTTCATTCATAAAACCATTTTTACAAAAATGCAACAATCAATACATAAAGAAAACAGTCAACCCTTGGTTTAAGTTGTCAATCGCCCAATGCATTTCGGGACTACTGGGAGGTCCCTTCGTCAGGGGAAATACTGTACATAAAACATAATATACAGGCACATAAGTGTATTTTTTTTAAACAGCAGTAACATGCTACAAAAAAATGTGTTTGTTAGACAGTCCTTCACCAAGAAAACCACCCTGGGTGTAATCAGTGAGAAAATAATCATAAGAACACTCACACCAAAAATCGAGGGCCACTCCATCTGTATATTCCTGATACTACTGAGGCGGAAGCCGGGAGATTGTTTGTGTGTGATTTTTAAAACTTGCAACTTGTGCTCTGTGTTTATTTTACTTACCTGCCGCCCCCCCCGATCACTCCCACGCAGCGGACCTAGCGCTGACGGAGGGAAATGGACGACGCCTTCGGCGAGCACTGAGGCCACGCCCACTCCTCAGGCCACGCCCCCCGCCCATAGTTTAAAAGGCGCGCTGACCAATACGCGCTCAGAAGACTGCTACTCCTGAGGCGGAAGCCGGGAGATTGTTTGTGTGTGATTTTTAAAACTTGCAACTTGTGCTCTGTGTTTATTTTACTCACCTGCCGCCCCCCCGATCACTCCCACGCAGCGGACCTAGCGCTGACGGAGGGAAATTGACGACGCCTTCGGCGAGCACTGAGGCCACGCCCACTCCTCAGGCCACGCCCCCCGCCCATAGTTTAAAAGGCGCGCTGACCAATACGCGCTCAGAGGACTGCTACTCCTGAGGCGGAAGCCGGGAGATTGTTTGTGTGTGATTTTTAAAACTTGCAACTTGTGCTCTGTGTTTATTTTACTCACCTGCCGCCCCCCCGATCACTCCCACGCAGCGGACCTAGCGCTGACGGAGGGAAATTGACGACGCCTTCGGCGAGCACTGAGGCCACGCCCACTCCTCAGGCCACGCCCCCCGCCCATAGTTTAAAAGGCGCGCTGACCAATACGCGCTCAGAAGACTGCTACTCCTGAGGCGGAAGCCGGGAGATTGTTTGTGTGTGATTTTTAAAACTTGCAACTTGTGCTCTGTGTTTATTTTACTCACCTGCCGCCCCCCCGATCACTCCCACGCAGCGGACCTAGCGCTGACGGAGGGAAATTGACGACGCCTTCGGCGAGCACAGAGGCCACGCCCACTCCTCAGGCCACGCCCCCTGCCCATAGTTTAAAAGGCGCGCTGACCAATACGCGCTCAGAGGACTGCTACTCCTGAGGCGGAAGCCGGGAGATTGTTTGTGTGTGATTTTTAAAACTTGCAACTTGTGCTCTGTGTTTATTTTACTCACCTGCCGCCCCCCCCGATCACTCCCACGCAGCGGACCTAGCGCTGACGGAGGGAAATTGACGACGCCTTCGGCGAGAACTGAGGCCACGCCCACTCCTCAGGCCACGCCCCCCGCCCATAGTTTAAAAGGCGCGCTGACCAATACGCGCTCAGAAGACTGCTACTCCTGAGGCGGAAGCCGGGAGATTGTTTGTGTGTGATTTTTAAAACTTGCAACTTGTGCTCTGTGTTTATTTTACTCACCTGCCGCCCCCCTGATCACTCCCACGCAGCGGACCTAGCGCTGACGGAGGGAAATTGACGACGCCTTCGGCGAGCACTGAGGCCACGCCCACTCCTCAGGCCACGCCCCTCCTCTCTACCTAAATGTGTCAACACAGGAAGCTTAGTCGCTTGCTCTAGAGTTAACTCTTCTAGTTCTTTTTGCTCTTTCTTCAACCTTTTCATTTCTCTCTGTTTGGATTCTTTCCGCCAATAACGAAAAGAGTCAAACATTGCCGGCCGGGCTTTCTTCCTAAACAATTTCGCTTCTAAATTGTCGAGAATCTCTTGTTCAAAACTACCATGCAGTGGCCAACTAAGGACACCATCCTTCTTACAATAACGGACCCATATCTCATTATAAGTTATAGGACCCACACCATACTTACAATATAGGTCATATAGGGGAGTCCCAATCGGAGGAACCAGACAGGAATCCTCTAATTGTGAGTCACTGTTGCAACTAAAACAAGACAACATTTTCCGACTTACCATTCTCAGTCCGGAACACAAAACAAACAAAACACGAAACAAATTGTGCACTTGAACCAAGAACTTAGGCCTACCAAAACGAACTGATGTATCGATACCCAAAACTGAACCAAATAGATTATCGTAACCAGAACAACTAGTGATAATCTTACAAAACCAAACCAAACCAAGAACCGATCAAGGATTTTTAACAATCCTCACAAAAGTAACCAGCTAGCTATCACTAAATACTTAACTGAGGCACTGAAGACGTCACCAAGGAGAAACCCGTCACGTTTCGCCGTACTAAGGACTGCACCACTTCGGGTCCAAGACAGGGCGACGGTCAAGGCAACGGCCCACTGCAGCCGTCCTGAACGGGAACCCTCGTGGAAGAGAACTTCAGGGCCACTTTTGCGATATGCCGGGATCGATGAAGTGGGGCGCCTCCCTCAGGAATCTTCACACGAAGCTTCTCGAACTCTTCAGGCTTTTGGACCGGTACCGAATGACGTCGCCCCACGTTGGGCGCCAATTGGAGTTCTGGACTTTTTTGGTTCCGTCCAGAGGTGTCAGGGTACAACACCCAAAGACCCCGGAGTCCCACCTGCCTTGGTGCACAAATGAACAGAAACACGGGCTTCTCGATGGTGGCGTCAAAGACCAAAGGTTTATTACTGCAGGGACACAGAAATCACAGAATCTACACACGGGCAGAATCTAGGAGACTGTTCGATTTGTACAAAGTGGGTTGCTCCTTATATACTAAAAATTGTGCTCTAGGCAAATATTTCACATGTCGGTACATTCCCAAACCTTTGTGTCTCTAAACAATAAATATTTGGCGTTACACAGGAACTGTCGATAATATCTGATACCAAACATCACGAAGAGGGGTTCCCACCAGTCCATCACAATCCCTTGTCAATATTGCATTCAAGACCCGGACCGCCTCATCGTAAAGTTCGTTACCTCCCCCTAATAAAGGCCCAGAAGGAAAGGAGCAGAGCCAGGTGCAGAAGATAGAAAAGCGGGATAAGAGATGTTTGTGGGTTGTAAATGGGCAAGGCTACCGGCTTCGGCCGCCTAATCATGATCAGGTACAATGGACAGGAAAACCAGTTCAGGTGGGCTGGCCTCGGGCAGAGGAGGCAGCCTTTGTCGAGTCATGCAGCTTCAGCGTGATCTGGTTTAAGGTGCACGTGTCATGTAAGAGGTGAATCTCCGGCTAAGGCTACGTGTCTTTAATCAAAGTGAAGTGAATGAAATGATCAGAGGCTATTGCATATGTGAGGGCAAGGAAACACAAAAATGGCGGCCACGATCTAAGATGGATGCCGTGTGTATATCAGAAATGTGTCAGTGGAAGGAGTGCTCTTGCTCGTAGCGTAGCGAAAACACTAGGATATACTAAATGGATCATTTGCGGTTCGCTGATACTAATTTTATGTATTTCCGACAAACTTGAAAACACGGGTTCAAGTCGTCACGGAACCGTCACGGAACCTCAGACCCTCCTTTTGCCCTTACATAGGCAATTACTCAATCTATGTCTGAATCTAGTTCTATGCTCATCAGGTCAGTGACATGCTGTTGTATCATCATCCTTTCTCGTGTCTTTTCTCCAAATGCAGGTGGTTTCCTAAAACAGGTTGTAGCACAAAGACTACACAGAGCAGGACCACACTGGATAATCAGACAACATGAGAATAGGAATACTAGGATGACACCAATGACCATTAGAACCTTCCATCCCCACGCTGAGATCAGAGTCCAAAACCACTCCATGAAGGACCAGTTTCCCTTGTCTACATGTATGGAGTCCGAAATCTTGTGCAACTTAGAGATCGCCTCGTAAACTGTTGGAGCATTATTAGGAATAAAGACACAGCAGCTCGATTGGATCATTCTGCATACCCCACCTCGATCTGCAAGTATAACATCTAGAACCATACGGTTCTGCAATGTCATGAGCCTATCCGCCTGAAGCTCAGCTGTCAGATTGCTAAGGGCACCAGCAGTTTCGGTAATAGTAGATTCAACTACCCGTGTTAGCTGACGTATGTTTCTACTATTGGCCATAGGCCCCCAGAACGGAAGGAAGCCTTTGAAGAAGTCTCCAGCTTCCTGACCAGCTGTATCTTCCTTGCTGAAGACACCTCTCGCTACTCTTGTTCTGTGGTAATCAGGTGAAGCAGTGTATGTCGGAGGCAATAATCGAGCAATATAACATGATCCTGAGAAGTCGGCAGGCAACCATGTATAAGCTCTGTCTCGACAAATGAAATAGGTACCCCTAGCAGTAAGAAAGGCAGGGGAAGAGTTAGCCGGAAACACATAAGTCTCTACGCACTCACTCCTCCCTAGCTGAGCTCTCGGATTTCTCCCATTACCTTGCAAACAGACCTGACCTCGGTGAGGTACGACCCAGATTGGAGTTGAGCTTTTACGCTTGCTTTCTCCTAAACTAAGGCGATACTCTGAAGTATTCCAACTTAAATATACTCGCAATTCGTCTCTAGGGTATGATGGAGTATTATTGACGTCTTTGACCATGTCAATAATTCCCTGGACTAAAGCTTTGTTGGCAGAGTTATATTTAGTGGAACGTGGTGGACGTGGAGGATAGGTCTCAAGAGCATAAGCAAAGATGGTTTGAAGGGCCTGAAATGATCCATTGTAGCTGAAAGGCAAAACCAGATAGGGAATACCTTTATCCATAGTGTGGGGTATCAAGCCACACACCCAACAGTCTGTCGTGTTAACTACCAGTTGGTGTTGGTGCAAGAGCTGTACAAAAGTATTATTAATGAATTCTGAGCGTCGAGCTTGCTCATGTTCCGGAAACGAGTGAAAAGAGTGTATAGAAGAAACAGTAGAAATAGCAGGATCAAGGGGAGGTACTGTAGATACTGGCACAAAAATCAAATTTATGCTAAAGACAATTCCACCCACCAGTGTTGCTAAAACAATCAAAAATGTAATGGCACATTGCATCAAGAAACATTTGCTATGAAGAATTCTATTTAGTCTGTTTCTGCGAACGTAAATCACATTTTCTCGTTGCAGCGCAGGAAGTTCCATCTTCTACAATCCGCTCGCGACCACTGATGATGTGTACGTAGATGAAAATGCCTCTGTCAGCCCTGGGAGTTCCCAGTACTAACAGAAAGATCGACCTTGTGTCAGACCCCTGCAAATTCAAACTAGGCACACAGCCACGACCCTACGGCTACCCAGACGGCAAGGCAATTTTAAAAACAATAAACAATAACAAACTTCCTGGCTGAAGGCAAAAGTTCAAAAAATATATATATATATCAAAATCACAGTATGCAGTTGCCTGCTTTATTAGTCCTTTTTATGGCTTCTAAGGTTGTATCTTGTCTTCGCTGGTACTGTTTGATCGGAAAATAGTGTATCACTAGCAGCTGTTGCAGAGTTTACGTTCGCAGATGGCAAAGTTTCTTCTGATGCTGGAGACAAATTTTCAATGTTCAAAGCAGTCTTTTCAAGAGGAGAGTCACGTTTCAAAGTGTCAGAAATCAAATCGGCATCGCTGAAAGGGACAAATTTCGGAGTTGTTTCAGCTTCGGAGGCACCAATTCCCTTCTTCACCCAGTCGTCGTAGGGCAGCGGCAGTGGAACACGCTTTACGTGAGAAGCGTGGATCCAGTGCTTGCGACCAGCAACACGTACAGCTGTCCTCGTCGCCAGCAGGATTTGGAAGGGGCCGATGTAGCGAGGCTGAAGATTCTTTGTCCTCGCAAAATTTCTGACCACCACGTGGTCGCCGGGTTTCAGCTGATGCCCTGGACTCTCCGGAGGTTTTGGCAAAGCATCAAAGACCTGTTGATGAATAAGACTTAATTTAGCAGTCAAGTCGTAAAGATAGTCTATCAACATAGGATATTCAATGGAGCAGAATTGTTTAGGCCTTGGCACACCCCAGACATTTGCCGGGCGGCCAAATACAATCTCATATGGAGAAAGCCCTATTCTAGAATGCACTGTTGCTCTCGTTGATAACAAGGCCAAAGGAAGTGCGTCTGGCCAAGCCAAACCTGTGGATGCTTGAATTTTGGCTATTTTAAGCTTGAGGGTGCCATTGTAACCCTCAACTAAACCAGCAGACTGGGGATGGTTCGCACTATGAAATTTTTGTTTCAATCCTAGACCAGCACACACACTCTGCATAACTTTCCCTATAAACTCACTTCCGTTATCTGACCATACAATCCGTGGCATTCCAAACCTAGGGAAAAATTCTTTGAGAAGAATTTTGGCAGTTGATAAAGCAGTGTTGTCCTTTAGTGGGTATGCTTCTATCCACCTGGAAAAAGCACAAACCACCACCAGGACGTATTTTAAATTGTTGCAGCGTTCCATGTGAATGAAGTCTAACTGTATTACTTCAAAGGGACAGGAAGGAGGAGCAAAATGACCAGCTGGAGTTGGAGTTCCCTTGCCAGGATTATGCATCAAGCACACCATACAATTTTTCACCACTCTCTCTGCACACTTACTGATTCCCTCATTCTTCCAAACCGGAGCTAACATCTTACATATCCCTTTAGAACTTATGTGCGCCACTCCATGCGCCATCGTCACTACTGCAAGCACATACGCATCAGGCAACATCCAACGCTGCTGTTCTGTCAAATCGATCCAACATCCATTCGAGTCCAATTTGCCCGTACTTTCTCTCCATACGCGTTTCTCTTCCTCAGTCGCTTCTTTCTGAATCTCTTTCACACTTTCCATTGTGTCCTCACACATTCCAGACTCAGCAATCCATCTTGCAGACGTAGCAACATACATTCTACTCATCATGTCTCTAGCTGTCTGTTTAGCGGTTTCATCAGCAAAGGCATTTCCCCGACCAACATCATCCGTGATTGCTTTATGAGCACTGCACTTCACAATCGCAACTTCAGTCGGTAAGGTTAGAGATTCTAACAAGTCGTTAACTAGCTGACCATGTTGAATCTTAGTCCCATGGGACGTAATGAAACCCCTTTCTCTCCACAACCGGCCAAAACTATGGGCCACGCCAAATGCGTACTGACTATCTGTAAACACATTCACTCTCTTTCCCTCAGCTAAAACACACGCTCTCGTAAGAGCTATTAACTCTGCAGCTTGGGCAGAATTCTGACTCACTCTTGCAGTCTCCACAATCGTCTTCAAAGTCGTTACCGCGTAGGCAGCAGTCACATCACCATTCTCCAATTTAAAACATGACCCGTCCACATACAGCGTACCATCTGGGTCGGATAGAGGAGTATCTCTCAAGTCGATACGACCTTTTGTCTCTTCTTCCGTTTTGAAATAACAGTCATGTGGCTCAGAATCACTCGACTCTTGATCAGTCGGCAACAATGTTGCTGGGTTCAATACATTGCATCTTTTGATCTGAATATGACTCGCTAATAACGTCAGCTCGTAACCAGATAATCTCGCACTAGTAAGGTGTTGTGTCTTCGTTCGGTTCATGAGTGTGTCCACTGCATGAGGAACCATGACCACTAGCATATTGTTCATCACCAAACCAGCAGATTGTCGAATGGAAGCTGCAGCTGCCGCTGTAGCCCTCAAACAACTAGGCAATGCTCTAGCTACCGGATCTAATGTTGATGAGAAATACGCACAAGGGCGTTGTTTATCACCAAACTTCTGTGTCAAGACACTCAACGCGCAACCTTCTCTTTCGTGAACGTAGAGCGTGAATGGCTTACTGTAATCAGGTGTGCCCAATACAGGAGCTGAACACAAAGCTTTTCGTAATTCAGCAAAACTCTCTTGACATTCATCAGACCATGGCACCGGACTCGGAACATTTTTCCCAGTCAAAGCTACCAACGGTTTTGCTAAAAGTGAAAAATTTGGGATCCATTGCCTACAGTAAGAGGTAATACCTAGAAAGGCACGTACTTCCCTCTGTGTGCGTGGAACACTCATTTGCATAATTGCTTTTATTCTTTCTGGGGTCAACTTCCTTCCCTCCTTTGACAAGAGATGACCTAAATAGGTTACTTCTTGGCAGCAATATTGCATTTTGGAAGGTGACACCTTATGATTCAAATTAGACAAATGATGCAATAGTGAAATTGTAGCTGCTTTGCAAGTTTCCTTGTCATCGGCAGCCACCAAAAGATCATCTACGTATTGTACTAGGGCAGAACCTGGAGGAAGGACAAAAGAATCTAACTGGCTTTTTAAAGCTTGACTGTAAATAGATGGACTTTCACAGTAGCCTTGTGGAGCGCGTTTAAATCTGAAACTGCGACCTCCTAAACAGAAGCCAAAAATATCTCTGCTTTCCTCGGCTATCGGAATGCTGAAAAAGGCATTCTTCAAGTCGATGACTGAGAACCATGTAGCTGTAGCAGGAATCAATGTTAACAAAGCAGTAATGTCTGGCACTACAGGAAACTGCGGAATTACAATCTTATTAACTTCTCTAAGGTCTATGACAAACCTATAAACTGGAGGCTTTGTAGGATCTGTTCGTTTCAAAATCGGCAATACAGGACTATTACAAACATTTCCTCGCGTTTCTTCAACCACACCTTTTTTAATCAAATCTTGCACAATCAATAAGAGTGCACGCTCACCTTCATTCGATATTTTATATTGAGGAATTCTTGGAAATTTCACATTCGCTTTCAAAGTTACTACATACGGTGGAATCTCTAGTAGACCTACATCATTGGGACCAGTCGCCCAAAGAGAATCAGGGAGTGAACGTAGCTCCGGCGGGAGTTTGTCCATTGACAAGTACATCGGAGAGGTGAGTCTTTTACCCAAAGTAAGCTGTACTCCTTCCGGAGAACAGTACAATGTCGCATATAGTCGTTTTAACAAATCTAAACCAAGCAGATTTTCATTACAACCTGTCGTCAAAATTAAGGGTGCTTTCAATTGACACGGTCCAACAGAAATAGACAAAGGACCAGATATCGGGTTGTACACAGGGGCGCCTGAAAAACCTACGGAAACATTTGTTGAGCCAGACAAAGGTGCGCCAGGGAGTTTCGCATGCATGATAGAACTTTTTGCGGCACCAGTATCCAACAGAAACGGTTCGACTACACCTGATGTTGCTACTGCGACATAAGGCCCACTCTGATCCACTGGAACTGATACTACTCCCTCTCTCTGTCTATGGCTGTCCTAGTACCCATTTTGTTGAAATCCCTCTTCAACTTCACAATAATCCTCAACAAGATATTGCTGAGATCTATTCTGTTGAGCTGACTGTACATTTCGCTGATCAAAGTGATTAGAAGGACGATCATTAGTTTGTGGAGGCATAGCACCTCGTCCCCGACCTCTAGAATTTTGTGCAAAACCACCACGACCTCTCTGAGCTGCTGCCGCATTATTTTGCGCTAAGATCGGACAATCATTTTTATAGTGACCCTCTTTCTTACAGTACGCACACTGATTCCACTGGTATTGAGGCCTGGTCGAATTATAATCTGTCTTTTGATACGAATTCTGTTGCATATTAGTCTGATTCGTGCGAGGCGGATACGCCTGCTGTAAAAGAACTTTAGTCTTTAAATCTTTCGTTTTCTTCTCTGATTTCTCCTTTTCCTCTTTATCCCTATTTTCATAGTACTGTGCAGTCGCAAGTATTTGCGCTGTCGTAGATACAGCCCACGCACTTTCTGAGTCTTTCAATTTATTGCATAATTCGGGTAACAAATTATGCACAAATTTATCGACAAACAATCTCTGTCCTCCTTCAGTGCTCATATCCTGACCACTATGGTCTACAAAAGTCTCTTCGAACCTCGTGAAGAAGTCGGAGACACTTTCGTCTTTCTTCTGCTTGCATGCGGATAATTTATCCCAATTAACACGCAATGCTGGCATCAGAGTCTTCATTAAATCTATTATTCTGCCAGGAAGATTAGCAATTAGGGGTTCGGGTTTCGCACCACCTATTTGTTGAGCATCTGCTGCAGTGATAGCTGCCCAATCACCACCTAAAGCAGCCTGATGATCCTCTCTACGAATTTTAGCCCACACTGGTTGTGGAACTACATTACCAAACAACATATCAATGTCGGCTAAGTTCATTATACAAGCCTCAACTGTCTGTGTCAATTCCTTGTAATATCCGGCTGGATTCTTACGTGGATCTGGCAAGGCCTGTTTCACTGCTAACACTTCTGCTCGCTTCCACGGAATATGTATCCATACTCTTTGGAACTGTGCTGGAGCAGCTGCAATACCCGCATTATCATCACGTTGTACTGCTTCGCGCCAAATTGGAGGAACTTCCCTCATAGGATATTGGCGACTTAGCTTCATTCTACCTTTCTCTAAATCTCTCGGCGAACGAAGAGATGGATCATTCCTAAAACTCAAAATGAGTTCCATCGCTTCCTTTATATTATCGCCCACTATCATTCCAGCAGCAAACTCTTTTTGAATCTTAATTAAATCTTCCAAATCTGATTCGACATCGTCTTCTTCTATTTCCTCACGCAACAACGAGCACATCTCGTCGAAGACGTATCGCTGTGTTGGCTCTCCCCATTGCATAAATGTCTCTAACACATCTTTCGTACTATATCTTCTAACTTTTGTAATCCATCTGAGAGCTGTGGAGTCTAAAACTCCCCGTTCCTCAGTACTTGGAAGCTGACTCCGTCTCTGAACAGAGTCAGGAGTAGGAGTCTTAATCAAGGTTTTATATATAGGAGACAGCATATTAGTAACAGAATCAGTAATTCTTCGACGAACAGTAAGTGGAGTTAGTACACTCGCAGACATAGAGAACGCAGTAGAGGTAGGAATAGATGACGAAACAGTAGGAGTATCGAGGAAAATAGTTTGAGGACCAATAGGTACAGTGGTAGGTATAGGAGCGGGCAGTGCAGGAAGAGGAGGAGCTGTAGGAACATTTACATTCACCACAGGAGGTATAGGAACTTGATTCTGAGGAACAAGAACACCAGGTTGTCCAGCAACCGGCAATTGAACATCCGGTATAAGTGGAGCCGCAGCACCTTGTGCATACGGTGGAGGCGACCGTAACAGATAAGATAACAGAGGATCGTTTTCGGAATCCTCCAGTATCTTAGCCATTTTCGATGGCAAGGCAGGATAGCACTTGTCAATCGCTAAGTTACGCTCTCTAATGGCTACATCTATGGCTTTCTCACACTCGTTAGCCTGCAACTGCTTAGTCGCTTGCTCTAGAGTTAACTCTTCTAGTTCTTTTTGCTCTTTCTTCAACCTTTTCATTTCTCTCTGTTTGGATTCTTTCCGCCAATAACGAAAAGAGTCAAACATTGCCGGCCGGGCTTTCTTCCTAAACAATTTCGCTTCTAAATTGTCGAGAATCTCTTGTTCAAAACTACCATGCAGTGGCCAACTAAGGACACCATCCTTCTTACAATAACGGACCCATATCTCATTATAAGTTATAGGACCCACACCATACTTACAATATAGGTCATATAGGGGAGTCCCAATCGGAGGAACCAGACAGGAATCCTCTAATTGTGAGTCACTGTTGCAACTAAAACAAGACAACATTTTCCGACTTACCATTCTCAGTCCGGAACACAAAACAAACAAAACACGAAACAAATTGTGCACTTGAACCAAGAACTTAGGCCTACCAAAACGAACTGATGTATCGATACCCAAAACTGAACCAAATAGATTATCGTAACCAGAACAACTAGTGATAATCTTACAAAACCAAACCAAACCAAGAACCGATCAAGGATTTTTAACAATCCTCACAAAAGTAACCAGCTAGCTATCACTAAATACTTAACTGAGGCACTGAAGACGTCACCAAGGAGAAACCCGTCACGTTTCGCCGTACTAAGGACTGCACCACTTCGGGTCCAAGACAGGGCGACGGTCAAGGCAACGGCCCACTGCAGCCGTCCTGAACGGGAACCCTCGTGGAAGAGAACTTCAGGGCCACTTTTGCGATATGCCGGGATCGATGAAGTGGGGCGCCTCCCTCAGGAATCTTCACACGAAGCTTCTCGAACTCTTCAGGCTTTTGGACCGGTACCGAATGACGTTGCCCCACGTTGGGCGCCAATTGGAGTTCTGGACTTTTTTGGTTCCGTCCAGAGGTGTCAGGGTACAACACCCAAAGACCCCGGAGTCCCACCTGCCTTGGTGCACAAATGAACAGAAACACGGGCTTCTCGATGGTGGCGTCAAAGACCAAAGGTTTATTACTGCAGGGACACAGAAATCACAGAATCTACACACGGGCAGAATCTAGGAGACTGTTCGATTTGTACAAAGTGGGTTGCTCCTTATATACTAAAAATTGTGCTCTAGGCAAATATTTCACATGTCGGTACATTCCCAAACCTTTGTGTCTCTAAACAATAAATATTTGGCGTTACACAGGAACTGTCGATAATATCTGATACCAAACATCACGAAGAGGGGTTCCCACCAGTCCATCACAATCCCTTGTCAATATTGCATTCAAGACCCGGACCGCCTCATCGTAAAGTTCGTTACCTCCCCCTAATAAAGGCCCAGAAGGAAAGGAGCAGAGCCAGGTGCAGAAGATAGAAAAGCGGGATAAGAGATGTTTGTGGGTTGTAAATGGGCAAGGCTACCGGCTTCGGCCGCCTAATCATGATCAGGTACAATGGACAGGAAAACCAGTTCAGGTGGGCTGGCCTCGGGCAGAGGAGGCAGCCTTTGTCGAGTCATGCAGCTTCAGCGTGATCTGGTTTAAGGTGCACGTGTCATGTAAGAGGTGAATCTCCGGCTAAGGCTACGTGTCTTTAATCAAAGTGAAGTGAATGAAATGATCAGAGGCTATTGCATATGTGAGGGCAAGGAAACACAAAAATGGCGGCCACGATCTAAGATGGATGCCGTGTGTATATCAGAAATGTGTCAGTGGAAGGAGTGCTCTTGCTCGTAGCGTAGCGAAAACACTAGGATATACTAAATGGATCATTTGCGGTTCGCTGATACTAATTTTATGTATTTCCGACAAACTTGAAAACACGGGTTCAAGTCGTCACGGAACCGTCACGGAACCTCAGACGGGCGCAGCGGGCGCGCCGTCAGCGCGCCAAAGGCGCGCCAAAGGCAAGCCCGTCTGGGCCCGTCCGGGCCCAGCCGGCCCCAGGCCCAGCCACTCTGCCCATTTTAGCCAGGAACTACCGGACCTACTCCCCTGAGGAGCTTCTAGCCTTAAATACCCAAAAACATCCCTCCTGCACGCGCATCCTGAAGGGTGATAACCAACTCACCAGATGCACCATCTGCAACCCTGCAGATCAAGACCCGGCACACTATGGCCTGCACCTAGGCCTACTCAACTGCAGGTCGCTTGTGAAGCACTCGCACGAAATTAACCTTTTAATCACAAACCACGCCTTAGACATCTTGTTTCTCACTGAAACCTGGCTCACCCCCAGCAGTGCCCCCGATATCGTCCTTGCACTCCCCCCCGGGTACCTTATGTGCTCGCTGAATAGACCAGAGGGTAGAGGAGGTGGATTAGCAATAATCCTCAAGGAGGGCTTTCCCTGCAACATCAAGGGATACGAAAGCTGTCACTTCGCTATTCAAATTTCCCCAGTTACCTCGCTGTCTGGAACGCTGGTATATCGCCTTTCGGGCAATCTAGCAGACTTTCCGAACAAAATCATCGATCAGACCTCCATTAAATGTACGTCTTCCACCAACTACCTACTACTGGGAGACTTCAATGTACACTTCTTGGACCCGGTCGACAAGCAGGCGAGTGAACTGCTACAGGACATCACCTCCATCGGCCTTGACCTAAAAAACCCACAGGCCACTCATGAAAGAGGGCAACTGCTCGATCCCATCTTCTCAAACATCCCAGACCTGAAAACCCTTGATCACATGGACTGGACTGGACTGGACTGATCACTTCCTGGTCCCCTTTGTATGGGACATCGACATTCCGCCCCCTCAACCTCCCAAAACCAGAACTTACACCAGACGATGGCAGAAATTGGAACCAGACGTATGGGCAGCCAAACTAAGGGAACACGTGCCCTACCCCTCTCAAGACACCATAGCAGCGGACAAGGAATTTAACACCTGGGTCACCCAATCGCTTGACGCCATCCTGCCTAAAATCAACTCTCTGAAACACACCAAGAGAGTTAACCCTTCACCCTGGTATACCCCTGAACTCCACCTTCTGCGTAAGGTTTGCAAAAGGAATGAACGCCTCTGGAGGAAGGAAAAAACAGAGGAGAAAAAAGAAACATTTCGTACCTCCGTAAAATCCTACAAAAAGGAGCTACGCAACACCAAAATCGGTTTCTACGAGAGCAGAATCAAAAACGCTGCCTGCTCGGCTCACGAAACCTACTCCGTTCTTAAAGAACTCCTCCACGCCCCCGACCCCCCACTCAAACCTCTCGATCCTAAAGAAGCAGAAAGCAAATGCTCCAATCTCGCCACTTTCTTTGACGAGAAGATCCAAAAAATTTGCCTGACTATACCTCCCCCTGAACCGGCTCACACGGATCGGGATCTTACCATCTCTAACACTAACCCCTCCCATCCGTCTGATAGCCCCCAACCCTCCCTGGATGTCTTTGGCCCAGTGACAACGGAAGAGGTAGGGGCAACTTTGGCCTCAATTAAAAGTGGTGCCCCCCTCGACCCCGCACCCCTCCGCTTCCTGAAAAAAGTGTCTAGCACCATCATCCCCCCACTCACGGCTCTGATTAACTCCTCCCTTTCGGAGGGCACAGTTCCCCCCAGCTGGAAAGCGTCAGCAGTTAAAGGTCTACTACAAAAACCCTCTCTAGACCCTCAGGACCTCTCCAATTACAGGCCCATCTCCCTTCTCCCAGGAAACAGTAAGATCACTGAGAAGTTAGTGAACAAACAACTGTCACTTTTCCTGGAGAGCAATAACCTATTAGGGGTCTCCCAGACAGGGTTCCGTCCAGGACAGGGCACTGACATCGCCCTCCTGGCAGCAGTGGAGAAGGCCAGAAGCATTTTGGATACGAGAGGATCAGTGGCAGTGATCCTCCTGGACCTCAGTGCGGCCTTCGACACTGTAGACCATCCCACCCTAATCCAACGACTGAGAGAAATTGGATTAAGGGGTATGGCCCTGAAGTGGCTAAAATCTTTCTTATCAGGCCGTTCCTTCCAGGTTTGGGAGAACGACAGCCACTCACCTATCATCCCCCTCCACTGTGGAGTGCCGCAGGGCTCATCTCTGAGCCCTACGTTATTCAACGTGTACATGGCCCCACTGGAGAAGAGGGTTAGTTCGTTCGGCGTTTCAATTATCAACTACGCCGACGACACCCAGTTGGTGGTAACCCTCTCACATCCCCATCACGCCCCCTCTGATCTCCACAGTTGCCTCTCCGAAGTCCACCGATGGATGAATCTCTCATCGTTAAAGCTGAACGGGTCTAAGACCGAGATACTCATGCTGGGTCATAAGGGGCCCTCCCTGCCACCTCACCTCTGGCCCAGTTGCTTGGGTGACCCTCCCGATCCCAAGGACGAGGTCAAAAGCCTAGGCGTGTGGATCGAGAAGGACCTGAGCTTCAAAACTCAGGCAAAAAAGACGGCAGGGACATGCTTCGGTCTCCTCAGAGCCTGTAGAAAGATCTTCCCCCTGCTCCCCGCAAAAGCAAGGAAGCTCCTCATTCAGGGCCTTATCCTGGCGAGATTGGACTACTGCAATGCCATCTACCTGGGAGCTCCTGAAGCCACCCTTAACACGTTGCAGAAAGTCCAAAACGCCGCCGCCCGCCTACTTACGGGCACACCGGCAAGATCCTCTGCCAAGCCAGCTCTCAAGTCTCTACACTGGCTTCCAGTCAGAGAAAGGGTCGCCTTCAAAGCCCTCTGTCTGGCCCACAAAACCCTTAACAATAACGGCCCCCCCCTTCTCAAGGAACTCTTAATCCCCTACAAGGTGGAAAGGGATCTCCGGTCCAGCGGAGAAAATTTCATCTCAGTCCCCAGAGTCAATAAAGCCAAGACGGGTGGCCGTCGCTTCTCGGTCCACACGGCCAAACACTGGAATCACCTCCCACGAAGACTGAGGACAGAATCGAATCACCTCCAGTTCAGGAAATCATTAAAGACTCTCCTCTTCCCCCAAACATAACTCTTTGACGGCTGAAACCCCTGGAGATGCAGGTTAGCGCTGGGATGCTCATTGGGTTACTACGCGCTTTACAAAACCTTTAAATAAATAAATAAAATATTTTTCCAAAGACCGTAAACGAAATCCGTATCCTACAACGGTAACGCATGTTTAAATTACACTGCTCAGATTTATAGAGTGCATCGCGTTACAGCTTAATGTATTCAATTCATACCTGTTGGCTTTCAGACAACGAAACGCGATCATCCCGTGCTACTCCCAACTTTTTATACGGCTCCTGACTCCCCGATCCTGCCAGGTGTTGAAGAATAACACCGGTCACTAACAGTCAATACATACACCAAAATCAAAAAAGTGCACTCGTTACTAAACTCTTACCTCCTACACAGCTACGCTGTCTCCTGCCACAAAGCTCAATCTTCCTCTTCCCTTCGTTATCGGCAATATAGTAACGCGCACCGGTGAATCAAACACTTCCGGATTTAACCACACTTACGAGCCTCCCTATTGGTTCCACACCCGATACGTCAACCTATCAGGCTAACCCTTGTTATATCCTCTCACTACACGGTGTTTCAACGAAAATAACTTTATCAACCATATGATGTAAACACAAGCGTTCATCGTGCCTTAAGTAGTGATACACTGAGAATACGACCATTCTGTATAAACGTAACTTGTCACCGTGGCATTTTTCAAGATACGCTACACATCTAATTTGATTCCTGATGTCTCTGTAGAACTACAGGACTCCTCCGTTAAAAGTAACTGGCTCAAACAGAGAAAAAATTAAATAAAGCAAAATAGGTGGCTGAGTGAATAAAGAAATATAAAAAGTGAATAAATTAATTGAGAGAATAGGGGTACAGAAATGAAATTTGTAATGTGCGAATGGTTACCACATGTTTATTTAAAGAGGACATCAGACATTACAGCATTTTACTTTGTTTTTACAGAAAACTACTGAGTTCAACCCGGTCATTAAGACCCCCTGGAGTCAGAGTACCAAGCGTTTTAATCCGGTATGTTTCTCTCTGCATTAATTTTTTATTTATGTCAGTACCTTCTTGAAGTGACACTACCTCAAGAATTAGGAATCTCAACTGTGCTATGGAATGTTTTTTTTCTTGCCAATGCATTGCTAAAGGTGATGTCATAGACTTATTTCGTATCCTGCTCTTATGTTCTGATATTCAAATTTTTAATTTTCGCTCAGTCTTTCCTAAAGTAGCCCACATGGACACTTAATGGTGTATATAACCTGATTAGTATTGCAATCTCCTTCAAATTTCAATCTGATAGATCTTCCTGACTGAGGGTGCGTAATTACATTGCCCCAAATTGCATTGTTACAGTGCACACAGTTTGCACATCTGCGCATTCCTTTAAAATTTTTCTTTTTTTGAATTTCCGTTTGACTGAGTAATTCTTTGATATTCCTGGAGCAAGTGTAAGCAAATAGAGGTTTGTCTGTAAAAATGTTCTGAAAATCATTTTCCTGTTGTAAAAGTTCCCATCTTTTGTTTATGATGTTTTTAATTTTTTGGGAATTGGTTGAATATTTTGAAACAAACACGTTGCGTTTTTGTTCAATCTTTTGCTTTTTTGACAGTAGGGTTATACGATTCTCTTCAAGTGCCTTTGTTTGTGCTTCTTCCAATAGTTTCGCAGGATAACCTCTCCTCTTGTAGTTCTCCTTATACTCATTGATGTATTCAATGCATTCATCTTGCTTAGTTACTATTCTTCTTATCCTGAGGAATTGAGAATATGGTAAGTTTCTTAACAAATTTTGAGGGTGAAAACTTTGAAAATGTAACATGCTGTTTTTGTCAGTTGATTTACGATAGAGTGAAGTATTGATACGTTCTCCTTCAAGTTCTACATTCACATCTAAGTATGCTATCTTAGATTTGCTTGTGGTGTATGTGACTTGAATCCGTGGGTTTCTCGAGTTTAGATTCAGTATGTTATTTTCCAGTTGTGCTTCTGAACCGGACCATATTAGGAAAATGTCATCAATAAAGCGACAAAAGAATTCCAGATTGTCAGTCCACTCTTTATGGCCAAAAATATGATCTTCCTCAAATTTGGCCATGTAGGTATTTGCATATACTGGAGCCCCAGTAAAGCCCATCGATGTTCCATTAAGTTGCATATAGAACTTGTCTGACCATCTGAAGTAGCTATTTTGTAGACAAAACTGTGTTAGTCCTAGTAGAAATATTCGGTTCAGTTCAATTTCTGGGTGCTGTAACAACATCCATTCTTCAGCTTCCAATCCGTCAGTATGCCCAATAGAGGTGTACAACGACACAACATCTATAGTACACAGAATGTAATCTTTTCCAGTTTTCAATTGAATCTTTGCCAATTTAAGTAAAAAATCAGTTGTATCCTGTATATAGGTATGCCATTTTTGGATGAGAGGTTGCAAAAAGTAATCAATAATTTTCCCTGCAGGCTCAAAAATTGAATTGCAACCTGACACAATAGGTCGGAATGGTGGATCTTCCAGTGATTTATGTACTTTTGGCAGCATATAGATGTTCGGTCTTTTTGGATTTTTTACCATGAGAAATTTTGCCATGTTCACCGTAATCCAATCTTCTTCAATGGCCTTGTCTATTAGTAATTGGAGTATCCTTTGTATTTCAGTTGTAGGATCTTGTTGTAACAGTAAATAGATATTGGTATCTTCTACATGTTCTTGAACCTTCCTTTGGTAAAATTCTGAGTCCATAAGTACTAATGCTCCACCTTTGTCCGCCTTTCGGAAGGTTAACTCCTTTTTTGTCCCCAATTGAGTCAAGATACTTTTTTCCATCCTGTTCAAGTTATTAGGAAATTTCCTGTTTTTTCTGTAGTTTAGTTTTTTCAAATCCTTGGTTACCAAGGTCTCAAAAAGATCCAATGTCTTATGTGAGGTCGGTGCCTCAAAGGTACTTTTAGGTCGAAATATTTCTTTCTTTTTTGATTGACTTTCATCTTTTGGAACAATGTTGTCAAAGAAATGTCTTAATCTCAGATTTCTCATAAATTTGTAAAATGCTATCTCACTTGGTAGGGGGACACAGGTCCCTCTGAGCCCTCAACAGCCATATGCCCCCTCGTTGGAGCTGCTCGCTCTCTGGCCGGTCCGCTCAGCACCAACACCGTCAAGGTGCCGCGATCGGCACCAACAATTTGCCCCTGGAGCCCCCACTCACTGGACTGGTCTGGGGAGGCTCTCCTCGCGGTGCGTGACCGGCACTCTGGTCTCCCCACCTCACTTCACCCGGGCCCCCTCCTGGGACCCGGGACTTGGATGTGGAGCACGCGAGGCTCTTTACTGCACACAGAACTCTTTTTATGCATTGCAGGGCTCCCTCAGCTCACGGGAGCCCCGCCGGGCCACTGTCCTTTTCCTGCCTTCACCTGGGCCCTCTCCTAGTGCTCAGGACTTCTCCCTGGCTTTGCCTGGTCCCCCCCTCTCGGGACCGGGACCGGGACTTTGACGTGGGCGTGCGGGCTCTGGACGTCTTCCTGCTTCCGTCCGTGAGGCCCTGCCCACAGTCAGGTGGACGTGCTTGCTTTCAGTTCATGGCTTGGGCTGCGGAGGTAACTTCTTTGCTGGCAATACGGGGTAGGCTCCCGTTTTAGGTAAAGGCACTTGCGGGTGGCACCCGCTCTGCAGGCAAAATGCGGGGTGGGCACCAACTATTATAAAAAGCAAATACCAGCGGGGTGGGCACCAGCGAGCAAGACAGCAATAAGCCGGGTGGGCACCCGCTGTTTCCTTCATCATGGGGGAATCCCTCTCACCGGAATTCACTCTCAAAAGGGCTGCAGTGCTGCGCTGCTAAATCTGCACTATCTCCTCCATTCAAGGGCCAATACAACTAAAAGTTCTCTCAGGGCGCAAAAAGCAGAACGAGGTCCTTAGGAATCAGGGGGCAATGCTGGGCCCAGGGAGGCAGCCCTCCTGGCTGGTCCTCCTGGGCCCCAGCAGCAGCATTCCCCACAGGTTTAGGAACAGACACAGAACAACGTTATGGGGTCACAGCCCCTATATTTATATCACTAATTCCTTTGTCTGTAATGCAGGGCTTAGAGAACCAGATGCAACTGGTTCAAGGGGGATTTGGAGCACTTTGATTTCAAAGTTCCTTTTCCCCTTTGTCAGGTGGGAGCTCAGTGATCAGACATAGCACAGGGGGCGGATCAAGCATTGTACAGGCTAGGGACAGTCCTATTCAGAGTCAGGGGATTACCCCTCCCACTGCTCTTAACCCAGGTGTTCCATTCAGCCTAGCGCTGACTCACCCTGCCCCTCCTGGAGCCACCCACACCTCTCAGACCCTGTCACTCACAAGCCAGACATGCAATTCACATCAGGCAGGCAGACACATAGCAAACAGTAATGCCAACTTCTAAAGTGGCACTTCCCCACCAGTCATCATAAATCTGCACACACCATTGCGCAGCATTTATTCTCACGAGTTCATACATACTAAACTTGACCCTGCGCTCCTCTCACACCAGGAATTACCATGGACACACTTATCCCCAATGCATTCCTGTGGGAGGGAAGGCCAATCTCACCACACGTACCCAGAGAGCGCATGCACTTTACACTGGACGACAGTACTAAAGTGCCCAGAGGCTTAAAACCACCAACACCATGTCAGAACTTAAGACAAAAAGTTCAGGGGTGAACAGGCAAAAAGGGTCAAGTCCAACACTGTTAATTTGTTTGTTTTTAATTTTGAACTGTCATCAGTGGAAGTAATAATTTTTACCCCTCCGCTATCCAACACTTTCCCTACTGTTGCCCTTAGTGCAGTGGGAATAGTAATTGTTTCTCCTCTGCCATCCAAAATTTTCCCTACTGGTGCACCCACTGGAGTGGGAATATTAAGTTTCACCCCTCCGTTATCCTACACTTTCCCTACTGTTGCACTCACTGAAGTGGGAATAGTAGTTTTTACCCCTCCAGTATCCAACATTTTCTTTACTATTGTACTTACTGGAGTGAGAATATTAAGTTTTACCCCTTCACTATCTAACACTTTCTCTACTGTTGCACTCACTGAAGTGGGAATAGTAATTTTTACCCCTCCGCTATCCAACATTTTCCTACTGTTGCACTCACTAGAGTGGGAATATTAAGTTTTACCCCTCCACTATCCAACACTTTCCCTACTGTTGCACTCACTGGAGTGGGAATGGTCATTTTTACCCCTCTGCTATCCAACATTTTCTTTACTATTGTACATACTGGAGTGGGAATGTTAAGGTTTACCCCTCCGCTATCCAACACTTTCCCAACTGTTGCACTCACTGGAATGGGAAAATTAAGGTTTACTCCTCCGCTATCCAACACTTTCCCTACATTTTCCCTACTGTTGCACCCATTGAAGTGGGAATAATAAGGTTTACCCCTCTGCTACCCAACACTTTCCCTACTGTTGCACTCACTGGAGTGGGAATAGTAATGTTTACCTCTCCACTATCCAACATTTTCTTTACTATTGTACATACTGGAGTGGGAATGTTAAGGTTTACCCCTCCGCTATCCAACACTTTCCCTACTGTTGCATTCACTGGAGTGGGAATAATAATCTTTCCCCTCCGCTATTCAGCATTTTCTTTACTATTGTACTTACTGGAGTGGGACTATTAAGTTTTACCGCTCCGCTATCCAACACTTTACCTACTGTTGCACTCTCTGGAGTGAGAATAGTAATTTCTACCCCTCCGCTATCCAACATTTTCCATACTGTTGAACTCACTGGAGTGGGAATATTAAGTTTTACCCCTCCGCTATCCAACACTTTCCCTACTGTTGCACTCACTAGAGAGGGAATAGTAATTTTCACCCCTCAGCTATCCAACCTTTTCTTTACTATTGTCCTTACTGGAGTGGGAATATTAATTTTTACCCCTGCGCTATCCAACACTTTCCCTACTGTTGCACTCAATGGAGTTTTATATATGTATGTTTAAATATTCTTTTAATTACATTTCTTTGTATTATATTTGTTAAAATGTATATTAAATCGAAATATTTTTTTAAGTTACTTTTATTATTTAATATATTTAACATTAATTTGTATTTAAATTAAAAAATTTATATTTTTTACATCGATATTTTTGTTTCAATTTTTTGTACTTACAATTTTAAATATAGGATGTCGATATATTTGACATTGATATTTTTGCATAGATATTTCTGTATGGGTATTTTTGGGGAATCGATATTCTATTAGTTAACCCACTAGGATGCATATAGAGAAGTCACAGGTTCAAAAACAGTCCAATTGGTCCAAATTGTTCAAAGAGGGCTTTTCTTGAGCCAGGCAATCAAACAGATAAGACCGGAGGGTGTTACATGCAAGATTTTAAGGCTTAGTATTTCAAGTTCCAAATGTGTCCATTGCACCCCATAAATTAGACACATGTAAAAATTCTAAGGCCCAGATTGATGAACATTTTCTTCCATGGTATCTCCAATTTTTTGGAAGAAGCTGTGATGTAAAATTCTGGTTGAGATATACAAAGTCACGCAACGGTTGATTTGTGTTGCCTTGTGTGGCTTTGTAACAAAATGTATGCGCTGTGTGTGTTACACTGCAATAAGTAGGCGTTGCATGGGTGGTGCACCATATCCTTGTTAATATGGGACTCTCTCCTGTTCACGCAGCACAGTGCCGCATCTTGTCTTGCTGCGTTGTGTGAACCTTTAGTGAATGTGCCACGAGCAATCATGAGATACAGATCCTAGAGCTTCTAGGATGATGGAGGGAGAATGCACCTAACCCAAATGCTTTCATGATGCTGAACTTGTCCATCACACTTAAACCCCACAAGAGGAATCTGTTACCCCATTCATAATTAACCTCTGCACCAAAAGGCATTGCTTACTCTAATGCCTTCAAGGACCATGTTTATGTTCTTTGGATCAGGCTTGTTAGTTGTTGTCCGAGGTTTTTCTGAAAACTCCCAAAAATTACATGAGATTTCTAATTTAATGCAAGAGTTCCTGCAATATTTCCTGCTTTCCTATGACCGCTGCCAGTGTTTGTCAATAATCCTTTGCGGTGTGTCACCCCACTGTCCATAAAAAGAATGTAATGAGCAATATAAAGGTCTACACTCAGAAGACACCATCCATAGAAGCCTCAGACAGCATACTTGAAATAGTCAGACCATCATCTTTGTTTCCCGACTCTTCTCTGTTAAGAGGAAGTACTGCATTGTTGCCTTTGGCAATGTTCAAAAAGTGGATTCCACCTCACTCCTAAAAGGCTATATTGTTAGTGGCCTAGGGCAGAACTCAACAGAATGCAAAAAGTACACAGTACTCGTGTGAGTGACATGGGCACTGTAAAAGAACATTTTACTTAAATTTCTAAGACAGATTGAAGGAGCGTGATAAGAATATCAGACAATATTCCAAACTATGGGCCGGTTAACAGACCCTTAGTCTTCACCCAAACCAGAAGGACAACATCTAGCAGAATTGAGGTGTGACCGTGTTTTAAATTAATCCATTGTCACCGCCAGTCTCTAAGCAGCTAGTATAACTGGTAATCAACGTTTTCACCGCATCTTTTTTTCCGCGGACTTTCAGCCCGCATACCATTACTCCGCGAGGTCATTGACCTCGCATACCAACACTCCGCATTTTTTCACAACACGTTTGCATTTACCACGCATGCCTTTACAACGAATTACATTGTAAAGGCAATTATGGTAAATTTGAATTTAGAAATATTTGTTAAGTTCACATACACCAGGCGGTTTCCTGGCACTGAAGGATGCAAAACCCGAGAGGCAGAGGTGTGGGGATTAGGGCGAGAAAGCTTGCAGGAAAAGAAAAGTTTTGAGCGCCTTGCGGAACTCAGAATACGAGGGTATAGATCTGATAGTGGGAGGGAGGGAGTTCCAGAAAGTGGGGGCGAGAACAGCAAATTTCATAACCCCCATTCTGCTCTTCCTGAACCGTGGTACACAGAGGAGAGACTGGGTGGAAGAGCAGAGTTCTCTAGCAGGCCTATAGTTTTTGATTTCCGAGTTTATGAAATCTGGAGTAGTTCTGGCTCTGGCCTGAAACGTTGTACATCCCAGCTTAAAAAGGGCCCGCTCTCTGATGGGGAGCCAGTGCAAGGCCTTTAATATGGGAGTGACATGGTGCGACTTGGAGAGACCTTGAATGAGGCGGGCAGCTTGGTTCAGGACCAATTGAAGACGTCGGAGGGCATAGGCGGGAACGCCATTGTACAAGATGTTACCATAATCTAGGCGCGATAACACCATTGCCATCAATATGAGTTTTAAAGCAGAAAAGGAAAAAAATCTGGAAATCTTTCTAATGGTGCGAAAGGTAAAAAAGCAGGATGATACCACCATACTAATCTGGGAGTGTAAGGTGAGATGTTGGTTCAGCGTGATCCCAAGTGTTTTGACTGAACAGGATGGTGGAGGGGGGGAACCAAGAGAAGGAGGCCAGAACGTGGGGGTCCAGGGACTGGATGTACCAACAGTGAGAACTAACTCGGTTTTATCTGGATTAAGTTTTAGATGGTTAAGGTTCATCCAGTCCCTGATGAAAATCATAACTGATTGAAAACTGTGAATGGACTCAGGGGAATGGGAGAGGTTGAAGATGAGCTGGAGGTCAGCAGCATAGTTAAAAACCGTGACCTCCAGCTGCTGTAAAGCAAAAATGAGGGGGAAAATGTACAAATTAAACAGAAGGGGGAGAGGGAGGAGCCCTGAGGGACACCGCACTGCACCCTACATGGGGAGGCAGAAAAATGTGCCAGATGGACAGCCTGAGTGCGATCTCTCAGAAAAGAGGTGAGCCAAGCCAGGGGGGCCCCCCTGATGCCTACCACCTCGACACGGTTGAGAAGAATGGAATGGTAAACCGTGTCGAAGGCAGCAGACAAATCAAGGAGGACCAAAGCCTGGGGCCGGTTGGCATCCATCCCCTCCCTGAGTTTGTCCATGACTGAGACCACGACTTTCTCGGTGGAGTGGAGTGGACGAAAGCCAGCATGGCAGGGGGCTAAACAGCCACTGTCCTCGACAAAAGAGCTGAGGACAGAGGTAATATGGCACTCCAGGATCTTACCCAAGTAAGGGAGATGGGAAATGGGGCGGTAGTTGGCGAGGGAGGAAGGGTCGGCACCAGGTTTTTTCAAAATAGGAATTATTGTTGCCGATTTGTGGTGATCAGGAACAATGCCTTGCTTGAGGGAATCATTGAGGAGAACCAAGGGGGGCATAGGGCAGGAAAGAAAGATCTCTCTCAATATAAAAGCCGGGCAGACATCAGAGGGAGAGCCGGATTTGACCCGAGCCAACAGGGGTAAAAGAGTTTCCCTGGTCAGAGGAGGTATATGATCCAAATGGGATCTTTTGGGCGGAAGCTCAGGGGAGGTGAAGGAGGGGGAGGGCGGTGATATGTTGGCCTTGATGGCTGCAATTTTCTCAATAAAAAAATTGTTAAGGGAATCACAGAGAGATTGAGAGGGGGAAGGTTTGAGGGAAGCTCTATCTGACAAGGCCAACTCATAAACAGTGGAGAAAATTTCCCTAGGCTGATTTTCGGCAGAGTATTTTGGGCGAAAAGTAGTTCATCTTGGCAAGAAGGATAGCCTTTTTGTACGTATTAAGTGTGAGGAAATAGTGTGCTTTTAAAGTCGGGCAGTAAGCTCGCCTCCAGGCGCGCTCATCCTGACGCACAGTCAATTTTTTCTCCTTAAGGTCATCGGTAAACCATCTGTTTTCATTATGGGCGCGTCTGACTGTGATGCGTCTCAAGGAAACCACTTGGTCACACGCCCCAGAGAGCCAATCGTTGATGGCAGCTACCTGAGATGAGGGAGCAAGCTCCTCTAGGGCGGTATAAGAATCTTGAAGGGAGAAGCAGAGGGAGGGCATGTCGACCTTGTTCCAATTACGAGCCTAGGTGTTCTTGGGAAAAGAGGGGCTTTTAGCGAGGCTAAGGTCGAGAAAGAACGAGATCAGAAAATGATCAGACCAAAGACAAGGCGTGATGATTGGGGATGTGACCGGAACGTTGAGTGACCAAATTTGGTCCAGGGGATGCCCCCGGACATGGGTGGGTGTGTGAATGTGTGACACAAAGTTTAGGCTGTGGAGGAGGTCGGTAAAATCTTTAGATACCGCATCTACCGCGGGATTGGATGGGCAGAAATTGAAGTCCCCAAGAACTAAGACGGAGGAATAATTAACTGCTAGTGTGGCGAGCAATTCCTGAAACCCAACAATAAAGTGGGGTGTTGATTGGGGGGGCAATAGACAAGGACGCAGGTAATAGGGACTTGAAAGGAGGCGGATGGCATCACTAGACAGTCAACTGTAATGATGGCCGGAGAAGAGAGCACTTGGAAGTGAAGATCAGAACAGACAATCAGGGCGTCACCACCACCTGCCTTGCCTGCCAGTCGATCGGCCCGCAGGACGTAATAGGAGGAGGGGAGAGATGCGAGTACATTGGGCAGGGAGTCTGGGCAGAACCAGGTTTCTGTCAGAAACAGAAGATCAGGCTTGTGGGAGTCGAGGAATACAAATAATTCGAGGTGGTGCTTGACTGCTGATCTAGTATTTAGAAGGAAAGCCGAGACAGTGGACGCTGATCTCGGCGGGGGGGCGTTCTGGGAAAGGGGGGGAGGGGAGTGATGGGGAAGGAAAGGGAGCTGGGAAAGGGGGGGCAGAGTAAGGCCGAACAAGGCCAAGTTTGACAATTGTGGCAGTGGTTCCAGGGCTGGTGGTCCAAGGGCCCTGGTAACGGTGTAGTTCTTCTGAAGTATAGTTTAAAAATTGGGCATAGTGGGGTGCCCCTTGACCCGGGCGGACGTGGACGGGTGCAAACGGGCTTGCCTTTGGTGCGCCGCCGGCGCGCCCGCTGCGCGCGTCCGCTGCACTTGCGCTTTCTCTCCGCCCTAAGTAGTCTGGGGCGGTCGAGAGACTGGATCGCTACTTGCGGCATCCACCGGAAGTGAGGGTCTGTCTGCTCCCGGTATAGCCCTCCAGTCAAACGGCACAGGCCGGACTGGAACGGGGCCTCGGGGCGCAGCAAGAAACAAAGAGATTGCAGGTGTTTGGCTGATAGTACAAATTTAAAACGACAGTGCAAGTGAGTAAATATTTAAAATATCGTAAATACAAGCAGGCGGCACCTCTTACGTCAGGCAGTTCGCATCCACTTGTCTGCCCCGGTCTCTCCGCCCTAAGTAGTCTGGGGCCGTCAAGAGACTGGAATACTACTTGCGGCATCCGCCGGAAGTGATGGTCTGTCTGCTCCCGGTATAGCCCTCCAGTGAAACGGCACAGGCCGGGCTGGAACGGGGCATCGGGGCACAGAAAGAAACAAAGAGATTGCAGGTGTTTGGCTGATAGTACAAATTTAAAATGACAGTGCAAGTGAGTAAATATTTAAAATATCGTAAATACAAGCAGGTGGCACCTCTTACGTCAGGCAGCTCGCATCCACTTGTCTGCCCCGGTCTCTCCGCCCTGAGTAGTCTGGGGCCATTGAGAGACTGGAATACTACTTGCGGCATCCGCCGGAAGTAAGGGTCTGTCTGCTCCCGGTATAGCCCTCCAGTCAAACGGCACAGGCCGGGCTGGAACGGGGCCTCGGGGCACAACAAGAAACAAAGAGATTGCAGGTGTTTGGCTGATAGTACAAATTTAAAACGACAGTGCAAGTGAGTAAATATTTAAAATATCGTAAATACAAGCAGGCGGCACCTCTTACGTCAGGCAGCTTGCACACGCATTGTTAAAAAAAACAGACTTCATGAATCTCGGCGGGGGGGCGTTCTGGGAAAGGGGGGGAGGGGAGTGATGGGGAAGGAAAGGGAGCTGGGAAAGGGGGGGCAGAGTAAGGCCGAACAAGGCCAAGTTTGACAATTGTGGCAGTGGTTCCAGGGCTGGTGGTCCAAGGGCCCTGGTAACGGTGTAGTTCTTCTGAAGTATAGTTTAAAAATTGGGCATAGTGGGGTGCCCCTTGACCCGGGCGGACGTGGACTGGTGCAAACGGGCTTGCCTTTGGTGCGCCGCCGGCGCGCCCGCTGCGCGCGTCCGCTGCGCTTGCGCTTTTTTTCCGCCCTAAGTAGTCTGGGGCGGTCGAGAGACTGGAGCGCTACTTGCGGCATCCACCGGAAGTGAGGGTCTGTCTGCTCCCGGTATAGCCCTCCAGTCAAACGGCACAGGCCGGGCTGGAACTGGGCCTCGGGGCGCAGCAAGAAACAAAGAGATTGCAGGTGTTTGGCTGATAGTACAAATTTAAAACGACAGTGCAAGTGAGTAAATATTTAAAATATCGTAAATACAAGCAGGCGGCACCTCTTACGTCAGGCAGTTCGCATCCACTTGTCTGCCCCGGTCTCTCCGCCCTAAGTAGTCTGGGGCCGTCGAGAGACTGGAATACTACTTGCGGCATCCGCCGGAAGTGATGGTCTGTCTGCTCCCGGTATAGCCCTCCAGTGAAACGGCACAGGCCGGGCTGGAACGGGGCATCGGGGCACAGAAAGAAACAAAGAGATTGCAGGTGTTTGGCTGATAGTACAAATTTAAAATGACAGTGCAAGTGAGTAAATATTTAAAATATCGTAAATACAAGCAGGTGGCACCTCTTACGTCAGGCAGCTCGCATCCACTTGTCTGCCCCGGTCTCTCCGCCCTGATTAGTCTGGGGCCATCGAGAGACTGGAATACTACTTGCGGCATCCGCCGGAAGTAAGGGTCTGTCTGCTCCTGGTATAGCCCTCCAGTCAAACGGCACAGGCCGGGCTGGAACGGGGCCTCGGGGCACAACAAGAAACAAAGAGATTGCAGGTGTTTGGCTGATAGTACAAATTTAAAACGACAGTGCAAGTGAGTAAATATTTAAAATATCGTAAATACAAGCAGGCGGCACCTCTTACGTCAGGCAGCTTGCACACGCATTGTTAAAAAAACAGACTTCATGAAGATGGAACGAGGAGGAGTGTGGAACCATGACAAGAGAGAGGTAAGGGGGTTTGGGTTCTTTTTTTGGGGGCGGGGGGTCGTGCTAGGGTAGAGATTGTGTAGTGTAGTGTAGTGCTTGTATAGTGTAGTGTTGTGGTGGTTGTGTAGTGTAGGTTCATGCTGGGGGTAATGTTATAGGGTTTAGGGTAGTGTTGTAGTGTTTGTGTAGTGTAGGGTCATGCAGGGGTAGTGTTTTAGGGTTTAGGGTAGTGTTGTAGTGTTTGTGTAGTGTAGGGTCATAATGGGGGTAGTGTTTTAGGGTTTAGGGTAGTGTTGTAGTGTTTGTGTAGTGTAGGGTCATGCAGGGGGTAGTGTTTTAGGGTTTAGGGTAGTGTTGTAGAGTTTGTGTGGTGTAGGGTCATGCAGGGGTAGTGTTTTAGGGTTTATGGTAGTGTTGTACTGTTTGTGTAGTGTAGGGTCATGATGGGGGTAGTGTTTCAGAGTTTAGGGTAGTGTTGTGGTGTTTGTGTAGTGTAGGGTCATGCAGGGGTGGTGTTTTAGGGTTTAGGGTAGTGTTGTAGTGTTTGTGTAGTGAGGGTCATGCAGGGGTAGTGTTTTAGGGTTTAGGGTTGTGTTGTAGTGTTTGTGTAGCGTAGGGTCATGCTGGGGGTAGTGTTTTAGGGTAGTGTTGTAGTGTTTGTGTAGTGTAGGGTAGTGTTTTAGGGTTTAGGGTAGTGTTGTATGGTGTAGGGTAGTAATATGGTGTTTGTGTAGTGTAGGTCGTGTAGGGGTAGTGTATTAAGGTAGTGTTTGTGTAGGGAAGAAAAGTGGTTTATGGTAGTGTTGGGGGGTTTTGCTGGGTAGTGTTATTGTAGGAAAAGAACTGTGTGTCGAGGGTGGGTTGTGCAGGGGTACTACCTTAGGGTGTAGGGTAGGGTAGGGTAGGGTACTCACACTTACCTTTAAAACTTTTACAATGAGTATACCTTTTAACATGCATGCCTTTGCGTTGTAATATTTACAACAAGGGGTGGTGAGGGACAGAGTCTCTGAATTAAGCAGAAAGCTCTCACCCAGTCAAGAGATCAGGGCTAGATCCAACACCGTTTTTTAGCTCACTGCACCATCCCAGTTTCAGAACCTGGCTGTATGCAAATTAGTCTGTTCCTGTCCCAGTGCATGATGGGAACAAGGCAAACCAAACTACAAAAGCCAATTCTTACACTGGGAAGGAAACAAGCTCCCGGGGACCGGTTTCTGGCATTACAGCCGTCTTCGGCCCGGTTTGCTTGAATCCTGATGGTGCAATGAGCAAGGGTCTCACATCTGAGAATACCCTTCCACGCTTAGGGTGGACAAAAATATTTACAACAAGGGGTGGTGAGGGACAGAGTCTCTGAATTAAGCAGAAAGCTCTCACCCAGTCAAGAGATCAGGGCTAGATCCAACACCGTTTTTTAGCTCACTGCACCATCCCAGTTTCAGAACCTGGCTGTATGCAAATTAGTCTGTTCCTGTCCCAGTGCATGATGGGAACAGGGCAAACCAAACTACAAAAGCCAATTCTTACACTGGGAAGGAAACAAGCTCCCGGGGACCGGTTTCTGGCATTACAGCCGTCTTCGGCCCGGTTTGCTTGAATCCTGATGGTGCAATGAGCAAGGGTCTCACATCTGAGAATACCCTTCCACGCTTAGGGTGGACAAAAATATTTACAACAAGGGGTGGTGAGGGACAGAGTCTCTGAATTAAGCAGAAAGCTCTCACCCAGTCAAGAGATCAGGGCTAGATCCAACACCGTTTTTTAGCTCACTGCACCATCCCAGTTTCAGAACCTGGCTGTATGCAAATTAGTCTGTTCCTGTCCCAGTGCATGATGGGAACAGGGCAAACCAAACTAAAAAAGCCAATTCTTACACTGGGAAGGAAACAAGCTCCCGGGGACCGGTTTCTGGCATTACAGCCGTCTTCGGCCCGGTTTGCTTGAATCCTGATGGTGCAATGAGCAAGGGTCTCACATCTGAGAATACCCTTCCACGCTTAGGGTGGAAAAAAATATTTACAACAAGGGGTGGTGAGGGACAGAGTCTCTGAATTAAGCAGAAAGCTCTCACCCAGTCAAGAGATCAGGGCTAGATCCAACACCGTTTTTTAGCTCACTGCACCATCCCAGTTTCAGAACCTGGCTGTATGCAAATTAGTCTGTTCCTGTCCCAGTGCATGATGGGAACAGGGCAAACCAAACTACAAAAGCCAATTCTTACACTGGGAAGGAAACAAGCTCCCGGGGACCGGTTTCTGGCATTACAGCCGTCTTCGGCCCGGTTTGCTTGAATCCTGATGGTGCAATGAGCAAGGGTCTCACATCTGAGAATACCCTTCCACGCTTAGGGTGGAAAAAAATATTTACAACAAGGGGTGGTGAGGGACAGAGTCTCTGAATTAAGCAGAAAGCTCTCACCCAGTCAAGAGATCAGGGCTAGATCCAACACCGTTTTTTAGCTCACTGCACCATCCCAGTTTCAGAACCTGGCTGTATGCAAATTAGTCTGTTCCTGTCCCAGTGCATGATGGGAACAGGGCAAACCAAACTACAAAAGCCAATTCTTACACTGGGAAGGAAACAAGCTCCCGGGGACCGGTTTCTGGCATTACAGCCGTCTTCGGCCCGGTTTGCTTGAATCCTGATGGTGCAATGAGCAAGGGTCTCACATCTGAGAATACCCTTCCACGCTTAGGGTGGACAAAAATATTTACAACAAGGGGTGGTGAGGGACAGAGTCTCTGAATTAAGCAGAAAGCTCTCACCCAGTCAAGAGATCAGGGCTAGATCCAACACCGTTTTTTAGCTCACTGCACCATCCCAGTTTCAGAACCTGGCTGTATGCAAATTAGTCTGTTCCTGTCCCAGTGCATGATGGGAACAGGGCAAACCAAACTACAAAAGCCAATTCTTACACTGGGAAGGAAACAAGCTCCCGGGGACCGGTTTCTGGCATTACAGCCGTCTTCGGCCCGGTTTGCTTGAATCCTGATGGTGCAATGAGCAAGGGTCTCACATCTGAGAATACCCTTCCACGCTTAGGGTGGACAAAAATATTTACAACAAGGGGGGGTGAGGGACAGAGTCTCTGAATTAAGGAGAAAGCTCTCACCCAGTCAAGAGATCAGGGCTAGATCCAACACCGTTTTTTAGCTCACTGCACCATCCCAGTTTCAGAACCTGGCTGTATGCAAATTAGTCTGTTCCTGTCCCAGTGCATGATGGGAACAGGGCAAACGAAACTACAAAAGCCAATTCTTACACTGGGAAGGAAACAAGCTCCCGGGGACCGGTTTCTGGCATTACAGCCGTCTTCGGCCCGGTTTGCTTGAATCCTGATGGTGCAATGAGCAAGGGTCTCACATCTGAGAATACCCTTCCACGCTTAGGGTGGACAAAAATATTTACAACAAGGGGTGGTGAGGGACAGAGTCTCTGAATTAAGCAGAAAGCTCTCACCCAGTCAAGAGATCAGGGCTAGATCCAACACCGTTTTTTAGCTCACTGCACCATCCCAGTTTCAGAACCTGGCTGTATGCAAATTAGTCTGTTCCTGTCCCAGTGCATGATGGGAACAGAGCAAACCAAACTACAAAAGCCAATTCTTACACTGGGAAGGAAACAAGCTCCCGGGGACCGGTTTCTGGCATTACAGCCGTCTTCGGCCCGGTTTGCTTGAATCCTGATGGTGCAATGAGCAAGGGTCTCACATCTGAGAATACCCTTCCACGCTTAGGGTGGAAAAAAATATTTACAACAAGGGGTGGTGAGGGACAGAGTCTCTGAATTAAGCAGAAAGCTCTCACCCAGTCAAGAGATCAGGGCTAGATCCAACACCGTTTTTTAGCTCACTGCACCATCCCAGTTTCAGAACCTGGCTGTATGCAAATTAGTCTGTTCCTGTCCCAGTGCATGATGGGAACAGGGCAAACCAAACTACAAAAGCCAATTCTTACACTGGGAAGGAAACAAGCTCCCGGGGACCGGTTTCTGGCATTACAGCCGTCTTCGGCCCGGTTTGCTTGAATCCTGATGGTGCAATGAGCAAGGGTCTCACATCTGAGAATACCCTTCCACGCTTAGGGTGGACAAAAATATTTACAACAAGGGGTGGTGAGGGACAGAGTCTCTGAATTAAGCAGAAAGCTCTCACCCAGTCAAGAGATCAGGGCTAGATCCAACACCGTTTTTTAGCTCACTGCACCATCCCAGTTTCAGAACCTGGCTGTATGCAAATTAGTCTGTTCCTGTCCCAGTGCATGATGGGAACAGGGCAAACCAAACTACAAAAGCCAATTCTTACACTGGGAAGGAAACAAGCTCCCGGGGACCGGTTTCTGGCATTACAGCCGTCTTCGGCCCGGTTTGCTTGAATCCTAATGGTGCAATGAGCAAGGGTCTCACATCTGAGAATACCCTTCCACGCTTAGGGTGGACAAAAATATTTACAACAAGGGGTGGTGAGGGACAGAGTCTCTGAATTAAGCAGAAAGCTCTCACCCAGTCAAGAGATCAGGGCTAGATCCAACACCATTTTTTAGCTCACTGCACCATCCCAGTTTCAGAACCTGGCTGTATGAGTCCCTTGCTCACTGCACCATCAGGATTCAAGCAAGCCGGGCCGACGACGGCTGAAATGCCAGAAACCGGTCCCCGGTAGCTTGTCTCCTTTCTGGTGAAGAATTGGCTTGGTAGTTTAGTCTGCCCTGTTCCCATGATGCACTGGGCCAGGGACAGACTGATTTGCATATAGCCAGGTTCTGAGCTGGGATGGTGCAGTGAGCTAAATAACGGTGATGGATCAAGCCCTGATCTTTGGACTGGGTAAGAGTGGTCTGCTTAATTCAGACACTCTGTTCATCACCACCCCCTTTTCTGAATCATTTTTGGCCACTATAGGTGTGGCAGGGTATACTCAGACATGAGTCCCTTGCTCACTGCACCATCAGGATTCAAGCAAGCCGGGCCGACGACGGCTGAAATGCCAGAAACCGGTCCCCGGTAGCTTGTCTCCTTTCTGGTGAAGAATTGGCTTGGTAGTTTAGTCTGCCCTGTTCCCATGATGCACTGGGCCAGGGACAGACTGATTTGCATATAGCCAGGTTCTGAGCTGGGATGGTGCAGTGAGCTAAATAACGGTGATGGATCAAGCCCTGATCTTTGGACTGGGTAAGAGTGGTCTGCTTAATTCAGACACTCTGTTCATCACCACCCCCTTTTCTGAATCATTTTTGGCCACTATAGGTGTGGCAGGGTTTACTCAGACATGAGTCCCTTGCTCACTGCACCATCAGGATTCAAGCAAGCCGGGCCGACGACGGCTGAAATGCCAGAAACCGGTCCCCGGTAGCTTGTCTCCTTTCTGGTGAAGAATTGGCTTGGTAGTTTAGTCTGCCCTGTTCCCATGATGCACTGGGCCAGGGACAGACTGATTTGCATATAGCCAGGTTCTGAGCTGGGATGGTGCAGTGAGCTAAATAACGGTGATGGATCAAGCCCTGATCTTTGGACTGGGTAAGAGTGGTCTGCTTAATTCAGACACTCTGTTCATCACCACCCCCTTTTCTGAATCATTTTTGGCCACTATAGGTGTGGCAGGGTATACTCAGACATGAGTCCCTTGCTCACTGCACCATCAGGATTCAAGCAAGCCGGGCCGACGACGGCTGAAATGCCAGAAACCGGTCCCCGGTAGCTTGTCTCCTTTCTGGTGAAGAATTGGCTTGGTAGTTTAGTCTGCCCTGTTCCCATGATGCACTGGGCCAGGGACAGACTGATTTGCATATAGCCAGGTTCTGAGCTGGGATGGTGCAGTGAGCTAAATAACGGTGATGGATCAAGCCCTGATCTTTGGACTGGGTAAGAGTGGTCTGCTTAATTCAGACACTCTGTTCATCACCACCCCCTTTTCTGAATCATTTTTGGCCACTATAGGTGTGGCAGGGTATACTCAGACATGAGTCCCTTGCTCACTGCACCATCAGGATTCAAGCAAGCCGGGCCGACGACGGCTGAAATGCCAGATACCGGTCCCCGGTAGCTTGTCTCCTTTCTGGTGAAGAATTGGCTTGGTAGTTTAGTCTGCCCTGTTCCCATGATGCACTGGGCCAGGGACAGACTGATTTGCATATAGCCAGGTTCTGAGCTGGGATGGTGCAGTGAGCTAAATAACGGTGATGGATCAAGCCCTGATCTTTGGACTGGGTAAGAGTGGTCTGCTTAATTCAGACACTCTGTTCATCACCACCCCCTTTTCTGAATCCTTTTTGGCCACTATAGGTGTGGCAGGGTACACTCAGACATGAGTCCCTTGCTCACTGCACCATCAGGATTCAAGCAAGCCGGGCCGACGACGGCTGAAATGCCAGAAACCGGTCCCCGGTAGCTTGTCTCCTTTCTGGTGAAGAATTGGCTTGGTAGTTTAGTCTGCCCTGTTCCCATGATGCACTGGGCCAGGGACAGACTGATTTGCATATAGCCAGGTTCTGAGCTGGGATGGTGCAGTGAGCTAAATAACGGTGATGGATCAAGCCCTGATCTTTGGACTGGGTAAGAGTGGTCTGCTTAATTCAGACACTCTGTTCATCACCACCCCCTTTTCTGAATCATTTTTGGCCACTATAGGTGTGGCAGGGTTTACTCAGACATGAGTCCCTTGCTCACTGCACCATCAGGATTCAAGCAAGCCGGGCCGACGACGGCTGAAATGCCAGAAACCGGTCCCCGGTAGCTTGTCTCCTTTCTGGTGAAGAATTGGCTTGGTAGTTTAGTCTGCCCTGTTCCCATGATGCACTGGGCCAGGGACAGACTGATTTGCATATAGCCAGGTTCTGAGCTGGGATGGTGCAGTGAGCTAAATAACGGTGATGGATCAAGCCCTGATCTTTGGACTGGGTAAGAGTGGTCTGCTTAATTCAGACACTCTGTTCATCACCACCCCCTTTTCTGAATCATTTTTGGCCACTATAGGTGTGGCAGGGTATACTCAGACATGAGTCCCTTGCTCACTGCACCATCAGGATTCAAGCAAGCCGGGCCGACGACGGCTGAAATGCCAGAAACCGGTCCCCGGTAGCTTGTCTCCTTTCTGGTGAAGAATTGGCTTGGTAGTTTAGTCTACCCTGTTCCCATGATGCACTGGGCCAGGGACAGACTGATTTGCATATAGCCAGGTTCTGAGCTGGGATGGTGCAGTGAGCTAAATAACGGTGATGGATCAAGCCCTGATCTTTGGACTGGGTAAGAGTGGTCTGCTTAATTCAGACACTCTGTTCATCACCACCCCCTTTTCTGAATCATTTTTGGCCACTATAGGTGTGGCAGGGTATACTCAGACATGAGTCCCTTGCTCACTGCACCATCAGGATTCAAGCAAGCCGGGCCGACGACGGCTGAAATGCCAGAAACCGGTCCCCGGTAGCTTGTCTCCTTTCTGGTGAAGAATTGGCTTGGTAGTTTAGTCTGCCCTGTTCCCATGATGCACTGGGCCAGGGACAGACTGATTTGCATATAGCCAGGTTCTGAGCTGGGATGGTGCACTGAGCTAAATAACGGTGATGGATCAAGCCCTGATCTTTGGACTGGGTAAGAGTGGTCTGCTTAATTCAGACACTCTGTTCATCACCACCCCCTTTTCTGAATCATTTTTGGCCACTATAGGTGTGGCGGGGTATACTCAGACATGAGTCCCTTGCTCACTGCACCATCAGGATTCAAGCAAGCCGGGCCGACGACGGCTGAAATGCCAGAAACCGGTCCCCGATAGCTTGTCTCCTTTCTGGTGAAGAATTGGCTTGGTAGTTTAGTCTGCCCTGTTCCCATGATGCACTGGGCCAGGGACAGACTGATTTGCATATAGCCAGGTTCTGAGCTGGGATGGTGCAGTGAGCTAAATAACGGTGATGGATCAAGCCCTGATCTTTGGACTGGGTAAGAGTGGTCTGCTTAATTCAGACACTCTGTTCATCACCACCCCCTTTTCTGAATCATTTGCGTTGTAATGGCATGCGTGGTAGAGGCATAGTCATTGTAAAAGTTTGCGTTGTGATAATTTGCGAGGTGTTTGTCTTTGCGGAATGATAATTGTGGAGTGATGGTATGCGGGGTATTTGTTTGCGGAAATATGTCACATATTCAGTATAACTTGGCCAGTCACTGATGGCACTAATGCAAATGTCCCCAGAATCTATTTAGATTTGAACTCTGTTACTATGCAACGGCTACATTGGCCAAAATTAAATTTGTTATCAATTAGTTGCAGATGCACTTTCTTTGCCAACTAACCTTTTACTTGGATAAGTATCTAAGTTTGCATTAATCTTCCGTATAGTCGAAAACATAGCCACCTCTTCCATTCCCATGGCGTAAAGGAACAATCCACTCCTATACAATTTCTAGGAATTCAAAGATGAAATGCAAAAGTTGCTTGTCAAACCTAAATGTATGCAATCAATGGTAAACCCGCTGGTAGGAGGAGCAGTGTGCAACCATATTGCTTTCTGTTCAGGTATCAAGACCTGAGAACACTTTTTGGCAGCCTTTGCAGCAGCCTCATACATATGCCTATTCCCTGCTGATGAAAGGTAACAACCTAGAAACACGTGTCCAGGGATGGCAAGCACAACGGTGGATATACTCAAGATTTTCTTAGAAGCGCACACACTGGAACAAACTGCATTAACCATAATGCTCAGGGGTAGGAGGAGCAGTGTGTGACCATATGGATTTCAGTTTATTAAGGCTCCCTTGAGCCGGTCGAGCTGATGAGCTCATGGTTACGCACCTGCGCGCTGCGAGAGGTATCAAGACCTGAGAACACTTTTTGGCAGCCTACGCAGCAGCCCCATACATACGCCTATTCCCTGCTGATGAAAGGTAACGACCTAGAAACACGTGTCCAGGGATGGCCAGCACAACTGTGGATATACTCAAGATTTTCTTAGAAGCGCACACGCTGGAACAAACTGCATTAACCATAATGCTCAGGGGTAAACCCGCTGGTAGGAGGAGCAGTGTGCGACCATATGGATTTCTGTTTATTAAGGCTCCCTTGAGCCGGTCGAGCTGACGAGCTCATTGTTAGGCACTGCGCGCCGCAAGAGGTATCAAGACCTGAGAACACTTTTTGGCAGCCTACGCAGCAGCCCCATACATAATCCTATTCCCTGCTGATGAAAGGTAATGACCTAGAAACACGTGTCCAGGGATGGCCAGCACAACGGTGGATATACTCAAGATGTTCTTAGAAGTGCACACGCTGGAACAAACTGCATTAACCATAATGCTCAGGGGTGAACCCGCTGGTAGGAGGAGCAGTGTGCGGCCATATGGATTTCAATGGACAAAAGCATGTCAAAAAGAATTGTCCAGATCCCTTCCTATTGTGTACTTCATGATGATTTAAAAATACCTTTTGGACCGTGGTGATAGATCTTCCCAATACTATGTAAAGAATCAAATGAGTTATTAAAAAAATGTGAATTCTGTCTCTCGATGTAGAAAGTGGAGGAAGTCAGAGTCACATTTGTGATATGCTTCAATACCCCGTCCCCACCCCCCCCCCCGTAGCCTCCTGTTTGATCATAAATAATATTGTATCCTATGATCTTCAATTCACTTCATGCATTCTTGACCTGCACTTCAGCCTCTTAACCTACAAGGAAAGCAGATAAATTAAGATCAGTTTAACTACTAGGCCTAGGTCAGGAAGAAACACAGGGCCATATGTACAAAGCACCGATCGCAAAATACTTGTAGTTGGTGACCAGTATTTTTGTGATCAGTGTGGTAATTTGAGTACCGAGCTATTTACTGATTCCTAGAGGGTGGAATTTGACTAACCTCATGAATTTTGAAGTGGCTGGCTGCAAATTTCAGCCCCTTAGGAATCGAGGTCAGAAAACCACCATGTCTGTGACTGCTTTTAATTGAAGCAATTTTTTTTAAGTGCAACCCTTATTATAAGGAAAACAGAATGGATTTTTTTTTTAAAAACAAAATTGAATGTGGACGTTTTAATTTTTAAGAGTAGTCAGTGGTCCATGAAACCACTGGCTATTAAAAATAATGTTTTTGTTAACATTAATAAAAGGGCAGAGGTCTGATGGGACCCCTTCCTGTTTGTGAATGGCTTACCACCTTCTTTGAGGAGGTAAACATGTCCCTGCCAAATACCGAATCGGTATTCGGTCGCAAACTCCAATTGCGATTTGGCAACTTGGGGGCATATTATCAAGAATGGCATAACAATTATCGCCAGTTTAGCGGCAGAAAACTGCTGCTAAAACGGCGATAATGGGCTTGATAATATGCCCTAGAGAATAAAAATAGAAGCCCATGTTATAACAGTTTTCTGCCGCTAAACCGGCGATAATTGTAACGCCATTCTAGATAATATACCCCTTTGTTCTGAATTAACAATTTGTGGGTTAGTACATATGAAAATGCATTTTTGCAAACACAAAGGGCCCGATTTTGCGAATCGGTCAATTTGCTACCGGAAACATGCTTCTTACATATGGCCCATACAGCTCGATTACATCTGGCCCATAGTGGACTGATTACATCTGGTCCATAGTGGATTGAAACACTAATCAGTCCAATGCAATGGACTAAAGAGTGTTTACCTGCAAGAGATTGGGGAATGAAATTTAGACATGGCACAGCTCTTTATGGATTCCGACTCTAAGCCCACATGCCTCTGCAAGCCTCTGGCTACCGCCAGACAGTGCATAACCGCGAGTGTTATTGCTAAGTCAGTCAGTCAGTGAATGTCTGTTAAAAGCATACCTTCAGAATAAAGAAATCCACTGGTGCCGCACACTGAGTTCATGCACTACTGCAGATAGTGTGCCTCACTCAGGCACCGTCTTCCAACACCCACTAGTGTAGTTCTCACTCTTACCTCTTTGTCTGCCATTCAATTATTCATTTACTCAGCAGGCTGGTGCAATTTGCAAAAGAACAGATCAAGAAAAGTACAGAAACAAGGGAAATACTGTGAGTCACAAGTTCACAGACCACGCCAGGCAACTAATTCCTTCCCTTATATGTGAGATTTATACTACCCGAACTGTTTCCTCAAGTTGAGGCTAACAACATAACGGGGGTCCTACAATACAATGAACTCTTGAACTCACCTCAGCACTTACGGGCATGGACACATTTTAAAATCTAGTTGAAAGAGCTGGGGAGTGAGCCGTGTTTATTTTTCTTAATTTCTTCCATGGCAACATTCTCAGCAAATTAGTTACTCGGCAACGTAGTAAAATGTTTAATAGTTAAAGTTAGTTTCCCCGTTTGACCAGTGGCACTCAGTTATTCTGTTTTTGATTAAGGGACAATAACACAATAAACGCAAGTTGCAGACTGCTGCGAAGACCAGTGTCACATATCTCCAATAAAATATCCGTCATCAAGGTGGAACCTTCCCTGTGGTGATTTGGCGCTTGTCCTCCCTGAATGCTATGAAAATAATTTATGGCCGCACAGTTCTGCAGATAGATTGCACAGACGGCGTACACATCATGCAGCGCTAGTTTCTGCGTTCATTTAAATTGATTGCTGGCTCTGTTTTATTGAGTTAAGTTAAGCAATGCTTGTTTGTGTATACCTAATGAAACAGACCACTAAATAGTTCTGGCCGTGTCCCAAACAGAGGAAACTGTGACACCAAAGGTTGGGTCGGATTTTCTGACTAGCCATCCATCTTCGTTCTTGTAGCAGTCTTCGGTATTTCTAAATACAATTAAAATCACAGTATGAAAAAAATAAAAAGATGAACACCAATATATTTTAAGGTGGTTCGTTCCAGACGTTGCCCTTGGGTAAACTCACTAAAAAGTGTATGTTTGTTTGGCTCAGTATGAGGGTTCCCTACTGCTGTGTTGCAAGTTTCTGTAGCTCTCGAAGTCTTGAAGGGCACGATCTATCTATCTATCTATCTATCTATCTATCTATCTATCTATCTATCTATCTATCTATCTATCTATCTATCTATCTATCTAGCCATCCATCATCCACCCATTCATCCATCCATCTCTCTCTCTCTCTCTCTCTCTCTCTCTCTCTCTCTCTCTCTCTCTCTATCTTATAGAGACACACACATATATATTATACACTGGTATATACACTGGTACATACATTAGCTACTGATGGTTGCCAGGAGGTAGTTATGGTTAGAACCTTGTTTCTATTCAAAACAAGTTTTTTTGTTTTGCCAATATCTTTGGCGCCACTTGACGAATCTTCGCAAAGTTTTCAAAACTAATGGCCCACTCACTTTAGTTGCTGATTGTAAATTTCAGGGTGATCCATCAAGCGGGGGCTGAGATAAAGTGGGTTTCCAAAATGCTTTTTCTCCATGTTAATTTCCATAGGAAATTTTAGACACAGCCCAAACTGCTGAACGGAATTACACCAAAGATGGCAAAAAGGTAGCTCTTGGTTCAGAAAGCCCTCTTGTTGTTAAAAGGTGTAAATCTGTGCAGCAGTTCCTGAGAAATGTAAAGATTTCTCAGATATCCATATATTGACACAATGGTTTTGCAAACCCTCCCAATGTCGAGGCTGCGATCTGATTGGCTGACAACACTTCAAACTAGGAAGTGTTGGAAGCCATCTTGTGACTCAGTTGAACCGAGTTAAAAGAAAAAAGGTAAGAAAACAAGGAAAAACAAGAAAAGGGGGCATAGCAGAATAACCCTGACCCCTTAGGCCTGCTCATGGGGTCCCACTGGCACCCCAGCGCCAAAAAAACGGATAAAAAAATATTCTGCAGGAGTTAAGTTGGGTCCGCGTTACCCGTCAAAACCCCGCCCCCGCAAAAAAAACAAAGTGCGGGCTCTTGTACTTCTTATCCTTGACGCCACGAGGTAGGCCAGGACCCAGGGGCAATGATTAAAAAAGATGCAGGCCCCCGCAGCCTCAGGGACCGCCACCTCCCCGGGACTATGTTCATTAACCGCGAGGGACCGCGCAGGCTCTACTATGAACAAGTGAAAGCATTTTGCTCCCACTTGTTCAAAGCACTTTGCTGTTTACCCCATGGACCTGCATGTCAGCAGCTCCCTGAGCGTAAAAAGTAATTGCGGCTCCCGAGGAGAATTGAGCCAGCTGGGACAGAAGGCGCTTCATGCTCCCCTGGGGTCCCCAAATTTAAAATGGGAGCAAGGGGGTCTGCTCGTCCCACTCCTTTTTTTTGGTTAAGTAATGGCCAGGCCCGGAAATGGGGTCCCCGGGTTGAAAATGGGTACAAGGGGTCTGCTCAGGACCACTCCTCTTTTTTAAGTAATGTCCAGTACCCTGAGGATGGGGTTCCTGGGGCTGAAATCTGCCTGGGGAGGGGGGCCGCGTGCCCCACTCCCTTAAAATAATATATATATTTTTTTTTAATGGCCTGGCCCTGGGGGATGGGCTCCCTGGGGACAACATTGGCCTCAGTAGAGGGGCCACGTGCACCCGCCCTTTTATTTTATTATTTAATGTAAAAAATGGTTCAGGCCCTGGGGGATGGGCTCCCTCGGGCCCAGAAAAGGGTCAAGGGAAGGGGGGCCACACAACCCCCCTTTCCTAAAATTAAAGAAAAAGGAACCGGGCAACTCACCAGGCCCCTTTCTTAACTACTCTGTAAATACATCTCCTGGTGTGTTCTTGGTTTGGGGATGAAATCCCCTTCGCTGTTGCCGGTCCTTAGGAGCCAACTAGCCAATCTGTTACCTCCAGTAAGCCCCAAACAGTGGGATTGCTGAGAGGTTGTCGGGTGGGCCAGGTCCCAGGGGCAAGGCTAGATGATGATAAGCCCCAGGGACCGCCACCTCCCTGGTGTGATAGTCATTAAATGTGGGGGCATGTGGACCACCACCTACCTGGGGCTATGTTTAAATAATAAAGTGTGGAGGGCTCAAGCCCCCCCACACAGCTCCAGGAACTACCACCTCCCCGGGGCATTAATTAATTAAATGTGGTGGTCCATTACAGCCCCCCGGCCATGGGGACCACCACTTCCCCGGGGATACACAGATGATGTGCTGGTTCCAGCAATGTCCCAGGGTGCCCAGCCCCGGGACATTGCAGTTTGCTATGGCATGGCAGGAGCACTGCTCCTGCTGTACCATAGCAAACCTTGCTTCGCTTCATCGAAGCGAGAACATTGGAAATGCTCTCGCTTTCATGAAGCTTAACAGAGTTCCTTATCGGCAAAGGGAGCTGCAGGTTAGCAGCTCCCTTTGTCCAAAAGCAATGCCGGCTCCCGCAGGAGACGGTGAGCCGGCAGGGACTGGGTTGACCTTGGGGCTCCCCCGTGGTCCCCAATGATTTTGGTTATGCCCCGAGGATGGGGTCCCCGGGGCCGTAAGTGGCCCGAGAGGGGGGCCACTCAGCTCCCCTCACTTTTTAAAGTATTTTAAAAAAATGTCTGGGCCCCGGGTAAGAAATGGCCAAGACCCGGGAGATGGGGTCTCTGGTGCCAAAAATGGCCTTGGGGAGGGCAGGCCACTTGGCCCTCTCCCTTAAACATTTTTTTTTTTTAAAAATTGGCAGGGCCCCATGGAATGGGATCCCCAAGCTGAAATCGGCCTGAGGAGGGGGGCTGCATGGCCCACCCTCCCCTTTAGTTATAAAAAGTTATGAAAAAAATACGGAAAGGCCCAATCCCGGGGAAAGGGGTCCCCAAAAGTGCAAGGGAAAGAGGGCCACACAGTCACCTTTGTTAAAATATAAAAACAGGAATCAGCACCTTTCTGCACAACTCTGCAAACGAGCCTCCTGGCGTGCTCTTTCTTGGTGGATGAAGTCCCCATCACTTCTGAGGGTCCTTGGGGGCAGACTAGCCCACTATGTAACTCGAGTAAGCCCCACTTAATGGGATTGCTGAGAGGTGGTCAGAGGCCATGCCCCTTTCTACACCACTCTGCAAACGTAAAACTTGGTACACTGCTAGTGAGGAGATGAGGTCCTCATGTGTCCTGAGTACCTCAGGACTAAAGTGGACTTCATTACCCAAGAAGAAGTGCACCAGGAAGCGTGTTTTCAGAGTGGTGTAAAAAGGGGGTGTGGCCTCTGATTACCTCTCAGCAATCCAGCTGTGTGAGGCTTACTGGAGGTAACAAGTAGGCTGGTTGGCCCCTGAGGACTCCCAGCAGCAAAGGGGGCATAATTCCCTAACCAAGAGCATGCCATGAGGTGCATTTTCAGAGTGGTGGACAAACGGGGAGTGGCCTGGTATCAGAAGTCAGCAATCCTGCTGTGTGGGATGGACGTATGAGGTAACAATGCGATCATTTAGATTGCGGTACATTACATTGCTGTCTTTGTAACGCAAGTTGTTACAATGACTTGTACTGTACGGTGCTGGACTTAGGAATAGTATGATTTACTATTCCAACTCCAGCCTACATACAGTAGGAAAGGTGTTGGAATAGTAAATCACACTATTCCTTAGTCTAGAGCGCCCTCCAGTGCAAGTCGTGGTAATGACTTGCATTGTAAAAGCAGCAATCTAAATGTACTGTGGTTTTTTGACCGCGTTGTTTAGGTCCTTTCCCGTGTGGGATTGCTAAGAAGTTTTCGGAGGACATGCCCCCTTTCTCCACTACTCTGCAAACACGCCTCGTGGAGCACTACTGGTTAGAAGATCAAGTCCACTTTACTCCTGAGGGGCCTTCGGGGCCAAGAAGTCCTACTGGTAAGTCCTACGTAGCTGGATTTCTGAGCGCTTGTTCAGTTGACTGTAAGTGCTTTTTTTTAAAGTGTATGAGTGTTAAATAAATATACCAAGGTGTAATGGTGAATCAGTGGGTTTATGAGTGACTGTATGGATGACTCAGTGTGTGCGTGACTGATTGTGTAAGTGAGTGTTTAGGTGTCTCAGTAAATATATGGGTGAGTGACTGCTTGTATGCATGTATGTATCTGTCTGTCAATTAATGTCTAAGTGGGTGTATGAGTGTTTTAGTGGGTATGTAAATGGCTATATGGGTGATTGATTGGTTGTTTGACTATATCTATGATTGTCTGGGGTTCATTGTGTGTGGGTGAGTAGGTGTGTGACTGCCTCTATGGATCCATGAGTGGGTGAGTCAGTGGCTATATGGGGTACTGTTACATGTGTGAAAAGTTGCATGAGTGATTGAGTGTATGTATGGCTGTGTCGTTGATTGAGTGCATGTGTCAGTATGGGTGAGCAACTGAGTTTGTGAAAGGCAATATACGTGAGTGATGGGGTTTAAGAGTGACTGTGTGCGTGAGTGAGTGAATGTGAGAGTGGCTATAAAGATGAGTGCATACTTCTGTCAGTGACTCTATAGCTGAGTGAGTATGTGTTTCTGTTTCTATGAGTAAGTAAGTAAGTGGATGGGTGTATAACTGTTTGGGTGAGTAGGCGGCTGTTTGATTGACTGTATAAGGGAGTGTTAAGGTGTAGGAGTAGTTTCATGGGTGACTCACTCAGTGTGCCTACTCCTTTATGCCTGTATGAGTGGATATGTCTGTCAATGGCTATATTTGTGAGTGAGTGGGTCTATGAGTGGCAGTATGGGTGAGTGAATGGATGTGTGAATAGATCAATGAATCAGTGAGTGGGAGTGTAAGTACTGGTGTGGCTTTGAGAATGGGTTTGTGAATGGTTGTATGGTAGCGGCAGTGAGTGTATAAAAGATTCTACAGTGGTGTGAGTGGGTACATCTTCAGAAACATAGTGAGACTTACAACAGTGACATGGGAACGGTTGCTGTTTTATATTTGTCTAGGCCCAACATTCTGAGCAGTCGGTGAATATTGAAGCTGCAAGAGAAAAGTAAGGTTTAAGATATGTTGGCAGAGGGATTAGGGATTAGGCTACTTTGTATGAGTCTTTGGAAAGGTACACTTGAAGTAGGCAGTATAAATGTAAGTGTCTGCTTGCATTGGAAAGTGGTGCAATCTGTCTAGTTTAAAGGTCTGCATGCTCTCGCGACTCAGGTATGTGTCTACTTTTAGACGTATTCTGACACGTGCTGTGCGTCTGAAGATCCTAGCTTCAAAAACTGGTAGCTTCTCATACAGGTGCACAAATATTCTCAGTTCCGCTTCATCATTTGGTCACAGAGGGAGACATGTCTTATATATGTAGGTGTCACAGAACCCCTCAAATACACTGTTGAATTACCCTGTGACCTGTATTTTGAGCAGAAAGGAATACATACACCTTCTTCTACAGAAACGTAGAGAGCATGCACGGTGTTCTACTGTTTCTAGGTTTCTTTTTATGTATCATGTGACTAGGAAAAGGCACAGACGCATGCATTGAAGCCTTCAGAAACATGGTGAGACTTACAAAAGTGAAATGGGAATGGTTGCTGTTTCATATTCGGCTAGGCCTAACATTCTGAGCAGTCGGTGAATAGTAAAGCTGCCAGAGAAAGGCTCTACAATTACACTCATCCAGTCACTCAGGCACTACTCTTGCACTCAGTCATTCACTTAGGTACTACTCATCCAATCACTCATACACTCTCCTTGGACTCAACCATTCACTCAGGCACTATGCATACTCGCTTGTATTCTCTCAGGTACTATCCATGCACATATCCAGTCATCCAGGCACTTCCCATGCACTCACCCAATCACTGAGGCACTACCCATGCATTCATCCAATCATTCAGGCACTACCCATGTACTCATCCAATCACCCAGGTACTATCCTTGCACTCATCTTTTCACTCAGGCAATATGCATACAATCCTGCATCCTTTCCTCCAGGTCCCACTTACACCTAGACAGCTGAACCTCATTGACTATGATTGTGTGGATGCTTGAATCCAGATAACGCCTTCTGAGGAATGTATTCCCATTGAGTGGACTGTGCACATTCTGCTACATTCCAGCAATGGGGAACATGGATTTCAAGGCATATCCATACATATGTCATGCATGTGTGTACAATATACATGTTTTCTGAGAGTTTTGTTTGCATTTGCAGCAACAAATTTGGGAATAAATGCTCCGCCATAGCTGCGACTGCCCTGGTAGCAGTGGTTTCAGAGTAATACGACAGGGGAAGCTTATCGGCCTCGGCATTCGGAAAGGACTCACAAGTACAGCAGTCAGACAGATTGTCCGATGAGCATCATAATGAGGCCCTAACTTATGAAGAGCTCCGATAGGACATCTCTCAAGCCCTCCCCTTCCCAGGACCTTTGTCACTCTTTAAATAATTTCTTTATCGAGAATATTGCTATTATTAAAGCCAACATTCCCTCACACCCCCCGACTTTTGTTGACCCTCAGGGTCCTCCATCTAATGGAGAACTCGATGCCTTTCCCCCCCTGACTAAGGAATCCTTGACCTCGATAATTCCCCTTGTCAAATCCGGCTCCCCATTGGACATTTGCCCCGCACACATCCTTCGCCACATTTATACAACTTGTCCAGATCCCCCTCTTCACTTCCTTAACAGTTCCCTTTCCCAGGGGGTTGTAGCAAATCCACTGAAAACCGCTGTTATTGTTCCCATCTTAAAGAAGCCTGGCGCAGACCGTTCGGTCCCCGCCAACTACCGCCCTATCTCCCTCCTACCATTTTTGGCTAAGGTGCTCGAACGCCATGTTACCAGGTCTTTGAGCACTTTTGTGGAGGAGTAATGTAATGTAAAATTGTATTTATATAGCGCAGCAATTGCTCCAATGGAGCATCTAGGCGCTACCTCCGGCAAATTACCAGATGACAAAGTGACTCAGAGTTGGACCAAAAACGAAGGCAAGCATCAAACTAGAGTTCTGGCCATGCTATCTTGCAGTTTAAATATCCAAGTTTTTAATTCTTTGCGGAACTCTGTTTCTTTATCCAGAGTTCTCAGGGCAGGAGGCAGAGTATTCCAAGCCTTTGCACCCAGTACTGCCAGGGACTTTCCTCCACGGGTTTTTAAACGAAACCTAGGAACCACCAGAGTATTGGAATTTGATGATCGTAGGCTTCTGGTTGGGCAGTATCTCTTGAATTTTTTCTGTAGATATAGTGGTCCTGTTTAGGCATTGCTCGAAATGTTATAATCAAAACCTTGAACAGGATCCTTTTTACAATGGGAAGCCAATGAAGAGCTTTTAATGCCCCTGAGGCTGACGATCTTGTTGGCCATTTTAGCACCAATCTGGCAGCAGCGTTTTGCACTAGCTGAAGCCTGTAAGTTACTTCTTTATTTGTGCCAGCATACAAACTGTTGCAATAATCTAAGCGCGATGTCACCAACGCTACTGCAACAGTTTTCCTCGCCTCCAAAGGTAGTATATCAAAGAATTTCCTCAGGCTTTTGATTAAGCCAAAGCACATTCCTGCCACTTTTATTGCCTGCTGCTTGAAGGCAAGATTGGAATCAAACGTGACCCCCAGGTTCCGAGCAACTATGGTTGTATGAGGCGGTATTTCTGCCCTTTCTGGCCACCATTGCCTGGGAATAAAGTCATTATTTGGGCCTAGCGGAATGATCTCTGTTTTTCCTGTATTACATTTTAGGTGATTCTTCCGCATCCAATCGAAGGTGGCAGTTAAACATTCCTTGAATGTTTCTTCCCATGACTGGTTGTCCCTATCCGTAACCAGTATTAACTGCGTATCATCGGCATATGCTACTACCTCTATGCCAAAGGATGATATTAGTTTAATCAGAGGCGCAGTGTAGACATTGAATAATGTCGGGCTAAGGCTGGACCCCTGGGGTACTCTCATCGTCTGATGTTTTTCCGTGGAGGTAAATTCCCCCAGGGTTACCACCTGTCTCCTGTCCCTTAGGTAGTTTTCCAACCACTCTAGTACCGTCCCCTTCACGCCCGATGTTTTTAGCCGATCTAATAGGATGGCATGGGAGACCGCGTCGAAGTCCGCCGACAGGTCTAATAAAATCAGGACGGCCTTCTTTCCTTGGTCTAGGGCAGTACGAATGGTGTCTGTCGTGTACAGTAGAGCCGATTCTGTTGAATGATGGGCTCTAAACCCGGCCTGATTGGGATGCCATATCATGTTGACTTCTAAGAACATGGTCAGCTGTTTGTTAACCAGTGATTCAGCGATCTTACATAATGCTGGGAGAAGTGAGATAGGTCGCAGATTGGAAAGAGTCGCAGGGTCAGGAAGGGGTTTTTTCTGTAAGGGTTTCACTGCCGCAAGTTTCCATTCCAGTGGCACATGGAGTATGGGGTTTTGGCTCCCCGCCAGGCCGGCTTCCGCCCCACACACTCTACGGAGTCCGTAGTACTTTCGGTCCTTGACAACCTCAGGGAGGGAATGGATACCAACCAGGCCCAGGCTTTGGTTCTCCTCGATCTCTCAGCCGCCTTTGACACGGTTGACCATACCATCTTACTTTCCCGTGTCGGGGTGGCGGGGATCGGGGGTACCGCTCTGGTATGGTTATCCTCCTTCCTGAGGGACCGCACCCAGGCTGTTCGCCTGGGTGATTTTTCTGCGGACTTCCGGAAAGTTCAGTGCGGGGTTCCCCAAGGTTCCTCCCTTTCACCCCTTTTGTTTAACCTTTATATTGCCCCCCTTATTTTTTCATTGCAGCAAATGGAGGTCAGCGTATACAATTATGCGGATGACCTCCAACTTGTTTTTAATCTGTCTTCTTCCTCTGCCTCCATCTCAAACTTCCAGTCTATTATGATTTTCATCCAGGACTGGATGAACTACAACCACTTGAAACTTAACCCGGATAAGACCGAGCTAGTGTTGACGGGTGGTTGCTTCAGTCCCTGGTCTTCACTTTTTTGGCCCCCTTCCCTAGGTTCTCCCCGGTCCCTTCTACCTCAGTTAAAACTTTAGGTATCAAACTTAATTCTCAGCTCACTTTTCACTCTCAGGTTAGTTCTGTGGTGTCCTCCTCTTTCTTGTCACTACGCACCATCCGCAAGGTATCCCGCTTTTTTTCCTTCGATGCCTTGAAATTGATCATCTTGGCGATGGTTATTTCCCGCCTGGATTATGGCAACGCCCTATATGAAGGTATTCCTGCATATAGTTTAAGGCGTTTGCAGCTGATCCAGAACCAGGCGGCACGGTTGGTGTTCAATCTCCCAAAATTCCACCACGTAACTCCCCTTCTCAAATCCTTACACTGGCTCCCTGTCCGTGAACGCGTCCAGTTTAAGCTTGCCTCTATCATCTTTCAAGCACGACTGGGCGCGGCTCCGGCCTTTATAACATCTGAGATCATTCCCTATGTTCCAACTAGGGAACTACGCTCTTCCACGCAATCCCTATTGGCAGTCCCCCGTTTCCGGAGAAAGAAATGGGGAGGATCAAAGTCTGCGACCCTTGCCTCAGTCCTGTGGAATTCCCTTCCTTTGGAGCTCAGATCTCTAACTCTTTACCCTCAATTCCGGAAAAAAGTTAAAGCCCATTTATTTGCTAAATCTTTTAATTAGATCACTTGTTGTTTTTGTCTCCTTCCTATTCTGTTTTGTTACTCCTACTCTGGGGATCTGTCTGTTGCAGCGCCATGAAACCGCTGGTGAAAGTGCGCTATATAAATATTTTTAAACTCAAACTCAAACTCAAACAGAAAAGAACAAGGGAAATACGTATATCCTATGGAAAATAATACACACCTAACAATCATCACAAGTGACAGCAGCCATCCCCTTACCCTCTGCCCCTCTTCCCATTGTGATGTAAGACATTGTGAATCCAGCATCATCTACAGTTGTGTTGTGTGTTTGTGTGTTTTATGTGCATGTGTCTTTGTGCTTCCCAGTGTGTGCTTTGAACATTCATTGTGTTACAAAGAGTATTTGAGGGTGTGTAGAATATTGTTTTTAATTTTGTAACATGATTTGTATGTATGCCTGAAATGTCTAAAGTTATATGGCCAATGTTACATTGATTTAATTTTTTTGGATTTTATGAATGTTATTGTTTCTTATCTTTTTTAACAATTTTACAACGTTATTCATATTGGTGTACTCAATTTCTGAATATATATATGCCCCATATTTATGCCTCACTACAGACAGCTTTGGCTTCGGTTGGTAAACTGACCTACTTTATGTAATATAGATTTTCCATCTAATTCAGGTCTCTCTGATTTGACGATTTCCTTTGTGTTAGTACCACTCAAGAGCAATGAACAATTGTGCGCCGAGCACTCCTATTGTGGTTCCAAATTTTTCCAAATCTAAACCTGATATTGTGATCTGTGTGCAGCGACTGAATGAGTGTACCCTAACACTCTACAGAATAGCATGAAAATGTGGCTGGTTAACAAACAGTTAACGCAGGCTCAGTAGCGCACAACTAAATAAAATCTATTGATCAAACCTGTTTAAACCTTTTCTTTAAAGAAACATATTCTTTAATCATATGTTTTACTCATCAGTTGAACTCATTTCAGCACAACATTTTGTATTTATCCATAAACACTTTTTAAATCAAAATCATACAACTTTATACATTGACAATACATTGAATTTTCTTGTATGCATCATAATTCGCCCGCCCAATGCATTTCGGGACAAATGTAGAGTCCCTTCGTCAGGGGCAATGCTGCAAAATAACATAAACAGGCACATCAGTCTATGTTGTACATGATTCACTTCAGTTTAAATCATACCTCCACCAAAGAAAGTCAAAAAGAAAAAACACCCAAAGTGTGGTTACCAGCAAACATCTAAACCCTAAAAGAAACATAACCAACTACTCACATTTATACACTATTGAATACACTTATTGCGAGCTTCGGTCTGCCTCGGTCCAAATAAACTATAAAAAAGCAACAATGACAAAATCAGCCTGCCTCCTCTGTGTACGTGCGTGAAAAAAGTCTAACTACCAAGCAGTCAATCAATATACAGAAGCGTACCTGTCTTTTCTTTCGAAATCCCGTGTTCTGAAAACCTTATGCCTCTTAATGTGTTATCAGGAATTCGATATCCCTCTGTAGAAAAAATAGAGGGCCTAAATACACGATCCGGTTCCAGAAATTATACTACAAAGGGTTCTGCAACCTTGCTCAGTTAGAAAAATCCTTACCGCGTCAAACAGCAACTTAAACTCGTCAAACAATCTTCGCGTACACCTTCCGACGTTCAAAGTCTCCCGCGTTTGCGTTCAACTGAATCGAATCTGGGTTCAACTACTGTAACCTTCCTCCCCATTGGTTACGACAACACTTTGCTTAACCAATCAGATACAAGATGTCATGGCAATTTCACATACGTCATCCGTAACTACGGTAACAAGGCTCTTGCTGTTGAATGTAATCGCCACCTATTCTGTTTACCTGCTCAAAACCGGACAGCACAACTCGATGTATTACCGTTTCCTTGAGTATACAAAGTCAGTGTACTACGCGAAAACCCTAACTACAAGGATTCCCACGTATAACAGTTATATTAAACGAAGCCACAAGTATAGGTTTCAACCTCGAGATGTTTCAAGCCACAATAAAACTTTATTGAAAGCGGAAAGCACACAGGTGTTGCTAGATTCAATAAATATAACGCGACCAGCCAATTTCTTCTCCAAAGATACGTGAAACAAAGTAAAGAGAACAATAAATAAAAATAAGGAAAAAGAGTTGAAAGGAATCAAATATACGTGAAGAGTATACATAAAAAACAGTGATCACTAGAAAACATGCAAAAAATAGAGCCAAATTGAACAACATGTCATGAATCTAAACACATCAGAATTAATGCTACAAAGTGAATATGTTATACTAGAACACATATTTACAAAAAGCTGCTTAACTCTATCCGGTCATTTAAGCCCCCAGGGGTCAGTGTCCCCAACATTTTTATCCAAAAAGATTCTCTTTGTAACAATTTCTTGTTCTTATCACAACCCTCTGTGATTGCTACTGTCTCTAGAATGGTGAATCTCAGTTGGGCGATAGTGTGGTGTTTCTCTAGCCAGTGTGTTGCTAAGGATGATGTCGTGGATTTATTTCGTATTCTGCTTTTATGCTCTGAGATACGAATTTTCAATTTCCGCTCGGTTTTACCCACATATAAAAGGCCGCAAGGGCATTTAATAGTGTATATAACCTGATTGGTGTTACAGTCTCCTACAACTTTCAATTTGATATTTCTTCCGGATTGTGGATGCGTGATCACATTACCAACCATCACATTATTGCAATGCACACAATTTGTGCATTTCCTCATTCCTTTGTACTCCTTATTTTTTGTGGACTCCGAATCCTTTAACAATTCTTTAAGGTTTTTGGACCTTGTGTAAGCAAACAAGGGTTTATCCCTAAAGCTGTTGTGGAAGTCATTTTCTTGCTGAAGGAGTTCCCATCTTTTTTGTATGATGTTTTTCAATTTCGGTGAGTTGATGGAATATTTTGAGACAAACACATTCCGTTTTTGTTCTTCTTTTTGTTTTTGTACTAATAGGTCAGTGCGATTTTTCTCAATAGCTTTGTTTTGCGCTGTGTCCAGTATATCCATCGGGTAGCCTCTTTTGATGTAGTTTTCCTTGTATTCATTGATGTACTTCAGGCATTCATCTTGTCCTGTGACTATTCTCCTGATCCTCAAGAATTGGGAATATGGTAAATGCTTCAATAGATTAGGAGGATGAAAGCTGTGATAAAGCAACATACTGTTCTTGTCAGTTGGTTTACGATATAGGGAAGTATTAATCCTATCTCCTTCGAGTTCTACCATCACATCCAAGTATGCTATCTTTGATCTGCTGACAGTGTGTGTTACCTGAATACGTGGATTCCTTGAGTTTAATAGTGTGATGTTATGATGTAGCTGTGCTTCTGTTCCAGACCATATTAGAAATATATCGTCTATGAAACGACAAAAAAATTCTAGATGTTCCGTCCATTCTTTGTGCGCAAAAACATGTTCTTGCTCGAATTTCGCCATGTAAGTATTGGCAAATACAGGAGCCCCAGTAAAGCCCATTGATGTCCCATTGAGCTGCATGTAAAATCTTTCTGCCCATAAAAAATAGCTGTTCTTTAAACAAAAATTTGTTAGCTGCAATAAGAACACTGGGTTGATGTCAATTTCTGGGTGTTGCAACAACATCCATTCTTCAGCTTCCAGTCCGTCAGTGTGTCCAATTGATGTGTACAACGACACGACATCTATGGTACATAGAATATATTCTTTGCCTGTTTGTAGATTGACAGATGTTAGTTTTACCAGGAAATCGGTTGTATCCTGTATGTATGTATGCCATTTTTGAATGAATGGTTGCAAAAAATAATCAATAATTTGCCCAGCTGGTTCGAAAATTGAGTTGCAGCCTGCCACTATTGGTCGAAAAGGTGGATCTTCTAGTGACTTGTGTACTTTAGGCAACATGTAGATCTTAGGTTTGCTAGGATTTTGTGGCATAAGAAATTTAGCCATGTTCGGTGTGATCCAATCTTCGTCAATGGCTTTGTCTATCAAAGATTGTAGTATCTTTTGAATTTCAGTTGTTGGGTCTTGTTGCAGCAATAAATATGTATTGGTGTCATTAACATGTTCTTCCACTTTTCGTAGATAAAACTCAGTATCCATGAGTACCAATGCACCCCCTTTGTCCGCTTTTTGGAATGTCAACTCTGTCTTTTTTGATAATTGAACTAGTATGCTTCTTTCCAATCTGGTCAGATTATTCAGTGTTTTCCTATTTTGTCTGTAGTTCAATTTATTCATATCCTTTGTGACTAATGTTTCAAAAAGATCAAGTGTCTTGTGTGAGGTAGGTGCCTCAAACGTGCTCTTTGGTCGAAAGACTTCAATTTTCTTTTCCTCTTGATTTTCATCTGTAGGAACCACGTTGTCGAAAAAATTCCTCAACTTCAATCTTCTCATAAATTTATAGAGAGCTACTTCATCCTCAAATTTGGAGCCCATGTAGGTGGGAACAAATGTTATGCCTTTGTTTAAAACTCTCTCTTCATGTTTAGTCAGGGAATATGATGAAATATTTATTACGAGGGTTTCCCCTGACTCCGCAATCCTTTTTTCAGTTGTTTCTCTTTTTCCTTTTCTTTGTCCTCTCCTTGTCTTTTTGTTTGTTCTTGTTCTGGTGGACGGTCTATTTCCACAACCTCGGCTAAAAAAGACACCTGTGGACTTGAAGTACTTGCTTTATCAGTTTGAATTGTGTTTGATGACTGTGTTGTTTTTAGAGGGGCGCGGGATGAATCTATTTTGCGATCTGTGGCTAAACTTTCCTCAAGAGGCATTTTGGTCTCATTTTCTTATAATTGAATGAGTTTTGTCCTTCCATTGCTAACTTCAGGGGACTTTCTGTAGTTTTCATTCAGCACTCCATGGGAGTGCATGTCTTCTTACCTTGCTGTCACCGCATCAACTTTTTCTCCTTACCAACTCTGCCCTACTCTCTTTGCTCTCTACTTTACCTACACAACTCCCTGAATGTATTTACTTATTTTCACATGTGGGACATCCCCTCAGCTCTCTCTAACTGCTCACCTCAGTTTAGCAATCTGCTTTTCTGTTGCTTCCTTATGCTCTCGACCCTTCTCTGTCGCACTCCCTATTTTTTTTAACTTTTGTGGAAGGTTCTGCAGCTGCAAAATTTGACCTGTTAGCTTGATTCTATTTTGGTGCTCTCAATGAAGTTTATTATTTATTTTCACAATATTGTTCAAAGATGTTTGAATGATAAAGTAAAATCCCAAATGGCTACCTGTGTGTCATAATTCAAGCAGTGGACAACGAAGCATGCAGGTCCATGGCAGGCATCTTACCTTTTTAATTAACCATTCCTACAGTGCAGATGCCATTTTAGAAAACTAAAATAAAAAAAATAAAATATAGTACACAGGAAAAAACAAAACAAACGCCCACACCACGTATTCAACAAAGCAGATGAAGCCATCGCACCCCAACTATGGAAGGTCATCAACTTCTCCTTTGGAACAGCGACATTCCCGGAAAGCTGGAAGCACGCCAAAATCAACGCCCTCCTCAAGAAGCCCAAAGCAGATCCCAAGGACCTTATGAATTTACCAATGCTTATTTAAATAAAATGATTACATTTATTTTTTACATTTTTAAATGTATCTACAATGTGATTAGTGTGGGTGATTGCAGTGTCTAATGTCATGCATTCATGCACTTTCCTTCAGTTTATTTAGGTATAGGTCTTTATGCTGCAATTGCTTGTCTAAATCATAAATATTATGGTCTATAAATATTATGTCAAAAATATCAAACACAAAGGTATTGTTTCCCTATACTTTAAATTGAAATGACAAAAAAATCCCCCCAAAAATTGTTGTACACTGATATTAAAGCCAAAAATAGTCTTTTTTAACATATATATAATTAACAATAGTAAAATTATATACATTAACATTTAGCAGTATTATCATGTTAATTAAATATATTTAAATATTAAAAAAATATATGTTATAGTTATTTTTTTAAAAGCACACATTTGTTTATTTAAAATCAAAGGGGATGATGGACGGAGTGTTGAACATTGCAAGCACTTACCCCAGCCAACTGAGGCACAGGGTCAGACTGATTTGCATATCAATAAATCAATCAATCAATCAGAGTAATTGTAAAGCGCTCTACTTACCCGTGAGGGTCCCAAGGTGCTAAGGGAAGAGGGGGTGCTACTACTGCTCGAAAAACCAGGTCTTGAGGAGTCTTCTGAAGGCAAGTAGGTCTTGGGTCTGCCGTATGTGGGTAGGGAGGATGTTCCAGGTCTTGGCGGTGAGGTAGGAGAAGGATCTGCCGACGGAGGTCGTTTGTTGGATGCGGGGGACAGCGGCGAGGGCGAGGCTGGCAGAGCAGAGCTGGAGGGTGGGGTTATGGCAGCTGAGTCTGCTGTTTAGGTGGGCTGGTCCGGCGTTGTGGAGTGCTTTGTGTGGGTAGTTGAGGAGCTTGAAGGTGATCCTCTTGTGGACGGGGAGCCAGTGTAGGTCTCTCAGGTGGGGGTGATGTGGCTGCGGTGGGGGACGTTGACGATCAGTCAGACGGAGGCGTTTTGGATGCGTTGTAGTCGTCGAAGGTGTTTGGCTGGGATTCCTGCATAGAGTGCGTTGCCGTAGTCCAGTCTGCTGGTGACGAGGGGATTCTTTGTGCGGATATTGACTGATCACAGCCTATTTGGGCTTTATTTACGTCTATTTATAGATTTTGTCTGCACACTATGGATAATGCCAATATGACAAATGCATTGTTATCAATTCGCCCACTTGGGCTTTGTTTCTATGGGTTACATCTTTCAATCGTGACGAATGTTGTTTTCCACGTTTCCCAGCAACGGAATCCAATCACATGGGGTCTTACTTGCTGTTACACTATAGCATCCAATGAGCGCTTAGATTACGTATCAATGCACACCACGTGATCGCGACTTTTCGCAATTGTGAGATTAACTACATACTCTTGCAATCTAGATTTATATGCACTGTAACAATTATGCCTGTAATAATACAAACGATTAAGTTGTTTTACAAATGTAAAATCTTAGGGTAAACAGACACCTTGTAATCATTGCACTCTGGTGGATAATTCTCGAGCATTTATTACAATACATGCATGCTAAGCCCCAACATTATAATTTACATTGCTTACAATTTGAGATATATTGATATGTGTCATTTAACACAGTACAATATGGCGACTCTGTATTGACGTCTGTGAAGATACGCTTACACTGGGGGTGTGTTCTCAGCACTTTAAAAATGGCTGACAATGTTTGTATGACGAGCGTGAGCAAGCCATATCGGCGAAACGCGTCGCATTTTTCTGTTGCCATTAAATATTTTGCATCGAACTCCGTGTGTCCTGGCTTCCTTCTCAACCTTGGAGGTAACTGGTAGATATATTATAGGCCTGTCGGTGGCCTAACCGGGACCGCGCCGCGACAGCCCTGCATGCACATACCGGCACTGGAGGAGAGTGAAGATTGTTTAAAGTGCATGGGCTGACCTTTTGTGTTTACACACCGTGTGGATCCCGCTGTGACGAACGACAGTGCTGGGTGATATTTCCAAACACCGCATCACGAGTGTAATGTGCATGCCCAGACGGTGACGTGGATTGTATTGCATACGTTGGAGCGGCGGAGGACCGGGAAAAGCGTGCCGGCGGCGAGCGACTGGGTGGGAACATCCCGAAGCTCGCATGCAGGCGAGCGGAGTACAGGCTCTCTACCAACCAACGGGATCACACAAAAGTAGGCGAGCGTGTTGAAGCTAACAAGGAGACCATAAGCTTCACGTCACGCACGGAGTTGGTGCTTCATAGAATACCATCATGGCAGGAGAATTAGACTCTCGTCGGAAACAGACAGCTGATAAATTATTCTTCAACATGGCCATCACCAGTACGGAACCAACCCTGACCCCTACCAGTATTGCAATTTATCAAAGAGGAAACAGACACTTGTAACACTAGGCCATTGGTCATATAAATTTAGAGTAACCTCAAAAACCCTGTGCAAATGTGGTTAGTGCGGTATATATGGTTCATCCGCCCCGCATATGGGTTGTTGGCCGTTATCATTGGTTACTCCAAGTTAGTGATGTTGCCAGCCTCAACCGGAGGCACCTCTGGCCTGTAGTGCAGTGTCCAGAGAAAGAGAAAAAGGGTGTGTCAAAATAGAATTTCAAAAAAAGGAAAAAAGGTTTAAAAACTGCAAAATCACCCTGAATAGTTTTATTTAATGGTGTGATTTCCAGGTTGTTAAAAAGATCTGTTACTACTAGATTGATCGAGTTACTAGATCATAGTAGTTGAAAAACACTCATTACACAAACGTCGACATGTTTCTGCTCTGTCGGCCCACTGGGGTCTATAGAGCATTCGTCAGGACTCACAATTAAACAGACAATGTACGTATTACTCACACCTTTTGTGTTGTATTTCGTTAATAACCTGTATGCTTTGCAGGGTATTGACTCCTCCGGTTTCTGAAAAGAAATAGGAAGAGAACATCGAGAGAGACACACTTGTTTGCAAACATCCTGATTTAGGCTAGTGCATAAGGTAGAATAAAATTATTATTCATTCATTCCTGAAACTCATCTCTAAGGTGGGGAGGGTTTTGTAACCGGGTAGAGCTTTTTACGCTATAGACATGGTTGTGGAAATTGTAATTTGGAGGAACTGTAGAGAGCACACTCTGCGAGGGTGAGTTTTTTCTTGTACGCGCTGGCCTATCATGGAGCAAGCGTAAAGGAACCTTTTTAGCAAGATGGGCGAGTTATTAAAAACGCAGCGCATTCTCATACCTTGTAAACGGAGAGTACTCGCTTGCGTCGGGGGGCCCTCAGGACACAGAGCTGTATTTAAAATGTATCGTGTTAATAAATATTACGTATGGTCACCTTACCGAGATTCAGTGGTTAATGCAGCGTAGCTCCGCCATTACCCGCGTGTGCTTGCAATCACGTCTAGTGCTGACTCTGCCCCCGGAAGTTCGTGAATCCAGTTGGGCAGGCGTTTTAAAGAGGCAGGCACTCTAGGCTTACGTGTTGCGGGCGTATCCAAATCATTTGTTTTTTTTGACAAAACTTTATTGCTTACATGGAATAGATATGGCTCTTTAAATTCCAAACGAGTATTATTTATTTCATGAACTAGGCAGTTTCTTGTATTCTATGGATGTTGAGTCATTTAGAAAATTGGTGCCACGGAATGGAATCATTCAGGCCGTTTTCGTAGGTTTTAAGGCGTTCCACCCACCTCTGTTCTTTCTCAAATAATGTTCTTTCACATCTTTGGGATTTATCGGTTAGCATTTCGATTACTGTCCAGTGGATATCGTCGCAGGAATGACCTGCTTGCACGAAGTGGGAACAAAGTTTGGTGGTATTCTTCTTTAATCTTATATTACTGCGGTGTTCGCCAATTCTTGTTTTTATTTTTCGACATGTCATTCCAATATAACGCTTGCCACAGGGGCAGGTCACTGTATAGATAACATGGGTCGAATTGCAGTTCGTGTGTTGGCGCTGCTGCCAGAGGAGGGTGTCAGAAAGTTGTAATGTTTTGGTGGCAGTTGTAGTTTTACATGCTACGCATGACCCACACGGATAATGTCCAGTTACAGGTGACATAGTTATATCCCTGGGAAGAATTGCTTTCAGTTTTTTTGGCGGTGGTCGGGTATGTACCAAGACATCCTTGATGTTTTTTGATCTCCTATTGGCGAACCTTGGTCTGGGCCAATCAAAATGTCCTGTGTGAAGGATATGCCAGTTCTTATTTACTAATTTCTTTACTTTGTAAGAGACCTGGCTGAATGTTGTAACACAGGTAGTTAGATCAGGTGTTATTTCTTTCTGGAATGTTTGTAAAAGGCATTCTCTCGGTTGATTGGTAGCTCTTTTTTTACAGAGTTTGATGGTTTTCTCTGTGTAGTCTCTCTGTCTCAGTCTGTCGCTTAATTCATTGGCTTGCAATCTATAATCTGAGTTGTTACTGCAGTTCCTCTTTAAACGCAAAAACTGGCTGTAGGGAAGATTGTCCCTCAATGGTTTGGGATGAAAACTTTTATAGGACAAAATGCTGTTTTTGGCCGTTGGTTTCCTGAACGTTTTTGTGTGTAACTCATTATCCTTTGCGAATATGGTTATATCCAGGAAATCAAGGTTGCAGCTGGTGGCTGTATGTGTGAATTTTAGCCATGGGTCAAGGTTATTGAGCCAGTTCATAAAAGACTGTAGGTCCAGTTTATTGTCCCAAATCATGATGATATCATCGATGTATCTCTTCCAGTATAAAATACTGGAAGAGAAGGTGTTGTCCCCATTGGTTATGTAGAGTTCTTCAAAGTGACTGACATAGAGCCCTGCCACCGAGGGAGCGAAGGCGCTCCCCATGGAAGTTCCATGGATTTGAAGATACATGTCATCCCCATAGGCAAAGAAGTTCTCCTTCAGTGCTAGCTTGCAACACTCTAGGATGAAATGTCTTGGTGTTTTAAATTGCCAATCTTTCGAAAATAAAACGTCTTCCAAAACTTGCATGGTATCGTTTTGAGGCAGACTAGTGAAGAGGGCTTCAACATCCAGGCCCACAAGTAGCATCGTTTGAGGATTGAAAGGTTTTTTGTCTATTTGTACCAAGAGATCTCGTGTGTCCTTTAAATATGCCGGTGTTTGTTGGACAAGTGGCTTAAGAAATTCATCGGCAAATTTAGAGAGCGGTTCTAATATTGAACCGATGCCCGAGACTATTGGACGACCTGGTGGTGGGCTTCTGTTTTTATGAGTTTTTGGCAGAGAATAAAAGTAGGGAGTAATAGGTTCCTTTGCCGTCAGAAAATCTGCCTCCTTCGGTGTAATCCAGCCTTTAGTCTCTGCTTCATTTACCATAATCGAAATGGTATTCCTGAGTCTTTCAGTGGGGTCTGAGTCGATCTTTTGATAGAACCTTGTATCAGATAGGAGAGCTAAGCACTGTGAGTCGTATCCTTCTTTGCTCAAGATAACAGAAGGATACGACTCACAGTGCTTAGCTCTCCTAGACTCAGGAATACCATTTCGATTATGGTAAATGAAGCAGAGACTAAAGGCTGGCTCAATAACCTTGACCCATGGCTAAAATTCACACATACAGCCACCAGCTGCAACCTTGATTTCCTGGATATAACCATATTCGCAAAGGATAATGAGTTACACACAAAAACGTTCAGGAAACCAACGGCCAAAAACAGCATTTTGTCCTATAAAAGTTTTCATCCCAAACCATTGAGGGACAATCTTCCCTACAGCCAGTTTTTGCGTTTAAAGAGGAACTGCAGTAACAACTCAGATTATAGATTGCAAGCCAATGAATTAAGCGACAGACTGAGACAGAGAGACTACACAGAGAAAACCATCAAACTCTGTAAAAAAAGAGCTACCAATCAACCGAGAGAATGCCTTTTACAAACATTCCAGAAAGAAATAACACCTGATCTAACTACCTGTGTTACAACATTCAGCCAGGTCTCTTACGAAGTAAAGAAATTAGTAAATAAGAACTGGCATATCCTTCACACAGGACATTTTGATTGGCCCAGACCAAGGTTCGCCAATAGGAGATCAAAAAACATCAAGGATGTCTTGGTACATACCCGACCACCGCCAAAAAAACTGAAAGCAATTCTTCCCAGGGATATAACTATGTCACCTGTAACTGGACATTATCCGTGTGGGTCATGCGTAGCATGTAAAACTACAACTGCCACCAAAACATTACAACTTTCTGACACCCTCCTCTGGCAGCAGCGCCAACACACGAACTGCAATTCGACCCATGTTATCTATACAGTGACCTGCCCCTGTGGCAAGCGTTATATTGGAATGACATGTCGAAAAATAAAAACAAGAATTGGCGAACACCGCAGTAATATAAGATTAAAGAAGAATACCACCAAACTTTGTTCCCACTTCGTGCAAGCAGGTCATTCCTGCGACGATATCCACTGGACAGTAATCGAAATGCTAACCGATAAATCCCAAAGATGTGAAAGAACATTATTTGAGAAAGAACAGAGGTGGGTGGAACGCCTTAAAACCTACGAAAACGGCCTGAATGATTCCATTCCGTGGCACCAGTTTTCTAAATGACTCAACATCCATAGAATACAAGAAACTGCCTAGTTCATGAAATAAATAATACTCGTTTGGAATTTAAAGAGCCATATCTATTCCATGTAAGCAATAAAGTTTTGTCAAAAAAAACAAATGATTTGGATACGCCCGCAACACGTAAGCCTAGAGTGCCTGCCTCTTTAAAACGCCTGCCCAACCGGATTCACGAACTTCCGGGGGCAGAGTCAGCACTAGACGTGATTGCAAGCACACGCGGGTAATGGCGGAGCTACGCTGCATTAACCACTGAATCTCGGTAAGGTGACCATACGTAATATTTATTAACACGATACATTTTAAATACAGCTCTGTGTCCTGAGGGCCCCCCGACGCAAGCGAGTACTCTCCGTTTACAAGGTATGAGAATGCGCTGCGTTTTTAATAACTCGCCCATCTTGCTAAAAAGGTTCCTTTACGCTTGCTCCATGATAGGCCAGCGCGTACAAGAAAAAACTCACCCTCGCAGAGTGTGCTCTCTACAGTTCCTCCAAATTACAATTTCCACAACCATGTCTATAGCGTAAAAAGCTCTACCCGGTTACAAAACCCTCCCCACCTTAGAGATGAGTTTCAGGAATGAATGAATAATAATTTTATTCTACCCTATGCACTAGCCTAAATCAGGATGTTTGCAAACAAGTGTGTCTCTCTCGATGTTCTCTTCCTATTTCTTTTCAGAAACCGGAGGAGTCAATACCCTGCAAAGCATACAGGTTATTAACGAAATACAACACAAAAGGTGTGAGTAATACGTACATTGTCTGTTTAATTGTGAGTCCTGACGAATGCTCTATAGACCCCTGTGGGCCGACAGAGCAGAAACATGTCGACGTTTGTGTAATGAGTGTTTTTCAACTACTATGATCTAGTAACTCGATCAATCTAGTAGTAACAGATCTTTTTAACAACCTGGAAATCACACCATTAAATAAAACTATTCAGGGTGATTTTGCAGTTTTTAAACCTTTTTTCCTTTTTTTGAAATTCTATTTTGACACACCCTTTTTCTCTTTCTCTGGACACTGCACTACAGGCCAGAGGTGCCTCCGGTTGAGGCTGGCAACATCACTAACTTGGAGTAACCAATGATAACGGCCAACAACCCATATGCGGGGCGGACAAACCATATATACCGCACTAACCACATTTGCATAGGGTTTTTGAGGTTACTCTAAATTTATATGACCAATGGCCTAGTGTTACAAGTGTCTGTTTCCTCTTTGATAAATTGCTTACTTACCCTGGGGAATGAAACAGACCTTCAAATCCCTAGTCCCTCCCTATTGATTGATTGGCCCTACCAGTATTGGTCAAGAAATAACTCTACAAACGAAATTGGGCTTACTTGAAAAATTATACAAAAAAGAACTATCTAAGTGGTGGGAGGCGGAGTCCCTATCTAGATACATCGAAGTCAAACGAGTACCAAGGGGTCTCAGAATTTTTACCATTCCCACCTATGAGGATCCGGATCCTGACATGATAAATGAATGGTCTGACAACACGTCATCTTGTTCAATTATAATGATGAAAATCTTGGTTAAGTACGCCCTTAAAGACCGTTCAAAGCTTCTTGAAGACATAGAGAAACTTCTGGCAGAAATTGAACCCCTGATGACCAAAGAAGCATTGGAAGAACATCTGAAAAAGCTCAATGGGAGAATGGAGAAATTAGAAGAAGAAATTACTGCCAAAAAGCAACGGAAATTTATAAGAGATTTTAAAGATTATCAATCTGGGCGCACTTTAAGTTTCCAAAAGAAATATGATCATTTATTTGATAAAACCACAGGATTAGTACTAACCGGTCAACAGAAACCAGGACCAAGTGTGGAGGTGGTGGAAAGCGATATATCAGACGGTAATTTATCTGACGCCTCTAACTCTGGAATCACCCAAGAACCTGCAGCTGCCACAAAGAAAAGGGTGAATTTTTTAGCTCAATTTCAGATGATGAGTCAGAATCGGACAGAAACTTTTCAGGGGGACAAGGGGAATCAAAGAGGTCGAGGACGTGGAAGCAGAGGAGGAACCGGAGGAACAAGAAAGCAAAAAAGAGGAGGATCAAGCGCCACAGAAGCTCCAATGGGAATGTTGACAAGGAGCAAGAACACCAAATGAATAGGACTGTGGTGAACCTCTCACGCCATGTGCTTACTGAAGGTGAGAAAGAGATCTTGGCACTTGGCCTTTCCTTCTGTCCATCACGGAATATGAACTTTGCCCAGACTCGTATAGACTTGTTTTTATTTGCTAGAAAACTTAAATTAAAAAAATGGTTCTGTACCAAAGTGAAAGACAAACCGGCCACAGGGGCTAGCAATGCATTGAGTAACCTTGATGTAGAGGACATTCTTTTACTTGAGGAAATTCATGGTATTGATGTGAATATGACTGATGAACCTGATTGGGAAAGTTGGGGTTTGGACTTAGATAAAAATCCGGGGTCCAAATTCAAACCCAAGAGTGTACTTTTTACCAACCATTCAATGTGATGCTATTGATGTGTTTGAACGAGGAGTACTTAAAGATCTTGTGAAACTCCGATACAAAAAATCCCTTATAACAACAAGAATCTATCCCAAACACAACTATTAGCCATCGATTCCCTCAAATCAGATAAAGAGATTGTTATAAGACAATCCGATAAGGGGGGTAATGTTGTGGTGTTGGATAAATGCAATTACATCCAGGAAGGCTTGAGACAGCTACAGGATATAACTTGCTACTGTACATGTGATAGGGATGATGTATTAAGATCTATGGGGAATTTCAGAGACCTATTATTGGAATGGAGAGACAAAGGTTTAATTGAGGTGGAGGAATATCAATATTTATACTGTGCTCATCCTAAAGTTCCAATACTGTATCTCCTCCCTAAACTCCACAAGGACCCAGACAACCCACCTGGTCGTCCGATCGTATCCTCAATAGGTTCTTTTTTAGAACACACGTCGAAGTACATCGACCACTATCTAAGAACCTTTGTGGTGGGATTACCATCGTATGTCAAAGACACCACCCAATTCCTAAGCATAATCAATGGCATTCATTGGGAAAACAACTTTACATTGGTCACTTTGGATGTCAGTAGCTTATACACGAGCATCCAACACAAACATGGACTCCAAGCAGTCAAACATTATCTGAACTCCAGATCGATCTCTTTGCTACTGCATTCTCAAATGCTTCTATCTATGATAGACTTCTGTCTGAACAATATTTTTTTTTACTTTAATGACGTCATGTATCGCCAGTCACAGGGCACGGCCATGGGAACCTGCTTCACCCCCAGCTATGCTAATTTATTCATGGGCTGGTGGGAGGAGCAGGTTGTCCAAGAGATGGCGGAATTCAACAATGTGTCCCTGTGGCTGCGATACATCGACAATATTTTTTTCATTTGGAATGGCGATGAGAAATCGGCCAAACAATTTATTGACAAACTCAATGTCAATACATTGAACCTGACTCTTACTGAACACATAAGCAGGAAGAAGATGGAATTCCTGGATGTGGAAGTAGAAGTGATTGATAACACCTTGACCACTAAACTCTTCAGAAAAAGCACAGCAGGAAATAGCCTTCTCAAAGCATCCAGCTGCCATCCTAAGAGTCTTGTGTACAGCATCCCCTATGGGGAACTATTGCGTGCCAGACGCAACTGCAGCACACAAGAAAGTTACAAGAATGAAGAAACTGTCATGTGCCAAAGGTTTAGACAGAGAGGCTATGGCAATAAAATCATTGCCAGAGCGATAGAACGAAGCAGTAGCAAATCACGAGAGGAACTATTAGTTCCAAAACCACCTCAAGTACAATCTGAAACTATCAGATTCATTACAACTTTTTCTGGCCAATCTAATGATGTGCGACAAGTATTCAAAAAACATTGGCATGTTCTGAATACAGATGATCACCTCAAAAAATATTTAGGTGACAACCCACAGATTACGTTTAGAAAGGGCAGATCGTTACGTGATGAGCTTAGCCGTAATTACGTGACTGACAACATCTCTTCTGTCCAGGCCACATCTACTGGATTTGCATGCTGTAAGAAATGCAAAGCATGCAAATTCAGTAGAGATTGTAAATCTCTCACCATACCTGGTACATCCAGGGAATTCATCATCAAAAAGAAACTATCCTGTAACACCCCATATAGTGTGTATCTGTTAATCTGCCCATGTAACAAGTGGTATGTGGGTAGTACCAAACATGAGGCCAAAAAGAGGGTGTTAGAACATCTGAGAGCGATACGGAATCATACCAAACAATATCCGGTCGCCAGACACTTTTTTGACCATCACATGCAGGATGAAACAAAGCTACGTATGGTGGTTATTGATTGTGTGGATCTAGGGGTACGAGGGGGTAATCTTGAATTATCCATGAGGAAACTGGAGTCCAGATATATTATTGATTTCCAATGTCTGGCCCCTGTGGGATTGAACACAAGTGAAGAACTGGCCATCCATCTGTATGAAGAATAATACGCATATTGTATGAATTGAACTGTATATATGCTGTCTGTATTTTAACAATTTTATTACCATTTTATTTCACTTATTTACACATAAAACCTTTTCTTTCGCAGATGTTATGAGGTATTGCAAGATACTATGAGTTGTTTGGATTTGAACACTACCCCGGTTGGGACGTTATTTGGAAGTACAATATACATGCCCACTTGGGCGAGGACTTTATTTTGAATCCCCATTGATTCTTTGTGCGGATATTGACTGATCACAGCCTATTTGGGCTTTATTTACGTCTATTTATAGATTTTGTCTGCACACTATGGATAATGCCAATATGACAAATGCATTGTTATCAATTCGCCCACTTGGGCTTTGTTTCTATGGGTTACATCTTTCAATCGTGACGAATGTTGTTTTCCACGTTTCCCAGCAACGGAATCCAATCACATGGGGTCTTACTTGCTGTTACACTATAGCATCCAATGAGCGCTTAGATTACGTATCAATGCACACCACGTGATCGCGACTTTTTGCAATTGTGAGATTAACTACATACTCTTGCAATCTAGATTTATATGCACTGTAACAATTATGCCTGTAATAATACAAACGATTAAGTTGTTTTACAAATGTAAAATCTTAGGGTAAACAGACACCTTGTAATCATTGCACTCTGGTGGATAATTCTCGAGCATTTATTACAATACATGCATGCTAAGCCCCAACATTATAATTTACATTGCTTACAATTTGAGATATATTGATATGTGTCATTTAACACAGTACAATATGGCGACTCTGTATTGACGTCTGTGAAGATACGCTTACACTGGGGGTGTGTTCTCAGCACTTTAAAAATGGCTGACAATGTTTGTATGACGAGCGTGAGCAAGCCATATCGGCGAAACACGTCGCATTTTTCTGTTGCCATTAAATATTTTGCATCGAACTCCGTGTGTCCTGGCTTCCTTCTCAACCTTGGAGGTAACTGGTAGATATATTATAGGCCTGTCGGTGGCCTAACCGGGACCGCGCCGCGACAGCCCTGCATGCACATACCGGCACTGGAGGAGAGTGATATATATATATATATATATATATTCTGGCAAAACGGCGTTCCAAGCGCGCACTTAGGTACCAAAAGAATCCACACCAAAACGTGGGTCTGTCAAGTAGGTAGGGTTTATTCATGTCATAAGCCCTACGTGACGCGTTTCGCACCCCATGAGTGCTTGTTCACACAATGATGCTTGAAAAGTTTGCTGTATTTACCGTGTGTCTCTAATAAACATAGACATGGGACTTATCTATCTTGACAATGTTATAAGATCGCCATCTTGTATTAGTACTGTCTGTCTTACATTGATGGTAGATTGTCATGTTACACAACAGTAATCACATCACATTACAAATATCTGGCAATGTAACCACAAACAAATGATTGCTGGGCAGTACGTACATATTTCATGAATTAAACCACGTAAACCAAATAATTAGAGTTTGTACACTGGTTTGAACAAGTATACCAACATGTCAAATAAAGATGTAAACAAAGTTATAATTAATACCTTTAGACGTATAGGCACCCGCTAATACGTGTCTTGCAATGTCAGACACATTCGACCAATCATCTGTTAGGGTACTGACACGTGATCGGCATATGTGGGTAACCATGGTGACGTATATTTAATTAGTGCACCGGTGTCCCGACGGCTGGAAATTGGGCACGATTGTTATAACGACGGCCATGTGTACACAGTTACTTACATACTGTGTAACAAATCGTAAAAGAGGGCTCCATGTGAATCAGCAGGGGTATACTCTGCAGATACCAACACACACATGGGCGTCCAATCAACTGCTAGTGATGCTAGCACGTGATCAGCACTAGAAACTCTGGCAGTTCCCATGGTGACCTGAGTGTAACATGTGCACCATCACAAAGGTTGAGTGCTAAACATTAATGAATGGTTACTAGTCCCCCCTGGTTAGTGGGTTTAACTATGGATCGACAAATAAAGTGATGGATCGACAAATAAAGTTATGGATCGACAAATAAAGTTCTTGTCCCCTGGCTAGTGGGGGAGTTCACGTGTAACGTGGTTAATGTCCAAGACAATAGTCTGTCACAGTCATGTTATGAAACACGGTTTAGCAGAAAAAAGAAAGCATCATATAAAGGATCAGCCTTGAAAAAACCCTGTTCCGGATCCCCATAAGTGTTACAATGTACTGTGATACAAAAAGGACAACATACTTGGAGCGAAGAGTGGAGAAGGCCAAGTTGAAAGGACTCGGGTACTAGCATCACAAGCCTGCGAATAAGTCCTGCCCTTTCAACCTGTAGGGAAAAGTATATAGGGACCAATGTCAGAATGAGGAAAAACATTCAATCATGAAGTACATTACAATAAATTTCATTCCTGGTGTAAGTGTACATTATATTCCTCACCAATGTTGTGTCCGTTTGGAAAACGTGTGCAGAGACCAATGATGTGTCTCGATTCTCGTTGTCTAAGTCTTAAAGCACGGTTGCCACCCCTTCTGGATAAGGTTACCTGTTCAATAATATAGTATCTTAGTAGTTTGGCGTTGGAAAAATGATGACTTTCAAAATGTCTAGCAATAGGGTACTGTTTGTCTCTGTTCGTAATGGCTCTAGTATGTTCCAATATGCGTTGTTTGGCCATTTTTGTGGTACTCCCCACGTACCTCAGCTCACATGGGCATATAAGTACGTACACCACAAACATGGTCGTGCATGTCAGAAATTGTTTTATGGTTTCCATTTTGTTGGTACTTGGATTCCAATATTCTTTGACCATATGACTATTCGAACAGGCTTTGCAGTGACCGCAGGGAAAGAATCCGGGGAGATCCACCCCCGTGGTACAGTGTCACTAATCATATTGTGCACCAATAAGTCACTTAAATTGCGTCCCCTGCGATAGGTAATGCTAGGTCTTGCTGGTATGGTACTACCTATAATTGGATCATTTTTAAGTATATCCCAGTTCTTCGTGATACTTTTCTTTATTTCTTTGTAGTTACCATTGTAATCAAGGATAATGCGGGTGACTTCATTATCCTCTGTCCTTGCATCATCTTTCCTTTGGTTGGTTAGTAAGTTCTTGCAATCCACTGATTTCACTTTCTCAGTGGCTCTTTTAATCACCCATTTCGGATAGCCCCTGTTGGTGAACCTTTGTACCATTGATGCCTCCTCTTTGGTGTAGTCATCAATGGTGCTACAGTTGCGTTTTGCCCTGAGTAGCTCCCCATAGGGGATGCTCCACTTAAGGGGCTCTGGATGACTGCTCAGGGCATGCAGTAAGGTGTTGCCTGCTGTTTCTTTCCGGAACAATATAGTTTTAAGTTTGTTATCCTGTACTTTCACCTTGATATCCAAATATTCGATCTCCCTGCCACTGATGTTACTTGTTAATGTGATATTATTGTTGTTATTATTCAATTTGGAGATGAAGTCAATGGCCATGTTTTTACTGCCTTTCCAGATCACAAAAATGTCATCTATGTATCTTAGCCACATAGTGACATTCTGGAATCCTTCCTGTACATCTGGTCTATTTCTCATGTCCGCCTCCCATGCGCCCATGAACAAGTTGGCGAAGCTCGGGGCAAAACATGTGCCCATCGCGGTGCCATGCAATTGGACATAAATGTCATCATTAAACAGGAAGTAATTGTTGATTAGACAGTATCTCATCATGTCTAAAATCATGGTGGTGTGTCCCAGGTATTTGATGTTACGGGTTTTCAGAAATCTAGCACATGCCTCTATGCCTTGATTGTGTTCTATAGAGGTGTACAGTGAGCTAACATCAAGCGTTATGAGCAGTAGATCTTTATCCCACTTAATGTCCTTGATCTTGTCAAGGAAATCTTTAGTGTCATGTACATATGTCGGTAGATTTCTGACATATTCCTGTAGAAAGTAGTCCACGTATCTGGAGATGTTTTCCAGTACACTCCCTCTGGACGAAATGATGGGTCTGCCTGGTGGATTGTGTTTACATTTGTGTACTTTTGGAAGCAGATATAGAATTGGGAGGATTGAAAAGTCTCGTTTTAGATAGTAATATTCCTCCCACTCAATCCATCCCTTATCTTTCCAATCTGACAGTTTATCCCAAATTGTGGTAATACTAAGATTGTATTCCACTCTGTTACTTTTTCTGTATGTTTTTTCGTCCATCAGTTGTCTCATAGCTTCCCCTATATACATTTCTTTGGGTAGAATTACAATATTACCACCCTTGTCTGCAGGACGGATGATAATACTGTCGTCTTCCGCTAATTCAACCATGGCTGATTTTTCTGCCGATGTAAGATTATGTTTAAAGGTTTTCATTTTCCTCTGCCAATTCTGGCTTCTGTAGTGAAGGAGTTCCTTTCCTACCATTTCCTGAAAGGTGTCTATATTATCATGATACAGCTTGGGGGAAAAGGTGGATTTGGGTTTGAAATTGCTCCTAGTACTGTTGTCATGTTGTATCTCAAGAGCTTCAAGGATACGTTTAGCTTCCAAACTTATATCATGATCATCCATCTCCTCATTGACTTCATCCTAAGCCAATAAGTTGTCTATGTCCCCAATGATCAAGTTATCTTCCAATTCTCTAGTATCACTTGTGCCAATATTCCTGCTTCTAGATGGTTTCAGTACATGCCACTTTTTAAGTTTCAATTTGCGACAGAACTTAAATAAATCAATTTTGTTGTTCACATAGTTCATAGGTACAGAGGGACAAAATGAAAGACCTAAACAAAGAGTACGTTTGTCTTTCATACTGATGTCTCTTGAGGAAAGATTAATAATAGTACAATTTACCTGGTCTTCATCCATATTTAATATTTCTTGTTTTGGCCCTTCTTGTTTCCCACTTGGCCTCTTGTTCTGTTTCCTCCTCTGTTTGTATTTCTTCCTCTTCTTGTCCCGGTACCTCTTGGCCTTCCTCTTATGGGCGTCGGATTTTGTTGATTTTTCGCCTGTAGTCGCGCAGACGCCCTGGTCGCTTGTCGGCTCTGATTCATGAGCCGCTACATTTCTAAAAAATTGGGTTTGGCTTTTTGGGTTATTCCTTCTGCTGCCATTCCACTGCGTGAGCTGGTCGTGCTATCAAGGAGTCTGAGTTGTCCGTGAGAGATGTGCTGGTGTATTCATCATCTTCGTCCAGTTCTTCATTACCCATTCCATTGGTTTTATCTTGTTGTTGTATCTCGTCATACAGATGATCATACTTCTTAGCATGTGTCAGTATTCTCCCTGACTCATAGTCTCCACAATCCCTGTGGAGTTTGTATTGCTTGCGCTTTTTGATATCATCTTCTAGAGTCTTAAGTCTTATTTTCATTTCACTGATGTATTCAACTATGATTCCTTGGTCTTGATGTTTATTCAACTCAACTGCAATCTCCTCAATTTCTTTTTTGATCTTTGTTCTGTCCGCCCAGGCATATTTCACGAGGATTTGCATCATCACTTTGGAGCTCTGTGCTGAATTCGCATCCCAATCATCCATCATTTGAGGGTCACGTGATTCATACGAGGGGGTGATGTAAATGCGCAAACCTCTCGGTACCATATTCTTTTCCAGGTAATCCTCCAGGGAGGTGGCTTCCCACCATTTAGACACCTCCTGTTTATGAAGTTTTTCATACTTTCTTAATAGGTCCATGATGGGTTTGTTCGCCTTCACTGGTATTGTTGCAGAGGCGCCTTTGCCCGGCGCTCTGGCGAACAAAGAAAGTGCAGCTTCCCTTCTCTCCTTCTCTTCCTCCATTGGGAACTTGGGATTGAGCCTTCAATCCCTTGACAGGTACCGCAACAGTGGTGTGGATAGTGTGCCCCTCCGTGTAGGAACTCCTTCACTACAGAAGCCAGAATTGGCAGAGGAAAATGAAAACCTTTAAACATAATCTTACATCGGCAGAAAAATCAGCCATGGTTGAATTAGCGGAAGACGACAGTATTATCATCCGTCCTGCGGGCAAGGGTGGTAATATTGTAATTCTACCCAAATAAATGTATATAGGGGAAGCTATGAGACAACTGATGGATGAAAAAACATACAGAAAAAGTAACAGAGTGGAATACAATCTTAGTATTACCACAATTTGGGATAAACTGTCAGATTGGAAAGATAAGGGATGGATTGAGTGGGAGGAATATTGCTATCTAAAATGAGACTTTCCAATCCTCCCAATTCTATATCTGCTTCCAAAAGTACACAAATGTAAACACAATCCACCAGGCAGACCCATCATTTCGTCCAGAGGGAGTGTACTGGAAAACATCTCCAGATACGTGGACTACTTTCTACAGGAATATGTCAGAAATCTACCAACATATGTACGTGACACTAAAGATTTCCTTGACAAGATCAAGGACATTAAGTTAAGATCTACTGCTCATAACGCTTGATGTTAGCTCACTGTACACCTCTATAGAACACAATCAAGGCATAGAGGCATGTGCTAGATTTCTGAAAACCCGTAACATCAAATACCTGGGACACACCACCATGATTTTAGACATGATGAGATACTGTCTAGTCAACAATTACTTCCTGTTTAATGATGACATTTATGTCCAATTGCATGGCACCGCGATGGGCACATGTTTTGCCCCGAGCTTCGCCAACTTGTTCATGGGCGCATGGGAGGCGGACATGAGAAATAGACCAGATGTACAGGAAGGATTCCAGAATGTCACTATGTGGCTAAGATACATAGATGACATTTTTGTGATCTGGAAAGGCAGTAAAAACATGGCCATTGACTTCATCTCCAAATTGAATAATAACAACAATAATATCACATTAACAAGTAACATCAGTGACAGGGAGATCGAATATTTGGATATCAAGGTGAAAGTACAGGATAACAAACTTAAAACTATATTGTTCTGGAAAGAAACAGCAGGCAACACCTTACTGCATGCCCTGAGCAGTCATCCAGAGCCCCTTACGTGGAGCATCCCCTATGGGGAGCTACTCAGGGCAAAACGCAACTGTAGCACCATTGATGACTACACCAAAGAGGAGGCATCAATGGTACAAAGGTTCACCAACAGGGGCTATCCGAAATGGGTGATTAAAAGAGCCACTGAGAAAGTGAAATCAGTGGAACTCAAGAACTTACTAACCAACCAAAGGAAAGATGATGCAAGGACAGAGGATAATGAAGTCACCCGCATTATCCTTGATTACAATGGTAACTACAAAGAAATAAAGAAAAGTATCACGAAGAACTGGGATATACTTAAAAATGATCCAATTATAGGTAGTACCATACCAGCAAGACCTAGCATTACCTATCGCAGGGGACGCAATTTAAGTGACTTATTGGTACACAATATGATTAGTGACACTGTACCACGGGGGGTGGATCTCCCCGGATTCTTTCCCTGCGGTCACTGCAAAGCCTGTTCGAATAGTCATATGGTCAAAGAATATTGGAATCCAAGTACCAACAAAATGGAAACCATAAAACAATTTCTGACATGCACGACCATGTTTGTGGTGTACGTACTTATATGCCCATGTGAGCTGAGGTACGTGGGGAGTACCACAAAAATGGCCAAACAACGCATATTGGAACATACTAGAGCCATTACGAACAGAGACAAACAGTACCCTATTGCTAGGCATTTTGAAAGTCATCATTTTTCCAACGCCAAACTACTAAGATACTATATCATTGAACAGGTAACCTTATCCAGAAGGGATGGAAACCGTGCTTTAAGACTTAGACAACGAGAATCGAGACACATCATTGGTCTCTGCACACGTTTTCCAAACGGACACAACATTGATGAGGAATATAATGTACACTTACACCAGGAATGAAATTTATTGTAATGTACTTCATGATTGAATGTTTTTCCTCATTCTGACATTGGTCCCTATATACTTTCCCTACAGGTTGAAAGGGCAGGACTTATTCGCAGGCTTGTGATGCTAGTACCCAAGTCCTTTCAACTTGGCCTTCTCCACTCTTCGCTCCAAGTATGTTGTCCTTTTTGTATCACAGTACATTGTAACACTTATGGGGATCCGGAACAGGGTTTTTTCAAGGCTGATCCTTTATATGATGCTTTCTTTTTTCTGCTAAACCGTGTTTCATAACATGACTGTGACAGACTATTGTCTTGGACATTAACCACGTTACACGTGACCTACCCCACTAGCCAGGGGACAAGAACTTTATTTGTCGATCCATAACTTTATTTGTCGATCCATCACTTTATTTGTCGATCCATAGTTAAACCCACTAACCAGGGGGGACTAGTAACCATTCATTAATGTTTAGCACTCAACCTTTGTGACGGTGCACATGTTACACTCAGGTCACCATGGGAACTGCCAAAGTTTCTAGTGCCGATCACGTGCTAGCATCACTAGCAGTTGATTGGACGCCCGTGTGTGTGTTGGTATCTGCAGAGTATACCCCTGCTGATTCACATGGAGCCCTCTTTTACGATTTGTTACACAGTATGTAAGTAACTGTGTACACATGGCCGTCGTTATAACAATCGTGCCCAATTTCCAGCCGTCGGGACACCGGTGCACTAATTAAATATACGTCACCATGGTTACCCACATGTGCCGATCACGTGTCAGTACCCTAACAGATGATTGGTCGAATGTGTCTGACATTGCAAGACACGTATTAGCGGGTGCCTATACGTCTAAAGGTATTAATTATAACTTTGTTTACATCTTTATTTGACATGTTGGTATACTTGTTCAAACCAGTGTACAAACTCTAATTATTTGGTTTACGTGGTTTAATTCATGAAATATGTACGTACTGCCCAGCAATCATTTGTTTGTGGTTACATTGCCAGATATTTGTAATGTGATGTGATTACTGTTGTGTAACATGACAATCTACCATCAATGTAAGACAGACAGTACTAATACAAGATGGCGATCTTATAACATTGTCAAGATAGATAAGTCCCATGTCTATGTTTATTAGAGACACATGGTAAATACAGCAAACTTTTCAAGCATCATTGTGTGAACAAGCACTCATGGGGTGCGAAACGCGTCACGTAGGGCTTATGGCGTGAATAAACCCTACCTGCTTGACAGACCCGCGTTTTGGTGTGGATTCTTTTGGTACCTAAGTGCGCGCTTGGAACGCCGTTTTGCCAGAATATTGAGTACCGGTCACCTCACCGGCAGCGCGCCACCCCCACTGGACGAGGGATACTCCATTGAGGTTGTCGTTGGATGTCATATATATATATATATATATATATATATATATATATATATATATATACAAACTCCTACTCCACAAAGAAGAGGCACGTACTCGAGGCGTGTAGGTATAGGCCTTATTTTATATTTGTCAGGTCTCCCACGACCCCGCAAAGAAAGAGACGCATTTCACCTGCGCAGCAGGCTTTATCGATCTATGTATATATGTTCACCAACTCGCTGTTCTCAACGGTTCCCAATCCCACGATGCCGGTGCCAACTGTTAAAGTCCTCAATCAATCCACTAAATGACGGAAATAAGGAAAGGCACACCTAGAGACTGCACAAAAATATAACACCAATTGTACAAGCCACAGTGGCTTAAAAAAAAATCCAGGTACAACCTCAATGTCCCGCTGACAATATTGAGGCTTACAGTTCAGACATAATACAGGAACTAATGAAAATGCGACATAGAAAAATCAACAAAAACTGGGATAATCTACTCAGAAATCAACGCTGTTGGACTTGGCCCTTTTTTGCAGGTTTACCCCTGGACTTTTTGCCTGTTAATATGACATAATGGTAGTGATTTCTGGTCTCTGCGCACTTTAGCACTGTGGCCCAGTGTAAAGTGTGTGCGCTCTCTGAGTGCATGTGGTGAGATTGCCCTGCCCTCCCATAGGAATGCATGGGGGATATGTGTGTCTATGGTAGTTCCTAATGTGTGGGGAGTGCAGGGTCGAGTTTGGTATGTGCAAACTCGTGAGATTAAATGCTGCGCAACGGTGTGCGCAGATTTAATGTGTCTAGTGTAGAATGCCCAATTTTAGAAGTAGGCATTTCTGTGAATGTGAATTGACTGTCTGGCTTGTGATTGACAGGAGCTTGCTGGTGTGCTGGGCTCCAGGAGTCAGGATGGGTCTGCCCAATGGTGAATGGGGAGAACTGCGTGTAGATGGGAGGAAAGAGTTGCACCTGGGACCTGAATAGGGCTGGGCCTTCCCTCCACAATGCTGGCTCCACCCACTGTGGTGTGTCTGATGTACCTGGCCTGTCCTGTGAATAGGGAGAGGAGCTGAGCAAAACAAAGTGCTCCATAACCAGTTGCATCTGGTTCGCCCCTTGTCTGCACCTTTGGAGACAAAGGAAATGTGTGTATAAAAAGGGGCTGTGACCCCATGTAAAATGTTCTTGTTTTAACTTGAAACTATCAGGGGTGTGCTGCTGCTGGGGCCGAGGGGAAGGCTTGCCTCCCTGGCCCTGCCCCTGGATGACTGGAGGACTGTCTGGACCGTGGACCTGTTGTTTGTCTTTGCCAGGACTTTCTCCAGCCTTTCTGTGCCCTGGGAGTGCTGTTCTTTTCCCTAGGAGAGGGAGGTCTGGGGGCTGAGCAGCGCGGTGCTGCAGCCCTTGCAGAGTGAATCCCCCTCGTAGGGATTCACCCCTCCTCTTATAACTGGCAGGTGCCCACCCTGCATTGTGTCCGTATGTTTCGATATTTAATTTCGTGGGTGCCCGCCCCACTTTATTAAGTCTTTTTTTATGCATGGGTGCCCACCCCATGACTTTGCTGATATTTTCCGCTAGGAGGGAGCCTACCCCTCTTGCCGCCCTGCCACCATGAACCGCGGCCCACCTGGTTGTGGGCGGGGCCCGCGGATGGAAGCAGGAAACAAACTACAGCCGAACAAGACCGCAGGGCTTCCGTGAGCGGGGAGAGCCCCGCAGGTATGGTGAGGGCAGCCTGGAGCTTCGCTGGCTCCTCCCTTGAAGTCCCGGTCCCGAGATGGGGGACCGGGTGAAGCATTGGGACTGGGTGAAGCATTGGACCCAGGTGAAGACCGCCGACGACAGCAAGGCTCTGAGAGAGCCCCGCCTGGGGACCGGAGAAGCAGCCCAGATCGCCGTGACCGGAGGAGGCACAGCCGCATCGGGACTCCTGTAAGGTGAGGTCTCCATGCTTTCAGTGCCCTTCGAGGCACAGGGCCTTTCTGAATTCTTTTAGCAGCCCTGTCTTTCAGGGGTCAGCTCCAACGATGGAGCTATGTTACTAAGAGGGCCTGGAGGGGCCAGCGCCCCCTCCCTAACTGTGCAGGCACAATGGCAGTGCCATTTTCCAGAGCGGCCCGGATGGCAGCGGGCTGCTCCAACCTTTGGAGGCACTATGTCTTTCAGAGCCCCGATGGCTCCCAAAAGTGGCCATTTGTGCTTTCCCAGGCCCTGAGGGGCCCATGCTTCATTATTAAATTGGCACAGTGTACATAATGTGTTTACTATTCTAATGTGTTTTAAGAATACAAAGGCTATTTTTGATATAACCTTGTGTGGAGTTCCTTTTGTGCGGGGCCTTACTGCTCGTGCCATGCTACCAAGAGGGTGAGCAGGGGTTATCTTTGGAGTGTAACTCCCTTGCCTTAACTAGAGTGGTAGTCTCTGCCTGGCTTTGGCGCAAGCCTCAGCCAACTAGAGATCCCATTTCTAACAATTTCCAGGCATTGAAAGACTTAGAAAAAGATCTGAGTATTGTCATCAAGCTCTCTGATAAGGAGGGGCAATTTTGTAATCATGAGTAAAGACCAGTACAAAGCTGAGGCACTAAGACAACTAACAAATCTTTCATGCTATAAAGAAATCAGTTGGATAAGAAATAAACTTTCCATATCTAAATTTCATGGTGAGATGCTGTGTGCACACTGCGACTGTAGTATCAATGAGAGCTTCCTTGCTGAATAAAGTACAATGTAGCACAGGTTCAAACAGAGAGACTCCCATGATAAAGTCCTACGAAATGCTAAAGAAAAGATCAAAGGCAAAACACAAAGACATTTATTGTTTAATATACCTCCTAGATTAAATGCAGATGAAAGCGACAGAACCAACGAGCCCCCAAAAATGATCACCACTTTCAGTAGAAGGGCCACGAATTTACGAAAAGCTATGAAAGCTCATTGGAATCTGCTGATAGCTGACCCAATAATAGGCAGACATGTTGGCAAATCACCGAAATTCATTTTTTAATGTTCAAGTTCCCTAAGGGATCATTTGGTGCACAGCTATCCACAGGAATGTATCCAAAACACGAGGCTGAAACCTGTTAATGGATTTACACTCTGTAATTCATGTAAGGCATGTAAAAACAGTAAAAAATCATAAAGCCTACAGGACAGGTGCAGGGTTAATTAAGCCTATCTCCAAAATGATTAACTGCAATAGTGACTTTACAGTTTACGTACTGGAGTGCCCCTGTGGTCTCCTTAACATTGGAACTCCCAAGCTACCACTTAAAATGCATATCTCACAACACCTATGAGCTATCTCGAATTTTGACTGTAATTACCCTGTAGCTCGCCATTTCTTAGCCAAACATAAAAGCAATTTCCTCCTGTTCTTTGGAGTAGATTGAGTTTTACAACACATACGGGGTGAAGATAGAGAGAAAAATCTCTGGGTTCTGGAATCAAGGTACATAATCCACCTGAATACTAAAACTCCCAATGGATTGAATGGTGGGGAGGAACTGACAACACGTATAGGCTGTTTATTTTTGGATTTTTCGACTTCCTCTCATAAGATGGTATTTTTTTAAATCCTCTGCTTTTTATTATTATTCTATTTTCACTTAATTTTTACACTTTAACCCATATTTTAATGCTGATTTCTCGAGAGAATCAAGGAAGAGTAAGTCTATGATTCCATTTGGACTCATCAACAGAGTAGTGGAGGACCCTAAGGTGACCTACTTTGAGGTATGGTTAATTTTTTGAATAATAAAAATGGCCATGCTGGACATCTAGGTCTCAGGCTTACCACACAATGTACATAGTTTCCCATTCGCTCTCACTAAATGAACCTCCCCTTTTTTTCAGCTTTTTTTCCTTGAGCACGAATACTATCACTTATAGTCACAATTATAAGAGTACATTCCTCTGGATTGTAGATGTATTGTTCTGCCAATAAAGTATTGTGGGCATTTGGGTAGATAATAAGATTAATTCTTTCTTATGTCATATTAAATATGAGAGTATGTGATATAAAGTTGCACACTGTCTGATGACGGTTCGTTGAAGATGAGATTGTAATTTCAAAATTATTGAATGGAATTTCCTGTTATATGTCATCACTAGAAGTCATGTCACTCTTTTTTAAATGATTTGATAATCATGGTCCCATAAGTTACCCTAAGTACTATCAACACATAAGATGACTAATTTGTAGTTTATGAGATGTCATCATGGAATTATGTTAGACGTAAAGTAACAGAAAACAATTTTTGAAGTAACTTTATTAACACATCCAATCGTGCACAACATAATGAATCGGGCACACATATCAGGGATAAGACATTGAATTCCACATGCAGCATGAATATACAGGGATTCCTGCATCAATTATCGTTTGTCAATCATGTAATGTTCCATAATTTTTATTTAACTTTATCACCAAATTGTAAATTATTTATGCCGCTTTTATAAAGTTTGCTGAAATTACTCTCAAATTACATTGTAAATACATTGGATGCGATTATATTGTTTAAGAAATCATGAACATTGAATTTAATCATGAAGGGCCTGATTCACAGAACTAACTTAAGACAAAATCCTAAACTTACTACCATTTTGGTATTCACAGAAGGCACTTACTCAATTTGATATACACAGAAGGCACTTACTCGTCAATGAGTAAGTGCCTTCTGTGAATACCAAAATTAGTAAATGGTAGTAAGCTTAGGATTTTGTCTTAAATTAGTTCTGTGAATCGGGCCCGAAATGTCATTATATCATAATGTTTTCTGGCCACTAACGTGAAAGATGGACACGGAAGTATCTTTTCAGTATCAATGAGCACAGTTTTCTATTCCTAAGGGAATTTGCTGTATCTTTATTACTCAAAAAAGGCTATACGCCGAAGCGCGGTGTCTTAAACATAGTGCACAATAAATCTTTTTGTATATATATATATATATATTTATATATATTCCAACAAACTCTTTCACACTTTGTATAAAGAACGACGTCCAGGCCAACAGCTCGGTTCAAACAGCTGGTGTTTATTCACAGCCCACTCAACGCATTTCGGGAACAACTTCCCTTGCTCACGAGTAAATGTGCCTGTTTACATTCCAGTTTTCAAAGCATGTCATGTAATCGGGGTTGCAAAAAACATAATCAACAGACTACCGATGCATTGCTCATTTGGAGCTGTGAAGACAGATTCACTTCATGTGGTCAGCAAATTGCGGCGTAAATCACTACGTTTCTCTAAATATAACTGTTGCACGATCTTACTTCATTTAAACATTGTTACAAAAATAATACATTACATCCTATGTACCTATACGTGGTTCAGTAAACATAAAATACATTTTAAATTGAAGTGAGGTATAAGCGGGACTGATAGAATCGAACTCACGTCCTCAAAACTTATATACATCATTACGCCATCTTGACACTGAACCTGTTGTATGCCCTGGTAGGCTAAGTGGAAACGGTTTCTGAAGTTTTAACGTTATAGCGCCGCACTCGGCATACTCATAACTTATTGCACGATCATGGTACATTCGAACATTCTTAATAGGTAGTACATTTAATCGCATGCACATTTAGTTGTTCAGCAAAAAATCCACAACATTCTATTTGGAAAAACTTTGGCGCTGGTGGATAAATCTTCGCGAAAATCACCAAGAAAATGACCTGCTCTGCTCCACTCCTTTCCTGAAAGTTTGGTGGTGATTCGTTAAGTGGGGGCTGAGAAAAAAAGGGGGTCTCAAAACGTGTTTTCCCCATGCAATTTTCCATCGGACCTTTAGCCAGGGCTACAGCACGAACGGCTGAACGGAATTACACCAAATTTGGCAAAAAGGTAGACTTTAGTTCGCGAATTGTGCATTTTGTTAAATGGTCTAAATCCGTTCAGCAGTTCCTGAGAAAATCAAAAGAAAAATCATAGTGATATCTAGAGACGAAGTACCGTACTCTGTACTGTACTCTGTACTGTACTCTGTACATTCCCGAGCACGAGTTGCATGGTCATTGGCTGTCAACTGTCTGTCAACACTCCAAACCAGGAAGTGTTGGCAGCCATCTTGTGCCTCGGTAGAACCAAGGCACAAGAAAGCAGTGAAACAAACATGCAAAACACGCAAAGGGGGCAGGGTAGAAACACCCTGACCCCTAGGCCTGCTCAGGGGGTCCCAGAAGGATCCCAAGGCCAAAAACTTGTTTTTGAAATCGCGGGGCACCAAGTACCGTACTCTTTACTGTACTCTGAACTGTACTCTGTACCTTCCCGGGCACGAGCTGCATGGTCATTGGCTGTCAACTGTCTGTCAACACTCCAAACCAGGAAGTGTTGGCAGCCATCTTGTGCCTCAGTAGAACCGAGGCACAAGAAAGCAGTGAAACAAACATGCAAAACACGCAAAGGGGGCAGGGTAGAAACACCCTGATCCCCTAGGCCTGCTCAGGTGGTCCCACAAGGACCCCCAAGGCCCAAATGTTTTATTATTTTATTTTTTTAATCGCGGGGTACAAAGTACGGTACTCTGTACTGTACCCTGTCCTGTACTCTGTAATTCCGGAGCGCATACTGGAGGTTCCCGGTGGGCTAGTTGGCCCCCAGGGACCTCCAATATGCAAGGGGAATTAGTACCCCTTCTGCAAATACGCCAGGGGGCTGCTTGCAGAGAGCTGGAAAAAGGGGTGTGGCCTCATTACACCTCTCTGCAATGCAGCCCCCTGCCGCATACTGGAGGTTCCTGGTGGGCTAGTTGGCCCCCAGGGACACCCAGTATGCAAGGGGAATTAGTTCCCCCTCTGCAAATATGCCAGGGGGCTGCTTGCAGAGAGGTGTAAAAAGGGGCGTGGCCTCATTACACCTCTCTGCAATGCAGCCCATGGCGCATACTGGAGGTTCCTGGTGGGCTAGTGGGCCCCCAGGGACCCCCAGTATTCAAGGGGAATTAGTTCCTCCTCTGCAAACGTGCTGGGGCTGCGGTGCAGAGAGGTGTAAAAAGGGGCGTGGCCTCATCACACCTCTCTGCAACGCAGCCCCCTGTCGCGTACTGGAGGTTCCTGGTGGGCTAGTTGGCCCCCAGGCACCCCCAGTATGCAAGGGGACTTAATCCCCCAACTTAGAACACACTACAGGGTGCATTTGCACAGTGGTGAAGGTAGGGAGTGGGGCTTGAGGTGATGTGAGTGCAAAAAGGCCCTCTGGTGCGTTTTAAGTTGGAATTAATTCCGCTTCAATCCAGAGGTCCCCTAGGGGGCAACTAGTCCAACAGGTATCTCCAGTAAGCACCACGGAGTTGTGTTGCAGAGTGTTGTAAAAAGGGGGCCTGCCCTCTGAACACCTCTCTGCAACACAGCTGCCTGGCCCATACTGGAGGTACCTGGTGGGCTAGTTGGCTCACAGGGGACCTCAGGATTGAAGAGGATTAAATTCCCCAATCTAAAACGCGCCACAGGGCCTGTTTGCACACATGTTACCTCAGGCCTCGTTCCCTTCCTTCACTATTGCAAACAAAACAGGTGATGGACCGAATGTGGATCAATGTCACACATTCATCCCAGTCCAAAGATCTGGGCCCAAATCCATCGTTTTTTTGCACTCCACACCACCCTGGGTTAGACAATGGCGATATGCAAATCAGCTCTGACCCTGTGCCCCATGGCAACAGTCCAGTCCGAACTACAAAAGCCATGTCCTTCCCAGAACGGAATCAAGCATCCGAGGACCGGACCGGTTTCGAGGTAACACCTCTCATCAGCCCGGCTAGCTTGACTCCAGTTGTGTGAAGTGCCTGGGACCCACGTCTGAGCATCCCCAGCGCACTTATGGCGGAATTTGCAAACAAAACAGGTGATGGACCGAATGTGGATCAATGTCACACATTCGTCCCAGTCCAAAGATCTGGGCCCAAATCCATCGTTTTTTTGCACTCCACACCACCCTGGGTTAGACAATGGCGATATGCAAATCAGCTCTGACCCTGTGCCCCATGGGAACAGTCCAGTCCGAACTACAAAAGCCATGTCCTTCCCAGAACGGAATCAAGCATCCGAGGACCAGACCGGTTTCGAGGTAACACCTCTCATCAGCCCGGCTAGCTTGACTCCAAAGGTGTGGAGTGCCTGGGACCCACGTCTGAGCATCCCCAGCGCACTTATGGCGGAATTTGCAAACAAAACAGGTGATGGACCGAATGTGGATCAATGTCACACATTCATCCCAGTCCAAAGATCTGGGCCCAAATCCATCATTTTTTTGCACTCCACACCACCCTGGGTTAGACAATGGCGATATGCAAATCAGCTCTGACCCTGTGCCCCATGGGAACAGTCCAGTCCGAACTACAAAAGCCATGTCCTTCCCAGAACGGAATCAAGCATCCGAGGACCGGACCGGTTTTGAGGTAACACCTCTCATCAGCCCGGCTAGCTTGACTCCAGTGGTGTGGAGTGCCTGGGACCCACGTCTGAGCATCCCCAGCTCACTTATGGCGGAATTTGCAAACAAAACAGGTGATGGATCGAATGTGGATCAATGTCACACATTCATCCCAGTCCAAAGATCTGGGCCCAAATCCATCGTTTTTTTGCACTCCACACCACCCTGGGTTAGACAATGGCGATATGCAAATCAGCTCTGACCCTGTGCCCCATGGGAACAGTCCAGTCCGAACTACAAAAGCCATGTCCTTCCCAGAACGGAATCAAGCATCCGAGGACCGGACCGGTTTCGAGGTAACACCTCTCATCAGCCCGGCTAGCTTGCCTACAGTGGTGTGGAGTGCCTGGGACCCACGTCTGAGCATCCCCAGCGCACTTATGGCGGAATTTGCAAACAAAACAGGTGATGGACCGAATGTGGATCAATGTCACACATTCATCCCAGTCCAAAGATCTGGGCCCAAATCCATCGTTTTTTTGCACTCCACACCACCCTGGGTTAGACAATGGCGATATGCAAATCAGCTCTGACCCCGTGGCCCATGGGAACAGTCCAGTCCGAACTACAAAAGCCATGTCCTTCCCAGAACGGAATCTAGCATCCGAGGACCGGACCGGTTTCGAGGTAACACCTCTCGTCAGCCCGGCTAGCTTGACTCCAGTGGTTTGGAGTGCCTGGGACCCACGTCTGAGCATCCCCAGCGCACTTATGGCGGAATTTGCAAACAAAACAGGTGATGGACCGAATGTGGATCAATGTCACACATTCATCCCAGTCCACAGATCTGGGCCCAAATCCATCGTTTTTTTGCACTCCACACCACCCTGGGTTAGACAATGGCGATATGCAAATCAGCTCTGACCCTGTGCCCCATGGGAACAGTCCAGTCCGAACTACAAAAGCCATGTCCTTCCCAGAACGGAATCAAGCATCCGAGGACCGGACCGGTTTCGAGGTAACACCTCTCATCAGCCCGGCTAGCTTGACTCCAGTGGTGTGGAGTGCCTGGGACCCACGTCTGATCATTCCCAGCGCACTTATGGCAGAATTTGCAAACAAAACAGGTGATGGACCGAATGTGGATCAATGTCACACATTCATCCCAGTCCAAAGATCTGGGCCCAAATCCATCGTTTTTTTGCACTCCACACCACCCTGGGTTAGATAATGGCGATATGCAAATCAGCTCTGACCCTGTGCCCCATGGGAACAGTCCAGTCCGAACTACAAAAGCCATGTCCTTCCCAGAACGGAATCAAGCATCCGAGGACCGGACCAGTTTCGAAAGTAACACCTCTCATCAGCCCGGCTAGCTTGACTCCAGTGGTGTGGAGTGCCTGGGACCCACGTCTGAGCATCCCCAGCGCACTTATGGCGGAATTTGCAAACAAAACAGGTGATGGACCGAATGTGGATCCATGTCACACATTCATCCCAGTCCAAAGATCTGGGCCCAAATCCATCATTTTTTTGCACTCCACACCACCCTGGGTTAGACAATGGCGATATGCAAATCAGCTCTGACCCTGTGCCCCATGGGAACAGTCCAGTCCGAACTACAAAAGCCATGTCCTCCCCAGAACGGAATCAAGCATCCGAGGACCGGACCGGTTTCGAGGTAACACCTCTCATCAGCCCGGCTAGCTTGACTCCAGTGGTGTGGAGTGCCTGGGACCCACGTCTGATCATCCCCAGCGCACTTATGGCAGAATTTGCAAACAAAACAGGTGATGGACCGAATGTGGATCAATGTCACACATTCATCCCAGTCCAAAGATCTGGGCCCAAATCCATCGTTTTTTTGCACTCCACACCACCCTGGGTTAGACAATGGCGATATGCAAATCAGCTCTGACCCTGTGCCCCATGGGAACAGTCCAGTCCGAACTACAAAAGCCATGTCCTTCCCAGAACGGAATCAAGCATCCGAGGACCGGACCGGTTTCGAAAGTAACACCTCTCATCAGCCCGGCTAGCTTGACTCCAGTGGTGTGGAGTGCCTGGGACCCACGTCTGAGCATCCCCAGCGCACTTATGGCGGAATTTGCAAACAAAACAGGTGATGGACCGAATGTGGATCATGTCACACATTCATCCCAGTCCAAAGATCTGGGCCCAAATCCATCATTTTTTTGCACTCCACACCACCCTGGGTTAGACAATGGCGATATGCAAATCAGCTCTGACCCTGTGCCCCATGGGAACAGTCCAGTCCGAACTACAAAAGCCATGTCCTCCCCAGAACGGAATCAAGCATCCGAGGACCGGACCGGTTTCGAGGTAACACCTCTCATCAGCCCGGCTAGCTTGACTCCAGTGGTGTGGAGTGCCTGGGACCCACGTCTGATCATCCCCAGCGCACTTATGGCAGAATTTGCAAACAAAACAGGTGATGGACCGAATGTGGATCAATGTCACACATTCATCCCAGTCCAAAGATCTGGGCCCAAATCCATCGTTTTTTTGCACTCCACACCACCCTGGGTTAGACAATGGCGATATGCAAATCAGCTCTGACCCTGTGCCCCATGGGAACAGTCCAGTCCGAACTACAAAAGCCATGTCCTTCCCAGAACGGAATCAAGCATCCGAGGACCGGACCGGTTTCGAAAGTAACACCTCTCATCAGCCCGGCTAGCTTGACTCCAGTGGTGTGGAGTGCCTGGGACCCACGTCTGAGCATCCCCAGCGCACTTATGGCGGAATTTGCAAACAAAACAGGTGATGGACCGAATGTGGATCATGTCACACATTCATCCCAGTCCAAAGATCTGGGCCCAAATCCATCATTTTTTTGCACTCCACACCACCCTGGGTTAGACAATGGCGATATGCAAATCAGCTCTGACCCTGTGCCCCATGGGAACAGTCCAGTCCGAACTACAAAAGCCATGTCCTCCCCAGAACGGAATCAAGCATCCGAGGACCGGACCGGTTTCGAGGTAACACCTCTCATCAGCCCGGCTAGCTTGACTCCAGTGGTGTGGAGTGCCTGGGACCCACGTCTGAGCATCCCCAGCGCACTTATGGCGGAATTTGCAAACAAAACAGGTGATGGACCGAATGCCGTCACCAGAAATCGGACCAGAGAAGCCCGGTGTGGCTTGGAGCACTTACCTTTTCCTCCAGCGGGACCCTGCCAGCTGTCTCCCCCTGCCGCCGCAGCCCCTGACATCGCGCTGCGGCAGCCGTGCGGGGGAGACTACAATCCCCAGCCTGCCTTGCGGCAGGAAGCCGCAGGATCTCACTTCCGCGCCAGGAGGCGCTAATAAGTCCCTCAGCGGTCCCAGGGGAGCGGGCGGTCACCAGAAATCGGACCAGAGAAGCCCGGTGTGGCTTGGAGCACTTACCTTTTCCTCCAGCGGGACCCTGCCAGCTGTCTCCCCCTGCCGCCGCAGCCCCTGACATCGGGCTGCGGCAGCCGTGCGGGGGAGACTACAATCCCCAGCCTGCCTTGCAGCAGGAAGCCGCGGGATCTCACTTCCGCGCCAGGAGGCGCTAATAAGTCCCTCAGCGGTCCCAGGGGAGCGGGCGGTCACCAGAAATCGGACCAGAGAAGCCCGGTGTGGCTTGGAGCACTTACCTTTTCCTCCAGCAGGACCCTGCCAGCTGTCTCCCCCTGCCGCCGCAGCCCCTGACATCGCGCTGCGGCAGCCGTGCAGGGGAGACTACAATCCCCAGCCTGCCTTGCGGCAGGAAGCCGCGGGATCTCACTTCCGCGCCAGGAGGCGCTAATAAGTCCCTCAGCGGTCCCAGGGGAGCGGGTGGTCACCAGAAATCGGACCAGAGAAGCCCGGTGTGGTTTGGAGCACTTACCTTTTCCTCCAGCGGGACCCTGCCAGCTGTCTCCCCCTGCCGCCGCAGCCCCTGACATCGCGCTGCGGCAGCCGTGCGGGGGAGACTACAATCCCCAGCCTGCCTTGCGGCAGGAAGCCGCGGGATCTCACTTCCGCGCCAGGAGGCGCTAATAAGTCCCTCAGCAGTCCCTCTGTGGCCCTCAGTGGACCGATTAGGACGGGACGGGCCACCCCCCTTGTAACTTCTGCAAAAGGAGGTATAGTGTACACACTTTATTTTAACTTTTGTTTGCAACATCACTATTTCCATTGTGATCATGCCCTGTAAGGGGGGAACAAGCCCAGCTGCGCAGGGGTGTCATGTGGCGCAAACGCACCAAACGCTTACCACAAGCTCCCGGCCTACTGTGCTTGTCACAGACATAATCTGTCCTTGTTACTCCCCATCTAGTACGCTATCTCCTCCACTAAACTCCCCAAGAATGCATAACCTGTCCCCGTGGGATGAGCTAAACAGACTATGCAAAACAAAATATGTCAGTGTGGACTCACCCTCTTTCGCCAAAGGCACCCGCACTACAAATACTAAAGGCAGAATTCAGGAAACCCCCTCTTTATTAAACAAAGTCAACACACAAGCCTCTGTACTTTCATGGTTACTACCCGTCAATAGAGAGCATGATGAGGACAATGCCGAAAGGACTCAATCCAAATCTCATATACCAACTGTAACCCCTGTGTTGTCTGTTCATAATCTCCCTACCACCATGGAGACTGATGTCAAACTGGACGAATCAATATCTTATTCCCAGATTTCTCTTCTGACTCAGATTGAACTACTTGTTAAAACCATCATTTCCCCACTAACAGAAAAAAATCAACGCTATAGGGGAAAGGCTCTTGGGTCTCGAGAACAAAATCACGGCTATCCTGAAACCCATCGATAATCCTGTAACATCGAACCGACCCCAGCCAACCACCACTTTCCCACCAGCTAAGCTATCTGCCATCCTCAAAAGCAAGCAAGTCACCCCACAATTCCCTATAATTTCAGGTTCAACAACTTTCAAAGCTCCTTTTAAACCTGTTATATCAAGGCCCTCAGAGGTCAAGACAGTACGCAATGCACCATACATACACCTCCCGCCACAAGCCGCGCCATATGTGTCCGTCCTCACAGGAGTACCATCACTTGCGTTGGGAAAAGCTGAAAGTCAGCTGGACCTAATGAACAAAGTTATATTCTGGATGGGAAGAAATAGACCCCTACCACCGGACAAAGACGGCGGAATCCTGAGTGTGAGAAGGGTGGGCTGGTTGGGCCCACTACCAAAAAACATTCCAGGGGACTTGGTACTGGTTAGATTCAGGAACCGGATCATCGCACCATATTTAAGATCTTGTCCAGCCCAAGAAGGGGATGGCCCAATACAGATTTGGGACCTACATGATTTCTATCCCTGTATGCCAAATATCCCCCGGTTAGGAACAACAGTAGCCTACCACCACCCGCTGGATGGGGAAGTACAGGTACCCAGTGGTATTAGTTTCCCTGTTGCCAACAGATTTGATTATTTGTACAATTGTCGCAACTTTTGAGTTCACTCACCTTAAAGGACAAACCCGTGTATCTTTACCCAAGATAGGGATAAACCCCTTGAAAAATATGTCTCACCACTGAATCCTGAGGCTGGGGTTATGTCTTTTTTGAATGTGAAGTTATGTTATTCATATAGTGTTTTCGGAAATCAGTTTAATATTGGGTTCAGAGATACATGCAAAACAGGAACTGGCGCTGCTAGGATACTCCAAACCATTACCGGTTGCCCAGCGACGACTAGTAGATATGGCCCTTCTAATAGCCTGGAGGTTGGTTGCCATGTGCTGGATGAGAGGTCCGTTACCGACCAAGAAGAGGTGGGCTGGGGACCTGCTGTATTGTTGTACACAATCAGAAATATACAGTGAACTGCTCCCACCTAAAAGTCGTCCTAAAAACTTCTGGGGTCTATATCAGACTTATACACGCTCAGGGGAAAAGGAGGAGATAGAGCACGACGAGACATTAGATGCCCTAGAATCCCTTGAGGAGCAAGCTGTGCAGAAGTAATAGGAGTCTTTGTCAAAGGATAGGGATACATCTAGCGCCTTGGACCTCGGAAAAGTACGATGCCAACTTAAAGGGGAGATAGGAGCCGGAATACTTATATTTCCAACAACCCATGTGGTGAGATCGAGTGGAGGACAGAACTAATCTGCAATGCATTTACGTCGAGATAGGTTAGAATCCGGAGAAGGGGCAAGCTTTTCATGTTAGTAGGTAGTGGGAGGGGGTTGCTAATAGTACACTCCTAGGTACACTAGTAGGGAGCACTATAGCTGGCATGCTGAGGGGTGGGGGCGTTGTTGGGGTAGGTTGTACTTTAGGATTAAGAACTGTATAATGATATGTCTTTCGGTATGTGAATCACTGAGATAGCCACGATGTTTGTACGTGCATGTAAATACGTATTTGTACAGGACATTTGAGACACGTATAATGCTTTGTACCTTAATATGAGACCTGTGGTTCCTGCTTAACATGATAACTGTTTGCCGCCAGGCCTCCGGGATGCCGGCTAAATGGCTGTGTAGAAAGTGACCACAATGTACAGATGAGCTGTGCGCTACATGCCGTGTACTATGCTTTGTGAAGAATAAAGGGTTTAAAAAAAATTTTTTAAAAAAAGTAATATACGCTTATTAAAACTAAATGAATACTATTTTCATGATAACCTCAGATAATATCGTGCCTTAAAATTTACATTAAGTACATAAATATATCTTTTCAAACATTAAAAAATATCACGGGGTACGCGTAGCATACGCCGTACAAACATACATGATGTTATGCGGAAGCGCCGATGCGACGTGTAGCTTCTAAACGTATCTGTGACGTATGCGCGGGTATGCAAACAGTACAAAGACAGTTGCGCAGGAGTGTGCAAGGACGGTACGCGTACCCTATGTTTACCACACAAAAAACAAAAAAATATATATGGCAAATAATTTTAATATATATTTTTTTTTAAATCATTTTTGAATTTTTTTATTATTTTAGATTAAAAATATGTAGTGTAATTTAAAAAATAAAGTAGCTAAAATGATTATTATAAAAAATGTAGTAAATTAGTATCAAAAAAATAAATATAACAATTAAGCCACCCTTCTTTTTCTATTTTTTTGGCCCTGGGGACCCCATCCCCAGGGCCTGCCCCATAATTTAAAAAAGTAAATTCAAAACAAGTGGAAGGGGGTCGAGTAGCCCCCTTCCTGAGGCCTTAATCGGCCCCAGGGACCCTTTCCCCCTGGGCATGGCCTTTCTCTTTTTTCTATTTGTATTTATTTTTAATCTTTGGGGAGGGGGGCTGCGTGGCCCCCTTCCCAGGCCACTTATGACCCTGGGAACCCCATCCCCCGGGGATGGCTTTTCTATTTTTTTTTCAACATTTGGGGAGGGGGTCCACCTTCCTAGGCCACTTGTAGCCCCGGCGACCCCATCCCCCGGGGCTGGCCCTCTCCGTTGGGGACCGTGGGGGGTCCACAATCCCCCCAAAGTCCTGCCAGCTCCCCGCATCCTTTGGGAGCCGGCATTGCTTTTACACATGAGGAGCTGCTAAGATGCAGCTCCCCATGTGGAAAAGCAATTTGATTTGAATGTTGAATGCTCTCTGTTTCTAAATTCAAGCCAAGTTTGCTATGGCAGGGCGGGAGCCACGAGGCGCCCACCCTGCCATAGCAAAATATAATGTCCCGGGGGTAGGCACCCCGGGACAATACATGAGCCGGCCCTGGGGGGTGGTGGTCCCCAGTGCCATCAATGGCTCTAGGAGGGGGGCCGCGAGGCCTCCCTCCTCACATCATCATTTAAGGTACCAGGAAGCCAAACCCAAAACAATTAAAAAATGTATAAACTGTAACACCAGCCACACGGTCTACTAATTGGTATGTCCTTGTGGGCTCCGGTACATTGGTAGTACCATACATCCTACCAAAATCAGGATCCTTGAACACATGCGAGCCATCTCCAATAGAGATGAATCATACCCAGTTGCTCACCATTTTGAGAGCCACCATAGCAGTAATAGGGACCTATTACTCTTTTACTGTCTGGACCATGTACCTAACAACTTTTGCGGAGGTGATAGCTTACTCAGATTATGCAGATTACAATCCCGCTACATCATAGATATGCAAACTAAAATTCCTCAGGGACCTATTAGTGGTGAGGAACTAGCTGTGCACCTTTGACTCTGATCTCACATGAATACTTGGAACATCTATATAAGATTGTAAATATTGTAAATAGTGTACATCTCATGATATAACTGCAACATATGTGAATACCTGGTATGAGCTCTATTAGTACACGTATTTCTAATTTTGTTACAAATAGACTTAAACCTCTATAATTTGATCATTGTGTAAATAGTGGCTCCTTAGAAATGAGTTTCATATCTCCCAATTGGAGAGTTGTGTCCTCATTCGTGGAGTTTTGTTTTGAATTTCAAGCATGAAGTATCACTTTATGATTTGTGAAGTTCATATAAATGTATATTTTTAATTCATTGGTAGAAAGTCAAGTATGATGAGCTCTAACATGTTTGTTCAGGCAACATGCCCACACAGGGCTATATTTTGGTACATTTCGATTCTTAGTAAATGCAAAAAAGCCAGAATTTGTGTATAGCTTGGGCCCATAAAGGGCATTATTATGTGTACATAATTTTGTGTAAATATGCAAATATGTACGTAGGTGCACTCCTATAAAAGGAAAATCAAGTTACACTTACCTGTATAACATTACCCGGATTTGTATGTTCCAAGATGGTCGAAATTAACTTAAAATCCATCAGGTTAGTCCTTTGTTAATTTCAGTTTGAACATCCAATGAATTACTTTGACATTTCATTCGAACATTGCAGTCTCGGCCTGCCGTTTGAAATTGACAAAGGAAGTCGCCGAAATGCTTCTTTTGTGTTAAAGCAAGCGAGTAGGTAGTTATAGTTAGGACCAAGTTATCATAGGAAAATCGCAACATGCTATTCCCAATAACTTTGGTGCCGATTGTCAAATCTTCGTGAAATTTTCAAAACGTATGGTCCGCTCCTATCTTCAAAGTTTCAGGGTATTTTGGCAAGCGGGGGCTGAGAAAAAAGGGGTCCCAAAATGTGTTTTCTCCATGCAATTTTCCCTAGGAAACTTTAGACACTGCTACAGCCGAACTGCTGAACGGAACTACACCAAATTTGGCAAAAAGGTAGCCCTTGGTTCAGAAAGAGCCCTGTTTGTTAAATGGTGTAAATACGTTCAGTAGTTCATGAGAAATTAGAAAAAGAAAAAGTTTCAATATCTGGGCGTAGCATAACCACACATCTCATCGTGAGATCTGATTGGCTGTCAGCACTTCATCCAAGAAGTGTTGGCAGCCATCTTGGGACCAATATACATGATCGCACCTAATTAAAAAGCATTGCCATTAATAGAAGGTTTTAAGACTTTAGTTACATTATAAATCATTTTTTGATAGCACTATACTCATTTTAGGAATTGTGGTGTGTTCAAAGGTGATTTTACCATGTGAAAAAGCCTTCTGCTGGGATATCATGAATCATGTTTGAGATAAAACTATTTTCTCATGCTTTTCCCACAGAGGTTTGGAAGGTGATCTATAAGCTAAACTGAGAGCATATTTCTGTAAATTCGCATTATCTTTCTCAGTCATGTGAGAATAAAGTCTGACATTCTCAGTAAAACATGTACATCTAACAACGGCTGAGACTGTCAGTTGACTCCTTTGTGCTCTACTGCAGCTTCCCAGAGTGTTCTAAAGAACAACTAGAGCACTAACAGTCACACCTATGACAAAAGTATGGCACACCTAAAGCCATCTTGATTGGAATAAACTGATAACACACTTAAAACATTTAATTTTAAAAGAAACAAAATGAGGGGGTTCCTGTTGCCATAGAAAGTATGATTAGTGCTGCAGAAAGAGTGACTTCTCAAATCCTCTTCTATTTTATTAACAAATTCTGACATGCAGACTGAAACATGCACTTGCAATACCAGCAGCAGACTTCCCTGGTGAGCAGTAGCTTTACTACAGTGATCTAATAAGCAACTAGAATACTAACATTCAGAATTAATAGCAAATGTGTGACACATCTGAATGCCTTCTTGATGGAATCAAAGTAAAACACTGAAAGTATTTCCTACTGAGGAGACTAATGTAAACGAGGAAATTAGAAAACTTCCTAACAAATAAGTCTCCCAAGATGGCCACCAGAGACAAAAGAGCCCAAATATAGCACACATATCACCCAGATGTAGCCCAAGTATAGCTCAATGACAGAATGTCCCAGGGTGTTCTAAAGAACAACTAGAGCGCTAACAGTCTTACTTATGACAAAAGTATGGTACACCTGAAGCCATCTTGATTAGAATAAAGCGGTAACACTTCAAACATATAATTTGCAAAGGAACAAAATGAGGGGTTTCATTGTGCCATAGAAATTATGATTATTGCTATAGAAAGAAAAACGAGGGCACATTTTGACTTCTCAAATCCTCTTCTATTTCATTTAAAAATTCTGACATGTAGACTGAAACATGCACTTTGAATACCAGCAGCAGACTTCCCTGGTGAGCAGTAGCTTTACTATAGTGATCTAATGAGCAACTAGAGTGCTAACATTCAGAATTTGTGGCAAATATGTGACACATCTGAATGCCTTCTTGATGGACCCAAAGTGCAACATTTATTCAAGTGGTCAACTGGATAAAATAAATAAATATAACAAATAATTTAAAAGTGCTTTGTCACTATTTGACAACTCAGAAAATATGTCCTCATTTTAGTATTTTAGAGCAATAACCATAATTTTGATGCAAATAAGACCCTCTCATAAATGTAATTTCTAAAGGAAATACTCTTGGTATCACAGTTCCGATTACATCAAGATGACGTCAGGCGTTCCACACTTTTGTAATAAATATAGAATGTTAGCAATCTAGTTGTTCATTAGGATACTGTTGAGAGGCAGAGGCCAGGGGCACAGACTCTGAAAATTGAAGGCAGGTAGGAGGGTGCAGAGGCAACAATTTGACCACACTGGGCAGGCAGGAAGGGCAGTGGCAGCACAACAGACTATGGAGGGCAGTGGAAAGGGGGTAAGGGGCAGCAAACCAACAATACAGAACTGGCAAGAGAGGCTGTGGCAATATAATAGACCATTGTGGGCAGAAGAAAGAGGCAGTGGTAGTACAATCATGCATGCCAACAGACCCGATTCAGCCAGGAAACGTCCAATGTTTTTAAGCCCAAATGACCTTTATTTGATCTGTCTCTTGTCTACAAGCTCTTCCTTTTAAATGTAAGTCTAAGGGGAAAATAAAGGCACCAGTTTTTATTCCAAAATCTCCCACTTACCAAGTTCAAAATGTTAGCAAGTATGGTATATTGTATCATGGAAGGCAGGAGGACATGAACTCGGATAACAGAGGACAGGAGGGACATGGAGAGCTGCACCAAACTGACCCTACAGGGCAGGCATCAGGGTTTGCATCCATTGTGATATGTATCTTACTTAACGTTTAAAAAAACCTAGAAATTTTCTGAAAAAAAGCAAAGATTACAGGGACTGTATAGTTAGACTCAGAATTCACTCATACACAACCAGTGAAATTCAGCAGTTATAGTTACCTGAGCTAATTATAACTTACGCCCCACAATGTACTGCTAATGACCTCAGACATTACATCATTCATGACATGGCCAGTTACATCACTCATGACATAACTCATGACATCTCAAATGAGCTGTAAATTAAATGGAACTATAATCACTAGAACTTTATTTAGGGAGAGTGTGTGTATATTAACATCCCTTTTTTTTCTTTTCTTTCATGTAAGAACCATTATAATATGGAACGTGCCCAGATTAATATGCCCGAGAGCCTTCCACTTTAAATTAATGCGTAGTCCATTGTTTATGTTGATGTTTGCAATCCTAAGTATGTTTATTATGAATAAGTCATGTTGACGAACATACAGGTATGGGAGTCATGGGCAAGATATGCTGAAATGAGATTGTGTGCATATTAACACTTTTTTCTTTTCTTTATTGTATCAATTCCTGAATTTTCACATCGTGACCAGGCCAGTATGGCTGCCAGATTTTTGGATTAAAGTAATATGTAGTACTTTGTTAATGTTGGGAACTTTAGACATTTATACATTTAAATAAGGATGCTACAATGATGTCTTGTATCGGTATCAAGGTTCGGACGAGCCGAAACGCATGGATCATGTCCTTTGCAGATTAAATACTTCCAAACTACAACCTGAGTGCTGATTCCTTCCTTGTAAGAGTGAGAGGAGATAAAATACATAGTTAATAAAATTCACTGAAAAAAACACAAGTTTCCGGGACATTATAGTTAGAAATTAGCATTTAAAAAACCTTAGAACTCCACTGAAAAAAACGCAGGTTTCATGGACGTCATAGTTAGTTGGACATTTCACTGGTACAAGCCAAGAGAAATATGGCCATTATATTAGTTGTGCCAACTATAACTCTCGACCCCGCAATGCACTGCTGATGACATCACATATTACATCACTCATGACATGGTCACTGACATCACTGATGACATATCAAATGACATCACTGATGACATCATCCACGTGATCATCTGATGCACCTCCTCACACCCTAAAATACAGACTACCGTTCCTGAAACCATAGACACACCAATACTAGTACAGCTACAATATTCCGTGCACCATTCAAGGAGACCTCTAACCAGGTAGATACTATTGATATGCACTTCTAAATACCCAGTTAGTACCTATGCAGTCTAGGAATCCTTCTGTCTGTCCCATGCACTTCTCCATTCACCCATCCAGCACTATCTACGTATCCTATTACTCCACCAATACCTAAGCACTTATAAATTCACTATAGACTCTGTTTGCAATACTGTAATTATTCTAGTTACTAGTCATTAACTTATGGAATGGCCTAACGACTAATACAAGTGCAGCTATAATATTTTATACACTGTCCAAGCAGACCTCTTACTAGCTACAAACTATTCATATATTGATAAACTCTTCCAAATGCCTTGTTGGCCAAAGCCGTTGTTCCCTCTATTAAACTTGCTCGGATTGGAGGGTGCTCCTTCCGTTACTTGGTACCGCGTTGCTGGAACGAGCTACCGGTTTCCTTAAGAAAGTCGAACAGTCTCCTCTCATTTAGAAAGGAGCTGAAAACTTGGCTCTTTACAGCATGATTTCTGCCTCTGGCCTCTGCGATTCGCTGTGTTGTGTTCTCCGTTGTAGTTCTCTTTGCCAAAGCGCTGGGACACTCCTCGGGGTAGCCGTGCGCTATATAAGAGACCTAAACATAACATAACATAACATAACATACCCAGTTAGTACTCATGCAGTTAGTCCCATGCACTTCTTTAATCACTTATCTACCACTATCTAGTTATCCTATCACTCCACCAATACATAAGCACTTATAAATTAAGTCTTCACTCTGTTTGCAGCACTGTAATCATTCCAGTTACTAGTTGTATTCCTATAAAATGACCTAGGCACCAACACAAGTACACATAAAATATTCTGTGCATAATCCCTACAAATTTCTAAGCAGATACCTACTATTGGTCCACTCCATTAAATACTGAAGAAGTACCCATGCAGCATAGGATACCTCCTGTCAGTCTCATGCAATTCTTCAATCACCCATCCAGGACTATGTTCTTATTGTATCAGTCTGCCAATAGCTAAGCACTTATGGGGCAGATTTACAAGCACCCTGCGCCACAGGAAGTCACTTTTTGTAACATAGTGATGGCCCAGGCTCTCCTTCATATTTACAAGGAGAGGAAAAGCATCACTGCATGTTTTTTCCTCTCCTTGTAAATACGACCCCTTCATACACAGAACTTTGCGTTGAAGGGGCGTTCCATAGGTTTTGCTGTGGGTGTTCCCAAGCAACACGCATAAAACAAAACACATCTCAAGATTTATGAGAAATCATAAATCTGGAGATGTGTGTGAATGCTGTGCCATCTTAGAGTTGGTGTAGCAATGCGCAACGAGGAGAGATGTTTTTATTTCTCCTAATTTTTTCCTCTTTCAATGCATGCTGCATTCCACATCATACATTGAAAGAGGAAAATGCCTTTACTGATTGTTTTTGTGCAGGACTGGGTTGGCCAGGGAGCTGGATTTAACCTTACGGAGGGAAGTACTGACTTCCTCCTGGGTGAATTCAGTGAATTCATTCAGGAAGGTGGGATTGGGGGAGTGATTACTGGTGGGCCATTGGTACTGATTTTCACCAGCCTTGTGGGGGAAAAGGCTGTGGGGGTTGTTCATTTTGTCCACGAAGAAAAAGGACAAAGTGTCCACACACTCTTCCGAAATAAGTTGTTACGGTTGACATGAGGTGGGACTAGTGAATTCTTTAAATATTTTATACATTTCCTCATTAGAGTTAGAAGCCTTGTTTATTCTGTCGCCTAAAATAATTTCTTTTGCAGTTTCTATGTGGTCATGATAGCGTCTGCGGGTTGATTTATAGGCCTGTCTGTCATCGACACTTTTAGAGTGCCTCAACTTGCTTTCTTAGAAGCTAGCTTATCAGATTTTAGGTCAGCAGTAAACCAAGGTGATTCTTTATGATGATGTTTAACTTTAATTACATGAGCAATTATGTCGAGGGCCTGACTGGTTGCTGCCTCAATAGATTCAACTGCATAATTGAGGTTATCTGTGTTGAGTTGGAGGGAGTGCAGAAGTTAAGAGAGAAAGAGGCTAGATTGACTTTATTCCATGGCCTACTCCATATTGATTCTATACACGGGTTGCTTAGAGTAGAGATTGTCTGTAAGGAAATTTTAATAGGTCATGGTCTGGCCAAAGGACTGCTATTGGGTACTCTACCTTAATGTAGGATGAGTTGGTAAATAGGAGGTCAAGTGTGTGGCCTGCTGAATGGGTGGGGCCATCTACCAATTGATTGAGGCCCAAAGGGTTAAGGTTCAACATGAGAGTGTTGCTATGAACATCAGATAGAAGTTCAGCATGATGGTTAAAATCTACCAGTAGAAGAAAGTTATCAGCAGCTAGTACATGAGGCGCAATGGTCTCTATCAGATGATTAGAAAAATAGGTTGTGTTATCAGGAGTGCGGTAGAGTAAAGCACCTCTCCAGGACCCCTTTGTTAAACAGTCCATTTTAACAATGCAGAGTTCTCCCCAGTCCAGAAGGAACGTTTCTATTATACTAAGTTTAGAATTGGCTCTAAAGGCTATTGCTAGGCTACCACCCTTCTTGTTGTCCTTTGGCGCGCAGCTGCGCGCATCCGCTGCACGTCCGCGTGGTCCACTTCTTTATGACAGATAGGAAGTGGGAGGTAAGAGAAGGCAGTGTCTAGAGTGCTGACCATGAATGTGAAAGCTTCCTGTGTGAAGATGTGGAAAGTTCCAATTGCAGACTAAGGGGCCCATTAGGATGGCGTGCAGAATGCCGGTGATCCACCCGCAATCCATACCTAAAAGACCCCTGTCACGTTAGGATGGCTGGGGGGTCCGAGGCGGATGGAAAGACCGTCCGCTGATTTTAATCCGGTCGACTCATCGACCGGTCGAGAAACATGCATGATATGGCATCGCCATTCGCCTTCTGTGTTGGGGGACCATTGTGGGCCCCCTAGGTGTTTGGGGGTGCACTTGGGGGATACCCATGGTACCCCTGACATTTGCATGCACAAGGTGGCAGGCACCATGCGGTGCCTGTCACATTGTGCATGCAAATGCACAGCATGCTGTTTTTATATTGCAGCGGGTGCTGCTTGCAGCACTGCCCGCTGCAATGTAAAATTTGAGGGATGCACCCGCCAGTGTGGCAGGAGTATCATAATGAGCACAGCGGGATGTAACGACCGGATCCTCGAACCAGATGGGATCAGCTCCTAAGAGCCCCTCCAACCCAGTCGGAACGTAATCACCTCCCTCCTTAGAACGTATTTACAATGGGTATATGTATATGTATGTACATCTCGTACCTAAGGATGGGGAAAATAGCAATACACATGCATAGGTTTTCTACAATATCCCATTCATACCAACTAGTCTCACGGCCACTTAGGCCCAGAGTAATCTACCCTGGGGCAGTTCTGATTATGTACCATTACACACTGATCACCCTCAGTGCTCACTCGACACGCAATCCGGCGTGCCATACACACTGATCACCCTCACTGCTCACTCGACACGCAATCCGGCGTGCCATACACACTGAGCTGCAGTCCCAGTGCTCTCTTTTTATCCGGTCCACAATCCGGCAGACCTACACACTGGTTTCCCTCCCAGTGATCGCTTACTTACAACCCGATCCGCGATCCGGCGGATCTACGCACCAGTCTCCCACCTGGTGTTCTCATTAACGCCGCTTACCAACGACGATCACTCTCCTATGGATACCTTTGGAAGGAATCTCTCATTTGCTACTCGGGATGATACTACAATAACATGAATTAGCACAGCTTTCCAAATTGAATCATGTACCTTCTGCTCTCGGCATCAGATGGTCCCTCTCTCCCTCATTATTCAGTCACCTCTTACCTGACCGGGATTTACATCCGTTCATGAAAACGATGTCTGACTAGAAGACCAGGTTACCCTGATTGAACAAGAATACAAGGCACATGTCGGTTCACTAAGAACTGGGGTATTTTATTACAATGATTATAAACACAGCACTATACTATAACATATATCCTGCAAAGAAAAGTGAAAGGTTAGAATGTGCACATGATAGGACAGAAGTCACCTTGTGAGCACGAAGTCGGGGTTCAACAGTCATCTAGGTTCCCTTCTCGTCTGCGCCTTGGCTCGTCTCGGAATCACACCTCATCAGTCACGAGTACACGTCTGCACCGCTATGCTCTGTCTCCTCTGCTTCCCTCCAAGTCACTGGAACCTTCCTCTTTATTAGCTGCTGTCTCTCTCTGTCTCTGATCGCTCTGCGCTACTTCTCCTTCTCCTTCAATCTTTCTCAGAGAGTCTCAGCTTCATGATCTTTCTCGGACTTCAAGATGGCGACTGTCTGCCTGGAAATAATTAATGGCATTGATGCTAACGGCTAGCTGCCACCTACAGACTGACTGACTCACAGCCTAACACTTTCGCTAATATGGAAGCTTGTCCTTTCATGGAAAGTTACGGCCAGTAACCTGCCGCCCACCAAATTCTTGTACCTCCCCGTACCAAGGACACGTTCCCAGCCGGCCGGCCTGATGTTGTGTCTTCGGAGTGGAGAAAAATACAGTCTTTCGATAAGGGCCAGCCTGAGCCGGTTCTCTCCAAGCGAACAACACTTCGAAACTAAAACATTACACTTGACCTAGAAGCCTCTCAAGCTGCCGGGGCAGAAAGCAAGATGGAGTCTCTCCCGTTTGAGGCCTACAAGGCCCGAAATAAGCATAACTCCATAGAAGGTATACTAACACTCTTGCAAAAGGACGGATTAACACTAATACTAATGAATCTATCCCCTAGCTTAAGTTTATAAGCCCTGATCTAAGGAAAAGGGTACGAAAATGCACTACTGTGCCTTATGAATAGGCCCTGTTTATAGTTCTAATCCCTGCACTAGGAGGGTAATAGGCTGGAGTCACCTACAATCATTCTCCCTCAAAGGAGGGCCGAAAAAGTTGGTCAGAACACTTCACCCTTGACTCCGGTCTATTAACCATTTTCTATATGGAACTAACATCTGTGGAAGAATAATAGGAAACAAAACTAACTATTCCTCTTGCCAAATCTACAATATTGGAGTAGAGAAGGAATGCACTGAATAAAGCAGCAAATAGCTACTAAAATACAAATAGAAATCATAATACCCCCTAATATCTGTCGTAGGGAATGTAAGTCAGGTAACCAATTGAAGAGCCAGTCAAACCAGCCCTGATCAATATGTTTTCTAACCTCAGCAGTCAAGTCGTGAAGTTTGTCAATATGGGCCTGGATTGATTTAGTGTGGTCAGACAGATTAAAACAGCAAAGACCCTCAAAGTCAGAACAATCATGTCCATGCTTTAACAGGAGGTAGTCGATAGCTGCGCGGTTCTGCAGAATTGCTTTGCGTTCACCCTGGGCATCTAATAACATGTCAGATAAAATGGTAGAGGTTTGATTAATCAATTTCACCATCCAACAGGCCATTTTTCCAATAGATTTCGCGTTGTAAACAGCCAACGCTGGGACACCAATGATTGAGATAGCTAAACTAAGGTATTCAGATTTGGAATAGAGATGTAAGGAAGAATCACAGTCCTCATGTAACATCATAGAATCACGGACTACAAGGGAATAGGCATTGGGATGTGAGGAAAACATTAATAAACTCAGTCTAGTGATGGCACACGGGCCTCCAGAAATATTTGCAGGAATATAGGGCCAGGAGGAATTGCCGCAGGAAAAGAGCCAACCAGAAGGTAACAACATTGTACGGTAATGGCTAGGAGCAACTATTATACTTTTACAGGTCATGTTATTTTTAACAGAAACACGTGATTTCGGAAGTCTTCGTAAGCACAGCAAGCGTTCATGGGCTGAAAAAGAAGTGGCGGCTCTTAATTTGAACTTTACACATTCAGTAATTGCCTTAGGATCACAAGTCAAGAAAAAGCACAAATCACCCTGCGTGATATTATACGTAGTAATCTGAGAATTAATTGGGGGAATGGACTCTGAGAGAATAGTACATAAGGGACAAAATTCATGGGCCGCGAAATCGCCCAGAATAATATTGGGTCGGGCACTTGATATATTGAAAATATTTTTCAAAGTCTCCGTCGAGGCAGGGACGGCAACCAAGCAGGTCGCTAAAATGTCAGTTACAGAACGCATGGGTGTCAGGCGAAAATGCGGAGAATTAGTAACCCGTTTGGCTAGGGTGGTCCAAAAGTTTGATGATGAATCCCACGCAGCGAAGGAACGCGGTACTCGGGTTCTCGAATCAACCAAAGTCTGTGGGTTCTCTCCTCTCCCGACGTAGTAGACCAAAAGGAGTCCAACGCCGGCACATCCTGCAGCAGCAGTCCAGAGAATGATCTGAAAGAAAATCAAATACGGGCATTATTCATTCTCGTAAATAACATTTATCAGCCGGGACAGCTTCCCAGCTATCTTTCCCTGGTCTCATCACCAAAATTGTGTTGTCATGACCGGTTGCAATAATTTCAGCTTGTTCAGGGGGATGTTTAGGCGATTGCACCCATATTCTCGCTCCAGGGTTGTCCGTAGAACCGAAGCCTTTTTGGCCTCGTACAGTTAGCAAAGTTGGGGCAGTGCCTTTCTGAATCTCACCACTGAAAACAGGCATGATTAGCAATTGAGCAACTCGGTCAGTCTTTTGAATCGATGAATCAACCTCACTACTATTCAGCAGGAGAACCTTAATCTCTTCCTGATAATCACTGTCAATCACTCCTCCGAGTACTTGAACACCTTTTAAGACAAGGCCCGATCTAGGGGTGATCAGACCAAAACATCCAGCTGGTATACAGACACCAATGCCTGTCTCGACAATGATTCGGTCTTTACTCTTGAGTACAATGTCATTCATGGCATGCAGGTCCAAGCCTGCGGAACCTGGGGTTGCTCTGCAAGGAGCTAGGGCTCCGGGGGAAATTTCCCAGTACATTACAGTATTGCCAATGGTGTTGGGTTTCGCATCAACATTTGGGGGAAACAAACGCAACAAAGGAGATTCAGCATGTAACAAGGGACGATTATTCAGAATTAACAATGCTTGAACTAAATAATCCCGCCAGTTTTTGTAAATGTCGTCAGTTAACTTTCGCAACTGTTCTTTAAGCAAACCATTCATCCTTTCAATCAGGCCTGATGCCTGTGGATAATAAGGAATATGAAACACCCATTCTATATTGTTTTCCGCACAAAATTCCTGTACCAATCTTTCACGAAAGTGGGATGCATTATCAGATTGAATTTGAAATGGAACACCATAATATAATATGATTAATTCCAATGTTTTAATGGTATTTATTTGGGTAGCTTGTTTGCAAGGAAAGGCCACCAAAAGGCCACTGTAGGTATCGACAATTGTACAAACATATTGACAATTTTTGCTCATAGGGAGCGGGCCAATATAATCAATCTGCCAAATTTGAGCGGGCAATTTTCCTCGATGTAAATGACCTTTAACAATTTGTGGTACTTTTCCTTGTCTGGAATGTTGACAGATGGGACAATGCAGAATAGTATCTTTAATGTAATTTAAAGGAATATAAATTCCTCGATCGGCGGCCCACCTGCTAGTGGCTCTCTCTCCAAAATGTCCTGCTTTCTGGTGGGCCCATTTCGCCAATCCCGCCAAATCAGAATCTTGCATGTCCACCACTGCCTCAGCAATTTTAGATTTCTCATCTGCAATGTTATGAAAGAATTTGTCAAGGGAGTCTATCGGGGTATGAGCATCCACATGAAAGATTGTCACAGTACTCTGTGGGAGCATTTCCCAAATTTCTTGCCATAATTTTTTTCCCCACAATTCTTTTGAATGCAACTCCCAATTATGAGAATGCTAAGTTGGTAACCATACCGCCAATCCGTTAGCTGTGGACCAGGAATCAGTGAAAATATGACATGTGCCAGGTAGTTCCTGTTTCAAAACTTGGTAAACTGCGTATAATTCAGCATATTGACTACTCTTTCCTTCACCAGTTGTACTCAGCAATTTCTGTGTGATAGAATTATAGGACACTGCCTTCCAATGCCGTTTATCTCCAATGAACCTCGCTGAACCATCCGTAAACCACACATGTTTTCTGTCCTCCGCGGAGAGATCATCAAATGGCTTACCCCACTTAACAGGAGATTCCTGTACTACAGGTACGGAGCAATCACTCCCAGTCTCATTCGATGGCGCCTGCGCCACTTACTCATGTAATGCTGCCACACCCTTCGGACCCACACGTGCCCTGTCCTGAATGTACCATTTCCATTTAATCACACTCGCTTCTTGAGCATGTCCAATTCGATGAGTTTTCGGCGAACTCAAAACCCACTGCATGATAGGAATTTCAGGTCTCAAAATCACATCATGTCCTAAAGTCAATTGCTCGGTATCCACCAGAGCCCAATAACATGCAAGTAACTGTTTCTCAAAAGGTGTATAACGCTCACCAGCCTCAGGTAACTTTTTAGTCCAAAAACCTAACGGCACTTTTTGTCTGCCCTGCTTTTGCCACAGACTCCAATTTGCATACAGACCTTGTACGGACACATTCAAATCCACATCACCCTCGCCCACAGGCCACAGATCCAAGGCGTACTGAATCGCTTCTTTTTCCAAATTAAATGCATTCTGTTGTGGTTCACCCCATTCAAACGCATGCTTTTTGCGAGTGACTCGATATAAAGGAGCCAATATCTGACTCAAATGGGGAATATGTTGACGCCAAAAACCAAACAAACCAATGAAACTCTGAGCTTCTTTTCTATTCCTCGGAACTGCAAAGTCTAACATTTTTCGTTTAACCTGCGGGATCACCTCTCTGTGACCTTCATGCCAATTGATACCTAAAAACTTAACATTTTGAGATGGACCTTGTAACTTATCAGGATTAATTTCCCAACATTTTCCACGTAAGCAGTCAAGGATTTGATCTAATTGAGCCTGAACTTGATTTTGTGTTTCACCTTGAATTAAAATGTCATCAATATAATGGCACACTTGAATTTTCGGGTGTACAATTACTTCGGACAAATGCTCCGCCACCAGCCAGTGACAGATCGTAGGACTATGTACATAACCTTGAGGAAGACTTCTAAACGTCATTTGACGCCCATTCCAGGTAAAACTGAATTGTTCCTGACACTTGGGGGCAATCGGAATTGAAAAGAAAGCATTAGCAATATCAATAGACGCATACCATGTACCTGGATGCTTTTGAATTCTTTCAATTAAAGTAACAATGTCTGGTACTGCAACAGTCAAACGGGGTGTGTGTTTATTCAGTTCTCGATAATCAACAGTCATGCGCCAATAATTATCACTCTTGCGCACGGGCCAGACGGGATTATTCCAAGCAGAAGTAACCGGAGTTATAACTCCTGCGTCAACCAAATCCTGTATTGTGGAACTGATCTCTTCATGACCACCTGGAATACGATATTGTTTCTGAGAAACCACTTTTGTAGCTTGGGGAATTTTTATGGGGGGCATTCGTAAACGGCCAACCCGTACGGGTCTGGACGATATGTAGTGCTTAGTTCCAAATTGATAACAACCATCATCCAAATGCAAAGTCATTCCTTTTAAAATATCAATTCCAATTATATAGTCCAAGAGTGGTACAACTAACACAGAATATTCTCTTCGGGGAATTCTACCTATTCTCATTTCAAGTGTAGTTTGCACTGCGGGAGTCTCCTTTCCACCTAAACCAGTAATTGTGAAAAATTGGCCTTTGAATTTCTTTGATTTACCATGAATTAAAGTGGCCTCCGCTCCTGTATCTACCAATGCTCGGGCCCTTCGGATATTATGATGTTTCCAAAAGATTTCAATATCTACATAGGGTCTATTGTCTTTGTGAGCCCAACTGCGTACTGGAGCTTGACCTATTTCCTAGTCATTTTTACTGCGTTCTGTCAACCAAGACAAATCAGGGTAAATGCTCTCAGGTTTCTTGGGTATCAAAATATCCTGTTCATATCCATCTCCATTACGAAATGGATTTTTGTCATTTTCATAGTACTGTGAATTACGGTCAGAAAGCCTGTGACGATCCTCCCTTCTCCTCAACTCAGGGGACTGATCCCTTTCATCTCTATATCTGTTGTAAACACGATCATCTCTCCCCCTTTCTTTTTCCCCCTCTCTCCCCCTCACTTTTTCACGACGAGGGGAATCATCACGCTCATAGCGCCGCCCTTCACGGCGATCAGAATCTACACGACGCCTCTCATCACCACTGTCATCAGAATAACCACGATCACAATCATTCTTTCGCACACGACGGGCACCCTCCTTTCGATCCAAACCATGCTTATGAAACATGTCCCATAAGCGATTATTAGGTTCACCGTCCATGTCTTCTTTTTTCACACCATCAGCCAGCAGTGCAAGAAACATATCACGTCTAGAGAATTTATAATCTCCAGCAGTACGACCTTCCGGTCGAGATTGTCTCTCAGGTTTAAACCAGTCACCCAACTCACCAAGTTGACGGACAGACTCAAGCACCATGGACAAAGGATTGCCAGTTTGATTAATCAACAAAGTCATCATAACCTGCTTATAAGCATCAGGGGAAGAATGGATAATGCGATTCCGCACAGAAGATGTCAATAAGCCATCCAACAACCTGTCAGAAGTACTGAGAAAAATCGCAGTTTTCATCACTTCTTCTTTCAAACGCTGCGACGCATCGCGCAAAGTATGCCACGGCTTGTCATTGACAGGCCAATCAGACTCAGTAGGGTATTTATGGTTACAGCCATCATTCGCGAGCTGGAGTAGACTAATTTGGCCAGTACAATTATAATTACGAAAATGGTCTTGTACAGTAGAATCGGAACTCAAAGAGCAAAAACGTAAACAATCACCTGCATCAAGCATGATTCCTGCAGCACCCAATTCATAAAGGCGCACCATCCACGTAAGCAAAGCCTCACCAGGCCGTTGTCGAAATCGTTGTAAAATGTCACTTACTTCCAGTTGAGTAAAATCTTCAATACTATCCAAATGGACACCATTCGGATTACCAGGAGCCTGTTGCAATTTGCGTCGAAAAACCGGGTGTGCAGAAACCTCCGGACGAGCCTCCGAAGAAGCCCGATCCTTAGATTCAGAGGAACAATCAGAAGTAGGTACGTCACCAGAACGGGAAGAGCGACCACGGTCGCAAGAACCATCGTCCTTGTCACAAGAAGCAGATTTACAATCACGTCCAGAGCGAGAAGACTCGCGCTTGTCACTCTCCTCAGCCGAGGAGCCAGAATCATTCGAATCCCAGATATTACCATCCCATTCGTCGGGGTTCCAATCCAGTCCGGCTTTCGCCACGACCAGACGCCCTTTCCGTTTACAAACACGACCACAACGGTTTCTATATTTGTATTTTCACAATACGCACAGCAGCCCTTTCGGCTATAGTCTGATAAGTCTCAAGTTTGTCGGCAAGCAATTTATTCTGACATCGCAAAAGAGTATGCGCATTCTGCACTTCAACAAACTTTTCTTCCATATCCACAAACCGCTTCTGCAATTTAACACATTTCTCATGAAGCATTCTGTATGCAGTCAGCACAATCCAACCTCTGTGTCCTAAAATAGGAAGCTCATCACCCTTCACTACTGGAGCCTTTTGCAAGCAAGAAACCACATCAGCAGGCTCCGCCTGCTCCAAACAAGAAGTCCAATTCTCACTCAAACCAGTAGAATCGGCCCACTCACGGGCCAAGGCCTCGTAAGGCGTTGATTCCCAGCCGGGAATTTCAACAGGCAATTTGAAAGTAGATTTCGATTTACGCGAAAACATTTTGACACACAAAAAATATATACACAATTATCAACAAAGAAAAAACGTACAAATCTAGCACAAACCAACAAGATCAAAACAATACAGCGCACACAGGCTTCGTAAACAGCTCGTGACGCCAGATGTAACGACCGGATTCTCAAACCAGATGGGATCAGCTCCTAAGAGCCCCTCCAACCCAGTCGGAATGCAATCACCTCCCTCCTTAGAACGTATTTACAATGGGTATATGTATATGTATGTACATCTCGTACCTAAGGATGGGGAAAATAGCAATACACATGCATAGGTTTTCTACAAGATCCCATTCATACCAACTAGTCTCACGGCCACTTAGGCCCAGACTAATCTACCCTGGGGCAGTTCTGATTTTGTACCATTACACACTGATCACCCTCAGTGCTCACTCGACACGCAATCCGGCGTGCCATACACACTGATCACCCTCAGTGCTCACTCGACACGCAATCCGGCGTGCCATACATACTGAGCTGCAGTCCCAGTGCTCTCTTTTTATCCGGTCCACAATCCGGCGGACCTACACACTGGTTTCCCTCCCAGTGCTTGCTTACTTACAACCCGGTGTTCTCATTAACGCCGCTTACCAACGACGATCACTCTCCTATGAATACCTTTGGAAGGAATCTCTCATTTGCTACTCGGGATGATACTACAATAACATGAATTAGCACAGCTTTCCAAATTGAATCATGTACCTTCTGCTCTCGGCATCAGATGGTCCCTCTCTCCCTCATTATTCAGTCACCTCTTACCTGACCGGGATTTATATCCGTTCATGAAAACGATGTCTGACTAGAAGACCAGGTTACCCTGATTGAACAAGAATACAAGGCACATGTCGGTTCACTAAGAACTGGGGTATTTTTTTACAATGATTATAAACACAGCACTATACTATAACATATATCCTGCAAAGAAAAGTGAAAGGTTAGAATGTGCACATGATAGGACAGAAGTCACCTTGTGAGCACGAAGTCGGGGTTCAACAGTCATCTAGGTTCCCTTCTCGTCTGCGCCTTGGCTCGTCTCGGAATCACACCTCAGCAGTCACGAGTACACGTCTGCACCGCTATGCTCTGTCTCCTCTGCTTCCCTCCAAGTCACTGGAACCTTCCTCTTTATTAGCTGCTGTCTCTCTCTGTCTCTGATCGCTCTGCGCTACTTCTCCTTTTCCTTCAATCTTTCTCAGAGAGTCTCAGCTTCATGATCTTTCTCGGACTTCAAGATGGCGACTGTCTGCCTGGAAATAATTAATGGCATTGATGCTAACGGCTAGCTGCCACCTACAGACTGACTGACTCACAGCCTAACACTTTCGCTAATATGGAAGCTTGTCCTTTTATGGAAAGTTACGGCCAGTAACCTGCCGCCCACCAAATTCTTGTACCTCCCCGTACCAAGGACACGTTCCCAGCCGGCCGGCCTGATGTTGTATCTTCGGAGCGGAGAAAAATACAGTCTTTCGATAAGGGCCAGCCTGAGCCGGTTCTCTCCAAGCGAACAACACTTCGAAACTAAAACATTACACTTGACCTAGAAGCCACTCAAGCTGCTGGGGCAGAAAGCAAGATGGAGTCTCTCCCGTTTGAGGCCTACAAGGCCCGAAATAAGCATAACTCCATAGAAGGTATACTAACACTCTTGCAAAAGGACGGATTAACACTAATACTAATGAATCTATCCCCTAGCTTAAGTTTATAAGCCCTGATCTAAGGAAAAGGGTACAAAAATGCACTACTGTGCCTTATGAATAGGCCCTGTTTATAGTTCTAATCCCTGCACTAGGAGGGTAATAGGCTGGAGTCACCTTCAATCATTCTCCCTCAAAGGAGGGCCGAAAAAGTCGGTCAGAACACGGGACCCCCGCACTCCTGGCGGGTGGCCCTGCTTACCATTAGAGAGCCGCCATCGTAATAGTGCCCTAAATTTGGAGACTTTGTTACCTGGTATTTTAAAGATCAAATTTCCAGAGAAATTTGAGATTGATAAAGTGCATAGGATTCCGTCTCATCATAATCCTCACCACACTAAACCAAGACAAATGATTTTTAAGGTTTTATGTCTTGATAACATAAAACCTTAAAAAAAAGGAAAGCAGCATGGTATATTCCTTCCCTAATGGTCAATGGTAATAAGATTTTTACTCACCAAGACTTCACCAAAGACACTGTTAAGACTCGTAAGGATTTTTCTGACCTTCGTCCTCGGTTGAGAATTCTTGGTTTTAAATATGGTCTTTTTGACCCTTCAACAATAGAATTTAGAAAGACAATTTTTCTAAGCCCTTTCAACGTCCGGAGGATTTGAAATTGTTTCTGGACCAACATTCACAGCATTCTATGGATATGCATGATTCTGCTACTGGAGCATTGCTTAGATATATATTCCTGTAGTTTTGTAGGTTCCTCCGACATCCGAAAGATTTAAAATCGTTCCTGGACCAACTTTCACAGCATTCTATGGCTATGTATAATTCTGCTACTTAAGCATTGCTTTACACGAGTATTTCTGACTAACTTTATTGTAGATTCCACACTGGGCTCCAATGGTTTGGTCATGCTTGTAAAGCGTGGGTGCGTTTCACATTTCTTATTAATGTTTATTTGTTGTTGTCTTTTCTAAGTTAATTTTTTCTTTATCACCTATTCTGGAGTTACTATTTTTCATACACTTTCCTTACTTATTTCTCCACTTCTTGATCTATTTTTTTTCTTTATTACTATGGATAATGTTCATAATGTCAAAATAGTGTCTTTAAATGTTAAGGGTTTTCGTCATCCTGTTAAGCGTACGAAAATTGTAGATTATTTAGGTAGTTGCAAAGCAGATATTTGTCTTATAAAGGAAACTCATATTGATGACAAAATCTTAGCTTATATGAAAAAAGTGGGTTGATAATTTTGTCTCTTCTCCTGCAAATGGCAAAAAACGCTGTGGCTATTCTTTTTGCAAAAAGATTACATTGCCAAATTTTGAGCACATTTTCAGATACCGATGGGAGATATGTCATAGTTAAAATTAAAGTTCATGATTCGGTCATGTTTTTACTAAATGTTTAAGATCCTACTGCTGATGATCCTGCTTTTTGGTCTACTCTTACAACTGTAGTTCTTAAGTTGGGTAAAGGTCCTCTCATAGTTGGAGGTGATTTTAATATAATATAATCTGATCCATTATTAGATTATCTCTTACTAAATTTCGACCTCCTAAAGTTTGTTTCCTTTCAAATCATTTCTTCAAACCACAAACCTAGTTGATATTTGGCGATTACACTTTCCTACAGAAAAAAGTTGTACATTTTTTTCAAACCCACACAATTCTCGCCCTAGGGTTGATTATCTATTAATTTCCAAACAACTAATTAACTCTGTGATCACACATATTATTGGCAACATTGACATTTTGGATCATGCTTTAATTTCTTTTGTTTTGAAATTAAATAAACATTTTACAATGCAATCCAGATGGTGAATGAATACTAAAAATGTATTTTTCTTTTATCCTCATTCACCACCAATCTCACTTCACTATGCACCCAAGATGCCTATACCATACTCAGCGAACTGGGAGAAGGTAGGCAATTGGAGGTAGAGACCGGCCTACAGGTACCAGAAACCTACTTGGGTGCTAAGGAAGGACCAGCTGAGATAACTCTTCTACCGCCTCCAGGAGCTGGGGGACCCTCACCATAAAGTTAGAAATAAACAGCTTGGCCCGGAGAGTATTGAGGCAGCATACTCATAGGACTCGGGAAGAAAAAAAAAACTTCACTCACTTCGTATGCTGAATCTATGTACAACAATTCTCAAAATGCCAACTTCTTCTTACTGCAAGATCTAGTGATATCAAGCTTGGAGACCGCCACAACTGAGGACAGCCAATCTGAGAATATAGGAGGGGAAGATTCTGTCCATCTTTTGGAGATTTCTCTCCTGGCCAGCAAGATGAGATAGAAAAGTAATGATCCAGAAGGGCCTCTTACTTCATCTGTAAAACCAAAGATGATCAGAGGTAAATCAACATGAATTGAACAACTCAAAACCCTTGTCAGGAAACAGCCAACTTTGTCGCAGAAAATTCTCCAGAGCGGGACATTCTTTGAACATATGGGTTTCGGAAGCTGAGGCCAACCCACATTTCTTGCAACAAACTGGGGGACCAGTAGAGATTTTAGAGAGCTTAAGTGGAGAGAAATATGCCCTATGAATAGTAAACAGGTGGTTTCTCTTCAACCATGCAGATTTTACCATCTCATATAGGAACTTACACGAACTCTGCCAGAGATGATCGTAATTTTGTGCAGACATTAGACCTCCCACAGTACCTCAGCGAGCTTGAATTCTCCATCAACGGAGTCAGTTATTGCTTGATACCAAAATGAAACCTACCATCTCCCACAGGCTTGGCCAACAATACTAGCATTGTTCCTAATGAACAAAATAAACCTACGCTCTTAAATGCTATACATGACTATTTCCTTCTTAACCCTGAAGGTTATACTTCCATGGTGAATAGATGGGGTGCTTTTAAAGCATATATTAGAGATGTTACTATTTCTCTTATGGCCCATGAAAATAAAACCTTTAATGCAAATAATAAAGATTTGGAAAAACAAATTGCAAAAATTTGAGAGACTTTTTATTACTTCTAATGATCCTCAATATAGAGTTAAATTTCAAAAACTTAGTTATGAGTTTAAATCAATCATTAGCAGAAGAACTGCCATCCAGCCTTCAAATTCTAAAGCCACATTTCAGTTTTAATGCCAACAGATCTGGAAGACTTTTAGCCAATTATTTGGGCGTTAAAAAAGAGAAAACACAAATCAATTCAATTCATGGCCTTAATGGTAAAATTGTTTTATCCTAAAATTATATTGTTAATGAATTTTTGAGTTTTTATTCAACACTCTATGACAAACCTAATTTTGACGATGCTTCTTTAATTGATTCTTTTTTAACTAATTGTTGATTACGCAAGATTTTTCATTCAGCTAAAATTGAACTGGATTTGCTGAGTGCTCAAGATAAAAATTCTATTAGCCATAAAATCTCTTAAAAAAATAAGTCCCCTACCAGAATTAACACAGGTTTTTTTACTGAGGCTTTAATTATTGTACTATCCAAACCTGAAGGGGACCCCAAACTTGTGTCAAATTATCATCCTATCTCTTTAAACAAATAAGATTGTAAGTTGTATGCCAAAATACTTGCTTCTAGATTATACTCTGTGTTAGAATCTATTATTCATCCAGATCAATCTGTTTTTATGAAGAATAAATATTCTGCCACCAATACAAGAACTTTGCTACATGTTATTGAACAAGGATCCACTTTATCTCTTTCTCATTAGGTGCTGAAAAGGATTTTGAGAAAATTGAATGGCAATTTTCATTTCGTACTTTATCATCATTTAATTTTGGTGACATATTTATCCGCATGATTTCTGCTTTATACTCTACTCCTACTGCTCGTTTATTTATCAGTGGCCAAATTTCAATCCAATCTTCTCTTTTCAGAGGTACAATACAAGGTTGTACCATTAACGCACCTTGTTTCTTTTTGGTATTTAACCCTTACTTATTTCCATAAGAAAATTTGATAAAATTACAGGAATCAATATTGAGGAGGTTATTATTAAAACCTTAGGCAACGCTGATGATGTACTTTTATGTAATAATGATCCTGTATCCTCTTTCTCTTCCCTATTGGAGATTATTTTGTTGTATTCCACAGTTTCTGGATATTAAATATTTATTTTACTCCTGATATGATACCCATGAATGAAATTATTTGTGTTCTCTTCATATATGAAATCAATAACATCATTGAATTGTGACTTTATCTTAAATTATATTATAGATAAAATATCCAAATGATATTCTCTTCAACTTTCATGGTGGGGTAGAATGGACTCTATAAAAATGACCATTGCACCTAAACATTTTTATACCTTTGCCATGATTCCAACTCAATCCTTAAAGTTTTATAAAGATGTAGAAAAACTCCTCTCCAAATTTCTGTGGAATAACAAGTCACCTCGTATTTGTTAAAAAAATTAAAATGCCCAAATGTAATGGCGGTTTTGGACTACCTGACATTTTTCATTATCATAAAGCTTGTATTTTAAAACAAAGTTCCCTATAGTTTAACCATTCTTTTTTTGAGTAATCCCCCCTACTTGGCTACTTTGAAAAATCATTAGCAAAACTTTTTCTATTACCCAGTTTGCTAACTATGTCTAATAAATCACAATTTTTCATAAATCTGTTGTTTTAAAGTCTACTAAACTAATTTTAAATGATTTATATTCAATCTTTCAATTGCCCATATCCACCACCGAAGATATGTCTTTATGGTATAACCCAGTCATAAAACTCAATAGAAATGTTACATTTTGGTATTCATGGATTAAAGCTGCTATTTTTTACCTTAAAGATGTGTATTACAATAATGCATTTATATAATTTGAAGCTTAACAAACAAAATTTATTTTACCTCCTCCTGATTTTCCCAAATATGAATTTTTATGTAATTCTATTTTAGATTCATTTCCTCACAATATCCCTTCAAATATTACATCTGATTTATCAATTTATATTCAAACGGTTTCCACTTTATCTCATGGTGTTTCTATATCATATTAAAAGCTGTCCATTTCTCAAGGAACCAACATTAATGTGATCTCAAAATTTTGAAATAATGAACTTTTACCTCTTTTTCTGCTGATACATGGAAACATATTTGGCATAATAGTATTTCTGGTTGGTTACCTGTTTCGCTTTATCAAACTAACTCATATATTTTATATATGTTTAGGGACTCCATTACGTTTATTTCAAGCTGAACTTCTTCCGTCTTCAAATAGTTGGCTCTGTAAATTACATACTGCCTCATTTTAACATATGCTTTTTGATTGTCCTTTTATTTTTACATTTTGGACTGAAGTTTTGGATATTATAAAAAATATATTTAATATTTATGATAATGTTTCATTCAAAATGTTAATCTGCAAATCTGCTGTTCTCTTGCAAAAAGTAAATGACTTAGAAGGTAAACGTTTTACTTTTCTGCTATCAACAGCTTTAAAATCGCTATTGTCTGTTCAGGGTTGGTGGTCATGGGTTATTTTAACCAGAAGAGGAGCTCAGTTAACTTTGAATGGTATTAATCATAAATCTAATTCTTATCACGCTTTATGGAAACCTGTTGATATACATTTATCTTCTTAAATACGTATTTATTTCGAGTTATTTATTCCTGTTATAGTAGTCCAATATTCATGTTATAGTAGCCCTATTTTATCATCATTACAATATGTTTATAGATGTTTCCTTTTCCTCCCTTTTTTGATTTTTCAAGGAATATTATATTTATTGTTGTTATCGATTGTAATTTAATTGTTGTTCTTAATATTTCCCTATTGTAATTGGGTACTTTTTGAGGTACTATGTTTTGTATTGTCTTTATTTATTGCTTATTATGATTACTCAATGAAATATTTTGAACACAAAAAAAGAAACAATGCGGTTAGGTGGGCTATGTATATCGAATTGCCACGTCTGACCGGGTTCCCTGTGTAAGGCTGTATTCTCACAATCATAACAACCAACAAACCAAAAGTTATTTACAATTGAAAAGCATAACACATAACATAATAAAGTACACAATTTTCAATGAATGAATAACTAGTTTTACATGTATTACTTAAGTAACTTAATTCCCTTTACCTCTACAAACTAAACAACACTCATCTAAAATATATCTTAAAAATTATATTACAAATTTTACATAATTAAGTATCAAGAAATAATTTACATAATGAATTTTCAATTAAACAATTGATAATAATTAGCTAATAATTATTAATTATATTGAATTAATTTCCCACCATTTACCCCTACAAATCCAACAAACCACACCTGATATATACCTTATCTTAATTAGACAATTGGCAATATTAACGAGTATTTCAACAATTATTAATACTTAACATTAATTATTAATAATTATAATACATTTCCTTCACACCCTTTACCCCCAAGGAAAACACAACCCACACCAAAAACATCAATAAAAAATGTAATTACTACACAATTAACATATTTATCAATTAAATAAAAATATCAATACAAAATATTTTTTCATTAATTTTTATTAATTTGCTTCCCACCCTGTACCCATATAAACCCCACAATTAAGGGTGGGCGTAAAATCCGTTTCGCGGGCGAATTTGCGGATTTTCCGCGATTTTGCGATCATCGAATCTCACGAAATGGCGGTAAAATCCGCGAATCAGCGGGGACGAATTTTCAGCCAAGCAAGGGTTACAGCAGCAGGTGCAAAAGTTGTACCTAATTTCTTTGTAACCTTTTACAAAAGGGTTACAAACAAATTAACTTCAACTTGGACACCTGCTGCTAATTGCTTCCTGGCGCCTCGTTGCCTACTTGCAACTATTCTCTGACCCTGCTCTGACCCTTGAAGCAGGGTCAGAGAATAGTTACAAGTAGGCAACGAGGCACCTGTCCAAGGAATTAAACCTCATCAGGAATCACTTACAGATATAAAAAACAGGAAGAAGGGAGAGGATGGCAAATACACCCATTTTGAGTTGTCAGGAGGGGTTAAACTAAAAGAGACCTTTACAGCACAATTTTCATATGCATTTTGCTAAAAATAAAAAGCTGTATGTTCTGTAGGGGCAACTCAGGAATCTGGCCCTTCAGAGATCCGGCCTCTCTTTCTTTCTCTCGTTCTCTCTCTCCCTCTCTCTTTCCCTCTCTTTCTGTCTATCTATCTATCTATCTATCTATCTATCTATCTATCTATCTATCTATCTATCTATCTATCTATCTATCTATCTATCTCTCCCATAAACGACTGCATGGGTAACTTCGCTATGCAAGCGGCTCGCGAAGACGCAAAAATCCCCGCAAAAATACAAAAAACCCAGCGAACACGCAAAAAACCGCGCGAACACGCAAAAAACCAAAAATTTGCGAATTCGCCCAAATTCGCAAATTTTGCGGATCGCGAATTCGCAAATCCGCAAATTTGCAAAATTCGCCCATGCTTACCCACAATCAGCCATGCCACAAAAAATGTCAATAATCAATAACAATAACAAAAATGTACAAACTATATTTAAAAAAATACAATATTTATACAAACAATTTATAACATATACAATTAAAATATATACTGAAATACATAAAACTAGCTAAAAAACATTATTAACAATAATATTTTTGTAACTAATATTACCAACTTAGGGCCTTATTATGACTCTGGTGGTCCACAGACTGCCAGACTCATTGTGGCAGTCTCATGACTGCCTTACTAAGACTGAGACAATCGAGCCCCCCTTGACCCGTCCCAACCACAAGGGAACCGCCATTCCCTGTAGGTCGTCAGGCCACAATATGATTGGTGGGACCGCCAAGTGCCTCACGCCATGTGGAATACAAAACGGAGTGGTCACAGTGGAGATACATTAATCATTAGAAACAACATCACCTTAAGTAATATATTTAGCCAATTTAATTATACTTAAATATATTCACATCCACATTTTGATTTGCAAAGTATCTTCATATTTATACTAAGTTGCTCCAAAGAGAAAGGAAATGAGTGCTCGAGGATGTGCTCAGGTGAAGGTTATAAGAAAGGGAAAGGCAATGTTCAATATTTACATCATAGAATGATAGTGACCTGTCCAACCACATTAAGGGCTACATATAAATGAGAAAGCACAGTATTACATCGACACAATAAATCAATTTTGGTTGTCTATACGTGATGGTAACCCTGGTACAGGTGCAAACAAATGAGACCGTCAATGTTTCGACCCCAATAGTGTATGAAGGGAAGTTAGATCCTTAGAGTAGGGTCTTCATTAGGACGTGAGGAGACACCTAAGCATGGTTCAAAATATTTTGCCAATATTAGGTGATAGAAATTATAAATTCATAAAAATTAATCAAAAAAAGGCTGTGTACGTTAACCTTCGTCCACCTAGACAGATTATTGGTGGGTCCACTCGAAATGGTGAGCTTGTAGGCTCCTATGTCGAGGAGGCAAGTCCTTGCACAAGGGTTGCTGTAATTTAATCAAAGGTTGAAAATATATCAGGAACTATATGTCCTTGGACGTGAATTATATTTGGGTCCAAAGGGGACTAACACCCTTCAGCACACTTACTCAGTATTTGGTCTTGTCAGTAGGTGAGATAGAAATTCTCAATTGTTTGAATGCTTCAGAAAGGAATTAATCCCAAAACGATCTATTATAGGAAAACACAGAAGAGGTAGTGGGCCTCAAAACTTAAAACAGAAATATGCAAAGACAATATCAGGAGCTAAGTGGGAGCATATCTCTGTGATCGATCGAAGTCACCGAATCTCTGGTGTGTGAGGCTGCTTCATTGTCTGTTAAACACAGGCAGCTGGGCGGTCAGCATGCACGCTATGAAACAGCATGTAAAGCGATCCGCTGCTGAATGCTGACATTAACCGCTCGACGTGGCGAGTGTCAGTATAAAGGATGGCGCATCATTTGTATATAGTGAAAGTGGATAAAGAGCAATAGATGCCAGTAGTCATGGCCTGTGGATGCGAGGTTTTACCCACCACGTAGTCGATGATGATCTTATCATCCAAGATATTGGGTATAAGTGGGAGAAGGGTGTTTTTCTCTATATTAAACATTTATCGCCAACCTTTAATTCATATTTATGTCTGAATACCAGTTGTCCACAGCGACTGTAACCCAAGCAGCCTACAATATTTCGGCAGATTACTCTGGATGATATTGAACACACAGTGATAGCAGTATTTTGGAATAAGGAGATGTCTGCATATTGTGCGCTGTCATAAAGATTAATGCATTTATCCAATGATAAGGTTGCTTGATCAACCACCCAGGGTTGATCAACAAAAGTGTAGGATAAAAACATCAACCACTCAATGAAAAAGGACAGTCATATTTAAATATAAATAAAAGGCACATTTCCGTGGAGTTCTGTACATAGATATCATGTAATTAAAATCATTCTTGTTTTTCAAACACTTTGGAAAAATGAACCAGGTTTATGATACTGGGAAGCACGTAACATGAGAATACAATTAGTAACCACATTTAAACTGTTGTTAGTATGTCCTAGTGTTCACATAGAGATTTGCTTGAGAACACAGAATATACGTAGCGACCACACTTAAACAGTTGTAAATATGACCTATTGTTTATATAGAGGTTTGGTTGTGCGTATCCCATTCAGTTTATTCATTGTTAAGGCACAACAACTATGCAGAGGTGACATCAAGTTGGTTTAGCTCATCATGGACTGTATCAAGAGAGTGCATGCACTTGCACTTGAATACATTGAGGACCGAGTTTATGTTCCCGCCCCTTATGCCCAATGTGATCTTTTAAAGGACCACCCATTTGAGACTCTCTGGTGAGTGACTGAGTTTCAGAAAGTGGTAAACTAAAGGGGCTCTCATGGTTCCACATCCAACCCTGCTACAGTGTTGTCAGATGCAGAACTTCACTTTCTGGCATGTTTGTCCAATATCTATCTGATAGCATGGTCAAATAATGGCATAAATAACATCAGTAGTGTTGCAATGTGTGTGGTTTTTGAATTCAACAGTGTGCTGTTTATAACTCAGTTGACTTGTCTCAATGATCAGGCTTCATGTCTTACAAAGAACACATTTGTAATGGCTCAAGATCTCAGGTAGATGCCATAATGTCCGAATGGAGGGTTGAGAGAGAGTCTCCCGAAGTGAGCGGACCACATGGTCATGTACACTATTGCCCTTTTTAAATTAATGCATAGGTGGATTAACTCACTCAAGATCGGCTGAGATCGGTTTCCAGTGGTTGTTCATGATTCGTCTGATTTGATTACTGTGAGTTCAGTAGGTGGTGACACATATCATTTTGTTTGTGAGATCATTGGTGAGTGGCTTTGGTGTTAGTAAAGTCTCCTCAGGTTGAGCCATGCCCTTTTGTGAACTCGTTTCACTAGTCTCCTTGGGTAACCCCTCTCAATAAGATGATTGAGCAGACCCTCAGATTCTTCAAAATAGTCATCTTTATGTGTACAGATCCAGCGGATTCTCAAAAATTGCCCAAAAGGCAAATTGTCCCTCAAGCCTCCGGGGAGATGCCTGCTATATCTCAATATTGTCTTTCTTTCCATTTGTTTTCTGAAAAGGGTAGTGTATAGTTAATTGTTTTCTCTTTTAATGGAAATTTCCAAGAAGTCAATTGTCTTGGGATCGGAGTTCAATGTGAACTTAATATCAGTCGATCTATCATTTAGCCATAAATCAAAGCAGATGTAGAAATGTTTTTTGAAGTTCGCTCACAGCCCAATTCTGTATATCTTTATTGTAAAAAAGGCACATTGTGACTTAGTAATTTGTTACTGAATCACAATTTGCATTTGTGATTTGGTATTTGGCAGGAACGTGTTTGGGGTATTTCTTCCAAATACCAATTTGCAGGAGTATGTATACATTTTTTGCAGCTGATTTCTGTTTGCAAAACTTTAAGGGCCTTATAATGAGTATGGCAGTGCGGGAGTGAGAGTGCCCCACTCCTGCACCACCAAACCCTTATAGGAACCTCCCACAGATCAGGAGTTTTCTCCTGTCTGGTGGGGGGTTCTTTGGTGATTCAAGGGTGATGCCTATGAAATAAGCACATGTGATGCCCCCCTCTGTGCATGTACATTGTGTAAAGGCACCATGGGGAACTGTAGGCCCCTGTTGTTTCCTCACCACCACATGTTTCAAGGCAGTCGCACCACCATGAACAGTGTGGCAGTGATGAAACTCGTAATATGCCTTGACCCTTGACTCTTTGTGCACCCTTCTTCCCTCTTTGTGCAACTCTCTTGCCTCTTTCTACACCTCTCTTCTCTTTTTCTGCACCTCTAGTGCCTCTCTGTGCACCTCTGTTCCTTCTTTCTGCACTTCTCTTGCCTCTTTCTGCACTCCTCTTGCTTCTTTCTGCTTTTCTGTTTGTTCATTTGTACTGCCATTCCCTCTTTCTGCACCTCTGCTGCCTCCTTCTACACCTCTGTTGATTTTTTCTGCACTTCTCTTAGCTCTTTCCGAACCCCTCTTGCCTCTTTCTGCACCTCTGTTGCTTCTTTCTGCACTTTTCTTGCTTCTTTATGCACCTCTGTTGTTGCTTTCTGCACCCATCTTGCCTCTTTCTGCACCCATCTTCCTTCTTTCTGCTCCTCTCTTGCCTCAATCTGCCTACCCGTTCCCTCTTTCTGCACCCCTTTTGCCTGTTTCTGTAACTCTCTTGCCTCTTTCTGTAGTACTCTTGCCTAAATCTGTACCTCACTTGCCTCTTTCTGCAACTCTCTTGCCTCTTTCTGCACTTCTCTTGCCTCCTTCTTTACCTCCCTTGCCTCTTTCAAAAACTTCTCTTGCCTGTTTCTGTACCACTTTTTCCTCTTCCTGCACCTCTCTTGCCTCTTTCTGCACCTCGCTTGCTTCTTTCTGCACCACTTGTGCCTGTTTCTGCACCCCTCTTCCCTCTCCATACTACTCTTTTTCCTCTTTCTACACCTCTCTTCTGTCTTTCTGTACTACTCTTGCCTCTTTCCATACATCTGTTGCTTATTTCTGCATTTCTCTTGCCTCTTTCTGCCCCCTTTTTGCCTCTTTTAGCATCCCTGTTGCTTCTTTCTGCACTTCTCCTTCTTTCTATACCCCTCCTGCCTCTTTCTGTATACCTCTTGCCTCTTTGTCTACCTCTCCTACCCCTTTGTGCACCCCTCTTGCCTCTTTTTGCACCTCTGCTGGTTTTTTTGCACCTCTTTTATTTTGTTCTGCATTTCACTTTCCTCTTTCTGTATGCCTCTTGCCTCTTTCAGCACCTCAGCTGGTTCTTCCTGCACTGCTCTTGCTTCTTTCGGCACCTCTAATCCAAATTTCTGCATCCCTCTTGCCTTTTTCTTTACCCCTCTTCCCTCTTTCTGCACCTCTCTTGTCTCATGCTGCCTACCTATTCTCTCTTTCTGCACCCCTTTTGCCTGTTCATGCAACTCTATTGCCTCTTTCTGCAGTTCTCTAGCCTTGTTCTGCACCTCACTTGCCTCGTTCTGCACCTCTGCTGGTTCTTTCTGCACTGCTCTTGCTTCTTTCTGCGCCTCTCTTGCAAATTTCTGTAGTCCTCTTGCCTCTTTCTTTACCACTCTTCCCTCTTTCTCTACCTCTCTTGCCTCTATCTGCACCCCTGTTCCCTCTATCTGCACCTCTTTTGCCAGTTTTGGCAACTCTCTTGCTTCTTTCTGAACTTCTCTTGCCTCTTTCTGTACTCAAATGAGAAGTGCAAGCTGTCAAGTTTAAAGGTCCGCATACTCTCGTGTCTGAGGTATATGTCAACTTGTATATGTATTCTTACATGTGTTATGCATCTGAAGATGATAGTTCAAAAAGCAGGTAACTTCTCCTATAGGTGTTCACATTTTCTTAGTTCTGCTGTCATTTGGTTGCACAGGCAGACATGTCTTCTGTGTATATGTGTTATAGAGCCCCTCAAATATACTATTGGACACCCATGTGCCTTGTATTGTGAGCAGAAAGAAATGAATACTCCTTTTTTTACACAAATTTACAGAGTATGCTGTTTGAAACACAGGTATTCAAGTAGTTCTATGTTTATTTTAATGTAACATGTCACTCGGTAAAAGCAGAGACACACATGCATACCTTCAAAAACTTGGTCAGACTTACAACAGTGATATGCTTAGGATTGCTGTTTTATATTTGGTAGGCCTAACATTCTGAGCAGTCGATTAATGGTGAACCTTCAAGAGAAAAGTGAGGTTTAAGACATCTTCGGAGAAGGAATAGTGATTAGGGTACTTTGTATGAGTCTGTTGTAAGGTGCAGCCAAAGTAGATCTCTTTCTGTACCTCTCTTGCCTCTTTCTGTACTTCTCTTGCTTCTTTCTGCACCTTTCTTCCTCTTTCTGCACATGTCCTACCTATGTAGGCATAGTTAGAAATTAGCATTTAAACATCCTTAGAAATTCACTGAAAAAAACACAGGTTTCAGGGACGCAATAGTTAAGGATTATCATTTAAAAAACCTAGGAGATTCACTGACAAAAACACAGGTTTCAGGGACGTTATAGTTAGTTGGACATTTCACTCGTATAAAACTGGAGAAATTCAGCTGTTATAGTTAGTAGAGCTAACAATAACTCGTGCCCCCACAATGCACTGCTGCTCATGTCACATATTATATCACTCATGATATTGTCAGTGACATCACTGATGTCATCATTGATGACATCTCAAATGACATCACTGAAGGCATAATCCATATTATCATCTGATGCACCGCCTCACACCTTAATAAAACATTTGATATACCCACTCTAAAATACAGACTACCAATATCAAAACCATAGTCAGACCAATAGCAGTTAGTCAATACCCGCTTAGTGATTCATACATCTACAAACACTTCCACTCACTAACCCATACGGTCAATCGTACATGCATTCATTCATCAATACAGCCACTGAAATAGCTTCTCATACGCCCATATTGATACTAACACACTGCCAGTCACCTAAAGAGTTACTCAAACACCTAGTCGGTCACCCAAAGAACTAATTACACTGTCATTTACTCACCTATACAGTTATACACATACATCATCTCTCATATTCATACAGATAGTTCCATATACATACTCTCTTCAACAATTACTGACATAAGCACACACTTATCCATGCAGCCACTTTCACAATCACTCACTGTCACATATGCTGACTTATACACTCCAACATTCACATATAATGCCTTTCACATATGTAGTTACTTACAAGTATACTACTAAGACATCCATTTACTCACCAACACAGCTGTACATATACTCACTCACCCATGGTGCCCAGCCGTGGAGTGATGCCCAGCGCTAGTGGCGAGTCTGCGCTGGCCTCAATTAAGGTTGGCGGTAACGGAAGACAGAATACCTCGTCTCCATTGCAGGGAGGTGTGAGGTGTGATGCTCTTCTTGGCAAACGATAAAGCGGGGCAGGTGGCTGCTTGAACTGTGCACCAGCCTACTGTGGAACTATATTTTTTAATTTGCAAGACTGATAAGCAGCCCACTGAGGAAGACTATTCAATGCAGTACAAACACCAGAGGGCCGTGCGACGGCCACACCCACTGGGGCCGGTGTTTAAAGATCATGTGCACGGAATACGCCACTGAAGAAGGGAATTGTAAACTCCTGAAACGCGTCTGGCGTGCTATTCAGTTTGATGCCGGTACCATGCCAGTTTGCCTGCTTGCACATTGCCAATTAAAATAAGAAGAGCTATACGATCTGTCTGAGGCGTCACTCCTTTGGGCTTCCTGTGATGGTATATATATATATATATATATTACCCGGAGGTCGCCAGTAGGTACCTATAGTTAAGACCTAGTTACCATAGGAAAATGGCAACATTCTATTCCCAATAACTTTGGTGCCGATTGACGAATCTTCGCAAAATTTACAAAACAAATTCTTTGTTGAGATCAGCTCCTATGTTGAAAGTTTTGGGGTGATTTGTCAAGGGGCGGCAGAGAAAAAAGGGGGGGTCCCAAAACGTGTTTTCTCTATGTTCATTTCCACTGGAAACTTTAGACAAGGCTACAGGTCGAACGGGTGAAAGGAATTACCCCAAATTTGGCAGGGAGAAGGCTCAAAATCTAGAAAGCACGCTTTTGTTTATTTGGTGTGAATTTGTTCAGTGGTTTTTGAGAAATATCTTAATGTACAGATATGGATATTTTGGAATTCTGCCATATGATTGGCTGAGGCGTTATGAGCACGAGCATGTTGCTGATTGGCTGCGAGCGGTTCCAACTAGGAAGTTTTGGCCGCCATTTTGTGATTCTGTTGAAGCGAGTAAGGTAAAAAAGGGGGAAAATAGTGGGAAATAGGAAGTAGGAGCCCTGTAACCTCTGTGGGGTATTTAGGGTTTGCTATAGAGGGGGTGCGAAGTAATTACCCCTACCAGTGTGTAAGTAGTGGGCTACGGAAATTAAGTGAGGTAACGCATAGAGTCTGATGCGGGTAATTTGAGCTGGTGCAGGACTCTGGGATTAAAGCGTGAGCCCAAATTGTGTGTCTTACACTGTGAAGTTAGGTGCCATGGCCCCTGCACTACAGTTGTGGAAGTAGTGTCCGGATGTGTGTATAACTACTAGGATTAACTACTGACCCATACTGGTATGAAAGTCCTGGGGTGCAGAATATATGTGAGGTATTGTCTAGAGTCTCATGTTGCTAAGCTGAGATGCTGCCGGAGTCGAGGATTAAAGCGTGAGCCCAAACTGCGTGTCATATGATGTGAAGTAATGTGCTCTGGCCGCTGTGCCACATCTGTGCAAGTGTCAGCATGTAGTTTTAGCTACTTGGCTGAACTTTTGTTTCGAATATTGTAGCTTGTGTATGGTGCTTAGGTGGTGTTGTATATGGAGTGTAAAGATAAATCAATATGGTATTTGTAGAGAGCAAACTACTCACCCCTATGGGTGAGTAGAGCTGGGGATTAAAGCGAGAGGTCTGTGCTGCAAAGTGAGATGGTCTGGCCACTGCGTCACAGCTGTGTGGAGAATACATTTTGGTGAGGGTGGGGAAGTTGGCGTTATATTGCCCTAAAATAGCATTTTGTGGTCTCTGAGGTATGCAGAGACAGCTTTGTTGACTTTTTTCCGAGATTTTTTAATCTAAGGACAAACTTGTTTGGACCATATCCACTTCTGTCTTTGGCATATATTGGAATATACAAAGACACTTTGAGGCAAAAGTAACATTAATTGTCCAAAGGTGTCCTTCATAAGGATTTCCAAATCTACCCCAGTCAATGTGCCTAGGTCGTTTCCACCACAGTGCACAATCATGAGGACAGGGTGTTGGAGATGCAAACAGGTTTTAACCAAAGGCAACAATTGTTGCCACTTCCATCCTCTCTGTCCAAACCATTTAATGTACACATTTTGTAAACCTAAGTCAAAGTCAATACGTCTCTGTTCTGCATACCTCTTGCACCAGAAAACATAGCTATGTCCTACAATCCACACTAGCATTTTGAAGGTATGGCTGGAAGGTATGAAAAGATGTCTGTAGCTTATGCAGTTCCTTCGTAGAATAAGAGATATGTTTGAAGATGGGAAACTAGTTTCTTTTTGCATACAAAACGGTACCTGATTGGGAGATGAAAAGCATTGTTTTTTAAAAGTAGGGTGCACATTCGTTTTGTGGAAAAGTATGTTTGTGATTGGTTAAGAAAAATAAGTTTGCACGTGGAGTACATATTATAGGATAAAATCTGCTCAACTCAACCACACCTGCTACTTGCATTTGGAAAGCACTGTTCGAACTTAAAACAATATTGAACTTTTAACCTGCACGTGCCGTTAAACGTTCGAGAAAATGTTGCAAAAAATATTTTTAGTTTTAAAAAAAATTGATGAACTTTTAACCTCCACGTGTTGTAGAATGTTCTAGTAAGTGTGTTAATAGAATACATTGCATTTGTGACTTCGATGCGTACTTGAATATTAAAAAAACTATTTATATGGAAATGTAGAAAGACAGTAATAGAGAGAATTTTTGAAAGCTAAAAGAATCATGGAACTATTGTAATTTGTTCTTGATTACCTACTGGCAGTCACCAGTAGGTAGTTATCACTGTTAATGGTCTGAAAGTGCGGTGTTGCTCAGAGTGGCATGGTGGTGATATGATATGGTGCCTCACTCAAATATGAAACTGAGAGTCTGAACTGTGACGTCATTGCTGTAAAGTGATGTGGTCTGGTGTTTGTAGCATACATGTGCTAGTAGTGTTAGTAGGCGTTTATACCATACAGGGAGTGGAACGCAATCTACTGACCACTACTGTGTGTTGATAGTATACCGGAAGCAGGAAGCGAAATGGTTACACCTACCGGTGTGAAGACTTTGGGATGAAACCGAGCAGATTGCTGTAAAGTGATGGTCTCTGGGCGCTGTAGGATACTAGCCGCTGTAGTATAAATGTGTAAGTAGTGTTAGTATGTGTTTATAGTACATTGGGAGTGTGAAGACTCGGGGATTAAACCGTGAGCCTAAATTATGATCTCATTGCTGTAAAGTAATGTGCTCTGGCCGCTGTATCATACTTGTGGAAGAAGTGTTCGTTTACGTTTATACAATATAGGAAGTGGGAAGCGAAAGTCTTACCCCTACAGGTCTCAAGACTCGTGGATGAAATCATGAGCTCATTGCTGTAAAGTCATGTACTCTGTATAGTATTCCATTGTAGGTCATAGTAGAATGTTAGTATGTGATTTTACTAGAATCTAAGGGGCATATTATCAAGGAACAGCGTTAAATCATTGTTGCTTAAAACAGCAATAATGGACTTGATTATATGCCGTAGAGAATTTCAATAGAAGGCCATGTTATCACCAGAACATGGGCTTCTATTGGAATTCTCTACGGCACATTATCACGCCAGTTATCGCTGTTTTAGCTACAGTTTCCTGCCGCTAAAGCGGCGATAATTTTAACGCCGTTCCTTGATAATATGGCCCTCAGTATGTAATGTTAGAATATAGGGGTGTCATGAGGGGAGTTGCAGAGTTTGTACCCGGTGCTGGATTAGATGGTTGCTTTGTTGTCTGCTCCTGTTGGTGGTTGTTTCAGGTGTCTTGTTTTCCTGTAATAAATCTACTTATTGGATCCACTGCTGTCTGTCTTTTCACTACAAAAATTTGGAGATGAGCGGGAGAAGGTAAAAAGAAGGCATCACTCACCGATATTTCAAAATTGCTTGCGATGTGCTGAAGACCCTTTTTGTTCTTGTAGCTGTTTCTACTCATGCCAAGGTCGTCGGCTCATTGAACTATGTCATCCGACTTTCTGGTAGGATTTATATTTTTAGATTTTGCACTTCCTCTGCTTTTTCACTACATTCTGGTCGCAATATTACACGTGTGTAAGTAGTGTTAGTATGCGTTTATACTAACAAATGCATCATGGTAGTAGGGAGGGTGACCTCTCAGGTGCAGCTCATACAATGTACCTGTGTGTGCATTCGCTGGACATTTGTGTTTACTATTAGAAGGTGGTGCATTGCTTCCACCCTCTGATAGCAAAAACGTGTTCGACTACTTGAAGCGAGAGTCGGAAAACCTTGTATCGCTGTAATAGAAGGGATGCGGATGGTAAAAATGGAGAAAAAAAGAACAAAAATAAATGAGGCCCCTGGTGGGTGGGTAATGTTCCGTGGCCAATCCAAATATGTTATTGCGGGGTCTCTGTAGGACTGGGGATCTTAATGTCACATGTAAATTAGGCACGGAAGGGCACAGAGACGTTTTGCAGCCTAGGGGAGTGCCACCTTTCTGGGTATTGTTTACTAATTAGTCGGGGGTTCAAGGCCAACTGAAGTCCGGGGATCGCCACACTCCAGGTCTTTATTTAAATATGCAGGGTGTGCCTGGGCAGTCCCTGAAGCCTCGGTGGTTCTAGGCAGTGCCTTATTTGTTCTGTAATCACACCGGCAGTACTTATGGTGTTATAAAGTGATAAACTCATAGAACTCTTGCAGTTGTACAATTACCCAGGCTTCATTTGTCTAATAGTCAGTTAGATTATGTTTGGTAGGTGCACTCTAATATTAAATACTGTGGTCCATAAAATCTCCTATAAACAGATGATTTTCACGATAAATAATAGACAAGTGTTGTCCGAAAAAGACATAAACACTAAGTTATTTACTTGAAAAAAAGTAACCTTTATTAAAACAGAAATAAATAGAAAAATAAGTTTAATAGAACAGTATAATAAAAAAAACGTGGGTTGGACTCTAGTGGAAGCCGCGTAGGAAACCTGCAAGACAAAAATGAAACATAAGTATGTGTGCTATGTGGAAGAGGTAAAGAAAGGTAGTCTGAACGAAAGGACCATAGTGAGAATCGAAGGGAGGGGGAGTGGGTGGAAGGGAGAAGGGAGGGAGAGATAAAAGAAGAGAGGGAGGAGAAGACAGACCATCGACCTATTGCACCCAGCCCTTAGTGTTTACCCTCCGTCACCCGTTTGTCTAGGATGCTGAGGTCTGCGAGACAGAGTGTGGTTCAGCAAGTCCTTAAAATTAAATACATGAGGCCAGAGATTATGGGCATTATTATGAAGGAAGGGCGAAACATTATCTCTGCTTTAGCGGTAGGAAACTGCAGCTAAAGCGGCAATAAGGGTTTGATAATATGCCCTAGGAATTGGAATTGGAAGTGGATTTGTAGAGCGCGTGGCTACCCAGGGGCGTCCCAGCACTGGGCTCGAAGAATTTAGCTGGGGAACGGATGTGACCTAGGGGAAGAGCCAGGTTTTTAGGAGCTTACGGAATTTTGATAAGTTGGTTTCCCTCCGCATGCTCAGGGGGAGGGAGTTCCACAGCTTGGGGGCATTATACGAAAAAGCGTCCTCTTGGCCGCTCCTTCTTGATCCTTGGGACGTAAGCCAAAAGGAGGTGATCGGATCTTAGTTTCCTGTTGGCTTTGTATGGTTTAATCAGGGTTTTCAGAATCGGGGGGCCCTTATCCTGGAGGATTTTATGTGTTATGCAGAGGGATTTGAAATTAATTCTCTCTTGGATCGGGAGCCAGTGTAGTGAGTTTAGGGCAGGCTTGGCAGAGCTTCTGTTTTTTGTGCCTGATAGCAGCCTAGCTGCCAAGTTCTAGACAAGTTGGAGTTTGTTTGTGACTGATTTCGGGGCGCCAAGATAAAGGGCGTTCCCGTAATCTAGTCTGGAGAGAATTAGGCCATGGATATGGAGTTTTTTTGGAGTGGGAGGGTTGGAGGGGGAGAATTTTTCGTGTGGTGTGGTGCGAAGAAGGCCAAAGCAAATTGCCGCGGTTTTCCTGGCTTGGGTTTGAAAAGTAAGGTCCTGGTCAAGCCAGACACCCAGACTTTTTATTTCTTTCTTTGGGGAAGGAGCTTGTCCCATGCAGGTTGGTCACATCAATTTGGGGGAGAGTTTGGATTGATTGCCTAGCAATAGGATCTCTGAATTGTCTCCGTTTAGTTTGAGGAGGGACTTGCTCATCCAGCTGGAGTTTTCTTTGAGACAGGAGCATAGGTTTTCTGAGGAGTGGTCTCTCTGTTTAAGGGAAACAATGAGTTAGGTGTTGTCTGCGTACGTGACCAGCTTAATGCCAAAAGGAGCTACGATTTCCTTTATTGGGGACATGTACCCATTGAAAAGTGTAGGGCTTAGGGAATTGCCCTGAGGGACCCCGCATTGGAGTGGAATAGCTCTGGATCGAGTGTTGCCTTCAGAAACCTGAAATGTTCTGTTTTCTAAGAATGACTTGAGCCAGGATAGGGCTACCCCTGTGACTCCTTTGCTATTTAGACGGTGGACAGGGGTACGATGGTCCACCGTATCAAAAGCAGCGCTTAAGTCTAGGAGGATCACTTCTGCTGATCCACCCGAGTCTAGGATCGTTCCTGCTTCTTCTACAACTGCCAGCAGGGCGGTATCAGTGCCCTGGCCAGGCCGGAGCCTGTTTGCAAGCAGTGTAGAAGGCCATTAGATTCAAGGAAGATGGAGAGCTGTTGGTTAACACATTTTTCTCCCACCTTGCTGATTCCAGGGAGTAAGGAGATTGGCCGGTTGTTGCCCAGCACTAAGGGGTCCAGATGAAGTTTCTTTAGTAGTGCTCTTACTGTGGCTTTTTTCCAGTTGGGGGGAACAGTACCCTGTTCTAGTGAGGTGTTTATTAAGTTGGTGATGGGGGAGGTGATGGTAGGTGTCACAAGTTTCAGGATGTTAAAAGGTGCAGGGTCGAGGGGGGAACCACTTATGATTGAATTTAAAATATGGGGAAGCGTCTCCACGGTGAGGGGGGAGAGGGAGTCTAGGTGGGGGTATTGATTGTGGGAGTCAGGGGGTGGTGTTCTGGTGGGTGGCTGGGGGGAATTTTAAGATATTTTGAATTTTAATGGAAAAAAAATTTGCAAGTTCGTTGTATCTACAACCATAGGGGTCGGTGACGGGGGGTGGGTCCGAGACTTTTAACAGTTTTTTAACGATGCGGAATGTTTCCCTAGAGGAGTTGACGGAGGCTTGAATTTTTTCTTCGAAGACCACCTGGGTGGTTTTCAGGCTGGCTTTGTAGGAACTGATGGCTACCCTGTATTCTATTTTTGTATTATTGGCCCAGTCCTTCCTCCATGCGCGTTCAAGATTTTTACATTGTTTTTTTAAGTCGCGGAGTTCTGGGGTAAACCAGGGGGATTTGAAGGTTCTAATATTTTTAGGTAGGATTTTTTTGGGCAGAACTTGGTCTAAAGAGTTTTCAAACCAGGATGAAATTTGCTTATCTGCTGAGAGTGGGTCTAATTTGAGCGTGGGGGATAGTTAGTTCGAGTTCGCGCCTCCAGTCTTCAAGGACTAGTTTTGACCAAGGGCGTTCTGTTAGGCGAGGTAATGGCCCATGGGGGGGGGTCGGTGATGGTTTGCCAGGTGAATGGTACTACAAAGTGATCAGACCATGGGATAGGTAGGGGCTCACTAGTTTTTAATCTGGAGATGTTTGAGAGGATAGGGTCTAGTAAATGGCCATTTACGTGTGTAGCTTGATGGTTTTTCAAATGGATCTTATAGGTAGCCAGGTCAAGGGTAAGGTCGCCTGCCACTTTGTCCAAGGAGTCATTGAAGTGAAGGTTTAAGTCTCTAAGTAATATGAAGTTGGAAGAGAGGCAGACGCGAGAGATGATAGCTTCCAACAGTGAGCTACAGAATTGCCCCTGTGCTCCCGGTGGGCGGTACAGGAGAATGCTCGACAGTGACTTAGAGTAGGAGAGTTGGATAATGAAGTGGGCATTTTCACAGTCGAGGATTGGGCTGTCTAATAAGTGGCAGGAGAGGTGGCTTTTGTGGATGATAGCAATTCCGCCAGCCTTTTTACCTACTCTATCGAGATGCTGGATAAGGTATCCTGAATGGGGGGCTTGCACAACATCCGGCAAAGAGCTTGGGTTTAGCCATGTCTCTGTCAGGAACTGAACATCTAGTTCTGTGTCCTGAAGAAGCATTTTTATTTCTGCGGAGTGTTTGGGCAGGGATCTGCAATTCAGCAGAGCCATGCTGATTGTGAACTCGATAGGGGGTGGCATTATCTTTGGTGAAAGAGTGTAGGAGCAATATGAGAATTTACTTTGAAGTCCCTCCAGGGAGAGTGAGGGGAGGCATGGTGTATTTGTATTTGTCTGGTGTGAACCTGGGCTTCTATGGGAATTCACAAGGGCACATTATCAACCCCTTATGATTGCTTTAGCCGCAGTTTCCTACTGCTAAAGTGGTAAGAATGGTATCGCCGTTCTTTGATAATATAGTCCTACATTATTAGCTATGGGAAACTCGCTTGCATGCACCTGTGCAACCAGGGTGCTGTACCCCAATGCCTTACCCCGCACTGCGCTCAATTGTAGGCTTCCCTGCTCACCTGCCACCACTGGTGTGTCCCACGACATGTTGGTGCAAGCTCCTAGTCCGGGGTATGTTTGTATGGTAGACCAGGTCTCTGGTCGGGGACGGTGTCTTGATACCACGATGGAAGGTGTCATAATGCCAGGGCATCATTGCGGGGTCAGCTCCCACTCTGCCCTTCTTATGTCATTTATGCCAACGTTTACATACAAAGGAACAGAGCGCATGCTAGAAGGAAAATGTGCATGTGTAATGCAGTGGTGGGAGCCTGTGTGCATGTACACTTAGTAAGGAGCGCACTACAGTGTCCTAAAAGCCAATGCCACGTGTCTGTAGGGCAGTGCTGCCCACTGGATCAGGCCTTTAGTACGGTCCAGCACGTCCTTAGAATTAGACCGATGTGAATGAATGAGGTCAGAGATCACATCATTACGCAGGCCAACATCGCTTATTCGCACGTGCGCACTCAGGGTGATGCACCCCACCCTTCCCGCATAACCGCCCACAACAGGTGTCTGTTGGGCAGTGCTGCCTGTTGGCTCAGGCCTACCTTATGGTACAGCAGGTCTTTAAAATGAGACAGAGATGTGACTGAATGTGGTCAAAGATCACAATATAATACATGGCAATATCGCTTATTCGCACATGCGCAGTCTGGCTGATGCATCCCACCCCTCCTGCAGCACCACGCTGAAGGTGTCTGTAGGGCAAAGCTGCCCGCTGGCTCAGGCCTACAGTGCGGTCCAGCAGGTCTTTAAAATGAGACAGAGATGTGACTGAATGAGGTCAAAGATCACATCATAACACATGGCAATATAATTTGTTCATACCTGAGCAGCCAGGCTGAAGAACCCCACCCCTCTCGTCACACCGCGCTCAATTGGAGGCCCTGTGCACCCAGACTGCTCTGCTTACCTGCGGTCATTGTTGTGTGAGCAAACACTACAGGCAGCAGTGCTCACAATTCAGATGGATTGTTGATTGCAGGAGAGTGTACACCTCATGGATCCCTTTCGTAGACGACGGGCAGTTGGGCTCACAATTTAGAGCCTGTGTTGATTGACAGGATGGTGTACACCTCATGGATTCATTTTTTTTTTATTGTGCATTGTGTTATGCGAGGTCATATCATTTTAGGTAGTGTAGAAGAAGAGGGATGTGTGGCGTTGTGGTTATCATATTTATACGTACGCAAAGTGGACTGGGCTTGCGTACGCCAGGCCAGCGTAGGGGTGTGAATAATTATTCCGGGGACTTGGGCATTGTTCTGTTCCTGCCTGGCCAGGAAATGTACTTATGTGTGTTTCTTTTGCAGTTTTGACCTCGCAGAGTGTGCAATTTAGATTAGTGTAGCATGTATCGGGAGGGCGGAAACTATTGTTACTGAGATGGCATTTGATCTAGGATGTGCAGTCTGCCTGTGGCTGATGATGCTCCTTAGAGCCACCAATACCAGGCCGAAAGGGAGCACAATATTGTGCAGACACACAACAGGGACATTGTGTAACACATATTTGTTTTTCGTTGGAACGTTTGAGATGCATGGCAATCACACGTGGAGGGCTAATATACAGAGCATGAATATTGATCAAAATGATTGTTGCATGTTGTGTGTAGTATAAGATATGTGTATACAGGAAAACTTTTTTCAAAAAAAGCTTTCTAAGCAGAAGAGGTGTCTCTCATCAAATGCCGTAGAGAGAATACGTAAAATGGGAGGGGTCGTACAACCGTTGCAATGGGAAATGTTATGAACCAATCAAATGCTTTTTTAGGTCACATGGCAATCGCGCACCGAGCGCGCAAGGAGGCTGCACCCGACACAATTTTGACAAAATATATTTATCATAATATAAGTTTATTACAGCTAGAAATATATAAATGTTTAAAATAATTTAGATTTTCGCTTGCTCTCATATACTGTTTAAAGTTATTTAGATATACTTTTGAGACCCCCAAGAAAAAGGGAATGGCATACCCGGCGCGATACTATACGTCTGTGACTTAACAGAGGGCCTGGCAGCGTGTACTCATCGAATAGGCAACGTGCAGCAGGCGCAAACTCATACTTACATGACTTAACGCGTGGCTTTGTACTGCGTACTTGTCAGATCTTAAAGTAGTACCTGGGGTGATTTCATGCATATATGATGTTACGCGGGACGTGGTGACAAGAACTCGTTAGATATGAAATGCGCATCATTTACGAGTTTAGCAATATGGCGGATATGATTTGTGTGGTGATGGAGCTTGGTACACTACCAATATGGGAGTGCAGTTTTCTTCCCCTCCAAAAAAAAATATACATATTTTTCGGGGAAGATATAAAACATTACATGATTTTTAAAGTTAAAAAAAGAAGTATAATAGATTTCCGAAATATTTGAAAATATAGGTTTTAGAAACATTAAAATATGAAATTAACATTTAAAAAACGTTGAAATTCACTGAAAAAACCATAGGTTTCAAGGATGTTATAGTTAGTTGAACCTTTGACTCATATAAAACCGGAGAAATTTGCTTGTTATAGTTAGTTGAGCTAACTATAACTCGCACGCCCGTAATGCACTGCTGATGATGTCACATATTGCATCACTCAAGACATGGTCAGTAACATCACTGATGACATCACTGATGACAACACTCATGACATCATCTACGTGACAATCTGATGCACATACTGATGCTCTAATATAAACTTTCATACACCCATTCTAAAACGCTGACTACTATTTTCGAAATCAAACACAGAAGAATGCAATATACTACATAGCACTCACTATTTCCTAGGTCAACACACATGTCCATTCACTTATACATGTAGTTACTCATCAATAGAGGACTATAATATGCACTCATATATCTATACATGCAGTCACACACTGCCACTCATCCATAGAGTTACATACACGCCTAGTCAGTAATGCAAAGAATGAATCACATACCCATTTAATCATGTATACAGTTATACACACCAACTTCGTTATTTTTTGACATACCACATCACTTATTTATACAGATAATAGCACATATTTACTGTCTTATACAATCACTGATAGAAGCAGACACTTATTTATACACCGACTTTTGAAATAACTTAGTCTCACGTGTACTCATTTAAATACTCCAACACTCACATTTAGTGGCTTAAAACATATGTAGTTAGTCACAGATATACCACTGAGACATTTATTCATTCACCAACACACCCATAGATACACTAACACATCCATGCAGCCCTTTCGAGATGTACTTTTTAATCTATACAACCACTGAATCACCCACTCAGACATCTATGCACAGACTCATACACCCACCCACCCACACAGACACTCAGGCACCCATACAGATAATCAGACAACAAATCAATAACCTATATAGACGCTCCTGTAGGTATTCAGCAACCCATGTAGTTACTTACACACCAATGGAGAGACTAATACAGACGTTTACACAGTTTAGTCACTAACCCATGCATTCAGTAAGACACATTCAATCACTCACTTATACAGTCAGTCTTACACATACAAAATAATTCCTTTAGGCACGTCTAAAAGCATTCGTTCTTCAATACACCTTGGCATATGTATATAAAGCATATTTATATTTTATAGAAACACACATTCACTGGATGATGGCATGAGTAATGTCATTAGTGATGTCATTTGAGATGTCATCAGTGATGTCACTGACCATGTCATGAGTGATGTAATATGTGATATCATCGAAAGTGCATTGCAGGCGCGCAGTTATAGTTAGCTCAACTAACTATAACAGGTGAATTTCTATGGTTTTGTACGAGTGAAATGTCCAACTAACTGTAACGTGCCTGAAACTATGGTTTTTTCAGTGAATTTGTAAGGCTTTTTAAATGCAAATTTCGAAATATAACTTCTGTAAAACCTATGGTTTTTTCAGTGAATTTCAAAGGTTTCTGAAATGTTAATTTCTAACTGCAATGTCCCTATAACCTATAATGTTTTTTAAGTACATTTTAAAAAGACGTGTATTCTTTTTATAGTGAAAACTAACTTAATAGTAGTCTTTTATAACTAGGTTTTATGGTATTTATTTTTTTGCCATTTCCATCTGTATTTATCCATATTTATTTTTTGGCCATTTTTTCTGTATTTATCCACATTTATTTTTCCACAGACAAAAGACGACGCTACAGCTAGTATTTTTCCACATTTATTTAAATTGCCAATGCACACATGCGCTCGGTTATTGGTCAACACTATACATTAAACTAAAAATGTTGCCACTTGCAGAACATCCCAAATATGCTAAGTGCTATCATAAGTCATTTGTCTCAGCGTCTTGCAGTTTCTGTCATCTGCAGAGTGCCACCTCCTCTCCCCCACTGAATACCATACTGCCCCACTGAGAGAAACTCACACTGCTTTCAGCTGCAACCCAATTGTGCCCCGCTATAAACTCCTGGAAGCAATTCAGTTCAAATTATGCAGTAGACTGCAGTAATATGCTGCCTGAAAAAAAGTAACAACATACTGGAAAAAAGCAAACACTCATAGGGGATACAACTTAATGCTTTTACACTCAATCAGAAATCATGAGCGTTTTTGCTTGAAAAGCTAACAACATGAAAAGAAAAGTAGTGCTTCACTGGCAAACTCTGTAAGGTAGCGCTAATGTGTTTGAGTGTAAATAAACCCAATCTGGCTACTTTGCGACTACTCTGTCTTGCTTTACTTAGTTATGTATTTATTGTTTGTATTTTAAAACCTGTAATAGGTGAGTGAGGCTACTGTTCATACCCACAGTGGGGAGGGCACAGACCGAGGCACAGGCAGGTGTTATGTTAATACTTTCACTTAGACACACTCACTTACAGCCCAGGCCTGTGGTGAGCTGCTGCCCTCCTCCTCCTCCTTCTCCTCAGTTATGCAACCTCCAATGGCACAGTAGGGACTGTTCCCTGCTTGTCTCTGAAACAAGTGAGCTTTCCACTCTCACCTGTTGGGCTACTGCTACCTGCACAACAAACGTGCTCTTCAGATAACAGAGGCTGCAAGTGGCCCGTCAGTGCCAGACTGTGTTTAATTTAATAAGCTTTGGTGCCCACCAGGGTGTTTGCATTCGATTCCTGCTTTTACCGCCCCAAAACTGCATACGCCAGTGACTCCAGCCCCCCACCCCCTTCCCCGAGGGCACCTACTTTTGTTTTGAAATGGCTGCATATGCTGCAATTAGGCAGGTCTGGGGTCAGGCCGTCAACCTCCTTGCCACTCTGGGACACTTCTTCCTATTACTGTGGGGGTGTGTTTTGAACAACAAAGCCTCATTAGCACATAAATGGTCTTTCAAAGACCTGGGAAGCCCCAGAAGCTGTCTCAGCCCAGGCTAACACCTGACAGTTTTTTTACCAGCACCATCAGTATTTTGATGTTTTGCCCTGTACAGAAACATGTAAAATTACTAAAAGCCGGTATTTTTATCATTTATCTGTACACACTTCAGGAAATAGAAATTATTTTAAATGTGTTCTACAGCTGTGTTAATGAACCATGACTAATAATTAAAGTAAAAAAGCAGGCAAGTGATGTTACAAATGGATACATACGTTTTTATTTAGAGTCATATTTAGTATCACGTCCCATCCTTTGCAGGCTCTTAAAGCAACCATTAATGACCAGTATGTTTCTCTTGGAAAGGTGGCAGCCCTAGGTGGAGTCCGACTTTGAGTGCAAAGCTAGGTCTCTCCCCTTCATTTTTGTGTTCTTTCTCCTGTGAGAATTCACAAACAGCCTGATTTAAAAAAAAAAAAGCTGCTGACAGTCTTAGTTTCCCACTTTCAACCCTGGCGCTAGGGGTTACGTGTTGGAGTGCGGGAAGGTGTTGCCACAAGGTTCACAGGAGGGAATAGGGGCGCCACAGATTTGGGAGAAGGCAGTTCATGCGAAGTACAGGGTCTTTTCCTGTCCTTGCTGGTGTCTTGGTGCTTCTCCCTTTTCTCACTGTTCACCAGTGCTCCAGAGAAGGCCTCCTGCTTGGGGGTGGAGTGAGTGAACTGCAAAGAGGGTCATTCTAAGAGGTGAGGAAGGATAAGGGGCTGTTCTTTGGGCAAAGGCATTCCATGCTCGCTCCTTAATGGACCACTCACTGACCCCTGAGGACATGCTCTGACCCAGTATCGGGCCGGAATACACAGCTCTGCTGGGGCACCTCAGTCCTCACACTGATATATCACCCACAATATAATAACATGACCTCGATGGCTGTAGGGAGCAGAGGGGACAGGGTTAAATAAATGTATTTTATTGGTCACAGGTTTTTCAGATCAGATAGTGGGAGAGTGGAGCGGAGCCCCTGGAAAAGAACTGCATTCTTGACCCAGAGAAGCGCTGCAAAATGTACTAGTATTTTCCTGTTTTTATGTATAAATATAGATAAAGGAAAACTTGTTTTCTGTCTGTATTTATATGTAAAAATCTGTTTAAACAGAAAACCGGGAGCCCTATTTATAACTTATAAATATGTCTCCCGGTTTTATGGTATTTATTTTTTGGGAAATTCCGTCTGTATTTATCAGTTTTTTTTAAATAATTGTATCTGTATTTACCCATATATTTTGGGGTCGTAAAAAATGTAATCTAAAGAAAATATGCACAACTTTGAGTTTTTATCCACATTTTAAAATAAATACAGAGAGGAAAATAAATAGTTTTTTGTCTGTATTTATTTGTAAAAATCAGTAAAAGTGGAAATCAAGGAGTCCTATTTATAATTTAACAAGGTGTACAACTTAATTAGCAGTAATTAACATATAGGTGTGGTAAAAGTGTGACGCAGCACCTATAATACCTGACTTTGAAGAACAGCATTCACAGTTCGATTCCCGGCTCCATCAGCATGTTAGCCCACCACTGTTTCACTGTGAGCAACACCTTCCTTAATCTTCCCAATGCCCCCGAGCGCCGGCAAACCTTTCCGGAGGTAGCTGTATGCTTTAAAAATGCTGCCATTTTTTAAGTTTAACAGCATACTGTTGACAAATATTAGCACATCATTTTTTTCTTCTATTGTGAACAATTGCCCACATGCATCAAAGTAAATTGCATTCACAAACGGTGTGAATCGCAATTTTCGGCCGTTTGCAAATGCAATTGACAAAATTGGGATGCATCATGTTTCTCAATTTTAGAAATCGCAATCACATTGCGATTTCTAAAATTGCGATTGCATTTAAGAAATCGCAATTTGAGATTTCTTAAATGCAATGCATGAACATTTTAAACATTTTAAATTTGCGAATTCGCAAATAGTGAGAGGTAAATTACCATGAAGTTGACCTTGATGGTAATTTGTAAAAACTTTCAAAAATGCACAAAAGTGCATTTTTGAAAGTTTCATTTTACACACACACATTCCCTTGGGGCATGTGTGTGTGTGAAAAATGCACTTAAAGTTATATTTCAGGGGTGCAGGGGGGGGTCATTTGAACCCCCCCTGCACCCTTGAAATTGCATTTTCAATTTGCGATTCGCAAATTTCTAATCGCAAATTGAAAATGACTTCCCATTTATTCCTATGGGCCTCTAGGCCCATAGGAATCAATGGGAAGGGATTCCTTAATTGCGTTTCCCAAATTGTGATTCGCAATTAAGGAAATGTAAGAAATCCCCCCAAAAAATTTGATTTCTTGGTGCATAGCCGTTTGCAATTTCTTAATTGCTATTCCTTAATTTTAACAATTAAGAAATCTTAAACGGAAACAATGATGCATGTGGCTGAATATGTTTTTTTATGTCTTCTATTTAGTTGTTCTTAGTCATGAGAATGCAAATGACACAGTCTGCTGAGTAACAGTTTGTAAACTCTCCAACGTATGTACATATTAGGAACCTTATACGTGTTATGATGGAAATCGAAGCCCTTACAGCTTCACATTTTGTAACTTTTCCCAACACGTGCACAATTTAAACAGTTAAAACGTGAGCACGTGTAAACTATAAAACGTGACATCTAAATGGGCGGAGCCGCATCTTCCTTTCATAGACTACTCAATAACCAAAAAGTATATAAACTACACCGTTGTTCGATTAGTTTCGTTTGCACAAGTTATTTATCTGTGTCCATTCTGTGGTGCAGGTTCCCTTTTCTAGCATTGGATTCTTGTTTTTCGGCAACAAAACATATTCCGGAGTTGTAAGTTGTTTGATTATGTCATAGTAGATATTTATAATGCGTAGCTATTTGTCCATATTAAAACATTTATATCTAGAACAAAGTGTTATTGCAAGTTTTTGCCTTTTTTTCTGTAAAGTCAGAAGTTTTTTCAGAAATAGGCAGATTACAGCAAACATTGCTCCTTTTCTGCCTCCTTTGAGCTTATATTTTGTGACTTTCTATATTATAATATTGACACTGTACTTCAGTTCAGAGGTGTTGGTGACTCGTTGGCACAAACCCTAAAGATTTATAATTAACGTCACCAAATTCCAGTTGTTAGTCTGTTTTCCCCTTGGAATCATATATTGTCAATATGTATAGTATAATATGAACAGTCATGACCCGGCGGTGCAAAGAGTAAAGATATATAAGCAACGTCACCAGCTTGTGGTTTTTCATAATGATCTCAGAGGAGTTTATGACCTGTCGCCACAAAGATCACACATTTCGAAGTCCCGGAGAAAAGAGGCTCTGAAAATATTCACACCTCAAAAGTTTTTCGTTATTGATCTTCTGTTAAATTCATAACCTTATTTTCCTTTTCTTTGTACTGCAACAATGGTGTCACTCGTTATATTGTAATAGACTGTCCTATTGTTAAAAGAAGAGAAATTGGAGATTTGTCAGCGCCATCTGAAATACAGCTTACTAAGCTTTATATCTTACTTGATCAGATATTTTTTCAGTGAGCATATTTTATGAAATTACAGTCTAAAAAAATATAGTTTTCATAATACTTTCTTACTTTAAACATTTGATAAACCCTACATTTCTGAATGTTATTTTCTAATTTCTAATTTCCTTAGTTGCAGTTCCTATTCTCGTTTTAATATTATAATAGTACTATCCTATATATTCTTAAAAGAGTACGTGATTTGTTAGCGGAACAGTGAGCGACCTCTAAGCACTATGACAGAACGTTCCTGAATTCTACAGAATACAAATTAGAAAAATGATAATGCATACATTTCTATGTAATATGAAGTCATTTGTGTTTAACAGTTTTTTACTTGTTCTTCTGACCTCAGATAATGTAGTGCAGGAGTATTTGTTGTAGCACTTCTTTTCTACTTTATCTAAAAGTAACTGATATCCTCTTATATTATCCAGAATATAGGGCAACACTTTTACAAACTATAGCAGAAAAAAGGAGGGTGTGGCCACGCTTAAGTGATATTTTATGAAATTCTATTTTTATTTGTCACCCCTTTGATATATACAGCGTCGGTTTCCAAAGAAAGTTCATTTGTAATTGCTAAATAAAAACAGTTTGAAACTAGACTGAAATTTTCATTGGGCAACCACACCTCCTGTAGGAAAAGTAAACACCACATTATAAGTAAATGGTGCTCCTGGGTAGTATCCCACCCGAAAACTTGTTCAAAAGAAGACCGCAAGATATTTTTCCGTCATGATTTGCACACCCCACGGCAATTATAGGAATGATCCTTAAAATATATAAAAAACTATCTTTACCTTCACAATTCCTCTCCGCCGCCTTGTGGCCACTGTACAGAGTTAATAGTGTTCCTACCCTCCCCTCTACTACTTTGTTTTCCTGTACTCTTACTCTTTTGGAAGTGCGTCACAAAATGCCTGACAACAGTGAATGGAAAGGGGCGACCACTCGGTCCCCCCGAACGTATGGTAGGGTGCCCTGACCCCCCCGGGAAACCATTTTGGGCGGGGGGCGTGCCCCGGCTGGTATGCCCGAAGCGGCGTAGCCGGGGCGCGCCTTTTTCCCGCCCAAGAGGGGTTGTCCTAGACACCTACACCGCTGGCCACGCCCCGTAGGCGGATCAGAGGAGAGTACACGCCCTCCCGAGGAAGAATAAAAGAGCAACAATCTAAGGAAGCATCCTCTTGTTCCTGTGCTTGGAAGCTGCACCTCCTCGTTGAACGTGAGCCCGAGACGGAACAAGGAGCCATTTTTGAGAACTTGTAATTTTTGTGTTTCTCCTTTCAGTGATTCCGAAGCTTTGGATCCAGGACCTCAAGTCGGATAGCCGTGAACGATGCCTGGCAAGAAGGTCGGAAAGAAGGTGGGGACCGAACAAATGCTTCGCATGCTGGTGAAAGACATGGCGAACATGAAGAAGCAGATGGCGGCAATGAATGGTGCAGGTAGACCGAAGAAAGTCATCGGGCCAGCATTGCCGGGAGTAGTCCCTACCGGGAGAGGTAAAAGGGCCAGGAATAGGGCGGCAGGGGGGGAGGCCCCAGTTCCCGAGTCACCCCCAGCGAGCCCGGTCAGTCCAGTGGAGGCCCCAGTTCCGAGCCCGAATGAGGGACAGCCGATCCCTGTGGTAGTTACACCCGTTAACAAGGGGGATATGCCTCCCGAGCTGGCCGCCCAGTTGGCGGCGTGGTTAGGCAAAAGCAACGAGGGTGCAATGGCACCGGGAGACACGGCCGAGGAGGCCAGGTTAATAATGAAGCAGTTGCGGCAATCGAGAGATGCTGCGAAGGCACCTTGTCCTCTTGTTTCCCCGCAGAATCCCTCGGAACAACCGGCGTCGAGTGTGGGAAAGACAGCGATAATAGATCCAGCTACTGGTTCGGGTAAGCAGCCGTTGCCAATGGCGGGGGAGGGATCGTTACCCTCAAGGAGGGAAAAGGTGGTTCAACATATCCCGATGGATGTGAAAGAAAGGATTTGGGCGGATAAATATGTGAACATGTTTTCGCTGTTGACCGATCATTATGAGATAGAGCACGTTAAAAATCAGAAGGAGTTGTTGCATCCGAGTGTATGGCGTGCAAAAATGGCAGGTTTCAGGGTAGATGAAACGATCGCTAATTGGGCCAGAGCGTTTGGAATGTTCACTGCAATCATGGGGGAACGTAGGCCTGAAGTATTGTCGGAATTAGCTTGTTACCAGACACGTATAATGGAATTTTATGAATCGTATGAAGGCAATCAATGGATGGGTTATGATAACAAATTTCGGAAGGCCGAGGAGCACGACTCATCCCTGACGTGGGATTGTTTCGACTCCATTTCTTGGCAGAAGCAGGTTATGCCGAACACAATGAAGTCGTCTTCTTTCGGCGGGAATGGGGCGGAGCCTTCCCGCCATTATATGGCGGCGCCCTTTCGGGCAGGCGCCAACAGCGATCAGCACGCAAAGAATAACGGGAACTCGGGTAGAAAAGGGGTCTGTTGGAGCTTTAACAGGGGCAAGTGCACTAGGCCTCAAGGGACATGCAAGTTCAGGCATGAGTGTGCAGGGTGCGGACAGTCTTCACACCCGAGAGTTCGTGCAGAGCCAAGAATGGTGATACAGGAGGTAGAGGAGGGGCCAAACAGGTCTAACGTTGACCAAGGGGCACCGTTACCTACTCCCGTTGATATCATGGCAATGATCCCTTGGCTGAACGAATACCCTGATCATGTCTCTGCCGGGGTGTTGCGAGACGGATTCTCATATGGTTTCCGCATCCCGGCGGGGGATTTTCGGGGGGAAGCACAGTGTAAAAACCAACTATCGGTTCAACAAAATACGGCGGTGGTACAGGCAAAGATTGCAAAGGAGGTGGCCCGAGGTCGGGTTGCGGGTCCATATGGAAACCCGCCGGTTGTTAACTTTGTTTGTTCACCGTTGGGAGTAGTACCCAAGAAGGACCCAGGTGAGTTTAGGTTGATCCATAATTTGTCCGCTCCTAGGGGGATTTCGGTGAACGATGCGATTGACCCAGGAGTTTGTTCGGTGCGTTATGCATCCTTTGATGAGGCCGTCGCCATGTTGAATCGCCTGGGGCCCGGAGCGCTGATGGCTAAATCAGATATCGAGTCAGCGTTCCGGTTGCTCCCGGTACACCCACAGGATCGGCGTCTATTAGGTTTTGTGTTTCAAGGACGCTACTACATGGATAAATGTATGCCAATGGGTTGCTCCATCTCTTGTGCGTATTTTGAGAAGTTCAGTAGTTTTTTGCAATGGGCGTTCACCAGAGCCACGGGCTTTACGCAGGTTATGCATTACCTTGATGATTTTCTGTTTCTGGGGGCAGCCGGGGACACGGAATGTGCACAGGCTTTGATGGAATTTTGTAATCTCATGAGACGATTTGGCGTGCCACTGGCACCAGGCAAGACGGTGGGGCCATCTACTTCACTCGAGTTTCTGGGAGTTGAGCTCGATTCTGTGGAGGGGTGCTTCCGTTTGCCCAAGGAGAAGGTAATGAAATTTAAGGCCTCGCTTGAAATGTGCATCGGCGAGAAAAAAGTAACTCTCCATCAGTTGCAGCAAGCTGCGGTTCAGCTTAACTTTGCCCTTAGAGTGATACCGATGGCTCGCCCCTTTTCCCGCTCTATCGCACAAGCCATGGTTGGCCTCAAGGAAGGACACCACCGCACAAGACTGTCAGCAGAGGTTCGCCAGGATATGCGCATATGGTTGGCATTTCTGGCGGATTTCAACGGTCGCGTCGTGTGGAACAAGCCACCAGCTTCCTCCGAGGAGCTGGGGTTGTGGACCGACTCGGCAGGGAGTGTGGGTTTTGGCACCATCTTGGGTAATCAATGGTCGGCACGAACATGGCCGGCGTGGTGGCACGATAGTGGGCTCACAGGTAACATTGGGTTTCTTGAGCTGTTCCCCATTCTAGTGGCCTTGAAAACATGGCCAGAGGGGTTTCGTGATCGCACAGTGGTGTTCTGGTCTGATAATATGACCGTGGTTGAATGTATCAATAATCAGGCAGCACGCTGCAAATGGATTTTGAGATTGCTGAAAGAAATCGTCCTGTTGTGTATGAGACTAAACGTCCACTTTAGGGCAAGACACGTGCCTGGGGTACTGAACCAGGCGGCTGATGCACTCTCTCGTTCCCACATGCAGGCCTTCCGGGGTTTTCTGCCCTCAGCGGACTTGGTGGCGGCACCATTTCCCGAAGCTCTCTGGTCTCTCGGTGCCCCGGATTACAAAACCTCGTGGGAGAGAGTCTAGCACCCAGGACAAGGAAGGCATATGAAGGAGCGTTCCGTTCCTATTGGTCTTTTTTGGGTTCAGCTAGGGGGGAGCATTGGGGGCAAGAGGAGTATGTCCTGAAATTTCTGGTATCACTACATCAGGCAGGCTGATCACTGGCAACAGCCAATAGGCACAGGGCCGCCATTGCCTTCATGGCGCAGGCTCATGGCATCCAGGACCCCACATCGTCCTTTCTCGTAAAGAAGGCACTGCGTGGGTGGCAACGCCTTGAAGGTTGTAGAGTGGACGAGAGGCGCCCGATAGGGCTAGCAAGGTTGTCCCTGTTAATGTCCGTACTCCCTGCGACATGTTCATCTCAGTCAGAGACAGTGCTGTTCCGGGCCGCTTTTGCATTAGCATTCCATGGGGCTATGCGGGTAAGCGAACTGGTAGCGAGGAATAAGCAGGATGCGGGGGGAGGTCTGTGTCGAGAACACATTCAAATTAAGGGTGAAACGATGGTAGTCACAATAGCCAGGTCCAAAACCGATCAGGGAGCGATCGGGGACAGTGTGGTAATCCAGCGCATTCCAGGGTCCCCCATGTGCCCGGTAAAATGCGTGGAGGAGTATTTAGCGCAGAGGGCGGCATCATGGGGGGGAAGCTTGCTGAGGCACACCGACGCCACCCACTGACTAGGTTTCAGTTTCAGCGGGTGTTAACGATGGCAATCGCGGCAGCGGGCTTGAACCCGAGCGATTTTGGGACCCATTCCTTCCGGATAGGGGCTGCTACAGAGGCTACAGCCAGGGGTCTGAGTGTTGAAAAGGTGAAACAGTTGGGGCGTTGGTCCTCGAATTGTTATAAAAGGTATGTGCGGTTGCACATGTTGTGAAGCTAATGTCATGCACTCACGCTTCTTGTTTTCTGTTTGGTTTACAGTTTCGCAAGCAGGCTTTGCGGGGCGGACTGTGCAGTTGACCCGACACCTGGGGACCAGCGGTCAAAGATCACCGGCTGAGGGAAGAGTGGTGTGGGTCGTTGGCCACTCATACGTGAGGCGTGCCGCAGACGTATTCAAAGCAGGTGACATGATTCACGTGGCTGGGGAATACGGGTACAGGGTGACCTTCCACGGAAGGGGCGGGCTCTGTATTGACCAGTTTCAAACTTTTATTGAGGGACTGTTAGGGCGGATGAGGTCACCGCCGTCTGTAATCATAGTACATCTTGGGGGCAATGATTTGGTAACCATTGGTCGACGAGTACTTCTCAAGTTAATTTTATCCACAGTAAGTTGGTTGGCGAGAAGGGTTCCGGGGTGCACGATTGCATGGTCACACATGATTCCTCGGAAGGTGTGGCGGGGGGCCCTCTCTGTGTCAGCTTTGAATCAGTCGGTAAAGAAAGTTAATAACAAACTTAGTAGGTTGTTTCGTTCAGGCCAGTTGCATTGTATCCCACATGGATGTATTCGGGGGGACCATATGTATCTTGAGGATGGGGTCCATTTGTCCCGGGAGGGGAATGTCTTACTCATAGGAGACTTCATAGCTTGGTTAAAGCGTTTGTGTAGCCATGACCTTTAGTAGGAGTTTGTGGGGGGTCCGGATAGCCGGTCAACTATCCGGCCTGTGGCGGTAAGGTCATGATCGGTGAGCAGTAATTGGAAGATCCCTAGAGGTGGGGCGCCACCCATTATGAATGGGAGCGCCCGGGGGGAGGCGGCCATTGGCCCCTCACATGGGGAGGCGGTACCCCTCTAAGGATGGGGCCGCCGAAAGGGAAGGCGGTCATAGGCCCCTCCCTGGGGAGGAGGGGCTACGGGCCCCTCCTGGGAATTTCCCGGGGCCAGGACATCCGCGACGGCGGATGTGGTAAGCAGTGTGGGGTGGGAGGGGGGTCTACGCTACCTTCTAGACACCTCACACGAGTCCTCAGACGACCACTAAGATGGCGTCGAGTAAATATGGGGCCCCCGTTAAGACAAGGGAAATTGGAAGTTGGCACAGAGGTACAGTCCTCTGTGCGCCCGCCCCTCACAAGTAAGGGGGGGAGTTCTGGCATTAGGGATCTGACACCGGTTACGACCTTGCCGTTGGCCCGTAATGTTAGGATGTACAATTTAATTTTGAGTATATGCATTTGCAGGATGTTTAGAATCGGCTAGGAGAACCTTTGTATTAGAGCTGTGTTAAGGTTAGCCAATAAACATCGTAATGTGAAAATGAAATTGTACATGATATGAAACTGTTATTTTAATGTTTTAATTTTGTTTCATATTTTAATAAATACGGCCGGGAGGGTAACTCCCTCCCGCCTTCCAAAAGTCAAGAACTGTGTCCGTCTTCCCATCCTTGGGGATTGTGTTGGGAGGGGGTGACGGGTATCCCGGCCATACCGTTCCCTCCCAATAAGGAGCAAACTTGTACTCGGAACACTTGAGCCAATAAAATGTCCGTGTTGTTCCGCAGAGGAGGAGGGAATGGCTGCCAACACCTCTACGTTTAATGCTTCACAGCCAATGAACATTAAGCTTGGGAAGGTCCCGCTTGGAACACGCTACCCAATGGAATCTTCCTAATACTCTGTGGAGGGTAAAGGAATCACTGACAACACTTCTACCTTCAATGGTTTACAGCCAATCAAAATTTAGCTTGGAAAAGTCCTCCTTGGAACACGTCAGCCAATCAGATGTCCCTCCTACTCCGCGGAGGGGTGAGTGAATGCCTGGCAACACTTCCACTTTCAATACTTCGCTACCAATCATCATGATGCTCTGGAAGATCCTCTTTAGAACACATCAGTTAATCAGATGTCCCTCCAACTTCGCAGAGGAGAAGGGAATACCTAGCAACACTCTACTTTCAAGAGTTTGCAACCAATAAACATTAAGCTCTGGAAGGTCCTCCTCACAACTAGGGGTGGGCGGAATTTATGAAATGGACTTAAGCAAATTATCGCAAAATTGCTCAAAATCTCCGCGAGCACACAAAACTTTCGCGAAGATTGCTTTTCCCGGCCGTTTGCGATGTGTTCTGCATGCTTGTGGGGAAATTTATCTCCAACTTGCCCATGCGGTCGCTAATGGGCGCGGCCATCTTGCTTGCGATGCTTATTTCCTGTTCCGAGTCGAATGACGTGTTTGCGATCGCAAACTCACGCGGGGTAGCGCGACCGGCTACCAGCAATCCTACAGCTCGTGGCACACGCGAACGGATAGGAAAACTCATCGTTAAATGCAGGGACCCGGTAAGTCGCTACCGTGCGCGTGAGAACACATTTAAAAAGCGCGAACAAGAAAATACTTCTCCTTCACTGCAGATTGCGAAAGTTTTGACATTTTCTGGCTTTCCGCAAAATGCAAAAATGTCAAAATATCGCAAATTCGGCGAGCAGAATGAAATGTACCGCACAGGCCTACTTAAAAAAATGTGAGCCAATTAGATGTCCTTGCTACTCTGCGGAGGGGAAGTGAATGGCAGGAACCTACTTTCGTTGGTTCGCAGCCAATGAACATTAAGCTTGTTGTTGGAACACCTCAGCAAATTAAACATTAATTTTGTTCTGTGCACAGATACAGATCACGCCCTCCTACATATTAATCCATGATAAAAGTAAACACTGCATATTAAGTAAACATTATTCCTCATTATATTAAAGGAAGGCCGCAATATGGCGCATTGTTATTTTCCTGATATTATTTCTACCGCCTACTGCACCCCCCTCCCAACATAAGTGAATCCCCATGACTATGGGGGCCCCAGCAAGCCCCCGCTAATATTTTATTAATAAATACCCCCGGGACCTAGCCCACCCTGGGATCTCATTAGAATAAAATGCGGTAACCTGCGACCCCAGAGCGAATACACGCAGATTTTTTTAAATATTATTTTTGGGGGGTGGTCTTGGGAGTCCTTATGGGACCCCCTGACCAGGCCTAGGGGGTCAGGGCGTTTCTACTTTAGCCCATTCTCTTGATTTCTACCTTTGTTACTCTGTTTTCTAGCAACTCGATTCTACTGAGCCACAAGATGGCTGCCAACACTTCCTGGTCCAATGAAGCTCTTGGACGGGTCTTAGGCTCCACCCAGATATCAAAACTTTTACTTTTCTAATTTCTCCGCAACTACTGAATGGATTTACACCATATAAAAAAAGGTCGCTTTCTGACCCACACACTACCTTTGTGCCAAATTTGGGGTAATTCTGTTCAGTAGTTTCAGCTGTAGCCTTACACAAAGTGTCTGATAGGTAATTGATTTTTTTACTATTATTTTTTGAATTCCTCAAAAACTACTGAACAGATTTACACTATTAAAAAAAAGGTCACTTTCTGAACCAAGCTCTACCTTTCTGCCAATTCGGGGTAAGTCCGTTCATCAGCGCTGTAGCTGGTCGCATCATTTCCCAAGGAAATTAGCATCGGGAAAATGTGTTTGGGGACCCCCCTATTTTCTCAGTCCCCACTTGACAAACCACCCCCAGCCTTTAACGATTGGAGCTGACCTAAAAAGTACAACGTTTGGGAAAATTTCATAAAGATTCGTTAAACGACGTCAAAGTGATAAGCAAATCCAAAAATGCTTTTCCTATGGAAACTAGGTTGTAACTATAACTACCTAGAAATTATAGTTAGGATTTTTGTTTTCATATGAAGATAGTTTATTCATTTGCAATAAACTTTGGCATAGTTTGACAAATCCTCAAGCAATTTTCAAAACTAGTATGATACTCACTCCAGCTGCTGTCTTGAAAGTTTCATGGTGATCCATCATGTGGGGTCGGAGACAAAGTGGGGGTCCTGAAATGCATTTTCCCGATGCTGATTTAGACACGACTATAGCCCAAACTACTGAAAGGAATAACACCAAATTGGGCCAAAAGATAGCTGTTGGTCCAGGCAGCCACCTTTTTGTAAATTGTTAAAACAAACAAATGATGGACGGAATGCTGACAATGCAAACATTCTCCCCCTGTCAAAAGATCTGGGTTAAATCCATCATTCTTTTGCCCACTACGCCACCCCAGTTTGGACCCAGCCATACGCAAACCAGTCTTGACCCTGTGCCCCATGGGAACAGTCCAGACCATACTGCCAGGCCAGGTCCTGGACCAGAAACAAGCATCCTAGGACTGGTTTCAGGGTATGTCACCCTTCTTCAGCCAGGCTAGATTGAATCCAGTGGCAATATGAGTAAGGGTCCCACATCTGGGCATAGCTATTCCGCTTAGGGGGAACATTGTTACAGCAAACAAATGATGGATGGAATGCTGACAATGCAAACATTCCCCCCCCCAGTCATAAGATCTGGGTTAAATCCATTGTTCTTTTGTCCACTTCGCCAATCCAGTTTGGACCCAGTCATATGCAAATCAGTCTTGTCCCTGGGGTGGCATAGTGGGCAAAAGAACAATGGATTTTACCCAGATCTTTTGACTTTGAAAATGTTGATGCATTAGATAAATTCATAAGGTCTCTCTCAGACCTGTCTTTAAAACAGACCATCACAATTTGAGATGAGCCATTGAGACTGGGCTGTTGAGTTTTTCCTTTTAGTAAACTATTTTCATCCTGATGCAATTTTGAAGGAACAAATTCACGTTACAAATGAGCCGATTCAAGTATTTTATACTTTGGATTGTCAGGAAGGATACAAGCTCACTCATTAACGCAAATGAAGCAGCAAGATTACTGCATTCTCTTTCCAAACATTACCAAACTTAAATATGTTATGGCCCAGTCTTATATATCTAGGCTGTCCTGTTTTCAGTGTTTATTTATTGTGTATTCTCTGTGTTGTCCATGTCTCTGGAAATCAGTGCTTATCAGTGTTTATTCAGTTGCTTAACCCCAAAGATAGACAGAAACTGTGTATTTGAAGTGATTGTTATACAGCACATGCAGGTGACACTGTTCTGTCGTTCGACAGGTACTTATTCATCTTCCTGTTGATGTGGCCACATGAGTCTTCAGCATGCAAAATCCTTCTCTCTGTAGCTAGCTGCTACTTTGACAAATTCTAGAGTACTTAGCTGCAAAGACATGGTTAGTTTACCTTTTGTTGTCAAAATGGCAATCAAGATTAGGAAATATTGCATGATATTCATATTAAGTCGTGGTGGGAACCAGAACCAATCTCACATCAGCTGGTTTTGCTCCAATTGGGATTCTTTCCAACTGACAGATAGGGTTAGACAACCTTCTCCTCCCTCTCTGAAACCCTAGACTCCATTTCTACTTGTGTGTGCTACCTATTCATATATATGCTCTTGAGGACATGTGCTAAAGAGGCATCTGGGGACAGAGTTAATTCAGTCTGTTTCTCTGGGGAAACGCACCTCCCTAAGAAGGAAAGACTTGTTGATGCTGTAAGCCTTCCACTGACTGGTAGGACTCATAAAGAATTACTTCCTAAAATATGTCTGTTGCTTTTTTTCTGATTCTGCAGGGTATCTTTTCCCAACTGTAGGGAGATGCTGGCTTAGTAACACAATAACAAGAGCCTCGGAGCCCATCTGCTAGCAGGGGTCCAGGTTGATAATAAGTTTGCCTAACATAAGACACAGCTAATATTCAATGAATACTGCTTTTTTAGAGATAGGTCTCCCTCAATTTCCAGGGTTTATATTTCAAAAGCACCATGGTAGCCTTCTAAGAGTACGGATGTATGGTTATTCCTAAAGATCCAGTCCAAAAAATAAGAAGGGGCTATTCACGAAGGTAAATCTACATGTGTAGATTTAGTATTGGATGATTTACTCTTACATGTTTTAGTAACTTCACTACTTTGGGTTGTCCATTAAATCAGAGTGTAAAGTTATTCAAAAGTGTTGATATAGATGTCTCCACCCCCTAAAACAGTGAAGAGAGCCAAATATACAAATGCAAAGTTATTGCAGTAAAAATAGGAGCCGTAGTCCAGCACCACACAAGGCTAACCACTCATACTGCAACACCCTCCCATAGGTAGTAATAGAGGCAGTAACGTAAAATAGAACCCCATAAGAAATTTCATTTGATTTATTTTATCTCTTTATAAATATGGATATACAAATAATGTAATGCTAAAACCTTTACATCATTTAAAATAAATATTATTTAGGATTATTTTAGGATGACATATTTCAATAGCCTTCAATAAAATTTAACTTTAATTTATAAAAAACATAACTCAATTTGATATATTTTTGTTTTAAAGAGGGTTCTGCACTTGAGATAAATTTAATAAGCAGATTTATTTGGCAAAGAAATTGAGCCAGACTTCCACCCTTTGCCAGCTCAAAGCAACTTCCACAGTGCCAACGTAGGGCACGCTTGTTCTCTAGGAGACAGTAGAACATCCATCATGAGCCTATGCGTGTGCTCATAACATCGATACAAATTTGACCAGATGAAAATGACATATGAAATAACATAACTACTCCCCTTCCTTATAAGATATTGCACTTAGATAATTCCTTTTTGTTTTAACTTCCCCCAAGACAATGTTCAAGACGGAATTACATTACATAATCTTTCAGATATGTAGGAGATCTCCTCACCCTCTGAGCTCTTTCCCCACCAGCTCCTCATGCTTTTACACTAATGTGAAACAACACCTCTTGTAGTTGCAGAGTAACTACACTTCACTCCCGAGAATATGTATTAGGTGCGGAAAATAAGGATGCCTTATCTTCTTGAAAATTTACACCAGATGGTGTAATGCCATGCTGAGAAAATACAGACTCCCCTGGGGCATTGGAAAGGCATGACTCACTATCACTCTTCTCTTCTCCTACATTCTCCACGAAAACTCACATACTCACTGTCACTACTGCCATGCACACTTCCACTCAACCCAAACTTAGCAACTCTCCTATAATTCCATTTCTGTCCATTGATGAGCACCAGGTAGCAGTTGTAGATTTCAAAGACCTTAACAAATCATCCTGCCCTATTCCTCACCCAATCACCCAGCCTAATTTTGTCTTTTGCAGCACAATGATATTAAATGGGTTAAATTTGCACTCACCACTTTACTCAAATTTGAATTCCTTTATCCGATTCAACACATTTTTCAACCAAAATGGGGCCAATCTGGTATTGGGTTTCCTACCCCACATCAAGACAAAACGTTAGGCCTTGACTGTGGCATTCTCCATAGTATGATAGGCCCACGCAAGATCAGACATAGTCTGGTCCACACTCAAGTCATTAGTAAAAGCTAATTGGATATCCCCCTTAACCCATTCTGTCAGCCCACTCCACAATACCTTTGGCCTGGGGATTGTCCAGGGCAATACGAGAATGTTGCACACCACACACTCCCAAGAACTCTTTCATTTCTTGAGACACCAACTGCGTGCCATTGACAGTGATGAGACATCCGGGATTCCCTTCTTCCTTGAAAATTTCTGAAAGCACATAAATCGCAGAGGACTTGGTTTCTTCGGCCATAAATATGACTACTAAGTCCAACCACCTGGAATGTCCAACAATACAAAAGCAAATCTCCTTGCATGCCATAACCCAACTATGGGGCCTATGAAATTTCCACAAACAGTGTTTCATACCTGACTTGGATCATGAATACTTTCAAAATCAACTTGACACACCACCGTCAATCTTTTTTCACATTCAATGCACTCCACACACCTCTCCACCCATTGAACCACTTCCTCATCCATTTCTGGCCACCAAAATTCGACCCTGATCCTTTTCTTTGTCATCGTCTATACCAGGTGTTCCTCATGGACAATTTCAAACAACTTACTTTGCATGGCAATTGGTGGAACTATCTTTTCCCCTCAGACCAACACCCCATCACCCATTATAGACAACTCATGCAACACCTTTGAAAACTGAACTATATGGGCAAGCTACTTTCCCTATGCACCACTTTCAATATCAAATCATAGACCCCCTTCAACACATCACCTAGTGACATGGTATCCACTCTTCTTCAGTTACAGCACCCAATGAGCAATGTACTACATCACTTACACATGCCACTGCTCCTTCTCTTTCACTCCTCATTACAGTTTCCTTATCCACTTGTTCCCAGTCAAGAGGTAAGCATGAGAGACAATCTGCTTGAATATTCCTCCAAAGTGGAATAAATCCAAATACATAGTTGTATTCCTGCTATCTGGCTGCCGGCCTATCAAGCCTGGCAGACCCCACCCAGAAAAAAAGAATCTTCATCAGCAGCTTGCGATCCATTCCCAGTTTCACCTGACTACCCCA